>NC_045952.1:27142407-27806906 GCF_004382195.2 Drosophila sechellia | reverse complement strand
GGAATTATCATCGATAGGCGGCAATTAAAATTCAAGTCCAGAAGCCAATGAAATCATACTCAATTTTCATTGAGCCAAAGTTGGATAAACAAAGTGTGCACGTGGAGAAAATTCCTGGAATAAATGATTCCTGAAAATTTTTTTTTTTTTTTTTTTTGGATATATTAATTTAAAACTGTCCTTCGCGGACAATCATTAAATTTGATGACTAAACTTAACGGTAGAGAATTAATTGATTACATAAATTGTTGCGAAACTATACAATAACTGTCGATATTGTATGTATGAAGTATATAATAATGTATGTGTATAATTTAATTTAATTTGCGTGTCTAATCCCAGAGAGGTCCAAAGGGTGTGATCGGTGCAGCCTCCTGGTGCGTTGACTGGTGTCCATCAGGTCTTGTGCCAGGTTGTTTGGGTGGTCTTGAAGCCTCTGCATGTACTGCCTGCTGCTTTTCTTAATCTCATCCTTCACCCAGGGGAAGCTGAGGACCTCGTGTATAGTGGCATTATCGTGGAAAGGGTGAGCGTTTGTGACTGTGCGGAGCGTTTTGTTTTCGAATGTCTGGATAATGTTGATGTTACTTTTCGATGCAGTGCCCCACAGTTGAATGCCATACGTCCAGATTGGCCTTATGATCGCTTTGTAGATAAGGAGCTTAGTGGAAGTCGGTAGCTTAGATTGTCTGCCCATCAGCCAGTAGAATTCACGGACTCGGTTCTCCGCCTGTTTCCGCTTCTTTAGCAGGTGTGGTCTCCATGTAAGTCTCCTGTCCAGTGTAAAGCCAAGATAATTTGGATTGGCTACCTCTGGGATTGGGAACCCGTTGAAACTAACTGGTGGGCAAGTGCCGCGTCTAGTTGCGAAGGTGGTAGCGGTTGACTTGTCGCTGTTTACCGATATATTCCATCTCGTGTGCCACGTGTTCAGTAGATCTAGTTGCTCCTGCATAGTCTGGGAGGCCTCTGCTGGGGTATCTGCTGTTGTTAGGAACGCAGTATCATCGGCGTAAGTGGCTGCCATAATGTACTGGCTCGGTATCACCGGCAGGTCAGCCGTATACGCGTTGTAGAGGAGCGGACCGAGAACGCTTCCTTGGGGAACTCCTGCACGGGCTTCTTTGACGTCTGAGCGCGTTTATCCACACCTGAAAATGATCAAAGCTTTGTTTTTAATATGTTACACATTTAAATTTAAATAATTTGGTTTCACTTTAATGCCAAATGCCGCATAAATTCATAGAATCAGCGACATTGATCTATGGTTTTCCGCCTCTTTTTTCACTGCACAGCCTTTTATTTGATTGTTTTTCCAGCGCAAACAGACAGACAATCTTATAGCCGCATTATGCTTTAACTGATTTTCGCATTTGAATGATTTATGCTTCCCGCCAGACTCATTCGCACTCGTTTCACCTGCTTTTCACCTGTTTTAGCCGTCGGGCCAACGCCTTTGGGACCTCTTGTCTGGAGCTCGTTTTTCATAATTTTGCATGTGATTTGCGCTGGTTTTTAATACTCTACCGCCCACTTTTTTTCGGTTGGGAGTGGTGGGTGTGTGGTGTTTTTGCCAATCGATAATCAAACGCGTGTGAAATTCGCATGCTGGGACATAAATTTATCAACAGGTTAACAAGTGACTTACACAAAAATGTGCTCATTCATTTATGGCCCGACTTTTGGGTGCTGCAAATTTTACAAGCTAACAGAATCATTTTACGCATCATTAACGTTTTTGTATTTCATATGCAAATTCGCCTAGTCCTCTCATCTCTGCGCTTGATCCTTGAAGACCAACCATCAGACGTCCGTCCAAACAAAGTCAAACTTTTTGGCAATGGATTCGTGTGTGTGACCGAACGACCGCTCCATTAGTGAGGTTCACTGAACATCGCAACGACGGGATTGAGGGGATGGAGGGGGCCGAGCAGGTCCTGCCAGGACCTCACCCACATTGGCCACATTATGTGCACGCAATGAGCCTTGAAATTTAGTTTTCGGCTAGTTTCAAAGGGTCAGAACTTGAGCTCCTGCTCCGGACACTTTCGGGATGAGTACTTTGCGTTCTTTGCGTGCATGTGCCAAGTGACAGGTTCCGGAAAATATGCATCCGCCTCTCGCATTACGGCAAATGAATTGCAACGACTTACGCTGCATTGGCGCCATTTAAAGCGCCATTAATTAATCGTAATTAAAGTGATTTTCTTTCGCCTTCTGGGCAGCCGCTTTTGTTGTGGTCACTCGCTGATTGAGCCTTAAATTGCCGGCATCGCCTTTTGTGGCCGCAATCGTCGCCATAATGAATCGTATTGCATAATTACTGCAAGCCGCTGCCGCAGCTCCTGGCCATTTTTGAGTTGTCCTGGCCAGGACCACCGGACGTTCGCAGTCCGGAGTCCAGCGTCCTTGAGTCCTTGAGTTGTGTGCGCAGGGTCTTTCGACTTGAGCCATATTTATGCACTCATGTCGGGTAATTAACAGCACAGTGGGCTTTTTGTTCCACACGCACATGTATGCATATATAGCCGGCATAATCGGGAGGCCCTCGTTAAATATATTTGAACAGCCAACAGATTCTACCGGGATTGTCTGTCATCATGGCACGGATCTCAGTGCTCGAAGTCTAAAACAAATTTGCACACAAAAAAATGGGCTCTTAATTAAACAGAACTTAGAACTCAGTTAATGGAGAAGTTAGATAGATTTGAGTGAATTTAGCTACCCATAATATGCATCTACTCACAATTATTCAATAGCAAGCTCCTTTTAAGCACAATTAATACTTAAAGCGCGTATTTTCGCCCAGTGCATAATGGCACACATATTGGGATGTATGGTAAACAGATGGTTGAAGTTTGAGTGCTGGACGATTGTGTGTGTGTGTGTGCGTGTGTTGTCGGTGAGGCGATAAGTGACATTTGAGTGAAAGCTTTGGCTCGGCAGTGTGAACGTGTTGGAGCCCCTCCTCCTTCCATCATGCGTGTGTGTGTGTGGGGTGTGCGTGTGTGGCGCGCTTTGGCAAGCCAACAAATATTTATCTATGCCAGTGGCCATTTAGCCGGAGCCTGCCAATAAAATTGCCATTTCTGTCATTGTCAGCTTAACGGCAAAGTGAGCAACAGACAATTGCGATAGTGTGTGTGTGTGTGTGGTAGGGGGACTGCGTGTGTGTGAGTGTCGCTTGAGTAGTGTTTGTGTGTGCGTGTTGCTTTGACAATTGATTAAATATGTGAAGTGTGCGCAATTATGTCAATTAAATGGAAATTACTTTATACCTCGGCCGGTGCTCTTTTGTGCTTGACAAATCACACGGAGACACAAACGAGTTTTATTGCCTGCATTAACTGATGCATAAAGTGAATAATGAGCGACTGGACTGCCGGATTCCTGAGCCCTGATAAAGAAGGCCAAAATAATTGGCTACCCCACCGCGCCGAGTTGTCATTGGCAACCGCAAAACAAAGTTCTCTGGCCCTGAAAGTGTTTGGCCAAATGCATAATTTATTAGCTGTTAACTTACTACGAGTAATTGCAATGCTCGAAATAATTGGCAGCCAAACAATGGGTTTCTTTGAAGTAGGCAAACTGAAGAAACGGGGTATCGATTACAGACAATGCACAAATATCGTACAATACTTTTAAGCCGCTCGAGCATATATTAAAATAATATTAACTAAAAACCATAGTTAGTGGCAAAAACAATTAACGTGGCCAAGCGAGTAACTGAGTTCGCATGGCCAGCTGGCTTAGTTAGAGATACAGATACGGATACAGATAAAAGAGATACACGGCATGTCCTTGCACACTACTTGTATATCCTATTTCCCCCCCTCCCCCCTCTTAGCCGTGCTTCAAGTCCTGGCCCAAAGCGCGTGTGTTAATGGCAAAACGTTTAATGTTTCTGGTCACGTAATAAATCCAAATCTGTGCTCTGTGCTGCGCACGCTGTCACTTCCGTTTTATGATTTAATTTGTAATTTACTCCCAGGCTCTTCCCCCTCCACTGATTGTTGATCTTTTCTCTTCTTTTTTTTGGCAGTTAGTTGAGTTGATGTTGTTATTTTTGACAACGATACCTGAGGGCATGCTCCTGGGGGCTGGGGGCTGTGTAGGCCTGGAAATAGAAAGCGAAATATGCTTTCCTGCCATTTCGATTATGGCGAATAGTTAACTTTTCGGCGGCAAACGCTGCATGGGGAGCAATTTCCGATCCGTTCCGTTCCGGGTGAGATGATGGATACGCCGGAGCACTGTTTGACTGCCACTTAAATTGCCCTGAGAAATAATCAATCCGGCTCCAATCATCGTTGTGTCCAATCAAGCTGGCCCCAGCTCCAGCAATCCCTGGAAATGTGTATTTTGGACCACTAACAAGCTGCCCAAAAGCGGTTGCCATATCAGCATAAGTCAATCATTTCCATGGACAACTTAAGCCTTATCCCTTTTTGGCTGCACTTATTCCGAGGGGCCACTAGTAACTTGTACACCAGATCTTTAATAAAATATAAATCCCTTTCCATCTATTCCAAAGTTCATCGTGTGTCATTGTTTCGGTGTAGCAAAGTGTCAAGCGCCCAAAATTCTTTTCCTAGTCCCCTAAACTTGATCCCATCCCGACATTTGCTTCAAATTAACACCTCTGGGAGGCGGCTGACTTTTATGGTCTACTATTTTGCATATTGGAGCCACACAAATTGTGTATGGAAAATCATTACCCCCTCGCACACACACACACTCACAGAGGCAGCTCCTTGCCAGCCAGCCTCTAGCAATTCATTTTCGCCCCCCTTTTCGCCAGCGTCGAGCTGTTCAAAGAGAAATTACCTTTTTTCGCGTTACCAGGCCACGCCCACAAGGCGGCAGAAGTGTTGGTTTGGAGCCAGGAGGTTTTTTCTTGGGAAATGCGGAAAATCGGCGGACTGGGGCTGTTTTTCCAGGGGGAAAGTCGGCGTTCGTGGAGCGGTCTTTAGTGCTGATGGCAAACTATCTTTTCACGCTTTGCAAGCTAGAAAATTTCTGCATTTTTAGGCACGTTTGGTTTTCCCCAGCACATCCTTTTATTGCCAGCCACCAACCCCGCACCCTACCATTTTATAACCCCACTCTCGTCGACGCTGTCAACGCCTCGATGCGTTTTAGCCCTCTTCATGTGAGAGCACTGTGCGAAAATAGGGTGTATAATGGTATACCAATCCTGAAATATATCCATTTACCATTGAGTATTAATCACTTTCTCACTTATGTGATAGAATGGTATCTTACATATTTCTATCCTTTTATATATTATCTACTTTGTTGTAACCCTTTTTTTGCTCAGTGCTTTTGGTGTGAGTGGTGCTGAATACATTTTTCTAACGCCAATTGCTTTCAACACCTCTTGGACCTGCATGTAAAGTTGCTTGGCTTCATCTTGCCGGCTCCTTTTGTATGGCCGTTGTTGTTCCCGTCGGCCAGGCCGACAAAAGCCGTCGAAAGTGTTGGCCATCGGATGTCGGATGGTCGGATGGTCGATTTTAGATGGTGGATAGGCGATGGACGATGGACGATGTCCGATGGACGGTGTGGTCGATGGCCGCTGCCAAGGCCCATGAAAGTGGTGCTAGTACTCGTTTTCGTTTTGGTATCTTGGGCAGCCAGTCGTCGTCCTGTGGTCTGACATATTGCAAGTGCCTCGATGGGCAGTGAACTGCGATTATGTGCAGCACACACACACACATGCACATGCTCGGGAGCAGTGATTGCATGTCCTGGCTATCTGAGCGTGTGTGAGTGTGGGCCAACTGGCAGCGTTTCCGTTGCCTTTCACCAAACGGAAGTTGGGCGCACTAAACGATTTGCTTGTTTCGTGTGCTGAAATATTTAGGCAGTCCGAGAAGTCGGAGGTTCTGCTCCCTTTGAGGCACTCGCACTCGTAACTCGTAACTCCAATGCTCCGCTTCACTTAAGAATTAAGAGATATCTGGCAATGAGTTGGCAGCCAACGCTCGGATCGCTTTTTGAAATACTGCACTGGCTTTGCAAACAAATGTGCTTTATTGATAATGCACACAGAAAAACGAAGCATTTAATGGAAATGAAATAAAACAGATACTAATCAGTATGAGTGCTCAACAGTATGCCACAATTCCAACCACACAAACTGACAAAAATTCAAGTTTGTTAGAAGATGAGTTCATTTTCTCTCTGTGTGCAAAAGAGTGTCTGGGCGTTGGAAATCGGGGCGTGGCTAGCTATTTGTAACCATTTAGTTTACTTAATTTGGCGTGCAAAGCACTGCGGTTGTGGGGCAAACGCTCCCCGCCAGGAGATGAATGTTTGTTTGTGTTATTAATGCCCCTGCCCGAGTGTCCTGGAAGTCGAGAAAGTCCTGGAAGTATGCAACGCACTTCAGTCAGCCGGCTAGCATCTGGCCCAGGGCTATTTTATTGCATTGTCAATTTAATGGTGTGGAAATGCCTGGCGAAGAAAAGCTGCTCCTGCCACTCGAGAGTGGAAAACCGGAACAAGCTCACAGATAGAAGCCGGCAGTTCAATGCTTCCTCACAGACTCACAGCCTTGCAAGTGAAATAAGACAGCGTTTAATGCCTGCACAATATTTATTGCCATCTTTCATATTCCTCTATGTATGTATGTATGTATCCCCCCTATTTCCTCGTTTTTCCCCTGTGTTTTCCGACTCTGATGCCACAGACATGGCTACAAAGTAGCCTCCGCCTCTGGATCTGATTCCCAGACTGAGCCTGCATTGTTTAGTTTTGTACTTTGGCCGATCCTGGCTGCTTGTTGCTGTGTCAAGCGATTTATAAAATGGCAAAGTCGGAGCAGAAGCGGTCAGGCCCATAAAAACAACAAGCTGCAAGTAGACGAGATAAGCGGAAATTATTAAAGTGCTGCCAGATTTATGAAAATGTATTTGTATTCGTTTCAGTCCGGTCCGCAGTGCATGGGCAAATGCTGTTTTTTGACTTCATATCCTAGTTGTTCGGCTTTTAATGAAATAAACCCACCTTAAAAGGTTTTGTTAACGTCCGAAAAAAGCTTGGCTTGGAATTGTTATAAACACAAAAGGCCTTTTAAGCCCCGCATGGCGAGTCACTCTTTGTGTTTTGTATTTATTAACCAGTTCGATCGATTGTTATTCGCCACAAAAATATATTCCATATTTGATCAGACCTCGGCTTTATCCCTTGGTAAGCCCACAAAGTTCTGTGTAGGAGGATTCTGGGCGAACAGTAAATCATTTCCATAATATATATCACACGATTTTCTTTGCCGGAGGCGGGGCATAATTTAATCGAAGGCAATAAATTGGCATTTAAATGTAATAAAGACGGGGAAAATAATTACGGCTGGGGGGAAAAGTGCCAAGCTTTCATTACTTAATGCCAATGGCATTTCCCACTCCCAACCCCTCCACGTTATCCATACAATTTATGTACAACTTTTGGTGCAGAATTATGCACACATTTTCATCGCCGGACTTCAGACTCCATTTGCTTGGCCCGCGGCTCGCGTCGAATTGTTATGGCCAACGAATGACAGTTAAGTGACATTTAACGGTTAATAAGCCTGACAGATTTACAACTGTCAGCGACGTTTAAAAATAATGAACATCAACATCAGCGACGGAAGAGACAAAAAAATGGCCGGACTTTCGCCATCTCGAATAGCCAAAGCGATTTGGCCAAATTGACTGCGCAAAGTGAATTATTAATGTCATGTAGGGGCTCAGACAGGCTGGGAAAATCGGAAAAACTGCAGGGTGAGGGGTGGGAGGGGAGGAAAAGCTATCGGGGCAGCACTAAATGTGCGTCTATTTAGTTCCAAGTGCTGAAAATTTACTGTGCGTATTAAATAAATGCGATTTTCCGGCACGTGAACCAAACTTAGAACCAGGACTAGGCCCCAAAAACAAAAAGGAAAACCCAGGAAGAGACGGGAAAAACAAGAAAAGTCAAGCGAAAACTTAACCAAAACAAAACACAACCGGGCAGGAGGAGGGGGCGGGGGAGCGGGGAATAGGACAGCGGCAAGGACAACGCTCATAAAACATAAATTTAATTTATGTGCAATTTTAGCAAGTCGTATAAATTTTCCCAGCCCAAAGGACGAAAAAAAAAGAAACAAGCCGAATTCCACAGCGGCACCGGCCAGCTGGGCAAGGAAAATGTCCTTGAAAATGTCGCATTGTTGTTCTTATTTATAGCTCAAAGCCCGGGTGCTGAAAGGGTTTTTGCGACAGGGGCTTCCCTGCTGGAAAATATATTTATTTCTGGCCATATTCGTAGCTGCACTTGCACACACGATGTTTCGGGTTTCTCTTGAATGTTAATGAATTGCTACAAATTCATATGGTGGCATGCCCCCAGGCGAAGAGGCCGGAGTCCTTGCTAAAATCAAATATTAATTAAGCCTAAATCTGGCTTTGACTGCAGATCCGCTGGGCGAAGTGCATGTTGTTGTTAATTAGTAAATTTAATGCGGGAATGCATTTTTAGCATACCACTTGCCCCGGGGCTTCTAATGCATTTCATTTTCTGAGCAAACATATTCCGAATTCAATTTGCAGCACATTTAATTTGGCATTTTGGCCATTTGTGAGCCCAAAAGTTGCCGGAACTCGACAATGCAAATATGTAATAACAGCTATGCCAACATGGCCGAAGTTGCTCTCTTTTTGTGGCAGTAATTTGCCTGGCAGAAGAAACTGGCACAGATAAAGTCCAACACAATGCCCAACGCAGTGCACCTTGGAAAATTTGTTTTGCCTAGAATTTGATTGTCAAACTGGTTCAACTGTCCAGATTTGTTGGCCAAACTTTCGGCAGCCTAACAACAGCCAGATGAGTAAACAGTTTTCCAATTGCGAGAAAACTTTCCATTTGCCCGAGAAAGGCAAACATTCTTCGCCTGTGATCACAGGATCATGCAGTGCCTGGAAAACTTTTTCGGTTTCCGAAAACAGGATACATTAGCCCCTAGAAGGCAGTGTCTAATTGCCTGGGCCACAAATCAATATATCTTCGTCTTACCTGAAAGTGTGGAATTTATGGCAACATCCGCAGATTCTTCGGCGCTTTTGCGGCCATAAAATCGTTTTGCGGTCACTGAGCAGCGTGGAAATGGGAAAAGCTGGGCGAAAAGTGGGCAAAAAGTGTCGCTCTTTAAAGCGAAATAAGAAATTTATGAAGTTGCAGCCCGATGTTCCCTTCTGGGCACGTACTCTCAATCCCAGTCACAATTTTCCAGCTGGTCTTGTTTCTGGGCCACATCTAATTCATTTGGGAAAGTTATTTATTGTATTATTTACCACTTGAGCCCGAAACTTTGTCAATTGTTTGTGTTTGCCGACCAGAAAGTTTGTGCCAAAGACACCAGCAATATCTGCCTTTGAATATCTTTTTTCTTTCTTTCTTTTTTTCTTCTTTTGTGGCTTTCAGTTAGCACTTTAATATTGATGTTGCAATGGTGAAAAATTCACAAACGGCACTCACTGCATATTTTTTAAGCTCTGGCAGCTGTTATGATTGATTTTTTTTCGCATATCTTGGCCTTTTTTAAACAGTCATAGTGTTTAAAAATTGATGGGCAGCGACATGAAAATTGGACGACAGCACTTTGAAGAGATTTTACCCAATTTAATGACAATGGAGACAGGCGAGTAGCAATCGTTGATTGGGGCTTAATTCGAGTGAGATTGACAGCTTGTTATTCGCGAATTTCGGTGCCATCAGCCATCACATTATTGTCACAATAATAATCATTATCCTGCCGACACTTTGCATTCATTATCCCATAGACAAGAATTTTGTAAATTGTCTGTGCAAATGTAATTAGATTTCGCTTTGAGCAAATAGGTCGACAAAAAATAATGCGACACAACCGCCAGGAATCCTCGACAAGCCGCAATCCACCCCTTCAACCAAACCGCATCCTTCGTTATCTGGGAAAAGCCACAAGTCGAAGGGGTTGGGAAGAGGAAAAGCCATCCCCTTTTCCCATATTTCCAGAGTGTTTACCTTGGAGTGTGATCTGCACTTAATTAATGTGATATTCGTAAGCCACTCAGCATCTTTTGTATCCTTGTATCCTTCAGTTGCCCGGCCAACGAGCGCCTTTCGCCGTTTTGTTGTTCTCGGCGGGTTAATTAGCATATGTAAATGAAAAATCAAAACTCAGCCACTTATCAAAGGAGCAGCAGCTGCGGGCTTGTTTGTTTGCACTCTGCATCACCGTCTTGGTGCTGTTCGTCCTTTTGGTCCTTCGGTAATCGCTCCGTGTGGCAAACGCGCACGTTGCGACAGTTAAGATGATGGCAAGCAGCTCGTAAATGACTCGCAACTCCCAGAAAGATAGTTACGAAAATAGTCTTGGCCTGCAGCGATTGCAGCCGGGCCTTATTTTGTTTAATTTAATTAAAGCCACCGCAGACAGCGCTGCGGACAGGCACGTTGACAAACCCACAGCCTAGTGGCAGCCTCATTTAAATACAAATAATTTATGAATGCGAATCCCTGCTGTCTCCGCCGGTGAGTTTCGCGGACCAGCTGCGTGAGGATTTTCATATTTTTTATTTATTTTTAATGCTGGCGCTGCATTAAATGCTTTTTAACTTATTTGCCGCTGGCACTTGTCCACCATCAACTGGCCGCCGCTTCTTCTCCGCATTATATTCCGCTTTATTCCGACAACATTAAGCAGATTACATATACGCTGAGATTATTAAAAAGTTAAGAACTTAAAGTGCCGCATAATGAGATGCAATAGCATTTGCATTCATACTCAATGCATTTAATTAATGCGCCGCCCGTTTGCTTTGCCCCACATCGCGCATACGCAGCGTTGCCCGTCCGCGATCGATCCCCATTAATTGCGAGAAGCGGTTTCCTCAGCTGCCCAGTGCTGCGGCGGCATTTAATAACGATTCATGGCCCCAGTATATTTGGCAGCCAGGAGTGGGCAAGCAAGGACATTCAAGGACGGCAATCAGCGGCCGATTTATTGATGGCCGACTCAGTTGACCCCTGACCTGGCCGTCGTCTTTGGGTTTCAATCAGCAGCAGCGCCACCACAGAATCAGCCACTCAATTGGGCTCCCATAAATAATGCATGCTCATTGACATGTGTTTCGGCAGCACTAGATCACAAGGTCGAATTTAGGAAGCTTATAACTCAATGGACCTTGTACAAAACTAATTCAAATGGACAATATGAGTTCGATATTTTACTCATGTTGCTGAAAGAACGCTGCAAATATCTTTTAACTGCATATTTTTAAACAGTATTATAGTTCTACGTACCATATTTATTAAAATGCCAAAAAGTCACACATTTCAAGCACAGTCTTATCAAAAGGCAAATGTCGAATAGCAAGTCCACAACTAGATGACTTGAAAACTTTATTGACAAAGCACGTTTGGGGTTTATCAATCTACATATGACATCTGAGCATTTGGGGGTAAACATATTTGTGGTTAACTGCTGATAGTTTTCTGTGGCCAAAGTTTTGCACGAGACATGTGCGGAACAATCAATTTCGGGGCCTGTCCGAATGTTTTGGGCCAACTTAGAGCCAAGCCCAAGTGAAGCGGAGGTCAAAGGCAGCGAACGGAAAGGGAAACGGAATAAAACAATGCGGACAAGGCCATTCGTCTTGTGTGTCTGTGTGTGTAAGTACTTTGTGGTCCATCTGCCATACGCGTCACGTCCCACCCTCCCACCTTCCCCCTCCGCCCGCTGAGTAACTAAAACAAACGAAAACAAAACAAAATGGCCATAAAAATGGACAACGGCCAACGCGCTGATAAGCTGCAAATAATTTGTGAGCCAGTGTGTGTATGTAGATGTTTGTGTGTGTTGGTGGGGGCGACGATAGCGGCAGTTTCAAAGGCGCTTCAAAAACACGCAAACAGCAACCACAACAACAACTTGGCCAGGCCAAGTACCTCCCATATCCATTTGTGTGTGTGTGTGAGTTAGGGCTTTATGCCATGATGGCATATCTGTGAACCATAGAACGTCCTTCTCGTCCTTTTCAAGTGGACATTGCTGTTGATAAGAACTGAGGAACCAAACCACAGTGCGGCCAATTTAAATGCAAGAATAAAGAGTATTGTGAAAGGATTGCTAAATATAAATATATATACTATAATATAATATAATATAATTTATATAGCTAGCATTGGCCAGAATGATTGTTGTCTTATTTGCCGACGGCCTGTGATTTCTGGCTCATTATGGCCGCATTTTCGGTTCAGTGGGCGCCCTTTTTGCGAGCCCTGTTAATTATGGAATTATGGAATTATTTGCTCCTT
The DNA here is from genome assembly GCF_004382195.2 of Drosophila sechellia. Classification (NCBI taxonomy): domain Eukaryota; kingdom Metazoa; phylum Arthropoda; class Insecta; order Diptera; family Drosophilidae; genus Drosophila; species Drosophila sechellia. The sequence goes on along the minus strand of NC_045952.1, from coordinate 27,794,588 downwards.
CCGCTTTGCCAAGCATTAACTTGTAGCCGCTGCCGCCGAGTCGATCAGGTAATCCAATCAAAATGCGAATAATTATTGTCGTGCAAATGGAATGCAAACAAAGTGATGGGCCGCCGTGTTTCGGAATGCGAATACACTTGTGACAATTAATTCGCCCCAGTCGAGCTAGCAGCTCGTCCGCAAATTGTCAGATACATAACATATATCCACATATATGCGTATGTATGTACAAACGGTGTAGCTCTCATTAGGCCTCGAATTCTACCAACTGAACATGGCAGCGATAAGCCGCGGCAAAACTGAAAATCCACAGCCACGTCGGCGCTTTTGGGGCGGACAATAAAAATTGAGCTAATGCAAACACACGAATGCGAAAAGGGGGGTTTTAATATTTGCATACGTTTTTTGTGCACTCACCCACTCGCCGGGTTTATTGACCGAAATGCAGAAATTGCTGAAATTCGAAGCAGCCAACTGCCTGCCAAATGGCCCTGCACGCTGCCAATGCCAAAATGAACGGCTTACGGTTTTTAAGCGCAAGTTATGGGCCATCGTGTGTCGATTGTCGGCGGTTTTAAATTTCAATAAAAGTGAATTCGCAATGGCCAAATGGCAAATAGTGCACAAAGTGGCCTTCTACTACACACAGCACACACGTAGTACTGCTGAACAAATCGGCGGATCAACATATTGGCAAGGAAAGGCGGCGGGGAAAACCCCAAACGAAATGGAAAACAAAAGGCGAGTCGTGTGCTGAGGTCGGTGAGGGGGTTGGCGGGGGGAGCAGCGAATTGCGGTCCTTCCAACGCATGACATTTATGCCTGACATAATCCGCTTACACAACAGGATAACAAGATGAGCACTCGTACATTTTTAATACGCTCGAGGTACAATAATTTATATGCGTGGCACGTAAGCGCCCGCCAGCAGAATCAGCAGCAGAATGAGCAGCAGAATCAGCAGCGCCTGCAGAAGCTGCGCTTCCGTGGAGCTGGAGAATCAGGATCCGCAGAATCGGCAAGGAGCAAGGTGGCAAACGTAAACAAAAACTGCGTCTGGTCCCATCTATCCGCTCGTCTGGAGCATATGGAGCTTAGCAGGCTAAATAAAGAGCAGACAGGGTAGTGGGGATTGGGATTGCAGGAATTAAGTGGATGGATGAAAAGGTGGAAATGGACTAAGTAGATAGTATGCAGCTATTGTATTAATCTGAGATTATATTTAATATTCAGCAGTATTCTTTTCATTGTAAGCCACATAACTTTATAAAAACAAAACAAAACAAACAAAAAAAAAAACTAGCGTTGCGCAGCCTAGTTGGCCATCGAAACAACTGCTCGGCTCACTTGTGGAATCAGCCAGATTCGCGCCAACGAGGTCAATGGAATCCCAATCCGAATGGCAATCCCAATCCGAATCCCAATTCGAATCGAAGCCCAGAGAAGAAAACAAAGCGGGAAGCGGAGAAACATTCCGGCCAAGTTAGAGCAATGTCAAGAAGCATTTACACACAACGCCAACAATTTATGCGTTTTTGACTTGGTTCCTTGTTTGGTTTTGTTTTGTTTTCCCTCCATAGCTTTTCATTTGTGCTTTCCTCGTTTTGGTTTTAGGTTTTTCTTTTTTTTGCGTATTTCCTCCCGCACAAAGGCGTTAAATTTAGCAACGCCCACACGTAAGCGTGTCGATACTCTACCCGTGTGTTTGTGTATTTGAGTATTTGGTTGTGTGTGTGTGTGTGTGTGTCTGTTCGTGAGCACTTTATGTCTTAAATAAGTCAACAACAGGAGTCACAGGATAACAACAACAACAACAACAACAACACCGCATCTTTGGGGGGCGAACTCGTTTCCCGAGCTTTGTTTACACTTCTGTGGGTTTTGTTTATGATGTCAAATAAAAGTGCACAACAATACCGAATAAATATTTTATTACTTTGATGAGTCCGCTTGTCTAAGGCATCGGCAATCGAATTCCGGGCGGCAACTTAAAGCATAAAGTGGAGTGGACAAAAGTTAAAGATGTCTGCGGGATTTGGGCGGAGCGAGCATCACACACTCGTAAACAGCTTTTGACAAATGTGCGCCTAATAGAAATAAATGCAAATATAAACTTGTCCAACTCCAAACGCTCACGGGCCTGTCGTCTATCAGACGTTGTCCATTTGTCAGCGCCAGTCGACGACCTCCCGTCGGGAAAATGGGAAATGGGAAATGCGGAGATGTGGAAAATGCGACTGCGATGGCGAAATGAGAGCGAGCTGCCTCCGCTTTTATTGTCTCACTCGTGTGATAAACATCTTGGCCTATTGCCGCCAGTATTTTGTATTTCTATATACATATATCTATATGTATGCCATTCCCCCGCCCACTTCCGCTTATCATTAAGCATTATCGCGCGACGTATGTAGTCTGCTTTTATTGTCTCCTTAACTTAACCGCCGCGTCGGCCGAACAGCCGCGTCCTTTGCCCCTCGGCTTTGTTGCTTTTATGTTGATTAAATTATAAAATATTTATTTCGCAGTCGCTGTTCAGATGCTGTTGCTGCTGCCACGGCCGCCACTTTTATCAACTCGGTTTTTATTGTGCGTACAACGCGGCGTATACACAATATTTTGCCGGCATGTGTCAGCATGTGTTCGTCCTTCCCGCTTTCCTCCGTATGTCAAATCATGTTAGAGTGATTTTCTCATATTATTTCCTGAGAGAACACATAAGGAACTATCGCCAGTTAGCAAACATTAGTTTGCAGTCACAGCAAACTACATTTTCCGCGTTGAAAATAGGTAAATAGGTGAGTTTCTAAATTCGATTCCCATTTCGAAGGCGATTTATATTGCTCAAAGGAAACATTGAAGAGAAAGAAATTCGCCTAATCCGCGAATTAAATTCATATCTTCCCTAGTTGAACACAAATTGAAGCTGGAAACTAGAACTTTCGCATTCAGTTTGCGTCAAAAGCCTGAGGGGAATTCATCAAAATCGAAGCCAGGATTAGTCCCAGCTTGTTTAGACGGAAGATTCTGAGTGGAGCACACCGTAAACAAACCAGCCACCCCATGGTGACCCATAAGTTCTCACTTTTCTGTGCTATGTGGGTAACCCAAATAGAGCCTCCCACATACCAACTGGCAACTGACAGGCGAACCCGACTCCCAACTCCAAACTCCTGGATCCTGGATCTGGAGTGTCCTGAATCGCTGGAGGAGAGTTGGATGAGAGCTGCAGCTGCAGCTGCAGCTGGTGCAGTTTATCAATTCGTAGCACATAGCGAAAATTGATTGCAACGATTTATACTTTCTACTTCCTTTCACTTTATCGCCGTAGTGCATCTACCACCTCAATGTTCTAGGTGCTCCATTCGGTTCTCTGTGCTGCTTTGTCCCTTTCGCTGTATAAATACTTTTACTATAATATCCTTTCATTGCTTGTTTTCTCTGCCAAGTGCCTGGCATTGTTTCTTGTTGTTGCTGAAGTCGACACTGCGCAAAAAGGTCTATTCTTGTTAAATTATGAGCTCAGCTAGCAAAAGAGATATTTTCTTTACATTTTAGAATACTACTGAATGTTGAAATTAAATATATAAGATGTACTTCGTATTATTAACTTTAATTTTTTGCAGTTACCTGTGTAAACCACTTTCTTTTAAGTGTAAGTATTCGTATCGTTTCGCTCCGTTTCGATTCGACTCGATTCGTTTCTTTCGCTTTCATTGGCCCTGCCAGTAGCCCGTGCTTCCTTTCTGCTTTCTCTTTATCCTTTCTCCGTGCTCCGTGCAGATGGAGTGGCACGGGTTGGGGGGAAGCCCACCGGGCCACCCATTGAATCCATCGAATCCTTTGGGTGGCTCGGTGCTGGCAATCTTTTGTGTAACACAATACAATGTCCTGCGGTTGTAAAACGATTTATTTTGTTATTGATTCGCTGTAAGTGCGGCACACAGTCGTGAGCACGGTGTGGCAAGCACATCCTGCAGGATATGATGTAAATAAAGTAATGGCCGCTCCAAGGCTCCTCCAACGCCAGCAACGCCACCACCGCCTCTTTGCATACCATCGAGGTCGTCTCGTCCTCGTCTGCGTGCTAAACATGAATAAATATTTCGCTCAGATTATTGAGGTTTTATAACTCATTTCTGTCGATTGGTGGGCGCGGCGCTCCATCGATGCCGGCGATCTGGGAATCCAGCAGGAGTCCAAATATAGCCGCCGAAGGAGGTCGAGGCCACTGAGGAGGTTCCCAGGACACAGTTCCTTCAGCTGTCCGCTCGGTGCTCCTCAGCTCCGCAGGTCCTGTCTTCATCTCTGCTGCTCCTTCCGCTGCACATTTTAATAAATCGCTTAGACTTCGTGGCCAGAGGGGCAGGCGGAGGACTAACGCCCACGGGAGTACACTTAAAAAAATGGCCAAGAAGTTGTTTTGATTAATGGTGAAGTTGGCCTAGGAAGCTAAGCTGTATTAAAGAATATTATGACCTAAAACGATTGTATGCAAATGAATTATATGGACTACAAAGAAGGAGTTCCCTCTCTCTGAAATAGTTTCAAGTACCTTTTATTGCAGTGCAGTGGCAGCAGCTAGGAGCACAATAAGAAAATTCATGATCATAAATATCCTGCAGGCGTTAAACGTTTGCCTCGTTTTCGTCGTCCTTTGCCGCCTTTAATCCTTGTGCTTTCAACTCGATGCTCTTTGCCCCATGTAAACTCCGCCAGAACACCCCAACTGCCCCACCCCGAGCGTCCAGTGACCTCTGCTCCTGTTTCTGCTTTATGCACCACTTTTGATTTAATGTGCTCATTCTCTGCCACCGCCAAAGACAAAAACAAGAGCAAAAGCAGAAACAACATCAACAATGGGTCCTGTTTTGCCTTTGCTCCTTTCGCCTGCCGAGTTTTTGTGATTTGTGTCTATATTTAGGTGGCTCGTTCGTCTGATGTCCTCCAACTCGAATGCCTCGTCATCGCCGGCACTCCCCATTTCTATGTGTTTGTTTGTTTATTTTTTCCACTTCCAAGCCATTAAATAAAGCGCCCTGACACTCCAACAATCACATGGCACAACAAGGGTATGGGGCAAAAAAGTAGAAATATTTCCCGCGTAATGATTTGCGACACATTTATTCGCGACATAAATTAGACGAGTCCGAACTAGAAAAACGCCAGCCACTGACCAACTGCCACAGAAAGCAGAAATAAATCCTGAACTCATATATTCTTGTGGAAAATCATTAAAAATCTGATAAGTCACTGGAACTAACTGCCGATGTGGACTAAGAAAAGTGGCGAGCAAGGGAACTGGATTCTAATTAAAGTGGTTTGAAGCCACAAGCTTGGAAAATAATCAGCTGAGCTTGCAGTAAGTTTTCAGAAGTATTAGTAGCGACAAGCATAGTACTTCCTTTAAGCATTCCTGATTCATTTCCGTGCATGATAGCACTTCGATGGTCGGAATTAAAGATCTAAATGAAACTAGGACCCATTCAGGTTGGCGCTGTGCCACGTAGCCAAAAACAATAACAACAACAGCAACAACAATGGCCAGGACAACAAGGACAAAGGCAACAACAATGCGTGGGCATAACTAAACCAAATTGGCACATGCAGACAGCTCATCGCTTATTCCATCTTTATGATTACCGAAGCAACCCAAAGCCAACATTCAGATTAAACAGCATGCGACATGTGCGACACACACATACAGATGCTCACGCAGCAGTCGCAGATACACACACACACACACAAACAGGCGCGCAAAAGGCACACAACGAGACTGAGATACATTTGTATCTGCATGTCTAAGTTGTCAAATGTATGCAGAAACATAAGCTAATCAAAGCTAGTTTAATGCGTGCACAGCCAAAGTTAATCCTAATTAATTTAATTACGCTTTCGGCATAAATTATTTCACAAAGTACGAGACACAAACGCGGCCAGTGAGTTATGTATTATCCACAATTAGGAGATTCTAATTGTTATTAATTGCCGATTTCGGCGCCAGCGTAAAATGCGCCCTCTTCTGGGAAAAATCGCATTTAACCTGCCGAATGCCTTCAGTTAGCCAATTTAGTTTCAATGGTTGGAAAAATATGAAATCATCGAAAGTTTCTGCTGTCCTCCTACTTTGCGTAAATATATTTTATTGAAATATTGCACCTGCCAGTTCGGGCCGCCCACTTTTCCGTATTTTCCATCTCCGGCAATCGAAAAACTTCGCTTTGCGATGCCCTGCACGTGCGGGAAATTGTCGAGATGGCAAATAGTTTTCCAGCAACAACAACTACTGCCCAAGATGGCAAATAGAAAACTGCAAATGTCCCAGTGACAGACGGAGAATCCTTGAATGGGAGACGATGGACCATCCAGCTCGGCTTCGGCATCATTTTCCCTTTTTATTTTATTTTTTTTTTTGTTATTTTCTGGTGGAAAACTCGAAAATTATTGTTTTTGTTTTCGTTACACTCGAATTCAGGCTCTTGTCGCAAAAGTTTTATTAGGTGTCTGCATCTTTCGGCCGATATGCTTCATCTTTGGCCAAAAATTACCTGAGGGAATTCGAGTGCCGGCGAGTCCGAGAAATAATGATAATAAAACCAAAAACCTGTGCAATCACGGCAAACTTCGGGGCAATATGAAAGAGTTTTTAATTAAAATATGGTCGAAAGTCCCCCGACCAAGTCAATAAATCAACGACCCCTCTTTCAACAGGTTTTATCAAGTGGCCGGGTCTCGAAATGTAGTATGTATGCAGTGCATACCCATACCCATGCCCATCGCCATACATATATACGGATACTTAAGGGGCACTTTGAGGCCCGGAAAATTGGGGCCGAACATGCAACCTTATGGCTGCCAAAAAAGTGGGTCCAAAGTGTGCGAGTGGGTGGCAGGGAAACCTCTTTTAAGGCGCCGTGAGAAACACATATTTTATCTCCGGCCGAAATGTGAACTTGGCATGCGAACCATTACCTAGTGCACTACTTTCTCAACGCAGCGGAACGCTGTGGAAGTGGACGAAATAGCTGTTATTAGCAGCGTTTTTTAACATTTAAGAGCATGGCCGCGTGCAGTGCGCACTCTCACAGCTGTTAAGCTTAACAGTAACAGAGGCTGACGTAGACGAATGCTGTTAGGAACGATTTGGCATTGTGGAACAGGACCTCAACTGGGAGTTCCTTCATTACTTTAAATGCACATCTCACGGCTGTTATTCCCGGAACGAGGATAATTTCAATGAAAGTTATAGGAGCAGACCCCACAAGTTCCTAAAGGGCAGTTGTCAGTTGCAGACCGAACTGCTAAACTGCTGCCCATATAGCCGACATAACCTCAGGCCAAGGATCCGGTGCGCAACCGTATATCCTGTTGACTTAGGTGGATTTGTGTACTGACATTTGGTTGGGCTGTGTGGTCGTCTTAAGTGCTTGGGGGTCTTTCCCTTGCCAAATGAATGGCACTGGCAGCAGCTAGGATCCATCCTACCCACTCCCCCAACCTGTTGGTTCTGCAGCCTAGAGGTGGCCAATTGCAACTCATGTTTGTGTTTGAATACAGTAAAATCGTATCGCCCTTAAGATATTTTACAAATGGCACTGACTTTTGCTAGTTTAGTGCTTTTTATGGACCTATTTTTATGACTGATAGCTAAATTTGCACTTCTAACTTAAATGCTATGGAATTAAGCACCTTCGATTGCTCATTGAGCTTTGAGCGGCAAACTGACGCACATCCCTAATGCCGCACATGGGAATGAATGCCACTGACTGACTGGCCAAAAGTTGCAACTCCGCATATCATGGTCCTGTCTGCGGATCCGTGGCTAGGTCTGCGTTGGAATTAAACGCGCCCCTGGGTGGAAATGCAGGTGAGTTGCACTCAACCGCAAGGAACACACGTCAGTTGAAAGTCGGCCGATCTACGTGGACAACTAGTTGGTCAATCGTGAGCTTATTGAAGAGAATACCTTTAAGTTCGCCTCTAAATTTATACATAAAAAGGTAGATGGCCAAGAACTCTTCAAGGTATGCATATCGTGAATTTATACCTTATCCTTAGCTCTATATAGTATATTTGGTTAGAGCACCTTAGTTTTATGGTTTGTTCCTTAGAGCAGCCACCGAAGTGGAATTAAGCCAACTGTTCGCGCTCTTCGAGATTACTTAGTCCTCGACAATGAGGGGTAGCTGCATGGATATAGCCACCCCTGTGGACCAGCTTGCCCCCTTCAATTTGGCCATTAAGCCGACCCTCGCTCTCCGAGGGCTTATGAATAATGTGCACGATTTGCGGACGCTATAAATAATACGCAAATCGAAAGCGCACTCGCCCTCTAATTGAAAATGCTCGACTGGGGAGCGGAAATCAAGGCGAAGGGGGGGATTGATGCGCGAGGGGCGTGGCAAAAGGGGCGGAAATGGGGTGGAGCTGACGTGGTCAGCTGCGAGAAGCGCTCCTGCCACATAGAATCGTTCGTTTTGCCAATTAGACAGCCCAGACACGTGTCGTAAGCTTATATCCGCAGTCAGCTTTGGCCAACACTGAACTGCACGATTTTGAGGATGAGTTATGGGATCAGTGTAACGTGATATTGATAAATTGTTGCTTCATAAGCAGGTTTCGGGGCTAAAACAAGTTACTCTAGGTAAGGGGAATATAGAGAACTTCAATTTAGTCTCAATTTTCTATATATTTATGTAAGATTTTTAAATATGTCATTATTGAGCAACTCATCTGCCCTCTTCTCATCTTTTCAATGTGCTGTCAACAACTGTTTTGTGTGCCGCAAAGACTCCCATCCAGAAAGGTCCTGATACAGATCCCTGATCCTTGCACGCAAGTGTAATTTATCTGCTGGAGTTCACGGGAGCCTGACGATTGAGGATATCCGTGAGCTTACAACCGTTAGCCGTTAACGGTAAACTCGACAGAGGGGCAGGGGCACAATCGTGGGGGGTGGAGTGGTGGTCGAAGGGCAAGGACTCGCAGGAAATGTGAGGCGAAAACAGCGACCCCCGTGTAAGTGGGCCAAAAGTGCGCACTTGAACTACACACGTTGCCGTTTGCGTTAGCGGCGTGCTTTTATGGCCAAAACAACGAGGAAAATCGCAAAAGAAAAAGCGGAGATGCGGCAAAGAAATTTAACTGTCCTACATTGACAGCCACTTAAACTTTTTAACACCAATTTAATCAACTCAGCAACAGCATTCGACACTAGTTGCCCCCCGACCTTTTTATATCCCGGATAAAGGGAAATGGAAGCTGGCACAATGGGACCCAAAAACTGGGAATCAAAACCAATGAACTGGATGACGGGTATGCGAAAAGAAGCCCGATTGAGGTGTCAATGATCTGTGAGAAATGACGAGTGTTTTCGGCGCGACATGAGGAATTGTCAGTCAATTATGGAACTATATTCCTCAGGGGACGAGCGAATAAAACCGGCAGAAACAGCTCAATTTGCGGCATTTAAATGCCTCGTAAAACATTTTCCCCCATGGCCCCCACAATTTATTTATAAGCAATGGACCACATCTTAATGATTTAACTGCCCAGGGAAGGAAGTGCATAAAATCGCCGCACTTCCTGTTTAATTTCCTCGGCGTGACTTTGCCCAGGCAGTGAAAATGGCGCTGCTACTGGGAGAGAAAGAAAGCCAAATGGGAAAGAATGGGTTGCCGACGACTTTCACTCAAGCGAGCCAGAAGGCAAAGGTGCACTCACAGCTTTTATGGTCACTTCTTGTTGAACTTGCGCATAGTTTTTGCGCTTTTTCGCCAACAATGTTGCATGTTGCCATCGCAGCGCCGAAAAACAAAACACCAGTGTTGACTGCAAAAATGGACAAAAAGAAGGGAACACCCCGAATATCAGCTTTATGGCAGTTGCACAAAAAGCGCGCAACTCTCTTACAAATTAACCTGCGACGAAGATGGCTAATTGACAAGGAGCCCTTTGTTTTCCCGCTTTCCCATTTTCCACTCCCGCCCAAAGAAACTGGCAGTATGTAGAGCGGCAGTTGCCTTTTGGACGTCATGTCACCACCATATGGCTGATATGGCTGATATGGGGCTGCCGAGCTACTTAGATAACGCTTAAAAGCCAACGACAGCAACTTAAGTCATAACACTTTAAATAACTGCCACGCCCTGCCAGCAGCAATACACTCGAAGCAAAAACTTATTCCCAAGATAAGTGCGACAGTTAAGGATTTTGGGAACCAAAAACAGAGAGAGCAACATTCGAATCTTTTCATAAGGGGAATGTGGTCTAATGAAAACGAAGGGTTATAATCCCTACAATGTTCAATGTTTTCTTGCAGTGCATCACTATGAAGGGCACTGCTGGGAACCCCGAATCCCTAGTCCCGAATCCCGGATCCCCAGTACCGAATCAGTTGAGAGTGAAGTACTGACTGCGGACCACGGAGCAGTGCCCAAAAAGGCAACAAAAACGACAACGACAACGTTGACGACGCTTCATTGCAGCAATTTGCATTTTAAGTTGCTAATGACAAAAGTTATAATTGCATAACGCTCAGCTTCGAGGACTCGAGTGTGCCAGTGTGGGTGTGTGTGACAACGACACATGTGCATTGTAAAGGTGTATGGGTGTATAGGTGCGGAGGTGTTGTTGCAAGGCAGCCGGAAATGAAAAGTAAATCAAATGAGTTGCCGTTGTCGAGTTGCTGCAAGTGCGTACTTCATCAACGCGAGCCCACCCATGTAGCTTACACCCACCCACTTTGTTCTACTCCCACTCCCCCTCCTTGCCACCCACCTCGCCATTCACATGCATCACCTGTCGCCGTTTTCACGTATCTGTGTCTCTATCTGTTGCCATGCAACAACGTCGCCTGCAATTGGCGACATTTCCATTTGTGATTGCTCGATTTCGCCCCAAAGCTGCCTTGGATATGCCGCTGCAGCGGGCTGGTACAGTTTCGGACATAACTGCAATTGTTTTTCCACGTTTCTAAAACTATAATTCAGAACACATATTCAAGCTGCTTGAAAAATTCAATGCATTAACTGAAAATTTCACAATTCCTTAATCATCATCAAGACGTAAGAACCTATCTATATATATCATTCATATTCGAACTATTCAAACCTATAAGATCCTTTAAAATCCTTTCAAAGAAAATAAAAGCACATTTTCCTCAAATGTCAAACACACAGTCGGCCTTGAGGGCAGGGCAAATTAAAGACGATGAATAAAGAGACAAACGCAAATGCATTAGCCGGGTTTGGGCGCTTTTGGTGGTCTGGGTGGGTGGTTCAGGTGGCTAAGGTGGTGCAAGAAGCCCAGCTGAATGTTCATATATGCAGGCTCAAAACAAGCAAAGCTCTTTAGAGAAAGAGACGGCGCTATTCGGCTGGGTGAACGAGACGGGGATGTGGGGTCGTGGGGTCATGGCGACACACTTACAGATGAGCTCACATAAGATTCCATCTTTCCCTGTTCTTTGAGGTCACTTTGACAACTGCCAACCGCAGCTAACGGGAAGCTCTGCCACTTACCAACTTTGCAGAGCGGCTTATTGCGACAGCGACATAGAAAGAGACAGGTGCACAGCCAGAGAAAGAGACGGACAGACAGGCAGACAAGCGGGCAAACGGACAAACGGAGAGGCGGACAGACACGAAATGCTACTCGGTCTGAGTATCATTAGAGAAAATGTTAAATACACTTCAACGGAGGAGTTTAAAAGTCAAAAGCGTATGAGTGCGACATAAAAATAAAATGCAACAACGTGCAGCAGCAACGAGCGTACACAAAAATTAGAAAACATGCCCCAAGTGGGTGGCAAAATGGGGGATCGGACCCACTAAAAGCGAGTGTAAATACTTTATTTTTCTTTTCCTCCGTCAACCTTGTTGCTGGTTGCCCTCTAACGATTCAGAATCTAGTTGTTTCTGCAGTGAGCGAAAAACGGCTTTCTTTAAAAAACAATATATGCATAGGTAATGAGGAAGCTTTATATAAATACCCTTTAACCCAAATATTTAAAAACCTAGGGGAGGAAAATGTATTTCCGTTCAAGGTTTGTTGTTTTTCTCCAACAGCAGCAGCTAAAAAACCCCCCTTTTTGTCAGTGCACCATTGCGGTTGTTGTTTTTAATATAAAACGTTGATGCTGACGCTGCTTGTTTTTAGTTTTTATACTCGCACCGTTGCTGGCCGCAAAAACGAAAACAACAAAATGACCCCCAGCAGCAGCAGCACACATGGCAAACAGCAAGATGGGGCAAACCACCCCTTGGCAGCACCCCCCACCCACTAGATCCTGTGTCCTGTTTCCTGTATCCGAATACTTAGCCAGGTCCTCGACATAAATAGGAAATGCTAAGCAGCAAAAGAAAACCGAAAGGGACAGCAGCGCCAAAATGAAATATAAATAAATGTGCATGCCAAAGCAGAAAATCAAAGGGCACACATTATGCATATTGCATGGCAGCACCCACCCAACCAACCGACCACCAACCACCCGCTGGCTCATTCCACCCTTATAAATTATTAATTGACCCTCGCAAATTGCTCTCATTCTCGAAAAACAAAAGAAAGCCCCAAGCTGGCTGTGAATCTGCAGCTAAAGCGGTTTTATCTCCCCAAAATAGTCAAATGCTGCTAGATGTGGCAGTTGCATCAAGCAACACGTTTATTGGCAATGCAATTGTCAGTATAAATCAAAGGTAATGCCAAATGCTTTCGACGCCAATCAAATGGGGAAACTGGAGCAAACTTGGCGCACACACTCGCCACTTACGAGGTACACATAAAACCACTTTGCTTGGCACTCCTTAAAAATTTGTAGCTCCAAATAAAAGTGACTATCGCTTGATACTAAAGAGGTTAGAAATTGGGCGGTAACCATGGTAATAAGAATCTTTTCTTAATCCTTTTGAGATGCATAGTTTTTATTCGCACTGCCTACTTCTTGGTAGACTGGCAGTTATCCTTGTGGGTCTTAAGTATCCTGATCAGAGGAGCAAGTTCCCTCGAATGTCGAGTTGTGGGTAAACCCGCCTAATGGGCACTGCAAATCGTTTTAGGGCCATCATTTTGGCACTGCCCTTTGGCTTATTAAGTCCCCCACTGCAGTGCGGAGCATGCATAAGATAATCATATTTCTTGCTCACATGGAGTGCCCTGCCCCCGTCCCCGTCTCCAACTTTCCCCTTCTGTCGCCCGGATTTGGCCCCCTTCGACTGCAACTAAATAATACAAACTAAGTGTGTACAAGCCAAGCTGGCAAATTACGAGTTTCGGGGGGAGGAAAATGGAAAACTCGCTCCCCGGGCGCAGCTTGCTGCATTTGCCAGCTGGCAGGAAACTAAAATGGAAAGCGCAAAAGTGCTGCCACTGCCAACAACAACAACAACAACGCCAACGACGGGCACAACAACAAAAGTCAAATTAAATTTCGCATAATTTTTTTTGGCTGTTTGTTGCTCTTACCGTTTTTCGTTTTCGGGGCACAAAGTTTTTTGTTTTTGCGGCTTGGCTTGAACTTTCTTTTGGGGTTTTTCTGCCGTCTTGTTTTCCTGCCAGCCACATGTCGCATTTGCTTTTATTTGTTGTTCTGGCGCAGTTTTCTTGTGCATTTCATTTGATGAAAAATCGCTTCTCCTCCAGTCTTCCGCTCGAACTTGAACAAAATATGCAGTCCCCTTCTGTGAGTTTCCAGCCATCTGCTCGCACAATCTCTGCATCCTCGAAGAAAGTTGCCCCCAACGCCAGTGGGGCAAAGTCGCAGTCACAGTTGCAGCACAAATCAAAAGTGGCCCAATGAGCCGCACGAATCTAATTAGTTTGCCAGCTTAACGCAGATGCACAACAACAACAAGACCACCAACAGCGGCGCGAGCGGAAACGGAAGTTGGCCAATCCCCATCCCCATCAACGTCGCCATTGCCAGCGCCATCATTCCCTTCATCACCATCGCCATTTGCCATTTGCCATTTGTTGTGTGCTCTTCAAGCAATTAGCCTAACTAAAGGCAGAATCCCTGCCTTTTTGGCCCATCTCTTTAGGCTTCCAAGCACTGAGAGAAAAATTCTTGAGTAGGTTTCGTTACAATGTGCTTGTAATGTTCATTTTGATCAATAAATAATTCTTAATTCTTATTATTAAATAATAATTTCTTTCTTACGCTTAGTAAGATAATAATTTTAATATATTTTATTTTATTTTTTGTTCTGTGTTTGTAAAAGCTTTTAATAAATAGATAGTTCTCGAATTTTCCTCCGTGCATCCTGTAGCCCCAGTCAATGCATGTAAGCAGCTCGAGCTCCATTCAAACCCGAGCCTAATGTCACCTGCCCCCCATCGCTCCCTCCTGGCCGTTTTCCACCTGAACTGGGCAGAACGCTGAAACAATGGCACCACGCCGACACACGTACAACAATATAAACAAAAGGCGTCTCCCCTTCTGCCTCCCCCACCCATCCGTCCACCTGTTTTAGCCGAGAACCCCCCTTCCATCCCATCCCTTTGCAGCCCATCCCGTCCGCACTTCACCTGTTTGGCGCTAATCTGCACTAAATTGTTGTTTATTTTTTGGCTTTAAACGCTGTGTTTAGTCCGCACTGGCGGACTTTGGGCCCGGCCCGTTGTAGTTGTCGTAGCCGCCACCCTTGGCTGATTTTGCGTGGCAATTGGCCATTGAGCGAGCTGGCTAATTAGCTGGCGCTCTTTGTCCACTTGCCAACTTGGAAAATTGTAGAGGAATAGAGGCATAGAGGCACAGTGGCAGTATGATATTAAAAATTAATACGTCAACTCCTCGGGACAAAAGTGTAAATGCATATTTATGAGCTACTCAACTTGCAGCTTGTGATTAGCTGCAGTTTAGATTGGTTGCTTTTGGCCAGCGCCGCTCTCCATTGAAGGGGCTGTAATAATGTTTGGTGGGCGTGGCAGGGGAAAATGACAGACTAATTGCGGACATGCTAAATGAGAAGTTTTACAGGAAAATCATGCCGATGGGAAACTATTATTGGAATAAGACAGGAAACCCACCTTTCAGGTGTTTCCTAATTGGTGCAATGATAACCTTATACATTTTTTGTACACGCTTGAAACGATGTTCTCAAAATATAGGGCAACGATGTAGGATTTTCTGGAAAATTAAAAAAAAATGGAGTGTCCCAACACGAGGTGTGTGACCGCAGTTGCAACACACGAACAAAATATTCGTAATTAGTATTCTGCACTGAAACATTCATGTGTGCGCAACACCTGCAATCCCGCACTCATAAACCCGAGGATACGCACCTAAGATCCTTTGCACCTTTGTCGTCTAATTTTTGCACTGCCGAGCAGCCAGCAGTTGCAATTCCCCAAATGAGTCAAAGCCAAATGCGGCAGATGCACTGGCTTTTGGCCTTAACAGACTTTTGGCCACGTTGTGGAGGGGCCCTGGAAAAACGGCGAGATTCTATTAACGCCCCTGGGCGCCCGACTCAAAGGATTCTTCTCCTGGTCCGCACGAAATTCCTGTGGAATGTGGCAAAAGCCACAAAGTTGCGCTCAACAGGGCATGAAACGTAATTAGTTTTTAATTGATTTAAGCACAAGTAATGTTGATTAAACGAAGGCCAGGCGTCTTGCACGAGATGGCAGCCACATGACAACAATGTGACAGGCGACAAGCGCAGTGGATATACACTCCCTCTGCTCCTTCTGAACTCCACATACTCCCAGTCAGCAGTTCCCACATCCCCACTACCATTCCGACTTGGTCCCCAAGCCCTTTGGCTGCTCATATTTTCTGTCGAGCTGTCAGGCGACTGCAAATGCAACTGCGAGCTGCAACAGAGCGAAGTTGTCCGTTGACAGCAGCCAACAAAAGTCCTGACATCCCCAGCAGCAGGAGCTCCAGAATCAGAGTGGCAACAAAGTGAGTCAGCCCAGAGCCCCCCTGCTCCTTCTCCGCCTCCTCCTCCTCGTTTCGAAGTTCATTGGGCGGACAGGAGCAGCAGGATCCAGAGGAGCTGCCACAGACCCCAGGCGGGCCACCTCAAAGACGATCCCCCGACAAACTTGCCAAATGAGCTGGCCACGCCACTTAGCCGTGGCACTTGGAAGGCGCTCTACATTTGAATCTGTAGTATTTTTGTGGATACAAAGATACAGACTTGCCACAATATCTGATCCCTACATAATATTCAATGGAATGCCAATGTATGATTGGCTAAAGTGGGTTCCGCACTTCTTCTAAACACCAAGTTCCTTATTGAAACTTAGCCATTTCTTGAGCAAACTTGTAGTAACTAGCCAAGAACCTCAAACCAAGCAACCTCCAACTCTAGCCAACAGATTGCTCGGTACCAGCTGGTCCTATCTCTGCTTATTTGCACTCGATGTGCGCTAATTTGATTGTGTTCATGTGATAAACACAGGCCTCGAACCCCCGAACCTTTCACCCAGGATCTTGCACTAAAAATGGAACTGGGAACTGGGAGTGGTAGTGAAACTAGCACCCAGGGTGGAACTGAAACCGGGATGTCAGCCCATCAGACCAACGGCCTCGACTTCCGACGATGGGCACACATCCGGTGGCAAATAATTTTCGAGCCTCTAATACGATTTTGCGATTTATTTGCCAGCCGGGCCCAAAAGACAAAGAACCGAGTTCAGAATCCCGGCAGGCAGATAAGAAGGAAAGTCAAAGCCAAGCCAAGTAAAAGCCAAAGGAGGAACTATGCAAAGTAATCAGGGAAACGTAAACGGAAAGCGTCTAGGCACCAGAGCACGATATCTTAATGAAGTATCGATTGCCAGACGGGCTCGGGAGCTAGGCAGCTCGGAATGTATGGGTGGGATTGGGATTGGTTCCTGGGGAGGCGAGGGATATTTTTAAATGACATTTCAGTGGAAAGACACACAATGGCGCAACGGAGCAGTCGAATGAAAAGGCGTTTCGGTAAAGTTTCATTCTAATTATGTTCTGCCACAAGCAAGGGTTTCCACACAAAAACCGGACTGGATTTCTCAGAAAAGTGCTTAAAACTAATCAAATTCCTGGGCATTATATCGGCCTCGCAGGCCAAAGAAAAGTTGCAATGGCAGAGATGCCAGCAAGGTGGCTTAGAACCAACCATTCACAAGTTTCGGCTTTAACAGATATCACTAGATTCAAGATATTCACTAGGGCTTAAAGAAGTGTTCAAAAGTATGCAATTAATATATTTTTAGTCGCCACAAATTCCAAGAAGGTACTATTTGCCTGCTAGAAATGCTTCCAAGCATGAAATGTGACGCTTTTCTTGCTGATTAATTTCATAAAGGGACAAGTTTGTATGGAAAAGGCCAAGTTGCCATCAATGTCACCTGGCCTCGGGCGAATTTCGAGCTTCATTTGCTTGTTTAGCGCTTATCTGGCCCGTAATCCCGGCTCATTTCTCCTGTCAGCCAGTCAGCCAGTCAGTCACTCTTCATTCCTCATGGGCCTGGCAACTGTCAACCAAATGTGATACGCAATCGGGCCCAAACAATGGGCCAAAAAAGAAAGCGGACAAGAAAAAGGGATCGCAAACAGCTGCGGGGGGCGTTTCAACTGGCTTATATCTTGTATCTTGTCTAATTATTTAAAATGCAAAAGTTTCGGTTTCTTAAGTCGCGATTTCTGGAATCCAAATCCCCACTGAGTTCATTAGGCCAAGGAGGTCGGGCGGGAAGTTTGTGTCAGGTAGCTCGCTAAATATTCAATAAGCGGCAATTTTTGCAGCATACAAATGGGCGCATTAGGGCTTAATTTACAATCGACGCCGGCAGAGCCAAAATATGCGCAGAAAGTCAGAGAATCCGGAAAAGGAGACCCGGATATTTATGCATGCATGAGTTGGTGCCGGAGTGTGAGTGTGTGTGCATGTGTATGTGTAACCAAATGAGTCAAAAGGGAGACATTACTCATGCCGGGAAAAGTGAAAAAAGTAAGCGTAAACGGTTGCAAAATCGGTTGCCCTAGAAGCTTTAAGTTTTCACTGGAGGCCAAGCTAAAGAGCGAATCAACAAGATTTTAATTTACCAACAATAACAAAGTGTTCCACATATAATTTCAATTGGAAAGCAGAATAGATTTCTTTGCAAGAACCCGTTTTTAGTAAATCAACTAACCCAGATTGGAAATAAGCGCAATGGACTTTAAGCTGCAGCCGGAAGCCAAATTGAAAACGGCTATCAACACGGTTTTAATTAGTGAAAAAAGCGTAAGTAGAAGCTGAAGATGTGGAAAATGGAATGAAATTCATTTGGGGGACTTCGCAGCGTCTCCGCCTCGGAAATCGTAATAGAGACGCCGAAAAGATGCCAAGGTAAAATGTCTGGCGATGCAGTCGGCTTCCACTGATTTGGACCCTGCCCCGCCCATGCCCCCGCCCCGTCCCGGCCCCACACTTTGGGCCAACTTTGCTGCTTGTTAGAAGGAAACAATGTCAAACTCATTAGTGCTCCCAAAAGGCTTTCTTTCACACTGAACACAAACTTACGCCCACACTCGCACACCCCCACTCACATTACTATAATACACACGGTGGCTGGGAAGTGTCCTTGCCGCGAATGTGTGTGTGTGTGAGTGAGCAGACGCTTTGAACTTTTTCTTGGCGTATACTTAATGGATTAATGAGATTTTTTGTTTGCCCAGGCCAACAGCATGCGGAGGCGCCTTTCTCGGCGAAAAGGGAATTGGGAGGAGGGCGGAGAAAGGATAAAGGACTCGGCGATGAGGTGCTAAGGAAGCTAAAACACGAAAGGTGGCTTGAAACATCTTTTTAGGTAAACACTGTTTATGTCTAAAATTGTGCCAATGGGTGTGCCAGTGCAGCGAGGTCGTCCTTTTTAAAGGCGCAAGGATATTAAATTTACTGCTCAGGCAGCTGCAGCAATGCGAAATTCTAGTGATTTTCTCATAGAAAGGAATGCATACAACTAGAATAACCTGATTTATGAGAAGCTCCCAACCAAAACATGATAGATACACCTCCTAATAGGCTCTAATTCTTGGCTAAGCCCTCTAAACATCAGCAAAATCTGCTAATAGCCCGAATAAATTTGTTTACTTTTCGGCAAAACCAAAAACGAGTGCGGATACCAAATGCAGGAACGCAAAGCCAAATAGAAACATAGCTCCGAAACAGTCAAAACACTCGACCTGGCCAATTGCTTAGGGTTTTCCCTCGGATCAGGGTCCCTCTTTAGCGTCATAATCACAGGACATGGCAAAAAGCGTTGACACTTTTTTCACACTTGGCCAAATCCCTTCGTCCTCTTCTCCAGGACAACGCAGCTTAGCAGGAACTGACGAGCAAATGGGGGAGCAGGAGCAGCTGGCAACTGGGTCCAAGTCATGGCACAAATGACTTTGAATTATTTGTTTACCCGGGCTGCCTGCTGGCCTTTCAACCCACCTGACTGCTAGTTACCATTTGCCAGCTACCAGTTACCAGTCAGCGAAGGATACACCTCCTTCTCCCTCATTAGAGCCGTATGCCCTAGGTTGGGGCTATCTAGATTTAGCCATGAACCGGCTAGTCATGGTGGAAACATTATCGATGCGATAAGAAAACGTAGCGATTCCTGACCTTAAAAACATCAACATTTTATCCTCGATTAGTTTGGAAATCTGGCTAGCTTGTAATGTCATAAATTTATGACCAGTGTATCCTGTATAACTTTTAATCCATTTTTTCTTTAATAGAACCCTGCCGATTGCAATTAATATCCTATCAGCTTAATTCGCTACACTCAAGTACCCCAATCAAATTTTACTGCAGTTGACTGTGCTGCTGTCAATCTCGTAGCTACTGTAAGGGTATCAGGATCTCCGACCTATTGGCTGTGACTAAGCCCTGTGATTTTTGTGGTTTCTCCGTGGCCGATGAAACGCTTGTGGCCAACACGCACCATTGTGCGTAACAAATCGCAGCCATAAACAGGCAAAGGAAATCCCAAAGAACACCGACTGGCGCCTGCCTACAAAAATGCGATGGTAATGGGGGGAAAAGTCGGGAATGTCGGGGGCTTGGGGAAACTGCCATAATAATTCACAATTTTTCACAGTTAAGTGTCAGCGGTTGCGTCGCTCACAATTGTCGGGCCCTCTAAGCGGGGGCACTAAATCAACCGAACGACCAGCAGCCAGCCAGCAAGAAATAAAGCCTAATCCCGGATTCTTTATTTCCAGCGCGGCACCACGCAGGGCTGACGGGGCGAGGGGAGGCAGGTGCACCAGCGCCAACAATTACTTGATTATGGTGCTCGGTGTATGCATTTGTCCGGCTAAAATAACCAAAACAGCTGGCAGCCTCCGGCGGACAGTGACAAGCCCATTAGCCATGAGAAAGTGCATTGTTTAAACCAAAAAAAAAGAAAGAGAGTGGTCTGGGTTTAAATGGCAAGGATACTTTGGTGCAGAAAATAATGAAGACATTTGAAAGGTTACATTCCTTTGATTTAAGATCAAAACATTATTATTATTACTGAGCATACTTAGTTGAAGAGTTATGACATTCATGCGCATATTAATTCAGATATCCACTGTGCAAGGATACCTGGCGGCGTTGCATGAGTTTGCACGGCATTTATTTGGTTGAAACAACACTTTAGCTGTCACCACAACTGGCATCAGACTTCAGAAATCTCAGCCAAACAAAACCAGCAAAAGCCGCTCAGCTGGCAAACTGGCTGCAACTGGCCAGCAAAACAGCAAAATAGCAAAACAAACACGCACTTCACGTCCTGTTTTCCTTGGCCGGGCCAGAAGGACTCACCTTTTGATGTCTGAGTAGGTGTATTCCAGCAAAAACTGTCTTCACATTTTGATATACGAGCCACAACTCTTTATCCTGGGCCTTGACATTAAGGGTGCAATTAAAGTGAGCATCAAAAGTTATGCCGAAATGTGAGCCCCATTTTTGGGAAAAGTTTTTCGAGCCGCTTGTGTATTTAGAAGATTCGTTGAGCATCTCGAGAGCACACATTTTAATTAACTAATACATTCGTTGCAGAAAAGGCAAAAGAAAGAGATACTTTCAAACTCATTTTTAAGCCTTGAAAAAATCAGACAAATTCACTTGCTTCTCTGTTTGCCAAGCTTTCAGCCATTTAAGTTACGCAATTATTTTTAAGCCTCTCGAAATAAAGAAAACTTGCTGGTATCAATTTGTGGCCAGAAGAGTTCTCGCCACTCATAGGCGAAAATTGCGTTTATAAAACATATATATTTGTACTGCACTCATTGTTTTTATGACCCTCGTGCAATGTCCACTTGCCTCAGCTCACACTTTTCCTGCTCCTTCGCAAAATAGAAAAGTTTCGCGCAAAGCTCCTTTTGTTTTCCCAGTTAGCAAAACAATGCGAACGCAACTTTGCCAAGAAATATTATAGCATTTTCTAATAAAAGCAAATGCAATGCGGAATGTACTCGACAAATAATTCGAGCGCATTGGTTCTGGCCAAACGAAGCGAATCGTCCCAGGTGCCATGCAAATAAATGTGCCATAAAATTTATTAAAATTGCTTTGTGTTCGATTGCGCAACAGTTGGGCCGCCGCAGAGTTACTATGTTCTATGTAAAAACAAATAAGTTTGCCACGGAGCTTTGTTTGCACGACCCCCTCCCCTCCATCCCTCCACCACCACTCCACCAATGAAAACTATCAGTTTGCAGATGGGAAATAAGTAGTCAAAGTGGAAATGCACTGAGAAGAATTTCAGCTACTTAGCTGGCAGTATGATAAAGAAACCCATCTCATCAATATCCTACATCAACTTATTTCCTAGAAATTTGATTAATCTTTATATGTAGTTATATATAGGTAAATCATTTTCAAAACTTCACAGCGAATTTGCTTCTAATTTATAACCCAATTTCATTTCTCAGTGCAGTGAAGGAAGACAGGAAGCAGAACCTTGTTTTCTGTTCCGAGTTCCGCCGAGTTGTCTGAGGCGCAAACAAACAGCCAAGTTAGTTGCAGTCCTTACCCCTTGGCCAACTGCCCCCTCCCCATCCTCCTGCCACTTCCCCTCATCCCCTCACACTCGAGTGACTGCAACTTTCAAGTTTTAAACATTTTCATTAGCGTTAATTAATTTGAAATATTCTTTTTATTCTTGTTACCCCCCTCGCTGTTTTTTTTTTTTTTTAGTTTGCTGTGTGCAAGCAAATTATTCAACGTGGCTGCAACCTGGGGGCGTAAGCAGGAGGGGCGTGGCACCCGCTGCGAGCTAAAACCTCTTATGTTGGTCTAAACTAAAAAGCGCATTTAAGGGCAGCATCAGCAGAAAAGGACCCACCGCAGGACGATACCAGCACCCCCTTGCCCCTTGCCCCTTTAACCAGCCCCCCGGTAATTTCCCTGCCTTTCCTGCGGGAAAGTGGAAAAGCGTTAAGAGGGGGGAAGGGGGCTTTGCACGGTCGGCTGGCCAACACTAGCCGCAATTTTTAATTACGCGAAAGCCGATCCGCAACAGTTTTGGCTTTAGCCCTGCCATCATGTTGCGGGCAGAGGCGGAAAATCGGGTGGAAATGGTCGGAAAATGCGGTTAGCTGCCGCCACAGAGCCGCTAAGATTTCGCCGCTGAGCAAACGTTTAATAAGAAGGACCGTTATGAGGTCAGCCCTGCCAAGTGCAAAGCCAAGATCTCGACTTTGCTTCGATAAGTGCGGCGTTTCCCCAGGATAACAGTCGGTTCTTCAGCTCGATTGCAAAGCCAGGATGAGCTGCATTTCCATTTCAACTCGTCACACTTTTGTCACTGCCTTTTGTCCCGCAGCCATTAACTCCGCCCCCTCGCCCTCCCCTCGAATATCCCTCTATTAACACTTTGCTGCGATTTTATTAACCAACTTTTGCGCACTCCTCGGCTGCTAAAGAGGCCGCCAATTGAGTTCACAACTTGGCATATTTAGCGAATTTTTCTTTTTGCGCTTTTGCTTTCGGCCAACTGCACTTAGTCAGCGTCTTTATGGCTGTTGGCAGTTGCCCCCTCCCCCCGAAACCCCTTCTCCAGCCAGGTGGACTTATTAACTACTTCAAAAATACAAAGTTACCAACCGTTGATTGCCTGTTGCTAGTGGCTCATAAGGCTGGCCGCACAGAAAGAAATACCTTACAAATATTTCAATCAACTTTATTTTTATATATTTAACATTTAATCAAACAGCTGCACTGCAAATATACTGATGAACTGAAACTATTTGTATTTTACATTAAACCCGCTTTTTCTCTCAGTGATTCAGTCAAATCACAGCGTGTGGTCGACGAAATCGACTTTCGACTGCCAACTGAATTACCGGATTGTGCATGTTGGCAAATTTGTTCATATTTTCTCGCACTTGGCGTGCAGCGCTTTAATAATTCACTTGCGACAGCAGAGGCGGCTTAATTAAAGCCCTTGTGGGCCGATTTAGTATCCTCCGCCTAACCGCCTAACCCTGCTAGTTGGCACAAAGGACTCTCTAACTAATGCAGTGGACCGCAGGCCGCAGCTGAACGGGTCCCAAGTCCGAAGTCCAAAGTCCGAAGTCCTGAGTCCGGGCACAAACTAAATTATGCTGATAAAACTGGGCGCTGCAAAAGTCACGTTAATGTGGCAGCAGCGACGGACAAGATATACCCGACTTTCAACTTTCCACTTCCGACTTCCGACCTACGTCCTGACGGGAGTACGTGAGCCTGTGTGGCGGGCATGTGTGGCCAGAAGGACCTCCGCTGGACAAAATTATTTTTGTTGATTTAACTAAATGGCGACAAGTTCAACGAGTGTCACAGATGAGATTATAAGCGGGACAAGGGGCGGCACGTTCGCAGATGCCTGCGCAGCCCAAGGGCAAAGACAAGTGGATGCCACTTGAGCAGGAACAGTGAGTCAGAGAAGTATGTGCACGCAGACTCATCTGCCTCAGAAAATCATTAAGCATATGTATTTGTTTTATAGTCACTTAATTTGATGTATTGAAACAATCCTAACTTCAAACAGGATAAACCTATTCTTAAATTCTCAGCAATTGACTTATGTCAGAATACTTTCTCTGGCAACTGTTCCCCTTTTGGCTAAGCATATGTGTCCCTGACTAAGCTTTTGCCTAAACAAACACAGACGGATAAACCGCCGGACGGACAGATATACGGACACGAGGCTGACGGACAGACTCGGAGCGAGCGTTGGCCAAAGTTTGAATAGCAAAACGCCTTCCATATTGAATTAAACGTTTTAATATGCGGCCAGCTCGCAAATTTATAGTTTGGCTTTGAATTAGCATACGAGCACGTATTTCAGTGTGTGTGTGGTGTGTGTGTGGTCGGGTTGAGGGGATTCCGGGGAGCAGAGCCGGAAATGCAGATGGCGGCCATTTCTTTTCGCTGGCTAAACATTCGACAGCAAGGCCGAACCCAATTTGAACAAATTGTGTACACAAAAGCGCTCATGCATATGTGTGAAAAAGGGGGAAGAAAAGTGTGCGAGAGCGAGAGGGTAGATCGGACAAAATGGGTATATATGGAGTTGGAGCTCGCAAGCAGACTTTGTGTTTATCTTTGCCGCCGCCGCTCATCTAAATTTTCCACTTCATTCTCGTTCTTCCTGAGACTTTAAGCTGATTCCAAGTTCTCAACCCATATGGAAATCATTCCGGTCTACGAAGTCTTTAATCCCATAACTGGGTTGAATACGATTGAGGAGTTCATTAGGAGCAGTGCACTGTTGTTTTTTTAATATTCTTTGATTCAAATTCCAAGGAATGTGTCCAAAGAACAATAAGTTTCCTTTTGGAAATTTGGGTAAAAAAACCTTTTTCCATGTCATTCCTTTCGATTGTGCCGCCTTTTCTCTCATTTGTCATGCACAACGTGACGTATGCGTAATGAATCATTAACAAGCCAATTTGCGGCCAATCCCCACCCTTTTTTCCCCCCCCACATCCGCTCCATTTGCCATGACGTCGCCTTCTGATTGTCGCCGCTGACAGTGTGTGTTTATTACGGACTTTTAATTTATTTCATTACACAAAATTAGACCGCCTATCGCCGGCAGGAATCTCAGCGCGCCGAACAAGGCCAACACTTAGGCAAATTAATGCCAAAAATATGTACAGACGAACGTTGCGATACCGATCCGCATCAAAATCGAAATCAAAAGACGCAAGTTCAAAGCGTCGACGACGCCAAGCAGTCTGAATGCGAGCCACGCCCCCTCGTTTCGCAGCGCCCACGACCTCGAGGGTCGCAGGAGCATCGCGATAAGCAAAGGATAATGCGGCCGTGTGGATTTTGCCCCGTTTCCCTCCCTTCGGTGCGTTCGCTTTAAAAAAAAAAGTCAGCTAGATAGAGCTGAAAAAAAAAAGAAATAAATACGGCTCAGCTGCTCCTGGCCACTTACGCCGATGACACTGCCATGCTGGCGTCTCATCCTTCACTGCAAACTGCCTCCAACGCGGTCCAGGATTGGCTGCACGCAATCGAAAAATGGACTGCCAAATGGAATGTGGCCATTAACTCCTCAAAGTCAGCCTGTGTAACTTTTTCCCTGCGACCCGGAACCTGCACAGATCTGACCTTCAATGGAAGCCCTATCACCAATGCTAGATCGCACTGCTACCTAGGAGTTCATCTAGATCGGAGACTGACCTGGGGGGCCCACATCACGTCGGTCAAATCAAAGTCACTGGCGAAGCTAAAAAAGCTCGACTGGCTCTTCCACTCCAGCAAACTTCAAATGAGCTCTAAGGCTCTTTTAATCAAAGCCATTCTCGCTCCAACGTGGAGTTATGCCATCCAGGTGTGGGGAACTGCCGCCAAATCCCAGCTTAATAGGCTCCGTGT
Source organism: Drosophila sechellia (assembly GCF_004382195.2). Lineage (NCBI taxonomy): Eukaryota > Metazoa > Arthropoda > Insecta > Diptera > Drosophilidae > Drosophila > Drosophila sechellia. Next base: position 27,768,765 of record NC_045952.1, on the reverse strand, counting down.
GGTCCAGTCAAGAGCTGCACGTCACGCATCTGGGCTCCCCTGGTACGTGACGAACATAGTCATCGAAAGAGATCTGAAAGTTACCCTTCTTGGGGATCAGATTAATTTCCACAGCAGCCGTTATGCCGACAGGCTTATGGCCCACCCGAACCGACTAGCAACTATCCTAGCTGATCCCATCTCTCTCCGAAGACTGAAGAGGGTACACCCCAGCGATCTCCTTACCCGGAGGATAACATAACATATTACATTTTCTTTTGTACTTTATAATTAAGATACCACTTGGTCTCATTTATCTTTATCACACATTAGGTTAAGTTCAGAGGAATTACTGAACGATTCCTTTTGAAATCTTAATAAATAGAATTAGTTACTCCAAAAAAAAAAAAAAAAAAAAAAAAAAGGCTGACATAACAAAGCAAAACAAAACAAAATAAGGATGCCCTATTTTTCCCTTTTGCCACATCTCTCATTCGAACCTCGCCTAGCTTTTCTTGTCATTCGATGTTTTTTATTCGAAAACAGTCCTTTTCAGCAAGGGTATATGCTGTTTTCGAAACTTAAAAGAGAAAATATTAGAAATTACAAAAAAACTATTACACTATGCAACATTTTCTTCGCAGCATGCTTTTAGCCAGCTACTGCTTACCCTATCTTCTTTTTTTTGTTTTTGCGTGGTACTTCATATTCGTTAGAGTCGCGCTCTCAACTAAATTTTTTCCCGGCTCCTGTCTCTTTGGTTTTTTAAGCTAAAGGATTATTTGCCTGGTTTATTTCTTTGACTCTGTGTTTTGTGTTGTCTTTGGTTTGTTTTGTCGGCTCCTTCACAATTCGTTTGCCGTTCTGCTCTTGCGGTTTTTCGGCTCCCGCAGCCCCCTGTCACGCCCCCCGTTTTATTTACGCGCCTAAGAACGACCTTGGATGCTCACTGGTGTGTGTGTGTGTGTTTATTTAGGTCGCCTTTGGGTTAAGAAAATCCGGCTCTGTTAGTTTAGTTTATTGCTTAGCAGCTGATTTTGGTTTATTAATTTCGCATTAAAGCCCGGGTTTTCTTTTTCTTATTTACAGCTCATTGGGGTCAAGCTTAAGCTTAAGCTCCAAGAAGGAGTAAGTTCAAAGCAATACAAACCCTAAATATTGAAAGAAGTTCTTGGAAAGAGAAAAGTATTTAATTGGCTTTTGTTTTAAGCAATTTCCCCACTCATTGGCTTTTATATTTACTTCGTCGCTGTCTGTATACCAGGTTTTTTTACTTGTTCAAAAACAGGAATAAGAACTTTTGACCCCGCCGAGTTGTCATCAAAAGTTGATCTGCAATCTGGGCGTAGCAATCTTTATGCTGCACATTAATTTCTGGCTCATCTTTGGAGCTCGTCAAATGTCTCAATTCCATAAAAATGCAAATTGTTAGCAGGGCGTCAGTCATTAAACGGGGACAAAAGCTGAAATTGCACGGGAATTATGACCTCTATGAGCCAGTCACTCAGTCAGTTAGTCAGTCAGTTAGTCAGTCAGTAAGTCAGTAAGTGGCTGGGGAGTTTCGCTGCCTCAGCGGATTTTTATCCCGAAGATTTATGGGCCGGGAAGAGGACAGCGAATGATGACCCGACCCACGCCGGGGGTCTGTCATTCTGACCATGCCGATGTGATTTTGCAGCCTGGACACTTTTCATGCTCCGCCACCTGCGGTGGACTAACAAAAATATAAAAAAATAAGCGCAAAAATCAGCATCATCAGAAGCGAGGGAAAACAGAGCATAAAGGGCTAATAAACTGGGCTGATTTGCATAAGAACAAATGTGGCCATTGGCTAAGCCTTTCTTATCAGAATGTAATTGGATTTGTGTGGCCAGCATTCTTTTGATTAAAAATTTCCAGCCAAAAAATGTGGCCAGGCAACTAAGCTAACCGCTGCGAGGAAAAGTTAAAAAAGCATGTGCGGTCTCTGGTAATAAATTTTCAAAAACCAACGCCGCATATAACGCCAGCAAAGGTGGGGATAAAAAACAAAAACATGCAAATAAAGCTACATACAAAATTATTACACGGCGAAAACTAATTGAAGGTGGTTTTGAACAGTATTTGTGGAGGAATCTGGTTCAATCGCATGTGTAAATTTGTTCTTTATAAGACAAAATGTAGTATGAGTAACATAATTTTAAACCTTAGATATACTTAGTACCTTTGAAGACTTTACTTTGAGCCAGACAAACTTGTGATGTGTTACTTTTGCACACACTTTTGTTTCAGTGCAGCCATTGTTGGCAGAGGCGCACGCGACTCGAGAGCCACGCCCCCCTCCTGCTGCGCCCCTTTAACCCATTACCTGTTTAATGCAATGTCTGCTAACCTGAGCGCCCAGCCAAGCCACCCACCGAAAATAGCCGCTGGCTGTTGGTCAATGCGGCGACCAGGTTGGCGTCGCTTTAGCCTTACATTATTTTGCCACCTGCCCCGATTTCCCATTTCCCACCCCCTTTCCGCAGGTGAGTGTGGGTGTGTGTGTGTGTTGATGATGAGCATTTTTTCGACTCTTTGTTGGTATATTTTGTTTGCGGCTGCTTTGTTTTCGCTCCGTGTGTCCCTTTTTTGCGCTTACGCCATTCTCGTTTATTTATTAGCAATTTTATTAGCTATGAATTTGTTTGTTTTTATCGTGCAGCCCACTTGCCGCAGACTAAGGCGCCCAAAAGAATGGAGAGCAAACAACAAGCGTCCATCCTGCCACACGGCCTTCTTCATGCCACCCACCCATTAGAAAAAAAAGGGTGTATAGGCCGAGACTTGTTTTGCCGGCAAGAGAAAGTGATTTATATTTCCAATAATGAAAGTGACTGCCGCCCCGGGAGTTTTGCTCCTGTTTACGTTTCGGCCCCGAAACATTTAAATTTAAATATTTTCGCCTATGCCCTGATTTATTATTTCAAAAAACAGCAATCCCCACTTTCCCACCGCCGAACTTTGGTTTCACGCCCCAACGGCGAACCGCTTTTATTTGTCTTGACTTGTCAACTAAGGTGATTAAAATTTAGACATTCCCGAGGCCCCAGCTCAACAAAAGGAAAAGAATTGTCAAAATGTGAAAAGGGAAAGGTACGAATGGAAATTAGTTGGCTGGTAAAAGTTGCCACAAAGATTGAGTGCTTGAAGCGGCGGATTGAGTCTCGAAACGAATATGAATGGGACTTAATGACCTGGAATCTAAATACATTCCGAATTAGCCGTAAGGACACTCCAAAAACCTAATCCTTTTCGTCTCCGAAAGGACGGCTTTTTCTATGCATTAATTGCAATTATGCACTTGTTTTGCACATCTCTGAATTAATTAAAATTTCCGTTTTTTGTGCCGCTAAAAAATAATGCGGAATTTTAATTCATTCGAGAATGCTCGCTCCCATTTAAATTGCCGAGCTATTGGCCACTTGTGTCGCAAGTCCCCTCCACTGCATACCCTTCTAAATCTCTTACCTCAATTTTTGTTTAGCTGTTTTCAAATTTAAGTTAATGAGGTCTTCATTTAAATAGTAAATTCTTTGAAATTGAAACAAATTATACAAGAGTTACGTCTCAGTTTCTGCATATCAAACCCATATATTATGATACACATTTTCCAAGTCTTAAACTTTATTTAGTTAGTGTGTACGAGCATTTATGTTAGTCAGGAAGGAACTGTGCTCATGTTGTTTTTCTTTTCCCTGCTCCCAAACATGCACTAAATGCTCCCCTTGCGGCAATTTAATAAATATAAAATCCAAGCCAGAGGCTCCAGTACAAACCGGCTATTATGGGAATGTCCAGGAGCGGTTTGCTCAGCAGCAGAAAGTGTTGTCCTTTATAAAGAACTCTATTGTTGTTTCTTAATGAAGAAATCATCGAGAATAACTGAGGGTTATTTTTTAAATTAAAGCACATTGCTTTATATTCAGACACTTTTTGTAATCTGTTGATTTTCCGCAGTTTCAGGGAATTCCGTAAAAGAAAAAGTCGCAGGTCCTTGTGAAATCCGTGCCTGAATTCAGTGCCTGCATTAAATTTTCACTATTTCCTTTGGCGGGTGGAGTGGCAAAGTGGCGGAGGGAGGGGGAAAAATCGGCGCCATTGGCCACGTCAATTGAATGGTAGGCGGAAAGCCGAAAGTGTTGGCCATAAGTCAGAAAACATGAATAACAAATCAATTCGGTTTTAACGGCGCTGCAAATTCCTCAGCACACAGCACAGTGAAAGAGCCCATTCGAAAGGTGAGAAAACGAGGTGTTGAAAGCGGAGTTGCGAAGAGCAAAGGAAAGCCGGGAAATGTGAAGCTGAAGAGGTTTTCCCCGAACACACACTCAGATACTCAGATACCCACACACACAGCTATCCTGGGTGTTAATGGCGGGCTGGGCGCCGGGCATTTTGAATTTTTAATGGAAAATGGCCCGCCTGCTTACACATTTTCCGCAGCCGCCGCCCCCCGCACCGCATTTCCTTTCCCCTCGACTGTTCCAGATTTTTTTAGGCATGTTTGCATACACTTACGGCCAGCAAACTATGCATATGCATGTGTCTGTGTTCGTTGGCTAGCAGGGGTTGGTGGCGGCAGGGGGGACCTTGGCCCTAGGCCCTTCCGCCCCCTGGGCGCCCATTGCCCCGCCCACCTTTCGTGGGGGCTCTCTTTTTTATGCCCCTGGCAAAATTGTCCGGTAATAAATTTTCAGCGTTTCCTGCCGACAAAGCGCCGCACTTTACAACACTTTTGGCATAAACAAACAAACACGTGCAGTGCGAAAAAATATTTACAATTTGAAGTGAAAATCTGCAGGGCGAAACGAAGCAAGTAAAACTAAAATAATAACCTGGATTGAAAGTATAGTCCCTTCCCTTATTTTTCTTTTAACCCCTTTTTCCAAAATAGCTTTATTTTTAGTCCCGCTTTTCTCTGCGTGTACATGTATATGTGTTGCGCTGGCCATGCGTGTGAAAGGATTTGTTTGCAGCGGTGTGAGTCAGGTGTGTAGGTGAACTGGCGGCCATGTAACGGAAGTTAAGTACACACTAAGTTGAACTCGTGCGCTTGTAGCAGCGCTTCCTTCATATGTTTTGATACTCTCTCCTGCACACGGATACTTCACCGCACTCCCGCCCGGAAAAACCGTCGACCACCCGCTCTTCATTTTCCGCGCCACCACTCCACGGAAAACTCCTATCTTCCGCTATTTGCTTGCAGGTGAAAATGTTTGAGATTCTGCCGGTGCTGTCCAAAAGCTTAGAACAAAACTTTTCTGGTATGCCATCAACATTGATGTCCCGTAGTCGCAACTCCCCATTTCCACCCGCCCCCTTTTTCAGCGCCCCCTCCATTAATTCCTTTGAGAGGGTGAGTGTGTTAAGTATGTTTTTTGAGTAATTCGTGTAGACAAGAGCTGCTGTTTTAAAAGCGGAGCACATTGGGCCCCAGTTTCTTGCCAGCCAGGGATATTTATGTGCTAGGTAAATGTTATTATAAATTACCCAGAAGTTTGCAACTCGTACTGCACAGCGCTCGGCTTCCTGAAAGGCGCTTTATATATTCGTAATTAGCTGAGATTTATCTAAAAGCTCGTTCTTCAAACTAGTTGCAACACTTTTGCTTAGTCCTATCATTATCATAAGCGTTAAATATATGTTTTTTTACTTGGGGCAAAACATTGAAAAGAAAGGTGCAATCTAATAATGTTGAGTTGTATCTTGGGACCTTAGTTCAAATGTTAAACAGCTTGAAATATAAAATTCTCACATTTACTGTGCAGTGGAACATCATCGTCGTCTGCAGGAATCCGGCTCAAGTGCTGGTAAGCTGGCCTCGTTGTTAATAGAACACTTGACAACACTGGCTGTTTATGCTCAGGTGGGGCGTTTTGAAAGCTGCATGTGCGAGTGTGTGTGTGAGTGTTGGAGGTGTGCTTGTGTCTGTTTATGTAGTACCCTCATTAACTGTCATTACACAATTTCCATAAAAAAAGAAATGTCTGTGCGTTTAGTTTTCTGCAGTCCGGAGGCTCCAACAAAAGTTGCCTCTTCTTCCGTAACCCCCCTCACTATGTATGTGCACCACCCACCCACATGTGTGCTTCCGAGTCTTTGTTTGTCTTTAGAAAAAAACTTTTTAAATTGTGTTAAATATTCCATTAAACAGAAAGCTTTTTGTATGCAGTTGCAAACAAAAAAAGAAAGAAAAACTGTCAGTGGCAGCAATAGAAGCAGCAGCAGAATTGCGCGTGCCGCAGATAAGTTGCCACAGTTAAAGGATGTGCACTGGGAAAAAATCTGTTAATCTCGAATATTACATCCCACACCTGTTGCTTTGTGTGGCAAATGTGCATATGCTCGTATCTTCAATGCTTCTAAATTGTATTAACTTTATAGTTATTTCCTTAAATTTGTACACTTATTTTCTCAGCATAAAGAAGGCGTGGCATCGAACGGACCCCACCCACAAATGCTGCCAATAAGCCAGGAATTTTTATTATAATTTTATGCTCAAATGCATGCCACTTTATTTTACAGAGCCACGCGTGGAAAAGGGAAACTTTTGCCAGCCATCAAGTTTATTGGGGGGCTTAGCCATTCCCGTTGTGGGGCATTAATTGAGCCGCCGGGCTTTTAAAATAATTGCAACATGCAAGACTACTTTCATGCCACGAAGTGTTTGATTCAGATATGTCCGTTGGAAAATGAATGTATGCCAATATTTCAGTGGAAATCGCACATCGCACAAATATTAATTTCAATATGGACGGCGAGGGAAAACAACACAATACTAGAGTGGTGCCTGCTACGTGTCCTAGATACTCCTAATTCCGATTTAATTTAATTAATTAATTTGCCATGCAAATTTTATCTGCCTACTTATAATCACAACTTGTACAAAAATTAACATACATAATTAACAAAAATAGGATATAATTGAGGCATAACAATCAAAATGGGAAATAGGTATTTTTTGACGTTTTTTGTCACTACTTGGCTCAAAATAGTCAGAAATCTATAAAAATAACTTTTTTGTGTATCTTTTGACCAGAAGTAACATGGCATATCACTTTTTGACCGATTTTCCAAAATCCATATTTTGTCCATTTTTGAATTTTTTGTAAGGGGTACCATCATCATTTTTTGCAAAAATTGGCTCAAAATTTTTTTTCCAGAATTTTAATTTGATTGTATGGGCAATTCGATTACGAGTCCAACGATGTATGGCAATCCATATTTCTGACAATATTTCTCAAGTTATGGCTGAAAAACGAATATTTTTATTTGTTTATGTGAATTTATATGTCTCAAATGAAAACATACAGCTTTCTTTTCTTTTGTAACCAATTTTTCTTTATTCATTACATTGTATTTGCTTATATATTTTATTCTGTAGTATGATTATGTATTAATTAGGATAAGCAGTGAAAAGTATGCAACATTCAATCAGCGTCTGGGGTAAGTCTCTACTACAAGCCTATCGAAGTTCCAAACCCTGTAACGACGATTGGAGTGAGGCATATCGATATGCTTAAGGTAACAAATGCATTCTTAATTTACTAAATAGCAAGTAAGTATATAAAAATAATAAGTCTAACATATTCGTTTCTTTTATTTAGCACTGTCATTAAATCTAAGCATCAAATCAATTACATTCTGTACCTCCTGTGCTCTTCCTAAGAACATTCCGCTTATTCAATAATCTAGCTACTACCCTTCTATCTAGCATAAATTCATTCTTAAAACCTATAATACCCTACGGTAGGGTACAACGCCACGATAGTGTGACCAGTTGTACTTTGCGGCGTCATACCAAAGCAGGGGAAGAGCAAGCACAGAACACAGTAGGCAGCGCAGCAGAGAAAATGTATAATTTACATTAATTTAATTACAAATAGTTATTCGTGCCAGATCTCGATTCTCGTTATTCCGCAACAGACCGCAGTAGGGAAAAACAGTTGAAAAGCACAGCGCGCACAAGTGAGTCCACCACCTGGTTTTCCGCGGATACTAAATCCCAGCCAGGCAGCCAGCGAGCGAGCGAAAAGTGGGTGAAAATGGCGTGGAAAATGGGAGGAAACCGGGCCGCAGCGCTGGCGTTGCTCTTCGCCAGCAGTTTGCTGCTGCTGAGTGCGGCCAATGGCGCCGATTTGGATACGGAGTCGGACGACTTCGAGGACGGCTACGTGGAGGATGTGCAGGTGAGTGGGTCGGCGATGCGGTTCGTCAGATAAAAAACGAGAGAAAAAAGTACACGTCAGTGGAAGCTACTAGAAGAAAAGGCGAACGCGGTTGCTGGGGGGTAGGGGAAGAGTGATGGGGGGGGTGGTGCGGCCGGCTTCTTCGCTTTATGACCCACAATTAGCATGCGAGTGTGTCTCACTTTTCCAGCAACAAATCCGAATGCGAGGGAAAATAAAACTGTTTACCCACAGACGAGGTCAAGCAGATAGCAACTCCCCATGGCAGCCCCAAGAATGCGCTAATCTGTTGCTCCACAGGTTACATCAGAAGTTTATTGAGCAGAGGGGTTCCATTTAACGTGCTTGTTTCTCTAGAAATTATGCAAGTCATTAATGTTTCTAGGGGAGTTACTGCTGCACATGAGGTCAAGCTAATAGCAACTTAAGTTACAGAGCATGTTATTAAATAGCTTTAACTAGTCTGGTGATCCATGGTGTAGCGCTCTCCAATTTAAACCCATGCTGGCCACCCATCTTTCTCTCCCTCTCTTTATCACTTTCCCCACTGACAACCGCGTGCTTCGGATTTTATGGCACCTTATATAATGTTTCCAAATATGCTTTGCAGGAGGAGCCCGTCGCAATCGATGGTGATGAGAAGCTGGCCTACGAGAGCCCGGTGATCGATGCCAAGAAGTTCCACTTCGCGGACCACTTCGACGACGTGGAGGCGTCCAGGAAGCGGTGGGTGCTGTCGCAGGCCAAAAAGGACGACATCGCCGAGGAGATCTCCAAGTACGATGGCATCTGGAACTGGGAGTCGCCGCAGCGCATCGTTTGGGCTAACGACCTGGGTCTGGTGCTCAAGTCAAAGGCCAAGCATGCGGCCATAGCCGCCCCTCTCCGCCAGCCGTTCGAATTCAAGTCGGACAAGCCGCTGGTGGTGCAGTATGAGGTCACGTTGCAGGTTCGTCACCAAGCGAAAAGCTCTGGGATTGCATCAGCCGCTGGGCAAATCCAATTAATACCCGCTTACTGACCCAATTCCCTTTCTCCCCCGGCTTATTCTCGTTTTTTTTTTAGGAGGGTCAGGAGTGCGGCGGCTCGTATCTGAAGCTTTTGTCCGCCGGAAAAGACACGGAGCAACTAAAAGCGGTAAGTGCGGGGGCCAATGCCCTCATAGATCACACTAGAATGAACCCCAAAGAGCATAAATCGTAAACAACCCCCGAATCCGAATCTGTTTACTCGTAGTTCAATGACAAGACACCCTATACCATCATGTTTGGACCGGACAAGTGCGGCAACGATGTGAAAATGCACTTCATATTCCGGCACGTCAATCCAATTAATGGCACCATCACCGAGAAGCACTGCAACAAGCCAAAGTGAGTCCATTAAATGAACACAACTCTTCGGCAGATGGGAAATCAGCAGTTCGTTCAAGCGTTATCGCTATCTATAGAATCTACACTTTAACATCTTGCTTGAAAGCTTCCGAGCGTTGTATAGAAACAAAATTGGTGTTCGGCATTGCGCATACGTGTAAATTCTCCGAAATCACCTTTGCTCACTTGTGTATTAGCTGCAATTTAGACCTTTATCACCCTTTTGGCTCATCGTCACCGATGGTGGACTATTGCCCCCATTGATGAGCTGAATTTCTGAAGAGGCAGATAAACCGCCGTGTATTTATAATCCCATATCATAATCCCATTTGTTCTTTGCTTTCAGGAACCGTTTGGAAGAGCCATTCAAGGACAAGCTACCCCATCTGTACCAGCTGGTGGTCCGTCCCGATAACAGCTTTGAGATTCGCGTTGACCACAAGATCATCAACGAGGGTTCCCTGCTGACCGATTTCAAGCCACCAGTCAACCCGCCGGCGGAGATCGACGACCCCAATGACCATAAGCCCGAATCTTGGGATGAGCGAGAGAAGATCCCAGACCCCACTGCCCACAAGCCCGAGGATTGGGATGAGGATGCTCCACCCCAGTTGCCCGATACCGATGCCGTCATGCCCAATGGCTGGCTCGAGGATGAGCCCGACATGATTTTCGATCCAACTGCCACCAAACCCGAGGATTGGGATGCCGAAATCGATGGCGAGTGGGAGGCCCCATTGGTGGACAACCCAGTGTGCGAGAAGGCTCCCGGCTGTGGCAAGTGGAAGGCTCCGCTCATCCCCAATCCCAACTACAAGGGCAAGTGGCGTGCACCAATGATCGAGAACCCCAACTACCAGGGCAAGTGGGCCCCCAGGAAGATTGCCAATCCAGACTTCTTTGAGGATCTGAAGCCCTTCCAAATGACGCCAATCGTAAGTGCTATTTGCTTGGCTTTCGTTGTCCACATTGCTATAGCCAAACTAACTATATTTAGAGCGCTGTGGGTCTGGAGCTGTGGTCCATGTCCAGCGACATTCTCTTCGACAACCTGATCATCACGGACGACGTGGAGGTGGCCCGTGACTTTGCCGCCAACAGCTTCGACATCAAGCGTCGCTACATCGATCGTGAATCGGTAAGTTTAAGCCCCTAACCACTTCCGTTTTCCCTTCACAAATAAACACAGGGATTCGTAATCGAGAGACTTCTCTATCCAATTCGAAGAAAACCTTCTGGCACCGCCTGATGCGCCGCATGAACTACAAGCCCGGCTGGTGGGCCCTGTACTTCGTGTACCTGCTCATTCCGGCCAGTTGCTATGTTTTCTATCTCTACCGACGCGCCAAAGAGGTTGGCCCCGGTCTTGTCTTTCGCTTTCAAGTTTAAATTAGAAGTGCCTACAGTACACCCACATGAACACCTCTCATATTTGCCCTGCACCCTGCACCTGTAATTGCTACTGCTATTCTTTGGCTTTCTCATTTCATAGGACTCATTCGTGAATAAGGTAGTCGAGCTAGCCAAGGCCAATCCCTCGATCTGGGGCGTTGGCCTGGTGGCCATTGTGGCGCTGGTTGCCCTCACCATCTACTGTAGATTTGGTACTGCTAAGAGTCAGGTAATGCTCGAGCTTTCACTTGAGATGTTCTTAAGGAATTTACTAATCCTGCCTTTCATATTAGGACTCGGCTGCCAAAAAGGCTGCTGCCGAGGCCAAGAAGTCCGACGATCCTCAGCCCGATGATGAGCCCGAGGCCGAGGAGGAGGAGAGCGACGAAAGGGCCGCTGGCGATACCAGCAAGGAGAGCACACCGCTGTCTGCTAGTCCCAAGAAGAACCAAAAGTCTGATTTAGATGATAACGAAGAGGATTCCAAGGCGGCGGAGAACCGGGAGCCCGCACAGACTGAGGTGCGTTCAAAAATAGGTTTGCTTGTGTCCAGCAGAACTAATCTCGTCCTCCTTTCTTTAGGAATCTAACACAAAAACACGCAAGCGTCAAGCGCGCAAGGAGTAAGCGGGCATCCCCACATGCCGAATCCGAAAACAAACACTGCAACTCTAAATTAAAACTTAATCCAATTCCAAAAGCAAGCGGTTGCGAAACAGCAACCGAGACAGCCGTCATCTCCCTCAAACTACAAACACACACACACACACATACGCGTTTCGGTTTAGTCAACTCTGTACGTACTTTTGCCGTATTATCGTTGCATTTCTGTCGTGCTCGACCCTCTGTCGTCCCAATATCTCCTATACATATATAACACCCTTACACAGAGCCAGCCGATGGCACCGCTTTATAGTATTTAGTTGGAGCTGATCCTCCTTTTGATTTGTGTAAAAATGGTAAACACCAACTAGACAATTGAGGGAAACAAATCGACTACAACTGAAACTAAAGCAGCAAACAAAGCAAACAAAGAGGGAAATAAAGCAGAGAAATCTAATGGCAAGCATCTAGTTTAATATTATGTAATTTAAACGAAATTGAATAGTATGTTAGTTATACTCAAGTTTCCATTTTCATTTGTACCGATGAAAATTTACAGCGAAAAATAAAACTAAATGTCAAAACCAAAGCAACAGCCTTTGAATCCAACCAACTGCCAGCAGCTAAGCGAAAGGACTGAGCCAAGTCCTGGCGCACAGGTCCTGATTCCAACCCCAAAAAGGCGGCATGCCCACATTACCACATGGGTGTTAATTTAAATGTCAACCCCTGATGTTGGCATAGATCAGATTCGAATCGGATTTATTATGCTCGATGGTGCGTGGGGCGCCGCCGACCAGACCAGACCAGACACATTGCATTCGTGCGGTTTTGGGGCATTTACCAAATGCCAAAATGTTTTCATTATTTGGACGATTGTTCGATCTGGTATCAAATACATTTAACAATCATTTTGCGAGTCAAGAAAGAAGGAAACCCCCGCCAATACAGTTCACTTTCAGCAACGATACCATCATGTATTAGAGGCCTCCTTTTTGTCGCTCTGAATAATTCAATTCAATTTCCTAAGCTCATAAATATGCCAAATCAGACAGACAGTCCTCGTTAATGGAATTGTTATGACAACAGTAAGCCGCCGACGATTTGCATTCGCCAGAAGGTGGAGTTGGGAAGTCTCAGTCACACACAGGCGGCCATTCGAAATTAGATTTATGCCCGCCAAACAGATGCGAAACTCTTTCCTTCGATTGCCCAGAACTCCAGGGCCATTCAATAAAAAGATTAAACGATTTGCCCGATGCCTGCCGGCCTCACTTAAAAGGATTAAAATTTTGCGGCTAGACTGCGCCGCATATTAATATAGAATGTATGTAAGGGATGCGTTAGCCGGGGATTCCCCATAATAATTCATGCATAGACAAAAGGCTCCAAGGGTTGCCATTGCACCCGAATGAAAAAATAGAACCACAAACCTTCGTCTGCGTAAGCATTTTAATTTTAATAAAAATATTTTGACTTTCGTTTGTCAAAGGCGCCGACTTGCTGAACCCTTCGAGCACAATAAAACGTCGGAAATAGAACCGGGAATCCACAATTTACAGGGCTTTTAAGTGCTGCCCTCTTTCCGAGTGAGCTGAATTGGTTAAAAGTATTTATTTAGGCATGGGTCAGCAGTGGACACTCCTGGGAGTTCCCCAAGTTTGGGGGACTTTATTGCAGCTAGATGCTAATCGATGCGTAAGCAAAATAAAACGCCATATGTAAGGTTTTTGCAGTTAAGAGACCCCATTTCAACCCCATGCGAAAATGGAATCTTGGGGTTGCCCCTGAGGGTTGCAATATTCCGCCGCATGAATGCGATGGGTCCCCCTCATTACGCGCTGTTTTGGCAAGTTCCGTGCAATTAAGCCGGACATTATCCGATCAAATCGCGAATGGCCTCCGGACATGAAGGTCTTCCCCGAGATCCAATCCCAGTAATTGTCGAGCATTGACGCTCGATTTCATCAGAAAGATTACGTGCAGCAGATAAAAATTCATCAAAATTAATTGGATTTTCAATGTCTTGTCAATTCTGAGAGATTGGATATTTATTTGATTTTAATATTGCATTTATTGGTTCGATGCGGCGTTAATAGGATAATCCCTGTGTTACGGCTTAATTAAGATTTAGAAAATGCTAAAACAAATACCTTTCACATATTTTCTGCGACAACAAGCAAATATATTTTGGATTTACGCAAAAGACTGTAAAAAAAACTTGAAAGAATCGTTAAATTTTCAATAGTTACCGCATACCAATATAGTTTTTTATGGATGTTAGCTTTTTTTTTAATTTATATGCTCATATTCATATGTGAACCATTAAGAAAGTATAAATCTGGATATATATGTCCAATGATGATAAATGATATATATATTTTCCTATATCATGATATTTATGTTGAGCCTATATTTTTACATTAGCTTTTACAAAGGATATAAAAGCGTCATCTAGCCATACTCGACAGTACTAAGACATGCTACATTTACTTTACATGTCTATGGAAATATACATGAAATATGCCAAGAATATTTCTACAATAAAGGTGACCATGACAACGTTTTCTAATATTATGAAGATTAAGGAAGTTTAAAGTTTGAATATGAAAGATCTTTGTTATAGATTTGATTAAAGTGCAAGGACATCATAAGAAACATACAATCTATTATAGTTCTTAAAACAAACTCAAAAATATCATAGCAAAGTGGCGACAGTGTGCCAGAAAGGACCTATATATGGCAGTTGTTATGAATTACCTAATGAAACAATTTCCCTAATCAACTGATTCCCTGGCGAATCGGACGGTCAAGAAAAATCACATTTGTATCCCTGTCACTTGAGCACGTTATGCTGGGTGTCCTATCTAAACAGGATTTGCGCATAAGACACCTTTTTGAATGCATTATCAGCAGGGTCCTGTCCCGCATGGCTATCGTCTTCGACTCCTTCGTCCTTCTTCGGTGGTCAGCCAATCATTAATATGCTCGAAGTCGCTATACGGTGGTGTAAAGACAATAAAATTTTATTGTAAATCGTTTATCTTCATTACGCGGCCAGCGTCAAAACTCTGCAAATAACCGCAGCTTGAAAACCGGTTGCCATCGTCATAAATGCGCCGTTGACCATCCAGCAGCGGGTTCAAGTGTCCACCCCATCGAGATCCGATTTTACAACCGATTCCGACCCGATCCCGCTGCCGTTTCTTGACCAGACCCACCCATCCTGCTTAACCCATTGCAACCCCTGCAATGCCGCGGAGTGCATGAATGACCCCTTCGCAATTATGGCTCCTTTGTGCGCCGCTTAGTTTGTCTTTTCATGGCCTTGTTCTTGAGATTAAGCTTTTGTTTTTCCATTTAACGCTTAATTTCGGCATTTCGATGCCCTAACGCGATTTCCGCTGACCCCTGGAATAAAAAGGAGCCGGATCGGTTACATAATATCCCATCCCATCCCAACGCTGATCCTTTGAGCAAACGCAACTGACCGCAACTAAGCAAACACTTGGCTTGACCAACGGGTTACGCTTCGATTCGCATTTGACTTACGACACAAGAAAATTTTAATTGCATTAGAAAAGCCTGCACCGGATTTTCCATTGTCCTCAGCCCGTCGAGTTGTTTGTTTTACCCAACTGTAGATCGCTTAACCTCTTCCCCTGTAAACTCCTGGCCATTGTCCGCTGGTCAGCTTTCAGATGCACTTTCCGGTCGGGAAAGTTAAGCGGATCGGTTTCAGTTCGAGTTCGGACCGCAGACCGCTGGTGTTTGGGTTCAGAGTTTCGATTCGATTTCGATTTGCATGTGGCTCGATTGGATCGCACGTTTTCGCTCATTTTTCGTCAATTTTCGTGAGCACTCCCAAAAACCCATTCAGCCAGAACTGAAACTCAATTTGCCGGGATCATCATTTCAAAGGTACGTGCGCTGCACGCTTTTCTCTCTGGCGAAGAAAACAAAGGAACTTTGTGCAATTGCAAGTACAAATTAAGAACACACCAAAAGTGCACAAAGTCGATAGTGTAAATACCCTAAAAAAACAGTTCCTAAGTAACAAACTTTCTTTCGAACGGATTCGTTGTGAGGAAAAAACAGCAATGAATTTATTTTAAAAGTTAATCAAAACATAACTTTTTGAATACAAGTGTGCAGATACATAGTTACAGTGTCTTGCAGATACTTCTAAAATCTTTATTTTCATTATTCCCCTTTAAGGGCAATTTGCCTGGATGCCCAAGACGACGCTCCCCATTCTTTCAGGGCGATCCTGGCATCCTGCCTCCACACAATATTGCGTGACTTTACGTGGGCCCCTGAAATTGGCTTTGATCTGGCACTCATTAGTACTCGCAGTGCAGTCATCGTCTGCTGGAGCAGGCTGTCCATGCAAACGAAATATTTATATTTATGCAATGTCTGCCGCCCAAAAAAATTAAATTGCTCAATAAGTTCAGAGCCATGCCGACGCAGGAGGATCGGATCGGGTCGTATTGGATTGGATCAGGTTGCACCAACGCATTTGTTGCCCAGGGAATCGCGACTAGGAGTGCCCACATCTTGGAGAGTGGGCGAAGCAGATGTGGAGCTCGTGAAATGGGTGTAGTGTGGGCATTGTCTTTATAATATATATCTGGGAATATAACTGGGCCCACAGGAAGTGCCACTATAGAGATATAATTCATTTAGAATAAGTCTTTCTGTTTATTGCAGTGTTGCTGGGCAACCGGAAAACATTTCCACACCTGCGAAATCAGGCTTTTGGCATTCACTCGAGTGAATACCCCAACACGATACGGTTCAAATGCTAAATAGCCCAGCTCAAGAACCACCCGAAATTGCGCGCTTTTTCCCCGAGTTTCCTGCCCGTTTGTTGAGCGTTTTGAGCCAGGTTAAGACAAGACAGTCGGCCACTTGCAGTTGCAGTTGCGTTACACGGTCCGTCGACCTCAACGCTCCTAGTTCCCCTTTGAACCCCGCCCCTTCCTCCGGCCGGGCGGAAAGAAAGCCAAAGTGCATAAAAAGAAACACCTGATCAAAATTTCAAATTATTACAACGAAATGCGCTAAACATAAGGACATAGCTCGTGCTACGTGCAACCTACAGATGTCTATGCACCCTCTATGCTTTGGTCTAATGAGCACCGCTCCTCGGCATTCGATTCCCGATGTCGCAGTGCCGCCAGTGGAAGTGCCGGTGGAAGTGGTAGTGCCACTTTGACCTGGCCTGGCTGGCTCATAAGGAAAAACTTCGACTTGGCCGCTGTAATTACGCGATCGAGAAAGAGACGGCGCGTCCTAGCCAGCAGGATGGAGCGAGAGGGCTAGAAAATAAGAAAATTCATAGCTCATTTAGGGTTGGGGTCGCGGTCGGGGTCATTTCGACACAACAGTGAAAGAAAAAGTTGGAAAAAGTATTGTACTTCGATTAAGGATGTTTCTTACCAAATGTTTTTTTATATTATAGAATTTACTAGTCTCCTAATTTCATGTCATTACTCTAATACTATGATATTTCATTTTTGATAAAACCACTCTTCGATCTTAATCTTAACTATTAAGATATGATTATAATGACTCTGGCATAGTAATAATAATAATATATATTATGAGCAAAGAGTATTTGTATTCCAGGTTCCTAATCGTCTTATCAAGACATTCGAGTTGTTTTGACAATAGGTTTAACTATCATTTTGGAATGTGGTTTCTCTCAGTACATCCTGCATATGCACCTGACACAGCCGACTCATTACATTTCGGTTGTCGTGGAGGAAGTGGAGGAAATGGCTTGTGGAAGCGCGTGCTCTTGGCCCATTCCCACTCCACGACCCAGAAAAGGAGGCCCAAAAGGTCGACAGCCAGCAGAAGTCGGGCTGGAAGTCGAAGTTGAAGGCGCAGTCGAAAAACCCAAGGCAAAAGACACGGGGTCAGCGAAGCGCTGCAGCCGAGCAACTTGTGCATAATTTGGTCGCGCTCTGCTGATCGGTGGTGATCGTTGGTGGTGGTGATATAATGTGGATGGTGGTGCGGTGGCGGTGGCAGTGGCTGAACTAACAGTTTTCCTCGAGAAGGACAACCCCCGATAGTGGCGATAGCAGGGAGTTTTCCTTTCGAGAATTGGGCGCCAAAAGACAACAGCAGCGCCAGTCAATGACACTCCACACGGATGTTTCCAGGACATATGTTGGCTCGTGCCAACATCAGCATAACAATTAAAATGAAAATATTCTAGGACAACAACTTTGGGCAATGTGGGCGCGCCAAACGGCGGCTGCTTGTATACTTTTCGACTCTAAGATAGGTGTAGTTTTTGGGCATTACTTTAAACTAGAACAGGGTGGTTTGCTGGGCGAGGGAGTTTTTGAGTTTTGAGTCCTGAGTTTTGAGCTCTCGACTTTGCCGGCTGCATTTAAGGGTTAGGACTTGCAGACCAACTGACGCGCGCCTGCGCACCCGCGTCCTGATCCTTGGACTATATGCATACGTGGTTCAGATACAGATAGCACTGAGTCATCGGGCGGCTTGTTTGTAACGGTCACGCACGCAAGGACCTTCTCATATGGCCCACACATGGGTGGGTGTTG
Source organism: Drosophila sechellia (assembly GCF_004382195.2). Classification (NCBI taxonomy): domain Eukaryota; kingdom Metazoa; phylum Arthropoda; class Insecta; order Diptera; family Drosophilidae; genus Drosophila; species Drosophila sechellia. The sequence continues at coordinate 27,750,627 of NC_045952.1, read as the reverse complement.
TTTGCCTTTGTCCTTTCGGCCCTGTTCGGCCCTTTTCGAGCTTCACGCGGCGCAGCCCCTGGCGATCTGGTAATTCACCCATAAAACTGACCAACTGACTCCTGGCGGCCATGTGTGACTCGAAAATCAACAAGAGTGGAACTCTGGACTTTTGGTTTCACTTAGCGCGAAATGTTGCAATTATTAATTTCGGAAACAGGCCAGGACGTGCTGCACTTGGGTGGAATGGCAGGATCTATTGCTGGATTGGTTTCGTAGGCGTCGGCATATGGCTACCTTCTCAAGTGGAACCAGCTCGGTGGGAAGTTCCGCCCGCTGCACAAAGGACCCGGAAAGTTCGAGTCATTTGGGGTGGTCCTAGTTGACCACCAGTTGGGCGAGCTTGGGTTTGCAATGATCTGTTTCCTGGAACTCCAGCTGGGAGAATCACAAGTGGATTCAGACAGGGAAACAAAAATTGAAAACTATAAATGGATGATCTCAAATTAAGAAGATCGAAATTGAGTGACAAACCGTAGACAAACGGCACAGTCGTTCGAGAACCATTACATTTAATTCGATCTGATGATTCTACGCAGGACTTCTAAAGAGGATCATCAATTTCATTGACATATATTGAGAAGATTTGTTCCAGTTAATGCTTGTTTATCGATTCGAATGTCTAAGGACAGTGCTAATGAACCCAGAGTTTCGAGGGCAACCACATCGTCTTACAATTTGTTGACATTTTCTTGGGCAGATTCACTGAAACCTGAACTTGATACACTGTTCGGGCTCTCTGCCCCCAAGATAACCATAATTTTCGTGTTCATCACAATATTCCCACATTAAAAGGGCACTTAATCCTTCCAGTAGCTGTCCGAGCAGCAGGAAGCTCACATCAATGGACACTTGAGGGGATTCCAGCTTTGGAGGCACGTAGCACACCATGTGCTCAGCACTCAAAAGTTGCCAAAAAGCGATCGAGTTACACCGCCACCGATCGTTCCACATACATGTTACCCTATAAGTAGGTCGCTCCGAGGGGGCATGTACTGTATCCCATATACCATGCACCATATAGAACATCTTGGAGGTCCCTGTGTGGCTTCCTGCGAACAAAGACGAGGCGCAAAAATATTAAACTGCCATAAAACGATCGAGGCGAAAGGCGAGGGCGAACTGCACAAGTGCACATAAAAATCAAATTAATAGTCCATGTCAGAGCCAGAAACTGGCACTTTGTTTTGGTGCGAGCAGTGGGAAACCTGTGTGGAAAACAAAGGACGAACCTCTCGACAAACGCAATAAATTCAGGGCACAAAGGAGCGCAAAAATCCGTTGGTCCTATCAGCTAACTGCGATCTCTCACCTTTCAATTGTCAATTAGTTCAAGTGCACAGGATCGGTCCTTTGGGCAGGTAGCCGTGTACTCCTGATTTCTGCTTTATGGGTTGGCAAATCAATAAAATACGTTTGTGGAGCGAGGGCGTTCCCACAGGAGCACTTTGTCCAGCACATGTTTTGGCCAACGTTTTTCGCGTTTCTTTTTCGCCAACCAAATGGGGGGCGTTCGATCGGGGCTACTTTATCGCAGGACCTCAGCCATATGTTGGATTCTATGTCCTGCGTCCTGACTCTTCTAATCCCAGCAATTAAGCAGCGGGTGGAGGGGCGAGGAAGTAAAAGGAGCAAAACGCGATTAGATTGGCCTGCAAAGGAGTGAAAAATGTGAAAAACGCAGCGATTGTCACAGCAGAGTCCTGTTCGGAAAAAGGACACTCGTTGCGCGTGTGCCCGGGTCGAAAAACAATGCAGTTAATTGCAAAGCCACCAAACTGAGAGCACTCCGCAGGATAGGCGCCAGCCAGGAGAACGCTTAATGAGCTCGGTGTCTGGATCGCCTGGATAGCTTGGATCGAGTCAGGATCTTCAGGCAGGATACCCCGCACCGAGCGCCGCGTGGGCCAGGCGCAGGTATTCCCTCCCGACCGTGCGAAATTGCAGCAGGATCGGAGTGCCAGTGGAAGAAGTGTCCTGCTGTCAATTTGACACGTTAGCCAAAGTCCTGCGCCGAAATCCTCCATAAAACCCGCGTCACCAGAGCTCGACCTCGACTTGTGTGGTGGCAAATCATAATCGGCTTGCCAACTCCTTCACACTCCTTCGCTGGGAATATGGCTCGAAAGTCAAACAGCCTTGGGGGAGCAAACAAATCCTTTACCCAAGCAAATAAATATTATTGAAGAAATATCGAAAAGTGTACATATAGCTGGGGAAATACGAACAAGTGGCTGGGACTCCTTTAATAACTCCCTGTGTTTTTTCTCATAATATTTTCGCCCAGTCTCTTTGTATTTGCCTGGCTTCTAGGAATTCCACTGACCACCAGCACTTCCCCACCAGCACAGAATAAAACCCATAAAAGGGCGGCAAAACCTCAGAAAATAAAAGGCGACTCAAGAACCTGTGTGCATTTATGATATATTTTGGTTGCCGAGCTCGCCGATGACGCAGTGCATTTGATTCTAAGACGCCGACAGTCGGCCCGTGTTTGTGTCCCTATAAATTTGTTGCCTCGGTCATCCTTCTGTCTCGTCCTTTGTCCTTCGCACGCCACTCGAGTCCGCAATTGTGTGCAATTGAACATTTTGATTTCCCGGGAGGTCCATCTATCTGCCGATCGGCCAAGGATTGGGTAATGGCACCGACTGCAGCATGTTGCAATTTCATGGCTGTCGAGGTCCTTTTTTTTGGCAGGTCTTTTAGTGGGCGGCACTTGCTTTATTTTCGCGTGTCACGAATTTTTACGATCTTATTCCTGCTAATGATCTTTTCAATTGTTGGGTGGCCTTATAGCTATTGGATAATGTTTGCGGTCGTAAATTGATGGATTCGGGGAAGCTATTTACGAAGGTATGGGAGGTTACAAAGATTCCCAGGATATAACAATTATATAAAACAAAATATCACGTCTTTCTTTTGTAACTAAAGAACACAACAAACTTTTATATAAAGCTCTTCTTTTGATTATTAATATAGGGATATAAACAGAAATTCGATACCCAACCCTTTGGGCAAACCGTTAGGCAGATGAACCCTTTCTGGCCCAGCAACCTTGAACCATAATTAAAAACACACCAGATGTCCTCAAGTTTCAGGGCCAGATAGTCCTTAAGCCGAATCGGATTCGATCTGATCGTCAATTAGAGTGCACTTGAGCAAATCGGCCATGAAATTGGAGCAGCCACGCTGACAGCTTCCAAATCAATGAACACACTAGCACCACATATATATAGAATATACCATATAGCATATACCATGCCATATAGGATCGCACAAATTGCTCAATCAACACCACATGCCAAGGATCCCGAGATGGAGAGCCAAAAAACGGAGGAGAAGAATGAAAACATGCATATATCACCGAGGACAAGAATGTCGACGACATATGGCCGGGTTTCCAGAGGTTGACCACTTCAAGGATTCCGCGCCGGCGACTCGGATTTCCAGAACCGCTCGTAACTCTCCTCTTTTATTTTCTGGGTGCCCGTAATAAGCACGTAGCCGTAAACAAATCGGAGCGGCAGCGCTAAAAAGGATCTAATGAAAACCGATCGCCGCTACCGTTATCCTGCCAGATTTGTGAGTCTTCATCTGTGTCCTGTGTTTTGATAAGATCTCAAGTAACCCCTGGCTGGCTACTCATTAGCAGCGTCCAGTAAATTGTCTTCGACTTTGGGTCAAAAGTCGCGACTTCGCAGGATCAGCGGCAATTTATTGAGTTCTAAACCCGGCGATCGGGTTTTGTTTATGCCGCCGTTGTCCTGCAACATTGTCCACATGTGTTTGAGACTTTTATTTACATGCCAATGAAATGAAAACATTCCCAAGATGTCGGTCCATCTGAGCTCTGATTCTCCAATGTTTATGTATGCTGTCCGAGGTCAGTAAGTTGGATTGGATATTTTTAAATAATTGGAAAGACAAGCAACTCACTACCCATTTATAAAGTCCATAATGATGATTTGAAAAAATTGATTTCATCTCATCTCCTTTGTTTGAAATCTCCAACGAATACCAAACTGGACGTAAAAATGCATATTTAATTTACAAATGCATTGGCTCGGACCTTAAGCACACGGATCAGCTCATATAAAAATCAGTTTCTAATGTTTACTGTCCGAGGTCCAAAGGAGGGACTCCAGCAGCCCTTTTACCAATTTTCCCAGGCCAACGAGGGATCCCAATATCACACATTCCCCAGGCCCCTTTGTTTGGTCATCTACATTGGAACGCCTGCGCAGTGGAGAAGAATGGAAAATTGTTTGGTAATCTGTGAAAAAGCCAAACCCCCATAAAAACCACAAGATCCTCAACTCGTTTTCCCCGCGTTTGAATACAAAACTCGTTATTGGGTATTTGACGTTTGGAAGTGCGCAGTGCGCATAGAGAAGAAAAGGCTTCATCATCACGACCTCGATGGATCCTGGGCATCCACAACCACATTCACATTCACGTCCACGTGCAGGTCTCGCTTCGATCTTGGGCCTCCTCGGGCTACTGGGAGATGGGTCTTCCATGTGATTGCGAGTCCACCCCCTCCAGAGGCCGCTGAGATTACGATTACCCCTCCTGGTACCTGTCCTCAACCTGTTTGCTTGGCATTTATCATTTTTCCTTTGCCCATCCTTCTGCTCTCGGGTTTGTTTTTCCCATTTCCTTGCGGCAGGAAATCTCAGCAGGTCTTCTTATATGAGGGCCCGATTCCAGTTGGACTTTCCCCTCCGTCAAACAGGTTCTATTGTTTAGCTCCGACCCTATGTGCCTATATGCCTCCTACCTGTATGTATTGGATTTTCCTCTGTGCCCCGAGATTCTCAGCTCTACTTCTAGCTCCCTCCATCCATACCTGTTGTTCCTCGGGGAGGGGGAAAATTATATGTTTTGATTCCGCAACGGAAAAACTGAGCTGGAGCGTTGGATGTGAGATGGTAGGGATTCGATGGAAACACTCCACAGATCGCAGACAAACAGTCCGATTTTAATGACACACTAAAACGCAATCGTCTAATTTTTAGAGTGTAACCTCTTCAGAACTCATTTGATCGAAGGGTTATTCGGATTCTCACGATCATCTCGGGGGTCATTCAACCAATTTGTGGCAGGATCCTTCACTCCCTGATTGCCCTCACTTAATTGCTGTTTCATAATGCAGCGATTTATGCATCGCCCATTAGATACATATACCCGAAAAATAAAAAAATAATTTCACGGCTTGTTAGTTGAGGTTGTGGGCGTGTGCTCACTGTTTGATTTCCATCTAAAGATAGGATAGATACATATGTGTATATAGACACATCTATATGGTGGCGAATCAATTGGTTACCGTTATGGATCGAAAGTCCTTTGATGATATTATCATTAGAATGACTTTCTAAGTCGGCGTGTTTCATGTGCATCCTTGGCTCCTGGCAAAACGGTTTATTAATGATCTCCTGGCGGAATCCGCATCCACCTCAAAGCATTGTGACACCATCACTCCTGCGGTTCGAGGACATTGGCAATGTCGACGATTTGTTTGCAGCAAGTTGCCTTCGCTCATTTACAACTCATTTCTTTGGGACTCTGGCCAAAGGCAATTAGCATGCCCCAATGAGATGGCAAAAGTAGATACATTCTTTGGTTTTTGCATCACCTCGGCCGTATCTTTGAAGTTCTGATCTGTGGTTAAACTCACAAAGCCATCAAATGGACCGACTCTTGCTTGTTGGGCAAAACAATTGATTTAATATTTTAAATCATTATCGCAATGTAAATGTTTCCAAAGCAGCCAAGAAATCCTTATCTTATCGGGTTTAAAGCAGTGTATCAATTCCCCTGTAATGTTGTTGAAATTCCCTTAAATAACACATATAGAAAATAAAATCCTTATAGACAATAGCGATTCCTAGCTCTTAACACGCTGTTCAAACAATCAAGGTAATTTACATTCGAGTCAAAATTCGGGCGATCCAATATCCTTTGGATTTTAGCGGCAGAGTGTGAAAAACTATTATGCATTTCCCCATATATCTTTGCCGCCGAAGGATCTTCCAAAGGATCCGCACGAGCGTAAGTCCTGCGAGACAATAAAACTGAACTGATCAAAAAACAATAAACTCTTCAGGACTCTTCAGGCAAAACATTACGCAAGTCCAGCTACTGTTTCAAGTTCCTCGGAAAAAATCATAAAAACTTCCGGTGCAAGGGAAACACTTGTGCAAAAAACAAAAACCAAAACCCGAACTAGAAGACCTACATAGAACTATTGGATGAGTGCGGGCTTCCAGGAAGTTGAACAATTTGGACATAATTTGCATATGAGCCGAACCTGTCCTGGGATGAGCACGAGGACTAAGGGCGGCAACTGTTTGACGACAGATTGCTCAATGGATCGATCCATCCATCTATCCACATATGTATACCCGATATTCAAAACTAGTTGGCATCTGCCAGCTCGCATTTTGCTCAACAAAAACTGGATGATCTCATATGGGAACAAAGCCATTTCGCACATTTACTTCCGACTCAATAGACATTGGAATATTGGTCCTGCATGTGTGGCCGGGTTCGGCAGATCCATCCTAGATATGCTGAAAAACGATCTAACTCCTAACTAGCTCTTACCCGAACTGCAACTGAACAACCTGTAGTTGCCTTTGTGGACGGATAGTTAATCAATTTACAATGGGACCCGGCCAGCAGGACATGGATTTGGTTGCAGGATAAGCCTGCTTTAACTTGAAAATATTGCTGGCAAAGCATCGAGAGAATAACTAACTTGGCCGCTGTTTTGTTTGGTTTTGTTTGGCTTTCCCTAATGAATATTCCCCGTCTCTGTGTGGGTGGAATATTGTTTCAGCCCATGCACATGCAAATTCTGGAAATGGAAAATAGTAAATGGAAATGGAAATATAAGTCCTAAGCCGACCTAACTCACGATGTGAGTCTGCAGATACCGACTACGAAATGCGCACACACTGTTAGGAGTTATTGGCTTTGGTCCTGCGGCCGAACGATGAACAGAAATGAACAGCAGTGCGGCAAATCCTTTTCTTGAAAGATCGTTTCAAAAATCCTTTCACAGTAAAATGTTTCCCCGAGCCAGGAAAAAGAGCGCCAAAAAATGTCTTTGTCCTAGGCCGTTTTGCTCTACCCCAGATAACAGAATTCAGAAAACAGAAAACAGAAAACTAGAAAATACAAAAAATCCATGCAACGAGGTTAGGAGGTGGAGTTACTCAGATATTATCTGGCTGGACCTCAAGTGGGTTGGAAAACTCGGGTCAGTCAGCTGACTGGCAGGGAAAATAAATAGAACTAAATGAAATCCTTTGCCGCATATCTTCCCTTCGCTTTTCCTCTTTGTTGACAGTCCCGTTCATTGATGCGTTTATCATCTGGCAGATCCGAAACTTCAGATAGACGTGGCTGCAAGGACCTCACTGTGGGTGCCATTGATAACTGGCCAGAGATCTCTGGAACCATTCATCCGCAGCTAATCTGCGTTTGCCATAATTATTTGCCCCGGGCAGAGGACCTGCTCTCCAAAAATTGAGATGATGATGGTGCGCAAAATGACCACCTTATCGAGACATATCTGTATTTTCCCTTGGCCTCTTTTTGAAATGTATAGGGACTTGTGTGCTGATTCTGTGACCACCAAGGAGGCAGTGGAGATTAAAATCAATTAGCCATAAAATGCAACATCTCAATTTGGCATCGACTGCGTGGGCGAAACACTCGAGTTACCAAATGGGCGTGACTGGGGTCTACTAAACGATTATTGGCCATTAAAACATTAACGAGGGGCCATAAAATTAGAAAATCAATACGATCATTAAGGGAAGTTCTTATTAAATTTCTCGTTTTGTAACAGCACAGAATTAAAAACTACTCAATATGCATCAAATGATCCTAATGGCTATTTCTTTTCCCACATTTTAATGGATAAATTCCAATTTCTCTGTCTTTGGAACATTATTTCCCGTCAATTTTCATGTCTTGACCACATTAAAATTCATGATTCCCCAAATAAAGTTGTCCGCTGGAGGTCTTTGCCCTGACTTCCTAACCTTTGTGCCGCTGCTTAGTATTTTCCACGCATCATCATTTGGTCAACTTCCTTCCGTCTTCGCCGGCAGCAAATCGGCTTATAGAACGATTTCCCCCTGAGTTTCCGCCAGAGTTTCCATGCCGCAACATCGAAAGTCTCGGCAAACAGCGATGCGGTGAGGTAGGTAAGTAAACTTGACTCCTAGCCCAACTGAAAGGGGGCTCGATCGGCATTCAGATAGAGCCGAAAGGAAAACAACTGGGTTCTTAGAAGCCAACAGAAGCATTAAAATCGGTGGGGAGCGGCACTGCACGTACTCGTTACTAGACAAACCTGTTGGACGTGCGCCCCTTGGAGAAAAATCATGAAAAACACCAAGGCAGGAGAGGACTGTACCCGAGCGGGTACAGTGAACGCCCTGGAACGGATGCCAGTACCAGTTTGGAGCCCACAAACAAACAAATAAGCGTGCAGCCATAGAACTGAACCGATCTCGAATACCTTCTGCGGTGGATTGGATATGTTTTTGGGGAGGCAGGGAGTGAGCCTGGTCGTGATCACACAGTGGAATCGCAGCGGAAGAAGGCGACATGCTTGCCATAATAAAGGGGTATGGCTGGGATACACTGCACTGGAAGAAAACAAAAATTGCAATGTGGAGTACATTCTAGAAAAACACATCCAGAATGAGTGCTTACTACAGTAGCTAACCATGGACTATTACAAATATCTGAATGAATCAGAACTCTTTTTTCCCAGTGATCGAAAAGAAGGCGTCGAAAGGGGGCAGGAATGTAAATGTTTATGTATCTATGGGATGGATGCCTTACATATGCACACATCCATTTATGTATGTGCCACCTAGGCCTGCGATCCACCAAAAGGTGACTGATCTTTACAATTCGACACTTTGACTTTACAAAACGAGAAGGCGGAAAGAATCGGAAAAGGCAATGGTGTGGGGGTTTTGGGATGGGATGGGGTCTTCGGGAATGGGTATCGGGTATTGGGACTTGGAATTGGAATGGGAATGGGGTCTTCAACCGAACGGACAGCGAAATCAAAACAAAATCCATCGAAGACTGGCCCACGTAGAAAAGAGAGTTGTAGAAAACGAAGCCAAAGGTGAGGCGAGGGCAACCAGCCGACGGAACGAAGACATAAAACAAGTATCCAAGTATCTGGAAAACAAAAGGATGCACGACCATAGCATCCACAAGATACTCTGAAGAGGGAGAAGATGATGAAGCTGAAGAAGGGTCAAGGCGAACGGGGATTTAGGTACTTTTTTAGGCATGGCTTATGATGGATTTGCCCGACTGAGCATGCTAATGGATTTCTCGACTTTCTCCTCCCGGCCCGACAATCCGACATTTTTGGAAACATCAAAGCTGCTCGGGATTTTCGGGAAATGCGATAAATGTAAATGGATATGATGGGGTTAGGCTAGGCGGAGTAAACCAGTTCTAAATGAAAACCCATGGTATACACACAGCATTCAGAACTTGTTGAGCTGGCAGCTGGCCGAGGATTTCCAAGCTTTAATTTGGTCCGGTTCGCATTAAAGCTGTATAGTACGAGTATGAGCAAATCCACCCTGCACATCCAGCTAGCAGTGTGCTGAATATGCGTTATTTTTATGACGGAATTATTACATCATTCATCTTCATCAGGCGACAATGACACAGACTTCGTGCTTATCGAGCGACTGCATAATGTCTTGACCAAATCACAGGGATGCGGATGCGGATTCGGATGCGGGTTCTGGTCCCAAGTTCTGGGGTGGCTGGGAAAAGACTTGAATGCAAATGTGTGTCTGTCTCTGATTTGTAATCAAATTAAATTGTGTTTGGTACAAACAATGAGCGACAGGCGACAACATCTCGCATCCGTGATAAAAGCCGAAATTCCTGGTAGACACCAAAGTCAGGCCGGAAAATGCAGTTTTCCCACAGTTGCCGCACGGCTCCAATCGCAACTTCTAGGGAAACTCCCTCACCACCAGCGCCGCGCTGGTGAAAACCTCATAAATTCTCACTTTTTGGCAGGCCGCACACGGCGAGGGAAATTCGAGGCGGCAGGACTCGAAGGACACAGCGCCAGGCGATGAATAGACATTCCCGAGATAATCAACGGCATTATCTGCTGATTATTATGTGTTCTTGGGGCATTCCAGGGAATTTCGTTATGAAAGAGCCATAGCACCGAACTCGCAAAAAATATCGAACTATATCCGGGATGATCGGCGGCTGATGAGGATGCCGGGACACCCGGTTGAGTGGCTGAGTATCCGCTTTCCTTTCTCCTCTCTCGCTTATTTTTTCGCAAATTCCCTGTGAGCTCATCATAATCATCATCAAACCCTCGGTCACTTGAGGTTTAAGCCAACATTAAAAAAGAGCCGAAAAAACACCCAAAGACGAAGGAAATCGCCGAAATGAACGTGAGAACACCGAATGTCCTCGTACAGAAATTTGCTTGGGCTCCTCATTGTTCGTTGAAGTGCTCGAGAGATTTGCTAGTTGTGTCCTTATTGTTTGCGGGCGAATGTTCATGAATGAATCAATGAATGCCTGAATGGCTCAACGGCCAAGTTCACGTCCGCACAAAGTATCCGAGTATCTGAGGGATATTGCCGCGTTCTTAGCTGGAATCCCGGATGCAGTCGAGGCGTGAGAAGGAGGCGATCTCTGCGGCCTTGGCAACAAGTCTATTAGTCTGCCATGTTCCACTTGTTTATGGCTTACGTAACCTGGGTGGCAAAGGATGTGAAAACTAAACGGGTGAAAAGGATGCGCCCTGATTCCTGCGAGTTGGGTAAACATTCATTGCATCCTGTGCACCCTTGACCGATTGCGAATGCAAATCGCACATTAGAAGCCATGTGCAACTTTCCGCCCAGCAGTCAAACATTATGCAACCGAAACCGAAGGCCGCCCAGTCCATTGATGGCAAATGGCAGGGAAACCCATTCGGGACACGTTTTTATGGAGGTGCGAAATGGCACATTTTTTCAACGGAACCTGCCGCGTCATTGAGTCGTCGTCCTTTTTACACCGGCTATGTGCAACCTGAACAACCTGTGCAAGCCTTGCAATTTGTCACCTGAGGCGACATTCAAACTCCCAACGCATTCCAGCTGGGTTTTTGCCTTTGGCCTACTGGTTCCTTTCATTTGGCCACGATTTGGTGGCAACAGTTTCATGAATCGCAGCCGGAATGCCGACCGTTACGAATATTCATTCATGGCACGGCAACCACTCTGGGGACCTTGAATGGGGCTTCGACTTTGATCCTTCAGTTTCATAAAATATTTATAAAATTTCCGATGAAAATATTTGTGCTCAGTTTGCCAAATCATTTCCTTGTGCGAAACGGATACAAATTTTCCCAGGCCTCAATGAACGGAAAGTGCAATTTATATTTATGCAATGGGAAAGGTTTGAGTAGGTTTGACTCATAAGGATTTGGGGAAACCTCAGGGGATAGACTTTTGATTCTGCGTAAAAATGTGGGACTTTATTGGTATGAATCGCAATTTTTAAAGGAAAACTACCCTTCCACGACTCTAAGAATAAATAGTCATTGATCGGGTTGGCTTTGGGATTGTATATCAACCAAGCATATTTCAACTTGGCTTTAAAAACACTGCTAAGCATGGATAGTTCGTGGGGCTCATTGATTTCCCTTGAACCCCTGGGGGTGACCAACACGCCATTGGACTTGCCTGGACTTGATTCGTGTCCTTCGCCAAAAAGAGCCAGGATTAGTGAAGCCCAGCTTGGGGAAGCCATAATCACTGAACAAGCTAGTGTCTATGAGGAAAAGGCAGGTGAGGGCGGCTATTAGGGACTTTGAGCTTCTTACGGACTTTCAATCCTCCACTATTCTAGCACATTTCCATTCCCTACAAGAGAAGCTCCAACCGTACCAGCCTGGCACAGTGGTAGTCCAGCCACCCAAACGACTGCCTCCCGAGGCGAAAAACGATCGCCTGATGTTCATTCCCGACCTGGACCAGGCCATTACCCATCGGGATGTATTCACCTATTTCAGTAATTTCGGGGATTTGGAGAGGGTCAGCGTGAGGAACGGCACGGGTAACATAAACTACGCCATGGTGCTGTTTGGTCGCACTTCTTACATGGAGCGTGCCATCGAATCGAGTCCACATCTGATCAAGGGACAACTATTGAACTGTCGCAAGGCGAAAGAGAAAAGTACAATTAATGGAAGTCGTCAAAACTCTGGGACCCTAAATAAACCAAAGGCCACGATTTCGCAGCCACTCAAAGCTCCTGTAGGGCAGGCAGAGAAAGAATTAGAGGAGAATTGCAAGCCACCAACTAACAGATCGTTGCTTCTTCAAAAACTGGTAGAACCCACGGCTTATAACCCATTTACCCCCAGAAAATCTGATCGAAACTATGCCTATGCATTAACGAAAGACAATGGAATCTCCCGCTGGAGCTTCAACTTGTTGGAATTCGAACCCAGTTCAGACGAGGTGAGGGCACTGGAGAAGGGTCTTTCCAGTTCGGCAAAGCTTCTACTAAGCATCCGAAAGAAAGTGGATGCCGTGCCCTACAAGTCTGCTGATCCACCCGCTCCAAAGGTGCCTCAAACTCCTAGTAAATCTGTTCCAAAAGTTACTTTTAAGATATCTCCACCACCCCCTGCCTCTAGTCCAGTGCTCCCAACTCTGGAGCCACAAACTTCCAGTGATAAAGCCGTTCAAAAAGTTATTTTTAAGATATCTCCACCCGACTCTAGCCCAGTGCTCCCATCCTTGCCGAGCCTTCTGCCGATCACTCCCCTAGTGCCTGAGCCCAAACCTGTTCTTCGAAAAGTTTCCAAGTCAGATCTCCGCTACGCCGTACTATCCAGTTTGGGTCAGAACTACGTCCATCACTGCTACACTAATGTGGAAGCTTATCGGAAAACCAAGAACTACGTCGACCTACAGCTCAGCGAGATGCAAGTCCGACCCAGCATTTCGAAGTTTGTGGATCAGATGTACGCACAGAAAAAGTAGGACCTGCCAAATGCAAATCATATCATATATATATCATATTTCATATAATATAATATTAGCTAAGCAACATTTCCCAAGAAACATCAAAGAACAGTTTCATTAAAAGGAAATGGCATACATTACATAAGTTGGACACTTTCTAAATTAAGGGAAGCCGAAGGATGTTACGTAGATTCCTGGAAGATATGAAAGGAGCTGCTTGAATGAAACGTGAACATATTACACAAGAAGTTAATTCCAATTCAAAGGCACTTGAATCGCAGCAACCTGTCAACATAATTAATCCCCTGGATCAGCTGATGGCGGTACTGCCTCGGCCCGAATGATCCACAAAATATGAACAATTCATAAGGGGCGCGGGAATGCGATAAATGCGATGAAATAGGGGGCCTTGATTTCTGTAGCGGCCTCTGTTCTGCCCGACATTCCCAAGGATGTGCCTCCAAAAACCTGGCTTTCTTCTTGCTGGGCCGTGTTAATTGTCCAACATTGTGAGATCGTGGACGTGAACAGGTCGGGTGCCATTAACAATCTTAACAACGATCCACAGCCGCAGCCACGGCGATCCCACGGCTTGTCGCCTTGTTTCTCGAGCGGTTTTTTATGCCATTTACGAAGAAATCTTGCAACAAATCAGGAGCTCCCTTTTCCAAAGTAAATACGAGTGTGCGAGAGCGACCTTTATTCGTTTGATGTTAAAAAATTGTTCTACCTTTTCCCCCCCAGCACTACTTGTCTTCCTTTTTGGCCGGCCATCTCTGTGAACCTGTGACGACGCAATTCTTTGCCATTATCAGCTGCATCCTTGCAGGTCCTGCACTAGTTGCCCGCTCCCAAATCCGATTCAATTTGGCTTTTATTGGGATCTCGGGCATCCCGCTCCGATGCGATCCTAATTGCGGTGGCAATAGCTCGGCGGTTAATCGCTACGTACCTGCGGCCTAGACAGTCAAACCCGGCAGTCACTCATCGCGGCGGAGGCGGATATGTAGGAGAGCTACACATATAAATGGGTATATGGTCCTGCAAATGGATCGACCTCGATGATTTTCACCAGCCAAATTGCGGCTTTGTGTTGCCTTTTCCCATTTGCCGGTGGATACATTTGGACTGGATCGTTATCTGGTTCTCTTTGTGCTTTCAAGGTTTATGGTCTAGCACACATATATTTCCTGTGAGAACAAATCCCAGTTCTGATGACCCCCGTAAACAAACCCGATGAACATGGAACATCCCGACTAACAGCAACAACATCGGTGTATTCCACTAAGTATTCGGATTCCCCTTCCAATTTTTGTGGGGCGATCGTGTACTCGCGGACTGAAAAATCTACATAATGACAGAGCCACGCCGAAAACTAGTTCAGATCGCAAATTACGAACCGGTAAGGGATGGGATGAGATATCCATACATGTGTGTGCTGCAGTTCCCATTCGGGACACTCGGGACAGGACATCGAGCGCAACGGGAGACGCGGCAGTTGAGGTTCGGCAAAGGTCATGTCAGGACTTTGCATAAAATATTTGAAAATGTTTTCATTATGGTAAGTAGACACAAAAGTCCAACACACGAGCGATTCCCACCGAAAGGGGTGTCCTTTCCCAGCCCATCCTGCGCCCAGGATCCTGGCATATATTGGTGATAAATTAGTTTAATGTTCGAAGCACCAAACTCGCAAGAAGCACACAAAAAAACACTCAACCGCAGCTGAGGCGGCAAAGCTTGGCAGGAAAATCCGTCCTACCGTTTTTGGCGGCATTTTCCCGACATGTACGTGTCCACCGAAATGAACTCGAGTCCTGGCAACTAATGAACTGCGCAAACAATGGCTCAATGGCTACGCTTTGAGGAAAAAACAACGTAAAAATCACGTCTTGGAAATTTTCACATCGCTGATCTTAAATGGAAAAGTACACTTCTCGAGCTGGACAGTGCAGGATAAACAGGATCGAGCAGCGATCAGGACATGACACAATTGCAGTTCGCAGGACAATTGTTGCACTCACGCACGTGCAATGTGTTCCTGCAACTCGGTGTCTCTGGATTTCGAAGTCGAGTGCGCAGAGCCACGCCCATTGTGTCCCAGTGCCCGACTATATAGTACAGTGCGTTTCGTGAATGAAGCGACCAGAGTTACGAGTTACTTTGAATAGCGGCGGCGGTGGCAAGTGGATCAGATCCTGCGACAATGGCCTTTGTGTCCTTTGTGTTCCGCCTTGTTGGGGGTGTGCGGTGTTGTTGCAATTTTAGTGTAATTTTATTGTTATTAATTGTATGAAATGGGTTTTTAAATGGCCTTTGTCTAGGCCATTGAATGGCCATAGTCATGCTATAAACGTGTCTTGTTAAAGGCATGTAATACGTAGGTTTTTTTAGCGGGACAAATAAATCTAGTAATTGTAACAATACTATTGTTTCTGCACAGTTCTCAGCAGTTTAGAACTTCGAACTGCTAAATAAAAAGAAATGACTTTGTGTTATAACAACTAGCTGTTATCAAAGCGGAGTGATAAGTTTTCAAAGTAAATAAATAAATAAACTAAAGGCTATTGAGAACATTGCCAAAGAAAATATATAATCACCGGCAATATGATGACTTCAAAAATGCTCTAAGAAAAGCATTGTACGGTCCGTCCTCTAAAATAACAGTGGATATATGAACAAATTGTAAGGACTGCTTTTAGTAAAAACAGCAGTACTCCTTAGAAATATGAGCTCAAGTGTTCAGAATTCAAGTATCTTAAGGTCAAGCCTTAAAAACCACAAGATACCTTCGAGGAGCACTTTCAAGTCGCCTCTCAAATTGAACAGAAGTTATTTTCCATAAAGGATTCCTCTGCTCCTTTCACCTTTACCCCCTTGGATGCCATTCTTTCGTCCTTTTGCGATATATATTTTGCCTTGTAGAGAGATTTCGCACAGCTTCTCATCGGGCTGCTGTTTGTTTAACACCTACTTCAAGGATCGCGCGAACCAGAACGATGATTTTTTACGGCAGGCACTTAAAAAAGTGTGGATGCAACGAGAAGCAGAGTCGAGCAACCTGCCACAATGCCTCGCATAATGGGAAAAATCGTGCAGAGCGCGGCAGGTAACTCTTCGGGGAGTTTTGGACTCGCTTCGAGTGCCTTGTAATTCATATTTTCCAAACAATTTCTCTACGCAACCTTAACACTTTTGTCCAGCATTATTTCTAGGTTTCCGATCCAACCGAACCAGCACTCATCCTTTGTCCGCGATCCTAAAGTATAATAAAACCCTCACCAGGCGGCGGGGGCTCGAATCGTTTTGAAGAGGCCGCGACTGTGTCACCCAAATGTGTTCCAGGAATATCTTAGAGATACAGCACCGGCCATTCAATATGATGATTCTGGTCAATGGCGGGGAGTGGCCAGAAGTCCCATTCACAGATGACCCGGAAAGCGATAAAACCCGACTGTTCAGGAATGCGGTTGATGTTTATGGATTCATGTGATTATTTCTAGGAATATGACCGGGTATTCTCCGTTTTTCACTTAACTGTTTCGGTTATTCGCGAAATAGCTGACATACCCACAAACACAGCTGTGTGTTATGGATCAACAAGGCTTAGCTTTTTCACGATCGAATATTGAAATACTCTTCAAATGTACGTAAATTTAAGATGTTGCTTAACCACAATACCCTTATTTGTGAGGGTATAAAAATGCGAAAAGTCAGCAACATTTTTTACCAATATCACAAAATACACAATAATTCTTGAAAATAGAAATGGAAATGCCCTGCTAAGTATATAATGTTTGGAATCTTATCAAAGCTGACAGCACTTGAGGCCCCAATAAAACAGAGTATTGGCTTGGCTTGGGAATTGGATCAATTGAATCATACCCCCGACAATATGCATATAACACATAATTCGCTTCATTCACAAACCAAAGCACGCGCCGGGCTTAGTAAATATTGAAAGAAGCTGAAAATCAAATAAAATAAAATAAAATAAAGTGTTCGCGAACATATGACATATGTATGCAGATATATGCATACTCGTACGATGTGGCATATGCGATAAGTCTGCATAAATTGCCGACTGGAATGGAATTGTAGCGAATCGCTTGACTAAAATTCGACGCGAAATTGGAGAAGACGAGCAATTCTTCTGGGAGCACGTCGCAGTCGTTTCCGCAGTAGGATAAAATATGATTTGCAGATACACACATGTGCTCCGCGTAGCGCCCCATTATTTGCACACACTCTCGTCGCGGGATATATCATCTGGTCTTATGACAGTATCTTTTGGCCGTCCCCCAAGGTCAGTGTTCAAAAGAGGCGACTTATCGCCGCATTCTCGCCGGGTTCCATTGATAAGAAGCGGCAAATAACGAAACGCCGGTTATAAAGCAATCAGAAGTCCGTTTCTTCCATTCATAAAAACTCGGTTTATCACTGGCGCACACATGCGGGTTAAGCGGACTGTGGGGGGTTAAAACCGGGGGCGTATGTTCAGCCGATATCTCGGTGACGTCACTCGACTGCAGCTGGCGCTAATTCTCTTTTTTTGTTCGCCGTATTTGCATCACTCGCTCCGATTTCCGTTTCTGCGCAACCCGCAGACTCATGTTTCCTCTACAACTTACACTGAACGAAATTGTGTGATCTATCGTAGCTTTGTAGTAAAGCGATCCAAGTGAAATGTATGGCATCATCTTATAGTGAAAGATAAGTCGTGAACCCCCCTTTTGGCCAGTCAACTTCCACACTCCCCTGACCACTGTGGGCTTTATTATTATTTATACAAACAGATAAGTGACATTTATCGACTTTTTACGCGCTTTTAACTAAGTTCAAATATGTTTGCACACTTCTGTCGGCCAGCTCGTATCTGGAGACCAAATGTATCTGTATCTGGACTGCATCTGTGGCATATCTGCGTATCTGATGTTTGCTTATCGCACAAACATTACTCGGCAGTCAGCAGAGGTTTTTTCACTTTCATTTTATCACCAGCCCAAAAATGAAGGAAACAGCGCGGATTTCTCGAGACTCTTATGCTGATACCCTTACTTTTTATCTGCTGGATGCCCTATCGAGCATGTAGCTGCCCCATGCCACGCTTATCGAACAGTTGGGATCACTTATCTCTGAGCAAACTTTCAAATGTTTGCACAGACTTAGCAACATTGTTGCCACATCCGTGTCCAAATCGACGTATGTACCTTCGTTCTTCTTCGCCGCGATCCATTCATGCAATCTCCGCCCTATCTGAACCTTTGTGTTAAGTATATATCGCAGTTATTTTATCGGGATTCCATTGATTTACGATACATTGCGACCTTTTCGACCGGAAGAGTCGGTGTTAATGGCCATAAAACGTCGCTTCGGATCATAAATAATGCTTAATTCCTGACCAACAGGTTATAGTCCAAAGTAGAAGTAACATGTGCATGGTCCGTGGGATATGATTTTCAAAGTAAAAGTCCATAAAAAAAGTATACAAATTTTGCTTAAGATTCAGTTTGATACGATCAACTTGGCTTGCGGAATAAACCACTGGCTATCCACATTTCTATAGCAAAATATTTATTGCAGAAAGATTACATTCGTTTTCTCCTCATGAAATTGGATTTGAAAAGAGTCACGTTGGGAATCTCGGCTTTCTGCCTTCTCCAAAATTGACACCTTACTTTTGGGTCGTGAGAAAGTGCATTTAGGGAATACTATATAATGTCCCTTGCGTCATCGTGCCCACACTGGCCCTCACAAAATTGACTCCCACGCACGCCAAATGCATCTGCCCTCGGTGCAGGACACTCGGTGCAGGACTACTCCTTCACTTTTGTCCACGGAGAGGTGCACGCCCAACCTTTCTTTTCCATTCCCAGACTCAAGTGGCCCGCGCACAAATTAGACTGTCTGCGATTGTCTTTCCCAGCGTTGACCACTTGAGCCCAAGGATGCGAGGCTGCAAGGACGAAGGATCGAGGATGTCGGTCGCATGGTAAACGCGTACTACACTTTCTTTGTGGCCAGTGGGAAGAAAAAATGGGACAACAACTGAAAATTGGACACATTTGTCTAAGAAAACACGACTGAGACTCGGGCATTGGCGACACTTGAAGCCCACAGATAATTTTCCTTTTTTTTTCGAGTTTTTGTCACAATGCCCATTCCCACGATACTCTCTTTCGGGCCATCTATCCGGGCACAATGCCGGCGATTTCCACTGCAGTTGCAAGTGCAGAAACCAGAAACTGGAGATCTTTCGCAGTCCGAGCAACATAACTCATGCTCTTCGCCATCCCATCCCATCCGATCCGATCCGATACGATACGATCCGAAAAGAGTCGAGCTGAGACATGTACACTTGATATCCTGGCGTGTTTATTCTACAGTGCAGTACTCTTTCTTCTGTCTGTCGCAGTTTGCTGTCTATTTTATTATTACTACTATTATCTTTCTTTGGCTGACTTTGGGAACTATCTGCCCAGTGACAGCATCGTTTATGGGCTGGGTCAGCAGGTCATTTATCTTGCTGTCCACTCTGCGACTGCGCAATTTGCTCTCGAATTGCCGGTGCATTTTGGGTCTTTCTAAACATTCCCAGCACTTGGATGTTGGGATTCGCACGTGCATTGATCTCGATTCGAAGCCGGGGAGATTTATGGGCCAGCCTTCAATGCGAATGCCATGAAATGATTCGTAGAATCGATAATTGCTCATGCATTTTTAATTAACTTCGAAGAAGATCGGGCAGGGTCAAGTGGACAAACAAAGAATTTGTGAAAACAATGGCAGTTGTATATGTTTTGCAAATCTAAAATAGGTTAACCATTTCCCAATTAAGCTGATAGAACTTTGGAAATACTATTTTCCAAAGAGAAACAAGGTTTTAAAAGCGGATTGCAAAAAGTGTTGCATACTTTCAAGGGCCACTGATTTTCCGACTCATTTGTGATTTATAAATCTATCAATGTAAGAATGTCTTTATTATTGTCATTATTACCATTCCTCAACTCCATTTTTCTCAGCTTCGTACCATTTCCCTCCTTCTTCCCCCGAAACAGACTCCCCTTTCAACTCTATCCTCCCCATTCAATTGCCGCTTTCCGAGAATTTCATCTACAATAAATCCAACTTCCTCTTTATGGAAATGGTACCAGCGAACACTCCCCCTCCTAATCCCACTTCTGGTGATCGTGATCAGCCCCGTATGTCGAGCATACTATACCCCAAGAACGGATCCACCCCAACTCTTTTGGCAGAACATAAACCAAACCAAGACTTCCTCATTTCCGCTCGCCGTTGCTGCTCATGTGGGGTTAAAAATATATTTTCAATTTTGCCAGAACATTAATCATAAGTGTGTTGCTTTCGTCGTCTGGCCCCCAAAACTCGGAGTCTGCCAGCAGTGGAGCCAAAAGGGGTTCCCAAATGCCCGCCATCTAATCTTTTAGATATTTTTGGTCACAAATAGTAAGCCTCCCCCCACCCCAATCCCCCCACTCATTTTATTCCTATCTCGCTATTCCCGTTGCTCTGTCTGGTTTTCAATTATTTCAGTTTTATTGCCTTGACTTCGGCTCTGAAAAGTTGACAGTCTATGCCGAGTGCACACAGAGAAATATAATCGAAATATGATAGGAAATTCATCATAAAAGTGAGATATCAGATATAAAATTGGGTACAAGTATCTTTTCGAAATCTAAAGGAAAACTTGCAAAACTTAACTGCCAACGAAAGTTCTAGAGTTTTCAATTGTGGATTCTTCTATATCCTCTGTTTAAGTATGGGATTTGTCTTAGATAAATTCAACTATTCAATAGATCGTAGTATATCACATTAGTTTACTCTGCACAAGTGTGGGTGGTTTTGTGGGGAGGGGATCTCCCAATATCTATCTATCCTTCTCGCTGTCTAAGCGTTTGTGTGTGTATGTGTGTGCCTGCCACAACGACAGCAAAAATACGTTATTCCCGTTTATGTTGGCTGAGTCTCGTTCGCGCTGCGAGTCTGATTCTCATTCTCCAGGCCTGGAGATGGAGCATGAACACATGCGGAGCCAGAGAGACTCACGTTCTCCGTTTCTCCGATTCTCCGTTTCTCCACCCCTGTGCCTGTCTCGCTCGCACTCTGCTTGGCGCGAGGGCAGTTTCGGTGGGAAGGGAGTGGAATGGGAATGTGCCCATATCGCATTTTATCAAACATAAACACACACTCACAAACACGCGCCCGCTCTCTCTCCCTTTCTCTGTCGCCGCGCGGCAGATTTTTGTAACGGACAAATTCGGTTTTTTATGCACTCTGGCTCAATGCGAATGGAACAGAAAAGCAAGGGAAGTGTAGATAGGGTAGCTTAGAAGACCGAAGCTTCGAAGACTCCATTCCAAATATCTTAAACTATTAGAAAGGAATCTTCCCAATGTTTATACTATTATACTATTATTAGTTACTATTACTATTATAACGAACCTGATCCCACTGGCACATAACTCTTCATAAGAGAACAACAATTAAGAATTCGGTTCCCCTTTTTATTTAAATGTTTGCATAGCGTTTCGCTCATTGAGCGGGTGTCTTGTGTTTATGGGACCTCTTCGCTGTGTTGACTGTCGAAGTTTATGGTTCAGGGCGTGGGTTAACTGACGGGGCCCGAATGATCGGGGATCCGGACTGGAATCCGCTCGGTGGTCCTACGAAACGGAGGTGGAGCCGCTTCCCAGGGCAATAATTCTGCAATTGTAACACCTCGAGGGGAGAGCACAATGGCAATGGAAACAGCGTTATTAGGGTCTATTTGTGATGGGAATATCCCAGCTGATCGCCCCAACCCACAGCCAGTAACCTCTAACCTGTAACGTCCTGACCAGCCCAGTACTTTGTCATTGACTCGGCATTGGCATTGTTTGGCGAGCGTGAGATCAGCACACGGCAGGTACGATCCTTGATTCCAAAACCCCGAGTCCTGCATCCCAAATCCCTGCCTGATTTTTCGCCCACTCGCCACGCTCGTGCAGCTGGAAAAATGATGGTGCAATCGGACTTCTATTCCAAATTCCCATCATCATCATCAGCAGCATCAGCACTTGATGATTTGCTGGGCCTTTGTTTGGTCCAAAAATCGGGACAAAGCAGCAACAAGTTAGAGCATTAGGGCTACCCACACAGCTAAAAAACAATAATAAACAACAAAAGTCAAACAGGTTTAGCTACACTTCAGGACAAGTCAGCCGAGATCGAGATCCCGCAGACCAAGACCCCTACTACGTCCTGATTTTCCCATAGCCTCGTCGCCAACAACAGTTTCTAACGGCCAGGGGTTTATGTGTTACCAACAGCTGATTGAACAGAAATTTTCCCAGCACTCCTCGGCTCAGCTGATGTGTCCCCACAAGATCCCATCCCAAACTTCTCAACCGTCTCAAGATCCTGCTCAAGGCACCACGCACACACTGGCAAACACTTGTTGTTTGTCTAACAGCACAGAGGACACACAGGACACCACAGGACGGCGGCGACAGGAACACAAAAATGTCAAACTGTCTGTCCAACAAGGGATATCTCTAACTAGCCGTAAAAAAAGTATCTTTTTGCCGTTGTTGCACTTTATTTGGAGTGTCAACGGCTAAGCGAAGTGCACAACAGGATACTCGTATTTGTCCAGGATCCTCTTGCCTATGCTCCTATCTGCCAGCCCATTAATTGACCAACGCATTGCCAATGATGAGAAAATTGTTTCGCCTCAAGTGTCCAACGGATTCAAGTGCTGCGCCTAGATTTGTCCCGCCGATAGCAACGGAATCCTTAAGCCAGGATCACTTTCCCCGCATCCCGAGTATCGAATGTCGAACCCACTATCGCTGCTAACTGTCACCGGAGGTCCGCAAAATCTATGGACTCTTTGCGGTTCGATTCCCCGAACTGGGAAATGGGGGAAAAAAAAACCCGGATTGCGCAAGAACGGTTAGTCACAGGTGCCTCGCCCACCGAAATCTCGAGGGTTTCCCGCTAAAGCAAACACTTGAAGAGCAAACATGAAGTTCGCAACCTGCGCCTAACTGTTCCTCGTTCCGTCCCGCCTCCTCTACGGCTGCTCCTGATTTTAAGGACTTTAGATCCTCTTTCGTGCAAGTGGTGCGTCTTATATCGATTATGTAAGACAAGACAAGACCTGACCAAAGACCATTCGCAGCCTCTTCAAGCGTATTGGATTACAAGCAAATGTCACTTGGGCTCTACTTCGACTCTCTGGGGTTTTTGCGGTCAATCGAACTTTGCTTAACGGCCATCCGAGAACCCCGGTTCGCCACAGTTCTCGAACTGAACATCAGGATGTGGTCATGTCTGCGGTGTAACTTTGTTTGCTTAGGACAACCCAAGGTTGGAACACCAATGTGACCCAGCGCGCAAGAAGTTTGCCAAAAGTTGGACGGGATTTCCTTCCGGTGAAAGTGAGAACAGGAAAACGGAAGAGCCATGCCTATGGGAATCCCTAAGAACACAAGAATTTCCCTTTTCTTTTATCTGCTTCCTTCGATTCTCGTATCGCATTTAACCTGCCCCACAGCAGCCCCAAAAAATCCAAAGACGCCAACTTTTCGCGCCAAAATCTGAGTCACACACACAGCTCGAAAGCGATTGTGGCCTGCACTTTGGCGGTCTTCTACAAACACACGCCATACAAGCAGACCCAATCACTGGGAGGGACCACTACTACCCATGCACAACTGCGGGGCGCGGGAACCACACATAACGATCTTGGCAAACAGCGATAACAGACATGTACTCCTTGCTGCTTTCAATAAACGAGAAAGATGTCGCGATTGTGGGTGAGACGAGGAGACCAATTCCAAGTCGCACTCACACCACCCCATAAATCCCCAGTCCAAAATCGAGCCCAAGTTGGAGCCCAAGTTCAAGCCCGGCGAAATGCACAATTTGGCTCTCTAATCACGCAGAGTCTCGCATTGGCGAATTCTTTCGACAAGCCGCCCAGCCAAATAAGGAAAGAATAAGAGCCGAGTATAGGATTCGAGCTTAAGGACTAACATATACCCATTACTAATGTACATACCTTTTTAAGAACCATAGGGGCATGGAAACTTCTAGAAACCCTTCTTCAACTGATATGAAACTATGAACCCTCAGAAATAGTTCTTATATAACTTTGCTAGATCATTAATACCATAGAGATCCCTAGTATCTATAGGTACTTCGTAACTTAAGGAATCTTCCATTATTCCCAACCAGTACCGATTATATCATGTTCTTAGCCTTCGCATGTCCGGATTCGAGCCGATGCGATCCAATCCAATCCAATCGGATTCGCTGCGTGGCGATGTGGTTCCATTCCGAGGCTGTTAAAAACATTTCGCCGAAAATGTGTCTGGCACGTTAAATGGTTTGGTCAGGTAAGCTTGCAGTTCTAACCAGACGGTGCAACAACAAATGCGAATCAATGGATGGCTGCTTAGGTCTTTGATACGTCCGCGGTGTTTGCCTGCATTTTGGTAGTTTATTTCACTTCTTTTTTTGTTGGTTGGTTGGTGGAGATACCCGGTCTTAGTGTTGTGCTCTTGGCTTTCGGTGGATGTCCCATGGAATGCTGTGGCACCAGTTCTCGATATGCTTCAATAAGGAGCCACGGCAGCGGCAGAAGTTCCTGGGAAAAAATGTTGCACAACTTCACTACCTGCGGAGGTTTTGATGACGGCTACGACGATCACGTCCAGCACTGCCCACCGCTCACTCCGCTTAGATTCATTAAGTGAAAAGTTTAAAGGCTCAAATTTTTCGTTCATTCTTGGCGGTTCATTTTTATGACTCTGTCCTGGGCTCACTTCCCTCCAAGGGGGAGGCGATGAAGGCGATGGATGGCAATGGATGGTTCTGGAGGTGGATGGTGGGTCTGCGGCGGCAGAGAGACACATTAGTCCTGGAGGTTTATTACAAATTATGCGTCGCCTTCGCCGCCGCTTACCGTCTGAGCTCTCATTCTGGGATCCCTTTTCTGGGCTGGGCACCAATACCCTCGTCTGGGTGGAAGTACTTTGAAGACTATCAATTATCTAAGTTTGTTAGATTAATCACAATGGGCTCTTAATACGAGGGATTTGCGTTCTCAGAAGTAAGTAGTCAAATGCTATTACCCTTAAGATCATCATTCAGTTTGTAGGATAGCTCCACTATCATCTAGTGGATAGTAGTGGCGACTTCAACTGAGATAGTCCCACTCACTCTGGGGTCACCTGGGTTCACCGCCAGGATGCTGAGCTTCCAGCCGAATGAAGGGTATCGGGAGTTCATTCTGGTTTACCCTTCTCGCAGTTCAAACGCACAAGTATCTGAGCTGAGGCTGTGGGCCGCCTTCCCGGCTGATTTGCTGTTTGTGTGCGAAAGCTCGCTATAAATGTAGACCGCACTGACTGCCTCAATGACGAGCGCCGATAAGCGACTCCGTGGTAGTGTGGTCATATATGTATACACTCGAACACTCGACCGTGCAGACGTTGAAAAAGGCGCAAAAAAGCCAAGGAAAAGATTTGAACACAGAAATATGCAACGCAACTGGTTTATCAACTTGCATTTTGGCGCCAAAATTTCTGCAAATCTCCTCGTTTCCACGCCACGCTTTAAACGCCCTTCGTGCTCACAGAGATGTGTATGTGTGTGTGCGGATATATAATGCCCCCGTGCATATAATTTTCGGTTTATTGGACAAAATTAATTGGGCGCCAAGATAGAGGCATTAAAAGCCACTTAAGCTTGCGGAGCACGCACTGCGGCGACTCTCGATATGCGATCCTGGCATCCTGCGGACACTTGCTAATGAAATTGTCCGACATTAAAGCCCACACACACCGGCCGTCTATCCTCCGGAGGGGTTTTTGGTTTGGTTTTCTTGCCCCGGCTTCCTGTCCGATTATTTGCGGTCAGTCCGGCGAAAATTGGCAACAAAGTAGGGATTATGTGGGTCCGGGTACATCGTCATCATCTTTCAGGACCTACGCTCCATTCATTTGCCATTCCCGGCAGCCGTACATCCTTTGGCCTTTGTGCGAAAATTGGAAAATTCGGGAGTGCTGAATAGAGAGATTTCCGCTGTGTGCACTTGCTTCCTGTGATTGTGATAGTGATTCATCGGCCAATAAAGAGATCTCCGTGCAATTAGTGGCTGACTGGTGGTCTATGAGATCGGAGATCTGTTTATTAGGTGGTCCAATCGCTCGGACCTTTGTACCTGTATTCATCTGCTGCGAAAAGCAAGCGAATTATGCGATTAGGCAGCCCGAAAGATTGCTTATCGAGAGAGCGAGGTTTGAGAACTCGGTTTTTAGCGCGATTCGCGTTCTTTTTAGGGTCCGACAAATAGGGCCCCATATCGAAGTTCCATTGTATGTTTCATTTTCATTTCTCCTCGCGTTTTGTTTTTTCGCCTTTGTGCCAGTGTCCATGGGTCCATGAGTCCATGGGTCCCGTGGGAATAATATCGGTTCGTCTGGCTGATTTTTTCACTTCATGTTTAATATGCGACGGGCATGCCACTTTACTTCCGATCAGAATCTGGACAAAATGCAGGAGAAGGAGGCGGCGACATATGCCAAATGATTGTGTGCAAAAATGTGTAATGAGCATGACTGCAACCATTCAGGGAAAAGAGTACAATGGATTCGAAAGATTAAATGTGATGGAAGTTATGAATAATTACTAATACATAATCTGAGATCTATTTAAGGAATATATATATACGCTGGAAATGTTCTGACCTCCTCCAAGATCTTGAAATATCTCCAGGACAGAGTTCAAGTTAGACATCCATTTGGGGCAATTACAACCGACTCGGCCAATGGAAGAATGCTCCCCCAAGTCAGAGTTTCCCCTTTCATTTTCCAAAGAGTTGTGTGCTCTGGCTCGGGATCATCTAAAAATATAAAAGAGCAAATCAAATGCCCCCATGGCCATCGACGCCAACATGAAGGAGGAGAATCGAGTGCGATACATAGAAAAGATGCAGGACAAGTTCAAGAACCACTCCCCACATACACCACTCCACACCACAGCAGCTCAGATACAGATACAGAGATACATTCGAAGTCGTGCAGTTAGGTCGTTACATCCATGGGGATAGATACACGGAAAACTCGTATTTCTGCCACCAAGTGAGTCGAGAGGCGGAGGCTGAGGGCTGCAAAGACTGGAGGAGCCGAAAGGTCAATGCATTTAGTTAATGCATCCATGCCAGCTTATTGTGTACTGCAAGTGTAACTCTGGGTATTCTGCCTGCCTGTATCTGTGTGTGTGTGTGTGTGTTTACACTGGAGCTGCACTCAAAGCAGCCCCCTCACAAGTGGAGCTATATTAAACAAGCCCCTGGTCGGTCCCCCGCCCTTTTTCTCTAAGGTTCAAGAAACTCCTCGCCAGCACAGCAAACTACAATAAAAACAGACCCTGAAGATTGTGGAGACCTTTGGCGTTGCATAGGCATCCCAACATCCAGCCTCCCATACAAACACACAGATTAGAGTGGACCGACCAGTTGGGCTAGAAATTTTCAAGGCGGGGGCTTGTTATCTCTTTAAACACTGGCAGCGAGCTATAAGTTTATCATTCCATTACTCCACTCCACTCTCACACATTTATAAGCAATATTTTGAAAATACTTAAATATATTTTCAAAACTGAAGAGAACTTAATCCATTAATCATATCATCGTATGATATTAGTTCAAGAAGAAATAGCTGAATCCTCTTGATCCCCGTTTCACTTTCACTCCAAGTCCCCAATCCCTGAATTGACCCACCCTAACCCACATTATCAAATTGAGCCCCAAGAGAGCATATATTCCGTAACGGTCAAAAAGAGGGAGATAGTGGCTCCAAATGGAAGATACTATGCCACACACACACCGAGAATGCCATCCAGCTGCGCGGCAAAGTTTGTTGTCAACACAAATAAACATCATCATTACCATTGCTCATCGATATCTGGAGCCAAAAATGAACCATAAAAATAAACCAAATAAGTAAAATCGCGCAAAACGAGCGCTTAGAATATTCCCACGCAAATTGAAGCCTCCTCCTCCTCTAGCGGCTTATGGTTTTTTGCCACATTGAAAATTAGGGAAACACAAGAGAAGAAAGAGGCGGGTCTGGACCGAAGATCAGCCGAGATCTATAAACGCCGATTGGCAAATATTTAATACTCTGCGTAAACTTTAAACAACTTGACAATTTCACACTCGCCTGCGAAGCGAAACAGCAACTGGCAGGCCGTCTCTTTCTGCTGCTGGCGTTGTTTTATGATCTTCAAATATGCATGTCTCCATACCATGCCTATAGCATAGCACATACCCACCATCCCATCTGATCCCAACTCCATCTCCGTCTCCCTCGTCGACTTGTTGGCTTTGTTGAGCCCTTGGACTGTCTGCCTGTCCGTCCGTTTGTCCGCATGTCCGCCTGAATATCTGGATTCCCTCCGCGTCTCTGGATTTTGTATGTTCTACAACAAAGTAACAGGCAGCGACAGCAGCACCGCCACCAACAATAACAACCAAGGCAAATATATAACGAGACGGTTATGCAAAAAAAACTTAAATAAATAAGGGCCAGTCTCGAACCTTTGCATACCCTTGCTCGCCACTCGTAAAGCAATCATCATCTTACGAATGTTTCATCCTGCTAAATAAAATTAAAATTACTTTATGAAACTTAATAAAAAATCATAAATATATATAAATGATTTTAAGAACTCCTGAAATCTTTATAGGGTACTTTAGGTTCTTATACGATCTCTGCACTGTTTAATGAAGATTCGTATTTAAAAAACCAGCTTATTAGCTGAAGTTTGCTCTTAAAATTGTTTCATATTGTAAAAACTGATTATAATGTAATAATTCCTCTTCAGTATATAGAGTATGCAGTATACCCTTTCCTAGGGTATGCTAAGTGCACAGATCTCTGTATGCATTGAGTGCTCCATTATGGCCCAATCTCCCTGCCAAAGTTCAGCTTCCCTGGCTCCAAGCTTTGCTCCTCTTTTTCAGCTCCTTTTTCCCGCGAGATATATTTTCATAATTTTTTGCATATTCAAAATAACTTTGGCACAATATGACAGACGGCGCTCGGCGTTTCCGTTTGTCAGCTGGTTTCTGGTACTCTGCGGTTCCAGATTCCCAGTTCTGGGCTTTGGTGTCTGGAGTTCGCGGAGCTCCAAGTGCCCACAGGCTGGAGAGGAGATGCTGTCGCTGCTTGGGGTACAAAATTCCGGGCCAGCAAGCATTCGCAGAAAATGTGGAAACAAACAATTGTTTTAACTGGAAGAAGGCGTGCAAAATGCGTCAAACGCTCTTCACACTTGGCCTAGGCGCTAGTATCTGGGTCCTCGTCCCGCGACCCTTTCTGCAGCCTCCGGGCCCTGGGTCTTCGCAGATTTGCCCGCTCTTTCCCAGACTCTTCGCACTTCGCCGTACGAGTTCGAGTTCGAGTTTGAGTTCAAGTTTGTGTTTTCAGTTTCATTCATGGTTCTGTTTATTTTCGTAAGGCGTGAAGTTAGTGCCCAGCGAACTCGGGATGCTTGGGTGGCCACACGGAATGTGTTTCCGATAAGTCTGGTATTAGTCACTTCGAGTAACGGGAAAATGTTCCAGGAAATACGGAACTAAAAAACCATATCAAATAGTTTTCAGTTTTAAGTTTTATCAGCAATGTGGATGTGGATGCATTGAGCCCTAACAATCACACTTCTTCAGAACTAGACTAATAATCTCTCGAATATCATGTAACCATCTTTCAAAATAAACCAATTAGCACTTCCCGCCGAGATCAAGGGTCCATCTCCACCAGAGATCTCACTCTCTCGATCCGCGTCTCCTTTTTCGCAATGCAATTGCGAGTGCACTTTGTATCTGGAACTGCATCCATCCTACACGTTCCATGCAGTCCATCCATCTGTGTCGTTAAGTACACTCAAAAGTCACGAAGCATTAAAGATGAAAACAAGCTGAATGAACGCCGACCACAGGCACAAAATACATAAATACAAAGTGACCACAGTTTGTTTTCATTTAAATTGAAATTGAAGTCCGGCCCCACAACTACAACTCCAACTCCAGTCCCCCAACCCGCATCTCGATCCGTGGACCTCAGGCTGTGGGCTTTAGGCTCCAGGCTCCAGACTCATGGCAAACACAAATAAAGGCACCGACTCCAACTCAATATGAAACTCCAACTGCGATGCAGATGATTTTCATTGTTTTGCCTCGCTGTAATTCTCGCGCTTTGAAAATTGCATTACAAACAAAGGCAAAAAATCAAGAAGAAGGCGGACAAAAAAGAACCAGAGCAAGTCTCCTCCTCTGGGGATTCTCCGCTGGATTCTCCTATATATTCTCCTTTGCTCAAGTGACGAAGATGCTGGGGGACACAAGAGCGTGTTGCAAAAACTCACAACATGCCACGCACTCCGCTTCCCCGTTGTTCCCAGTAGATCCCCCTACAAAAAGATCATCAGGTTCTCAAGTTTAACTGCCCAAGTCGAAGAGCTAATAGTCTCGTAACCATATTCATTAATGACGTTTATGTTTTGAGTTTAACTCGGAATAAAGAATGAATATAACTTAAATCCTACTTTTTTATCAAATCGTAAAGCTGGAATTCTTGTGAGTAGAATATAGTAATAGTATAGTATAGTGTATCAAAAGTATTCAAAATATTCTACTTAGCTATGCTAACTTTCAGATAGGGTATAAAGAGCTTTTCTCTGTCCAAGTCAAAGTGCGTCTCGCACCAAATCGCGCGGCTGTTGATGATGTCGTTTCCCGTCCGATAATCATGCCAATGATGAGCTCAAGTCGGTACCCGACTGGCGGTAATGATGCTGCCCTCCATCCTCTCCGCCAATCTCCTCCAGCTCCAGGCGCTCTCTTTTTGCCCTGCTCTTCGATCCACATGCGAGCAAGCAACCCAGCCCAGCCCAGCCCAACCCATCCCATCCCATCCCATGCCATCTCATAATTATAATTACGCCCCGGCACCGACAGACGAAGGGCCACCACTTGGTGTGACGGGGTCTTCATCTGGAATCCCCTCCAGAGAGCTTCCTCTCCAGCTTGGCGAAGCGGAGGAATTCGCTTTGCAAATAACAAGCAATTGTCGTTGTCAATGTTCGTTTCCGTTTATCCTCGATGAGGAGTGAACAGGAGGCTTCTGCAGAGGCTTCGATTCAAGCCTCCGAAGTTGCGTGTTAGGCTCCGGGGCGATTCTTCATTCGGGAAGACACTGGTGATGCACTGAAAATAATCGTAAGTACTTTAACTACGCCAACGAATGTTGAAGTCAACAAGAAGCCATAGAGATTAACATGAAACCCATGGTAAGCTAATAACTCTCACTTATAGATGCCTTTATATGTAAAATTGAAGATCGGCAACTTTTTCTCCCAGTGCATACACTTGCAGTGCGTTTTGTGAATGATTCGCTCACTTTGTGCCGCCAGTTATTTACTAATGAGCGCTAATTGAGTTTAAAATGCGACTAAAAGGATATACTTTCGGTTCTGGATCTGCTGATTTGAAGGGCCTAAATTTGCGCAACTGGGTGGCTGGGATGGTCTGGAGGACTATAACGGTAGCCCAACTGGAGCAGCAAATGCCGCACGCATTTCGGTAAATGAAATTTAACAAAGTCAAGCCGCCAGAGAAGAACTACAATTACAAGCCACGAAGATCTGTGCAGCTGTCAGTCAATGGGAAGATGGCATATCGCCCCTCGATTCCCGATTCTCGCGGGGATCTCGAAATAAGTGACTGTTGATGGGCATTGTGCAGCAGGATCGCCCCAATTTGCCGCAGTGCTGACAAACAGCTAGAAGCTGAAAAATCAAAACAGAGACGCCCCTCAAACGATCCCCACTATTTTTAGATAGACCCAAATGGAGCAGAAGATGCCAGGAAACCACTTCCGGTTTGGCGCGTGCTCAAAACCGAAACAAAAACCGAGAACTAAGTGAAAATCAAACTAATTTCTGTTAATTACTGCAGTCAATGACCGCGCCGAAAACTGGATACTTTCGGCGACTCTCCGGCTTTTCATAAATTATGAAACTTTAATGACGCCACTGACATTTATAGGCCCGCAGGCAAGTTGGCAAAATAGGTCAAGCCAAGCGATAAATGATGACGCAGCATCCCGAATGAAACCAACAAATAAAAAATGGGTCTGGTTCAGCAGAACCCTGTGGATAATCCTCCTTACCCTTTCAATGACCAAGTAAATCACAAAGGAAAATAAAACTGTCCAAAGAAAGTGTCCACAAGAGGGGCAACAATCCCAAATAATACTTGTAAAAAACACAAAGATCCGAACTGCGCCGAGCTGATTTCGAATGCAAATTTCCCTCCGAGGGGCCATTTGATGGCATTGTCTGCCTAATTGTGCAACTGGGCATTACTTGCCGCTCTCTGCACGGTCATTAGCCGCATCCGTGACCCTACGGCGGACACTCACCGGGATCGAAATCGAGATCGAGAGGTCCTCGCATCCTGCGATCCTCAGAGTCTTACGCAGCAAAGATCGCGGGATGCTGCCCGCCGCACTTTCCCATCGCAGCTTTTCCACTTCCACCCTTTTCTTTTCCGCGACCTCGGGCCATAAAATGTAGCAACTTTGTGTTTGGGCTTGGGATAGATGCTGGTCCAGTTTCTGGGTTGTTTTCGGGCGGAAAAAGGGGCATGTAAATTACGAGGTTTACCCCTGCCACTCAGAGCATCCCATTCGCTGATCATTTTGCTTAGCGCTCAAGCGAAGTAGAAAATGTTATGCTTAATTTTAAGTGCCCTTTTTGGGCCGGAAAAGCGCTG
The DNA here is from genome assembly GCF_004382195.2 of Drosophila sechellia. Lineage (NCBI taxonomy): Eukaryota > Metazoa > Arthropoda > Insecta > Diptera > Drosophilidae > Drosophila > Drosophila sechellia. The sequence continues at coordinate 27,717,684 of NC_045952.1, read as the reverse complement.
GAAAAGAATGGAAAGTGTCGTAAGCTGCTTTATGGGAATTACACTCACCTCTGCGGATCTACGGATCTATGGATCCGCAGATGGCCCATGTCAGACCATAACCAGATGGGATCACAAAGGTCGTTACAGCTTTCCATTTGCGTTTTTTCGGATGAAATACCGCATAAAGCTGTCCGAAGGCGCGATGCTTCCATTGTGATCCCAACTCCCTTTCCTTTGAAAGTAAACAGCGCGATAAAGGAAAACACTTTTGGTACACAAAACTGCACAAAAAGAAGCCAGAGTCTTAGAAACTCGAAACTGGGTTTTATTTTTCGGTTACAAGTCAATTTGGTAGGGGACTACCCCCATCATTCATTAGATCACGGAGCAGAACAGAACTTTTATGGCCGTTTCCCATGTCTCAATTAGCTCGAAAGCCCTCGGAAATTAGTCGAGCTCGAGGAGCCAACTACGATTGATCAATTAGATGAACAGATGCCATTGATGATCTCACAATCAACCCACTTTCCCGCTCTCAATTCACTTGAAGGAGATCTTAATCGCAGAGCACAGCGCGAGAAGAAAGAGCAGCTCCCCCAGCCGAATTACACTAAATCATTGAGAAAACGAAACAAATTTAAATATCCAGAAATCTATTAAAAATGCTCCAGCATAAATTTCAATTAATAACGCCTAGGCCAGTGGAAAACAGAGGGATCCGAGATCCCGGCGCGAAATGAGGACACAAAAGAGTACAACGAACCCCTCCCGCGCACAATACGAATTCATAGAAACCCGATTAAAATCCCCTAAATGGCGGGCACACAAGTGTTCTAAGCTTACCCCTGCACTGACAGAAAATATGTTGAAAATATATGGAAAAGCATATATTACATCATAACAATAGTAAGTTAAATATTCGTTATGTCGTAATACAAGTAACATGTATGCTGATTTATGCTATAACTATACATCTGTTCATATGAACTGCAAGCTTTGTTTAGCTTTGTTTAGCTTTAGCCAACAAAGTACCCCCGTTTTCTTCAGGTGCACTAGATGGAAGGTTTTGAGGGGAGCCGAAACTTTTTGTTTAAGAAACAAACACTTGAGAAATCCGATAGCCAAATGCTTGCCACTCCAGATTGCCGAGCTTGAAATATGTTTTTCTGTTCGGGATTGAATGGGGCTGGGCTGCTGCTCTACTTTCGCCCCCAGCTCATATCGATTATTTACGAGCTGCCGCAAATGGGTTAGACGTCACGTAATGCGGCGACAAGCGTTTCCGACGACTAATCAACAGGGCCCATTGTCCTATCTGGATCCAGCGCACTTTTTTCCACTTTCCCAGGATGTTGATCACGGCCACATGGTGGTAATTGCGTTTTAAGTAGCTCCATCGGCACAGGTGGCTCCACTCGGAGCGCAGAACGAAGCTGCAGGAAATGTATCCACTGGATGCAGAGCACTCTGTGCGAATGGATGGAGGCAAAACCCGTTTCCCTTCAGCACCCGAATGCAAATGATCGCCGAATTAGTAATGCATTCGGCAGGGACAGGGCTCATAAAGTAGTCGGAAATATTCATTAATTTGCGCCGCCGTAGACAGGCGAATAGACGGCGATTTTCCATATTCAAATTAGGTTTTCCCGACTACCGATTTTTCGCACTCCCATCGCCTGATAAGGGTCACATACGATCATTATGCAGCAGCTTTGTGCCAAGGCGTCAAGTAAAAAATGCATTTGCCAGCATCCCGCCGCCAGACCCTCCCAGAAAAACCAGCAGAAGGATGGATCGCCGAGGAGGGGGTTTACTTCGCACTGGCAATGGAAAAGAAAAAATTAAAGAAAAACATGAGCCCGACGCCTTTGACGGCCTGGCGTGTGAAATCTTTGGCTTTACTTAGAGCCACTCAGTGCAGGACTGGGTGAGCTGCGATGCTATTTCTGGCACAGCCAGTGGGGTGAGGATTTCTTTAGGTTTTTTTCCTGCTCCTGGATCTGCCCGCCATTCGACGAGGGGTGGCCCTGCGTGTGTTTGTGGTGTATGCCTGGCCTGGGTGAGTGACTGGCGCAAGGTTACTCCGAGTCGCCGATCCTCTGGATCTGGATCTGGATCTGGCTTCTAGCTTCTGGTTTCCTGCGCCCAACTCTTTGCCTTGCCAGCTTTTTCCATGGCTTCCCCTGTAGTATTGCAGCCTTTTGCTTGGCTGCATTCGCGGGTAACGGCAATTTGTACTTGCCACGGGTTTAGCCTTCTGCTTTTGGGTTGCTTTCTGTGGCAGGGTATCATTTCAATTACTATTCTGGTCTCTGTTGCACAATAAGCGGGAATCAGGATCTAGGATTATGCGACAAAAACCGAAGGCGGAATACTCTTTCAAGGTATATCCCTCAATATATGCCTTAAAAAACGCTTTTTAAGTACTCATAACCATTTACTTAGGAACTTAGCTATAAGAAATATTATACTAGTTAGCTAACGTTCTTGATATGCCCCTTAAGTGAGGGTATCTACCCATAAACAAGAATCATAATCAAGCTAAATTTTCCTCATCATTCTTATTTTTTGTTTTCCCTTTTTTTCTTGACGTCTTTTGTAGCTATGGTTTTTTCATTGAAAATCCCTGGGGTTGATGCATTTTTTGTGATCTTCGTCTGGGCTGCGCTATTGCGCCTTATTACAAAACACTTGAAATTTTCAACATGAATTTACCCTTTTTCCCTATAATTTATAACATAATTTTGACTATTTTTTGTTGCGTTTTTTCCAAGACATATCAATGGCAAGCCCGGGGCGGTGCTTTCTTTTACATGACAGGGGGAAGGGATTCGACACAAAAAAGGACACGGAAAAGCATTTTCAATTTGGAAAAATGTTTTGTTCGAAATGGGATAAAAATTAGCTTAACAAAATGCTTTATGTGGCAGGCAGGAGCGTGTTCAGGCGACAGAAGTCTCAATGGTAAAAAATAACTCAAAAAGTACAATAAAGGACATTTTTTTCGACACTTTTTACTGTAATAAATGCAAATTGAAGTGCCAAAGGCTGAAAGAGCTTATGACACTCAATTTAATACAGTTTTTCCCGATTTTTTCAGATTTATTTTTTTTTTGCAATAAATATTAATTAAGGTTTATTGCGTAGCAGGGAAATTTGCCATCTGCCAGTGGTATTTTCTAATTATCCCTTTTGCAGACAATCCAGGATCAAACCCTCCCGAACGCCTCAAATTCAAATTGCGAAAATGCCAATTTCAAGAAACGCAATAAATTATTTCGCAAAAGAATAAGATGGAAAAAAACGTGAAAATCCCCTGGCACTGGCAATTGCAGTGTTCCGTATTGAAAACGGATCGATTCGAGTTGCGATCGATGGGAATGGGAATGGGAATGGGTATCGGCACCCTTGAGAGACCCACTCGCCACCACCCTGCTTGCCTAATCTTGGGCAAGGGCTGAGAAAGCAAAAGGATCCTCGGCGAGTCCTTGCAAATTGCAAAATTCGAGACGCACCCAAATCGCAATCCCTTTCCCAAGAGCAGTTCCAAGTGGAGTGAGGCTCTGGCGGCACGATATTAACCGTAATGTATGTTCAATAAATATTTGGTAATTAAATAAATAGCAGCTGTGCAGCTTTGATCAGTCCAAGGGTCGCTTTTCCAGCCAGAGGGTTGAGCAGTGCCACAATTTCACTTTCCCCGCTCCTCTCACGGGACTCCTTCGATCGCGGTGGGAAAGTTGTTTGAGGCGTAACTGGGTCAGTTACGCTGGGGTTACTGGATAGATAGATAGATGTCTTTCCTGGGTGGTTGCCTTGGAATTATTAGGACTAACATTACAATACACCAGCTGACTAGCTTAGGTTATCTACGCCAGTTGAGCCTTCGATTGCTCCATTAGGGGATCAAAGGATTCTCCTGTTTCAGATACTACTGGTTACTAACATCAAAAGACTATGGATCGTAAATATATTATGTCATATCAATAGACATTTAATAAGACACCTGAATCTTCGAACTTGAATAATAAATACAGCTCAAGAAAAGTATTTTGAAAAGTATTTGACAAAGTTATACATTGAATACATATTTTCTATATTTCTTTGAATATATCTATGCAGTACAAGAACTCAAACTTAATGTCCTTTCCTTTAACCGTTAGAAGGAAATGCAGCAAGCTTCGATTTATCACGTGTTTTGCGTTTCCTCCCCTTTTGACATTTTCGCAACTCGCTCATGTCTCCTGTGACTTTTCCCAATTTTCGCACAATTGCCCTACAATCGATGCTTTCTCCGCAAATCAATTGCGATAAAACACAAACAAAACCCCATGACACATTGCACCGTCGCTGGGAGGAAACCTTGCCACGAAAATCCGGCTCCTGCTCCTGCTCCTGCTCCTCTCACCTTGCCAAACCTCGAGCTACCTTGCCTCACCTTGCCACTCCCTCCTGTTATTTCCGATTCCCGATCGCCGAACAATGGCAGAAGGGTAAGAAACCGGCAAGGGTTGTGATTTGGGGTACACAAGGATATGTGTGGCAGAAAACCCAGGAACCCAAAAACCAAAGACGTTTGCTACAAATTTTTGCAGGGAAACCAGACAGACCGTGAGGGGACTTAATTGCATTTTTTAAGCGCGCGCGCGCTCTGCGATTTTTGCGAATTTTCAGCTGGCTGCGAGGCTTAAGGACTTCCCGAGGACTTGCCCCCCAATGGATCGATGCAGTCGGCGATCAAGGATCGATCCGATCGCTTGATCGCTCGGTTAGAGACGCTCGAATGCACATCCACATCCACATCCATCCACATGGCTGGCGAGAGTGCTTTGTCATGTTAATGTTGCGAAATGTGATTTTGATTGGGATCAATAAACCCTAATGAGCCTATAGGAAAAGCCCATTTGCATTTGCTTTTGCACTCTGCACTGGCTGGCAGGCTAACAATTTTCCGTCTGGTTGGCGCTGAAAAGCGCGTGTGCCAGCTTTAGTTTGGATTTTCCCAACTTTCCCCCGGGGGATCCTCCACTCACATTCAAATCTCGGAAAATCATGCCGTGCTCGAATTGGCCGCAAGGCGTTTTAAGTTGCTTTCTTTTCGGGTAGCAAGTTAATTGGTTTGAAGTCTTACACATTTCCTAGCCCAATTTGCATAGGGGAGTTTTCTCTTAGCTTTGATTAGGCAAATGAGGATTTTTCTTTGTTTGATCCAAGGTGTTAGGAAGTTGGCGGGTGGCCTTTCTTTTGGCTAAGTGGAGAAAGTGCATTTGCCAGGGCAAGCTGGTTACTTTTGTAAGAACCTGCTAATGAAGCAGCCTGCCAATTTTTCAACTGACTTGACACTTTCTCCTAATTGGGAACTCCTTGGCTGCGGAGCGACCACTTCCTGCAGGACAACAAAGGGAAACCCCCAGCTTGCCAAATGCGGAAGGGAAGCCCCCCGATGGAACAATGCCAAAATAATTAGCTCCTATTGATGGTGCCGGAATCGAACTCCCTGGGCGTGACACGTCACAATATGTCCACAAACGCCCCTCCAGTGGATTTCGTTGCCCCGCCGCCTGCTGGCAAATAAATCTCCGGAAGAAAGTAGCCGGCCGAGTTGGAGGAAAGCAGGGGGATGGAGCGAATGTCTTGGCACGGGACAAGCGGCCGGGGATTCCTCTAGATTATCCAAGTGACAGCCAGCCGGCAGATCGAGCATTGTTGCAGCTTCATCATTTTCATTGCATTTTCCTCACATTTTGCAGCCACAGCCACAGCCCAGCTGCAGCTGCAGTGGCAAGGACCTCGAGCGATCGAGGATCTCGATTGCCTTCGTCGGGTGGGGGGAAAATGTTTCACTTATTTATGTCCTGGCATCTGTGTGCGTCTGAGTTTGTGTGTGCGTCTTCTTGTGTTTATATCAAGCGCATTATTTTTGCATATTTTTTCACACACTCCGCTTGCCTTGCACTTTTGATTGGGTTTTTTGTGCGGCTGAGATTTTTGCATTTTGCGCGCATTTCTACACCAAAAAAAAATCATAAGAACAAAAAGCACCACCGGCTGCGTTTGCCATTGCCACTGATCCTTTAGTGGCAGATCCTGCTGCTGCTTCTGCTCCTGGAAAAAGCAGAAACGGGAGGCGGAGAAGCCCGTCGTCACCCCATGGGCAAAACTTTTCATTATGCCATTTCTACTTCTCCCTAGTTTTATGTGTGCCTTACTGCCGCCCTTCGTTTGGCACACTGAGCGAAAAGAGGCTTTCATCTGAGATTTTTAGCAAAGGAGCAACCAAGGACAATCTTAACATTTACATTTAATTCACATTTATAATCAAGACAGCTCCTATTAAGTAGCAATCAAGTTCAAATGATCGGTTAAGAATCCAGAATCCCTTCAAATCTAAAATGTTTATGCTAATCTAGCTTATCCAATTTAACAGCCATAGTCATAATAAGAAATCCTTTTCTCTCAGTGCATCTTGCTGCTTTCGTGCTTCCTTCCTTTTTGCCTCTGTGCTTCCTCAATTCGCTCGGCTGGCTGAGCTCGCTTCCTTGCGTGTGCATTTGCCACATAGCTCGCGCCAAGAAACGCATATGCCACCTCGATCGCCCATCGGTAATCCTGCTCCTTGCACTCACACAGCGGCAATGGCAAGGACACACACGCACACGCAAGACCGAAAGAGCCATGCAATCGCATTTAAAATGAGGCAAACATTTAATGAATCGTGGCAAGGGGCCAAAAGCAAAACCAAAACCGAAAGCAGGGACTCGGCAACAGCCTCGCTGTCTCGGGGAAAACTCTCCAAGTCTGAGCCACAAGGAGCAGCTGCTCGAAGGCAGTTCCTAAGTTCCTGAATTCCTCAGTTGCTCGGCAGGGCGGAGGGTTCAACTTGATCCGAGGATTCGACTCGAGACTTACTCGTATTAGCAGCAAAAGCACCACCACTTCCACCATCACCACCCGATCGATGGACTACTAGTTCCCTGCACTTCCAGGAATATTGATGAGGTGTTACATTTGGTATTCATAGCAATGCCTAGATGTCCATGCATATCAAGATTTGCATTCCTTGGGTTGATAACATCCTTATTCCTTATAAATACTCCTCCATTCATTAAGGGCACTCACTTTCTCTGCCCGCGAACACCCAAAACAAACTATGCCCGAAAATTTGGAGGAGCAGTTCCAGAAAAGGTAGCAGTGGGTGAGGGTCTAAATACCCAAGGGGAGAAGACAGTTGGCGACATTTATGCGCCGAGTCTGCTACATAAATAAATAAAACTGGCGGCGTGACAATGACCCCAAGTGTAATTAATATGCTGCTGAAAATGCAGCGGTTCCGTTAGAGCGGAGAATTCGTCGTGGTGTGGGGGGGAGGGGAGGTGGTGTATCGGAAAAGTCGGGGTGGAAATGAAATGAAATAAAATGAAATTATTCCGAGCAGCGCATACATATGTGGGGCACTTATCTTGCAAATGTCTTAGGTTAGGGACAGCAAAGCAAACAGTTCGTTGAACTTCCTTAGAGCGTGCCACGAACACCCCGTATCAGTGGTGATATAAAAAACAGACACAAACTTCCCAGAAATCCATTGCGCGCTATATAAGCAATAGGGCATTAGACAAACTATGCCGATCTAAATTTAGATTGATATATCACACAAGGAAGTGGCTTATAAAGCCAACATTCCTACAACCCGACGTTTTTGGTGGGGATCTCCGTACATATTTGAACAGCATATCATGGCTTTAGGTATAATATCATTGAAGTCTGTAGTAAAATGTTTCAGTATTATAAGTTTCTATATCTTATACGTACTGAATTGGAGATATTAACCAAATATTTGACATATAAATCATTTTTAGCCTCTACAAAGTCTTATGAAGTTGTTCAGGCAATTTGGGATTTAAGGAGATAGTTCATATGGTAGCTATATTTCTAGATATTTCTCAAGCAATGTAACTGTTTTGGGGCTTATCTGACCATTGTTTATGGTTATTATCTGTAACGGAAAATCCAACTGCAAGCTGCCATATTTGCATGAGGATATATCATAGTATTCACCTTGCGTCCATTAAGAGTTTATGAAAATGGATCGGAACTGGGGAGCAGGTCAATAATTCCAAATTAAGCGCATTTATGCTAAACAAGAGTTCAATTGGCGAGGAACAAACCCCTGTGGATGCATATTCCTTTTCCGTAAATACTAGACCCCAACCCCTGTGAACATATATCCACTTTCAGTTGATACTAGCCCCACAATCGAACTCATTAGCCAGCAATACGCAATACCAATTGATGGTAAGAATCGAAGGGCATTATGGCATTTGCTGGATGGGGATACTTTCGTGGATACTGGGAGACCCCTTTTAGCTAGGGATCACTTACCGAATTTGTCGCCCTGCGATAAGGTCGCGCTGGCACCTAGAAAACATCGGCCTGCACATTAAAACCGCACAAAATATGGGACAGATGTTTGGTAGCGAAAGGTTCTTGGCTTGCGTCGAGCTAAACACAAATTGAAGGTGTCAGGCTGACTCTGACGCGAAGGAGTGGGATCGAAGGAGACCAGGGAGTCCAAGCAGTCGAAGGAGTCGTGAGGGTGAGTCGGAGGCAGAAGGAGCGGCAAAGCCGGCTGCCAGGACCTCATTATTCGCTGCATTTACTTTACTCCCCGATCCGCTTGGCTCGGCCGTGTTACACTTATTTGGCCGCCTCCTTCAAGACGAAAACCCCGCGCACTTTGGCACGAGCTACGATCAGCTGTGGACTTCAGGGGGATGAAACGCAGCGTTCTTCCAGGTGGCGGCGTCTAGCCGAGGACCTACTGCACTGAGCCAAAAAATGTGCGCTTCTTATGCTTTCAATGTCTTTGAAGATGTCAATCCTATATCACTTGCATTTTCCAATCATGACTAACTTTAACTATGCAAGCCTGGTTTAAATGAGAGGAAATTAAGATGTATTATTCAGATTCCTTTAAGATTGATAATATAGCTTCGGCATCCTGAAAATTTTGCTACTTTCTCCTGCCTTTTCAAGATCCTATTCAATTGCCCAAGTATTTTTCTGAGTGCATCTCTACCCACCCCTGCGACGTCTTGACGACTGTCTTGAGCATTGGAAATTGTGCAAAATCGATTACAATGATTGCATTTTGGAGACGGAAGAAGAAACCGGCGATCGGGGATGGAAGCTGCTGCCCGGCAGCAGAATCGGGGAATGCCGCACACAATGGGCCGATGTGCGCCGGAAGAATAATGGCATAAACATTGGGTCCTTTTGTCCTTTCGATGGAAGGGGAACTGGGACGTGCAAGATGTGCGCCAGGAGCCCGGTGTTGCACTGATTTTCCTTGGCCGGCCATTGTGCGATGCATTGTTGATTTCTTGATTCCGTTGCAGGCTCGAAAAGATTTTTGCACACACAGCCGCCGCTTGGTGACATTGCGCAATGATTACCGTTGTGCGCAGCTAATGTCCTGCCAGTAATTTATATGATTTTTCCATTTCCGAAGGCAGCAGGCTGCCGCAGAGTGTTTCCTTGCCTCGTGCCGATTACTTTCGGATAGATGGCCCGGTGTGAGCGACAATGTCCTGCGTTTCTGTGGTCAGTCGCTTGCCGTTCTATTGCACAAATTTGACTATTGTCCTACACAGCGAATCTAGAAGAGTGCGGACCATGCCCAGCTGCGATTTCGAGATTGTTTGGACGGGCACACAGAGCTTTTGCAGCTGTCGATACTCAAATGGGGGGTGCCGATCAATTGGAGAGGCAATAAGTGCTTCAACATCATATTTCATCCTAATAAGCTGCCCAAATCCTATGCAATCCTATGTAAAGGGATTACTATCATATTTCTGTGGCCAGCATGGACTGTACCCAGCAATGCGACTTGTTTAGAAGGGAATGCGAGGACTACAAAGCTTTTGCAGCTGCCTCTAATGTGGCTGATGTACCGCCCTGATTTATGTCACCCATGTAATCAGCGCACTGATTAAGCTGCACACGGTCGTTGACTTCGCAAGGACTCGAGTGCAGCTGCCGCCCGTAGGGGCAGCATCACCGGCGCTGGAGTGGAGTAGCGAATCGAAATCAGAGCCAGGACTATCATCAACCGCCGCCAGCATGATACTGCACCTGCCTGTTTACAACTTACAACGGGAACGTGCCACATCCTGGGGGTTGGCAACCACCCCATAAAAGCAGCAGCACCACCACCAATTAACACTGAACGGAAAATCGCAACGAAAGCCTACAAATCAGAACAGAACCTTTTATAAGATTTCATGATATTTGTAGTAAAAGTATAGACTAATTTACTACTAGATGTGTGCTGTTTCAAATAGTTTATCACACTTTTTCCTAGCTTCGAAATAGATTTTTCTGACAGTGTAACACCCAGCACCGGCGATGCCACCCTCTTACGCAGTCTCAGCCGTTGGGATTCACACGCGCATTATCCTGGCGCTGGTCCTGCGCACTGTACCAGGATAACGACGCCGCCACCACCAGCAGTATCACCAGTACGGCCACCACCATCACCACCCGTAGCACCAGCAGCACGATTGCCCATAGCATTGCCACCACCACCACCATGCAGGATCAATTAAAGGACTCGAGCCGTGCGGAAATGGCGTTCACTTGTTTTCATTTTCCAGCCCGGGGGTGAACGCTTCCCATTTCGCGTACAGGACTTCCCAACGCACGTGCGCAGTGTCCTGATTTTGTAGCTGAATCCCGGGCCTGAAGCTGATCCAAATCCAGGATCCTGCTGCGCCTGCGCCACACTTTCGCGCATTTGGGCTGACAAAAGGAACTGCTGGCGCATACACACCCTCTACACATTCTGAGTTTGATATCCTCATGCCGGCCTTCTAACAATGCCACTTTAATGCAAATACAATCGCACATCCTTTAGAGCCTCGCTCACAAAAGGGACCTTATTGAGCGCGGTGCATATTAACAATAATGTTTTTGTCGAAAATAAATACATTTCATGCGGGACGAGAATGGTAGAGGCAGGCTTTTCCATAGGAAAATGCAGCGTAGTACGTGCCCGCCGATTTCCATGGCAATTTGCGATGAAAATTGTATCCGGCCCACGTGCCAAATTGAAAGGATTTCCCGAAAGTGCAGATCACTGGGCTCGCGTTTGTTTATTTTAGTGGGCGTGAGGTGAGACGTGTAAATTTCGTATTTAAATTAAGGAAGGAAGGAAGCATGGGCAATTATTATTTAAATACATTACACAAAATGGTAGAAACATCTTGGAGTAGATATCAAACATGTTCATACCTTAAACTTAATGGAGTACTATTCAGATCCTGTGCGATCCAACCAAAGTCCCCATAAATCTCCCCTTTCGAATTTGATATCCATAGAATGCCTAAGCAATCAAGCCAGAGAACTATGCATGCAGATTATAGATACCTTCATGTGGAGATATTCTTTATATCGGATCCCCAAAGACACGTTAAAAGGCGAATGAGCGGCAATCCCAGACATGCCAATGCCATGCAAACGAAGTTATTTTTGTAGAAATTCAAACCTGCAGTGAGTGAATTATGAGCCAGGGCTGTCAAGGCTATATGGACTTGGAATGGCTACACTGCTGTCTTGGACTGCTGACTTGGGCTGATGCTCGGCAAGCGACACACACACGCTGGGAACTCGGCTCGCATCGGATCTGGGAACGGGTTATGGGAGTGGGTATGGGCATGGGTATAATACCAGGCGATACATAGGTGTGATCGCGGGAGGAAGGGAACACCCTAAGCCGAGTGCACGGAACAGGTTGCAGCTACAAGCCCCGACATCCCATCCCATGCCATTCCATCCGATCCGATCCGAACAATAGGTAGACAAACTCACGTACCCGAAATCAGCGGTGTTGTTGTGGCTGTCTTCTCGTTTCTAACATTTTTGAAATCTGCGCAATCTGCTTTGGTATGCACGGTTCGGGGGACCTGTCAATAAGGTTTCCCATCCAGCGATGGCAAATTGTCTGATTTATAGCCAAGCTATAGCTATGATCTTAGCTCATGGTTCCACCAACTAATCTGGAAGTGTTTGCATGTTCTTTTGGTATACCCATCTCTATATTTGATATATATTTAGATTAAATATGGTTAGTGATTTTCTCCCAAACACTAACTTGCCTTACATTTACCATTCTCACAAGGTTTTTTAAATACTTTAGCTATTTTCCAAGCCAAATTGGCTAGTTTTTGAAATCACAGCCGCGCTGCACTGTGCGCATCTTCAGGTGGCTCAGGTTGCTGCTGATGATGATGATGTTTGAGTTGATCATGGGCAATGACTAGGAAATATTGCCTTTCCTAAGAAGGATTTGTGTCAGCAAACGTGACTCGAAATACCAAGTTCCGAGTGTGTGTATCCGTATTTGATTGCTGATCCCTTTGTGCGTGCCCATTGTTTGAATAGTTAATTATGGGCTGGATCGGCGGACACTCCTTTTAGGAGTCCGTAAACCCTCTAAATAAAACAAGGAAACCTTTTCCCGCTCTCAGTGGCAGCTCAGATTGTTTTGCCGCCACAAGCATTTTTAACCATAATTTGGGAATTATTTTTAAAATTTTTCGAATTTTCATCCATGTACGCACTAAGTGGGCGGGGGGCGGCCGTGGGCGTGGCTGCATTGACAACTGCTGACAATGACTTCATTTGTGTGCCAAACGGCAGGCGCTGACAAGTATCAGAAAAAAGAAAGAAAGCAAGATGACGAGACCAACTCCCAAAACTCTGTCTTGCAGATTAATATTGCACACATATGGCGAGGCTGGTTAGGATCTGTTGATGGATCGATGTGGAATGTACTTGTCGAGGCATTCATACACGTCATGTGCCCATTGTCTGGGCCACAATGTGCAGAATGTGTGCAATTACAGATATTCCGGCAAAAGATAGCAGTCCATCCATGCGATGAGCATATGATTGCACTTGCAACGCCTTCAAAATCTGGATGGAACATCTTGGGGTTCTGGCGGTTTCCTCCGAGAGATGATTGCTCACTCATCGGATAATCCTGAGGTTCAGGGAAGGTTTTCCACTATCAGTTATTGATCACTTAATTTCCCCATACGAAAGTTCTAAGTATTCTCCAATAGATACATTAGTTTTCAACTGTTAAGTATCTATATTTATAATGGGATATTTGTAATAGGAGATCTGCTTTGTAAGGTAACACCTTACAGGCTTAAAGAGATACAAATGTACTTGAATTTCATTCAATTATTTAATGGGCTTATAATGTAATGGGCATATTTAGATTTATTTTTAAAGCCCCACAACCATTCTAAATGTTCTCAAATATGGCACTCACTTTTCCCATGAACTCTTCGAAAATCTTGAAAAATTCACTTACTCAAAGTGGAGAATCCCTATTGATCTGCTTTCCTTCCCAGACGATCAACTTTCTTGCGCAACCCGCTCGATGAACCCTGCACCACCTCACCCCACCCAATCCGACCCAAAAACCACTGGAAACTGCAGCGGGACAGGAGGCAATTGCAAATTGACATGGACCATTTGCCGATGTCTTCGGGATCTACAAGTTTTCCGAAACTCATCCCACGGCTGCGGGGTAAAATGCACCCATGTCACATAAATAAAATTTGTATATGCGATTAAATTTGAAATTCGAATCGTACTGCATCTCAAGGTGAGCGAGGGGAAAGGTGCTGTCAGTCAGAGAAATGGGAAACTGAGCACCTCAGACAGTCCGTCGATCTTGAAACCCTCCCTCCGCCCGGAATTCCGGGTGGAGGGCCGCTTGATAGACAAAATCTTGTCATAACTTTGATGTTGTTAGTAAAACAATGCAATTGGCCGTCCCTGCTGGCAGGACTTGCTTTCCTGCTTTCCTGCTTTTTGCCTTCTTGCCCCTTCCAAGGCGAACTGGCTGTCCGGATACCAGGACGTCCCAGCACAGCCCATCCTATCCTGTCTGGGAATGAAAATGGTGCGAAATGGGTGCAGCTGCCTGGGGAAATACCGCTTTCCGATTATGCAACAACCACGAGCAGATCGATGTCGCCTAATGTGCTGTGTAATGCGGCAAGACATTGAAAAATCACTGGACCAGGACATGCTTAAGATGATTTTCTTGACAGATTTCCCCGCGTGTCATGGGGAATTTGTCAAAAGCGCGACTTTCCGAGAACCACAAGAACTGCGCATTAGGCAACATGGAGATGAAGATCAAGATCAGCTTTCTCGAGTGGATCGTATCGTCCAGAGATGCCCGAACATCTCCACCCCTCCCTCATCATCTTATCCCATATCCCGTATGCATTGTCCCAGATCTGGACAAGCCAAGCAAAAAACAACAAATCGGCGATGGCGAAAGGGGTTGGGCCAAATGTGTTGAGTCTTCCAGTTTGTAAGGCGATAAGATCGGCTCACATCAATCCCGGATACATAATGCTATCCCTAAGAACGTTAATCAATTAATTACATGCTGTGCATACGCGTAGGGAACGGGGTAAAAAGGATTCGCCAGCAGCGAAGGGTTGCCTCTATCCTTTTCCTTGATTAATTTCCGACATTTCCCAAGGCTATCTGGAAATTGGCTGGTCCGGGAAATTAGCCGACCAGTGGTCAGTTCGTGGGTCAGTCGCGTGGCTGATATTAATATACAAATAAAATATTGACCATCATCAAAGGGGTGAGCAATAGATCACACGCATGGATTATTTATATAGCAGGGGATTCAGAAATCAAGAATGACCAGGGAGGGGGTCCGTTCCTTGTGTTATATCTCAATCTCAAGATCCAATATGGAAATATAATAAAAACGTATACGATTTGGCTTATATCCAAAAACATTGACCTTCATCTGAGAAACCCAGATGTCAGTTACCATTAATCGTACGAATGGAAACAGTAAAGACTTAAATATTGCATCATTGCCCCCTTGAGACAAACAAAACTCTTATTTCGCCGCTTGGCGACAAGGTTGGTGTGGATGCTATTTTAAGAACCCCTATATCTGGGCCGCACAGCCAAAGATTTGCGCGCCAAAAGTCGAACCACTTGAGAAGTCATCCGAGGCTCGTAAAAAACCGAGAAAAAGGAAAGATCCCAAATCGCCTGCTGTGTGGGAACCAAATCGCTCCGATTGCATGTGACAAGAACAACAGTGTTTTTGCACTGGCCGAAGGACAATTGACGGACGGCCAGGAGATCGAAGCTGTTTCATTGTGTGCCACTTGTTTTAGTTGTATGTTGTTGCACACATTGTGACCCAAATTGCTATTTGGCGAAAACAAAACCGATCGGAGTTGCAAGAAAGGAACGACCATGTGCCGAGTCCCGAGCAAATGAGCATCCACTTGACCAGGACAAAGGATCGGCCGCTGCTACTATTCAAATTATATAGAAAATTGCCAGTAAAACACAAACTAATTGTGTTGGCCAATATCGAGAGTCGGGAGGGGGTGCTGTGGGAAACGCAGTCCATTGCAAAAATAGATCACATTGGAGTTACGGAACGAGGCCTGGGAAACTCAAGTGGCACGCAGCGTGTGCTCTTTGATGGGGTCTCATCGCATCCACCGCTGGCCTGGCAGCAATGTGGCAGGCAGATGAGCACTATGCCGCTCCGGATTCCAATCTAATCTTCATATTCGCATCACCCTGAGCTGGCCTGGAAACCCCGATATGTGCGACAGGCATATCAAAATCGAATTGAAATGCGCGCAACTCATAAAAATATTCAAATAAACATTGGAGCAAGGATTCTTCCGTTGAACGAAACTGGAATACTCTTAAATAAATTGTACATAAATATTACTATTAACTTGCTATGAAAAGTTCTTATCTTAACAGTATTATTCAAGCTTCGTGTATTGATGTACTTGAATCTAGGGTAACATATCTTAAAAATATTTTCAAAAATCATATGTAGAATTATGATACCCTCTTCCAAAGAGCATAGAAATACATGTGGCATATCAAAGCGTGTCAAGAACTTTGTTCGCTTATTAGGGGACCTCGAACAGCGACTTTATGTTGGTCTACATAGCGAACCCCGGCATTCCCCAGTCGCCGTTGTTGCCGCACAATACTAACTTTTGTTGTACCGCCCAGCCGTTAAAAATGTGTACTCTCAGTACGACGGAAGAGGAAAATAACGTTGATTAGTACTTCCTGAGGCTGCTGTATAGTACAGAAACGATATCATTCAACAATGCTATACAAAGCATTTACATAGAGCACTCTCTCAAACAACTGCAAGAATCGGAACTTGGAACTGGAATTGCAAGCCCCAGCGTATCAGAGGAATCAAGGGGGGGTCAAGGCAATGAATGACTTCATATCTGCAATATCTGAGCTAGATACGCATGCTGATATACAATAACTATGTTATGCTTTAGTATGTGTAATAAAATCTTAATAAATCTTAAACCCTGTTCTAAGGCTGTTGAAGCCTTAAGGACATGGTCTACCAACTGATTGCGATAGCCTTAAGTCTCGCAAATCATATGATGACACAACACCCACCCATGGAGATTCCATTCGGAGCGATCCCATTCACCACTAATGGACAGTTGATTTCCTCTTCTTCAGCTTTCTTTCACATTTAAACTCTGATCCCGGCAATTGATTGTCCGCGAGAGAGCTTCATTTCGCGGACAACGGACAATGGGCGGCATGTATAGTATATGGGTGTGCGTTCTCTAACATCGAAATGAATTGCTTATTTTGACATTTATTAAAGCTTTAAATAAAATTTATGCAGAGAATCAATTAGTGGGGCCAGCCATAAAGGCAAGTGAGATGAAAAATGAAAGAAGAACGGCACGCAACGGCGGAAAGTCAAGTAACGAAATGTATCTCGAAGATACAATATTTCTCACAATCGGCTTGTAGACGAGGAAAACGAACAGAACGCGACTTAAAAAACACATATAACAAAAAGGCAAGAAGACAAAATCACGGCCAAAGGAGAAGGCAGCGAAAGATAAACAGAATGCGGATCGATTGGACTCCTCTGCGCCCCCTCTCTTTCGCACTAAAACGAGTCCTTCGCACAAATACACACACTAGTACGAAAAGGTTTTGGCGCAAAAACAAAAAATCCCAAGTAAGCAAGGCTATTCCCTGCGCTTCACCTACTTCTTCGGCAGCGGCAGCGCTGCACTTCTCTGCCTCTTTCCCTCTCTCTTTCTGCTGAGAAATCTCAGCGCCGCGCCTCCTTCGTCCTTACTCCTGCCCCCACCTCCTCGCTGCTCACTCTCCTCTCCCTCTTTCTTCCTCAGCTCGTGTTCTGGAATTTCCGCGCGCACGTTGTGAACGCTCCTTCTATCCTTCCCCACCCCCTCCTACATTCCCCTTCCCCCTTCGCGCACACACACACAGCAGGACTAATTCGGCCTCCCTGCTGTTCATATCCTTCGCTCCTGGCCCCGATCAGCTGATCGAACATATGAGAGAGGGAACCGCTATCCCTGTCTAACTGTTTCTTCGTCCTGCGTTCTAATCAGTATCTGCCTGCGCACCTCTTCTCTACTCCTCTTCCTTTCGCACCTTATGTACACAAACCATTGCCCCTGCGATTTGGTAGGGGAAAGGGCATGAGTAGGGGAATCTAACACTACATATCATATATAGGGATCATTTAAAAATTGCATACAAGAACATTTTAATAAAAGTTAAAAGAATTGAGAAGATACATTTTATAGTAAATGCAAAATGGATAGTATGCACTTACCAGGATGTACTATGCAGATTTATCTGAAATAAATGAATAGTTTTATTATAAATAAATTGCATTTCAATAAGTTTTAGGGGGACGTTGAAAAGTTGCTCTTTTTGTATCTCTCACCTAGACATCCGATCGCTGGCTCCTCTTTGCGCCTCTTTCTAATTGCGTTGCATTGTCTACCACACACACACACACGCGCGAAAGCTGGGACCGCCCAGCCTTTAACCCATGCCTGCCCACCGCACCACCCTTAACCCTTTTGGCAGTGATTTGCGAAAAGCGCGCGCGCACAAAAGTATCTCAAACGCTTTTTTCGCACACTTTGCAGGCATTTTAATGCACAGACGACCGAGTAAAAAACAAAAAAAAAATAAAATAAGAGCCGATGCTCAAAGCTCACTTCTTGGAATTTCGATTTACAATTTAGCTCTTCACTTTTTGCTGGTCCTGTGATTTTTTTTGTTCGTTATGCTGTTTTTGAGGTCCCCCGCTATTGTTGTGCCCCATTCCCATTTCCATTCACATTGTTGCTGCAATTTCTTTCTCCGCAGCCTATTCTCATTCTTTATCAAATTTACCCACTCACACACACGCACACACACGTGTGTGTGAGTGTGCTTTTGCATATGCTTTTGATTCCCGCTTCCTCCGCTTTGCCCTTTTTCTGGAGCCCGGCGATATCACGGTGGTATTATCTGAAATCCATAATTGCGAGGCTATAATTGGAAAGAATAAAAACATGAAAACGGGATAAGAATTCGGAGAACATACTTATGCAAAAAACTTATCTATAATTAGAAATAATGTAAGTAACAATGAGAATAGACGAACAACTCGTTGGTTTGTGTAGTTTCCAGCAAACATCGATTTCGAAACCTTTTAAATAGTAGTAATGCGTGCGTTCGCAGTAAAATTATGATTTACTTACCTCTAATAAATCTAATTGGCCCCACTGTGCGCACGGATCGCTATGAATGAGATTGGTTCTGAGCTTTTTCCTTCCTTTTTCCCCTATGCGCTTTTTTAACTTGTTCAAAACCACTTTATGATTTCTGCGTCCTTCTCGTCGTTTTGTGCTGGTTGTTTTCCATAAAGATGATCCTCTCGGCTCTTCCTGCAGCAACAACAAAAGCTGGCCAAAGGAATTCAGCGGAATGAAACCGTAGCTCATTTGGTGGCTTCGCCTGTGGTTGCTCCCGAAATCGAAATCATTTACGTTCGTCTGCGATTCAAGCGGTGTGAATGATATGGCCTGGTTGCACTGGCCTGTCCTTCATTTGTTTGCCGCGGACCTTACAAAAACACACTCGAACTGCACAGCACAACCCATGGGTGTTCACATCCCCCCTCGTGAGCCCCTTGGATCCTCCAGAATGACTCCCGCAGGGCATCGGCGCATATGTAACTCGATTTTTGCTTTAACTTTGCCGCGATTGCACACAAACGATGGGCTACAGTGGAGCCTCGGCGAGGGCAAGCATTCTGAGCTTCATTCACATTATCGATTATTTGTTATTTCGTTTGGCTGACATCATGATTTACCACGTGTTTGCTACTTTTGCTTAAGATCTGTGTTTGTACGGATTCTCATAAAGCCCACACGGGTTCATCTTGTAGAGTGCTACCTGTGAATGGAGATCTCTGTGGCTGGAAGCTTTGCTCATTTAACGACATTGGCGTCTACGTCTGCAGAACACAAAGGAGCCACGCCCCCTCCGCGACCGCCCATCCCGCCGGTGCGGCGATCATATGACTGCTGCCACTACCTGCTGATATGTAGTTTCCAGAGAGGGGCGGTACGAGGGGGCACAGGGGGCAGCAGGAATGCGTGGATCTCACATTATTACCTGCAAACGACACAATCGATGCCGCCTTGAAATTCTGCTTAAAGATTCGCGCAGTTCTTCAGCGCTTCCTCTTCGCTTCTTGGGGCTCCACTCTATTTTCACGTTCGCTTCGGCTCCACTTCGGCTCCAATTGTGGCGACTTCGGCTCCACTTCGGCGGTACGCGTCGCGGTATAAAAGCTCGCGCGCCAAAATCAGTGGCCTCCATAGAGCTGGCGACCACCAAGGCGCCAGATTCTCCTCGTTTCTCGGGACATTGGTATTCGGTGCAAGATTTTGCGATAGGGGAAAAACAGGGGAAAGGATTCTACCTGTTGCCGGCACTTTAGCGCTCCACAAGAGCAGAGATTTCCAAAACCGAGTCCATATGATCCTGATTCTCCCATTTTCCCAGTTTTCCTTTTCGCATCGCACATGGCCCCGTTATGTGTGTTGGTTTCGCTCGTTGCCCGTCTCCCTTCCTCTTCTATTGGCCTTTCTGGGAAGGATAGGAAGGAATGGATAGGAAAGGAAGGCAAAGGAAAGGAGCTGAGAACCAAGAGCTAAGAGAGAAGCAGAGAGAACGAAAAACGCGCGCCATCTCGCTCGCGCCCATTGGCTCATCAGCTGATCGTGCCCGGCCGGGGTGCGGTTATAAAAACCAGCTGCTCGGCATATCCAGCACATTCGTTCTCAGTTCGTCGTCGAGTCAACAGCTCTTCTTGTTCAGTCTTTCGGTTCCTCGTTCGGTGAATTGAGATTGTGCGGTTCAAATTATTGACAAAAAGAAAAACCTCGCACAACCACACACCGAAATACAAAACAAAAAAAATCATGCTCAAACGGACACATTAACAAAAAAAAACAAACAAACTAAATTAACTAAAATGCAATACTAGCCAAAAACCAAGGACTACCTTCCAAAATTCTTAACAAACTGTAAATGAGTGCAGAGTGACCAAGAACAAATTGTGTTTTAGCAATTTCTTCGGCTTCAGACTCGCCAGCAAAATCGAACATCTTCGTCTCTTCGAAGCAACCAACGCAACACAACACAAAAAACCAACAAAATGCTGTGGGAAACCATTGTGGAGGAAAACAACTGCAGCATGGATTGCAATATCAGGTAATTATACCATACCGCCCAAGGATTAGCAACAGCAAACCCCTTTTGCACCAGGAATACCAGTTGAAAATACGCGATAAAAAGTGCAAGTTCAAGAGCAACAGCAACAACAGCAAAGCAAAAAAAAAAGAAACAAAAAACAGAAATGTAAACGATGGGGCCAACAAAAGTAAGAGTTCTTTTTATCACGCTCGGCACGTTTGCTTTTTGCCCGATTTTTATTTTGGCGCTCAGCTGTTGTTTTGTTGCTCGCTTGCCGTTTTTCATTCATTAAACCGGCTTCCGCGAGGCTCCAAAAAAAAAGCAGCAGCAAAAAATGCTTTTTGTCCGTCGTCCGTCAGTCAGTCATTTTTTTTGCTTTTTTTTCCTTTTTTCCTCGTGTTCTTTGCGGTTTTTTGTTGTATTATCGCTGCGCTTGCGTGACGTGTGACCCAAAAGCAAAAAGTCAAGCAGAAAAGCAGATGCAAGCGAAAAGCAAAAGGGAATTCCATTTGGAGTACCGCTAATGCTTAAGTGGAATCAAGAAGAAGAAGAGGGTCCGTCGCGTTTCTAGGGAATTCTCTAAAAAGTATATAAAAAATAGTTTACAATATCAATGATATCGTGTGAGCAAGTCGCATCCCACAAATTCCAGTTTTCGAAGCAACATTAAAGTAAATTTCTAGTTCAGCTCCCTCTTCCCCCAATTACAACAACCCCTCTGTATTTTCTCGGGTATTTTTGTTGTTTTTACACCACCAACGCCACCACCACCACCACGTTTGTCAGTATTTTTAGCTGGGTTTATTGACCCGCTCTTGCGAGAGTTTAGGGAAGCAAAAGCAGCTCTCTTCCTCGATGCCGAACAGTTGACTAATCCTCCCCCTCTCTGTGTTTGCTCTTGCAGTAATAACACCAGCAGTTCGAGTAGCATCAACAAAATGAGTGGATCTCGTCGTGCTCGCCGTTCCCTGGAACTGATGAGCATGGACCAGGAGGAGCTGTCGTTCTACGACGACGACACTGTGCCCCAGGATCAGCAGCGCTCGGCCAGTCCGGAGCTGATGGGTCTGCTCTCGCCGGAGGGCTCGCCCCAGCGCTTCCAGATCATCCGCCAGCCGAAGATTCTGCCAGCAATGGGAGTATCGAGTGACCACACGCCGGCGCGCAGCTTCCGCATCTTCAACAGCCTGTCCTCCACCTGCTCCATGGAGTCCTCCATGGACGATGAGTACATGGAGCTCTTCGAGATGGAGTCGCAGAGCCAACAGACCGCCCTGGGCTTCCCCAGTGGCCTCAACTCGCTGATCAGCGGCCAGATCAAGGAGCAGCCTGCAGCCAAGTCGCCAGCGGGTCTGTCCATGCGCCGCCCTTCGGTCAGAAGGTGCCTCAGCATGACGGAGAGCAACACCAACAGCACCACCACCCCACCACCAAAGACCCCAGAGACTGCCCGGGATTGCTTCAAGCGCCCGGAACCACCAGCATCGGCCAACTGCTCGCCCATCCAGAGCAAACGCCATCGCTGCGCCGCCGTTGAGAAGGAGAACTGCCCCGCACCCAGCCCACTCAGCCAGGTCACAATTGGCCACCCCCCTCCACTGAGGAAGTGCATGTCCCTGAACGACGCCGAGATCATGTCCGCCCTGGCCCGCTCCGAGAACCGCAACGAGCCCGAGCTGATCGGCGACTTCAGCAAAGCCTATGCCCTGCCCCTAATGGAGGGTCGTCATCGGGATCTGAAGAGCATCTCCAGCGAAACAGTGGCTCGCCTGTTGAAGGGCGAGTTCAGCGATAAGGTGGCCAGCTACCGCATCATCGACTGCCGCTACCCCTACGAATTCGAGGGCGGCCACATCGAGGGAGCCAAGAACCTGTACACCACCGAGCAGATCCTCGATGAGTTCCTCACCGTCCAACAGACTGAGCTGCAGCAGCAGCAGAACGCCGAATCGGGACCCAAGCGCAACATCATCATCTTCCACTGCGAGTTCTCCTCGGAGCGTGGACCGAAAATGTCCCGCTTCCTGCGGAATTTGGATCGCGAGAGGAATACCAACGCCTATCCGGCGTTGCACTATCCCGAGATCTATCTGCTGCACAACGGCTACAAGGAGTTCTTCGAGTCGCACGTTGAGCTGTGCGAACCCCATGCCTACCGCACCATGCTGGACCCCGCCTACAACGAGGCCTACCGCCACTTCCGCGCCAAGTCCAAGTCCTGGAACGGCGATGGCCTGGGCGGTGCCACCGGGCGGCTCAAGAAGTCGCGCTCGCGACTGATGCTGTAGGATGTGGGATTATCGTGCAGTTCGTTATCTAAGTTTGGGTGTTATCGTATTGTATATATAGACGTATAAGGTTATTTATTTCACGCTGCTTTTAAGTTGATTTTTGTTGATTTTCATTTGTTAATCCGTAGACTAAGTTTCTCGCACACGCAGACACACACCCGACACTCGCATTCATGCAAAACAGACAATTTCATTTGGAATTTAACGCTTTTGTTTAGTTATTATTGTTTTTATGGTTTCGGCTTTAGTTCAATTATTTAAGCACTCTAGTTCAAATTTTAAAGATAACCAACGAACAAGCAAAAGAAAAATGTGCATTATAATCTAAAAACGTGAGGAACCATGTCACTTAAATTTAAGAGGACGATCCCGAAATCAGACCCCTTAATCATTTGTAGATGATAAGCAGAACAAAAAATGGCTAAAAAGAAAAAAAAAAACAAAAACGAATATCTCACAAAAACAAACACGCTCATTAATTTCATCCCTAAAACTATATTTTTAAGAGCTAACGTTTAGAGTTGAAAGTTGAAAACTTCTGCTAGGTACAATTTACGCTTATTATTTGTTTATTTTTATGTAATCCGTAAACGAACAAGGCCCCGAAACGCAAATGCAAACAAGAAAACAAATATTTTACCATGTAATGATTATTATTTAAGCAAAGCTTATTTTTGCATCAAAAAAGGCAATATTATTGAACAAAGACCATCAATTTTATATATACTTAATACATGACGAAAAAGAACTGAAATTCCTGGAATTTTTATCTTTCAAATGACGCCAAATGCGCACTTTGTGCGGGATTTCGGTATTCTAAGGGTTTTCTCAGAATTAACGCTTTGAAATTGGCGCGCAAGGCGAGTAGTTGCACTTTGTATATGCTAGAGGGCGCTGTGTCCGTTGAAAGTGAGTATAACAGCGGCGACTTTTTGGCAGACTGTTATACGTAAGCTTGTATGTCACTTTATATTTCTTTAAATTAGAGATGGACACGTGATGATTTTTTGACATACGATATACAAAAACTCCTTTAAATTTGTTAACTTGTTTCTCCCAACAACTTTACTAATACTTTTCTATAAATTGAAGGCAAAACCTAACACTTTCCGAAAATCGGCTTATGATAATCGAATTTCACCCCAAAGCAGATTATTCTCGTTTATAGCTTATGTTCCAATTCACGTCCACACCCATTTCAATTTCTCCTTAAAACTATCAAATCTTTAATCCTCAAAAAAAGTGTGGATGAAAGCCAAACGAGGTTTGTGGCAATTAGCCAAAGGCAGTGCCCTAGCCACAGAAATATTTCGAGCTTCAGGCCAATTTCCATGCCAAATTAACCCTCTGAAGACTTATATGCAGTAAATATAATAAATTATAATAAGCTATTCAAATAATCAAAGTTGATTTGAAACAACAAGTAAATGTAGAAATAAAACTTTAGAAATTTGGTAAATACTTTAAAGGGTGACCCAAATATGGGGCTTTCCTCAAAGGGTTAACCCGATAAAGCCCCTCCTGTGAGCCCGCATGCTGCGTTTGTCTGTCCGTCTGTCTGTCTGTCCGTCTGCACTTGGTTTATCATGGTTTGTTTTTGCCACTTTTCGTGGCCCCTTATCTGCGGAGCTTCCGCCACGGGGAGTGGTCCAGAAGTGGGTGTGTTTCAGGTTGAGTGACTGGGTGAACTCTGGGGTCGAGTGGATGAAGTGCCCAGTGGCATACGAAATAGAAAGAAATGGGTTAATCAGCGCAATTAGGGTCAAAAACACGTAGTGACATCGCTGCGTATGTGTGCAGCGTGAATCAAAATTGCGCATACGCCGGGTAAGCCCTGCCATTATTTCATTGCAATCGCCCGCTGTGAGTTTCGTGTGGGTCACACATGTGCTTTTTTTTTTTTTTTCTTTTTTACCTCCTATGCTCTACGATAGAACCAGCATACTGAATCTGCGATTCTCTGCGCCGACGCAAAGCAGCGATTCAATCTCTAAGCCGTCGACGTTTCGTTGGCTCTCCAGTTCTCGGCTTTCGGCTTTTCCGTCTGTATGGGTGAGCGGTGTAACCACGGGCTAACGTATAAGATAAAGCGCCGTGCTCAGTAAACTTTAGATTCGCCTCGACCGTCGAACAGGTCGCACTCCTGCGTGTTTTCCCGCTTTTCTGTGGCTGTGACTGAGGCTCTGGCAACGGTTGGTCCCAACAATCTTTGTGTGTCAAGCACCTCGAGAGTGCAGCTTGAACGGACTTGAATCGCAAAAAAAGAACGCCAGATTTAACCCCGAAATCACGAGACAGCAACTACGCACTCGAAAGAAGTGCCGAAAAAAAGAATAGAGTGACACAAGTGTGTTAAGAACACAAACCAAAAGAATATATATCCAAGCCGAGAAAAAACCAGTTTAAGTGCTGAACTGTGCACCATAAATAATGTGTTGTCCAAAATAATTCCATTACACCCTCTTCGTGATTATTTATATTAAGACTGCCTTCTGTGAAGACAAAAGTTTAAAGACTCCGCAAATCCAGGAAGAAATCATCAGATATTAAGATTATTTATGAATATTGAGTATTTATTAACTGAATGCAAGTTTTTTGAACTCTTGAATTCGCTTCATTATAATTACCTTTCGAACTTATTAGCATTTTAAAGCACTTTTGCTTCACTTCCAAATTCTTCAAAGTTCTTGAAGCTAGTATCTTGACCGCTGCTGTACTTACTCCCAGTTAACTCGAAGGGATCAATTGATGGGTCAATGTCACAGCAGCACGTGTTTTTCAAAATTTTTTTTGAGAAATCACAAACAAGTTAACACAAGTGCATTTAATTCCATTTCAAGCGGACAGTTTTATTGTCTTTCGATTCGGGAATTTATTTGCACGTTTTCTTAACAGCTTCCTGTATTTAATAAGCATCAAAACAATGAATTCAATGAACTTTTATTGATCAGAACAATTTATTGATATTTACCTGATCAAAAACATATATTAGTAATTATTATCTATGCGGACCCAATCTATATTCGTTTATATATGATAATCTGCAAAGTTCATTGACCCGCATTTACATTTATTTATATGCAACCAAAGAAGAACCCAGAAAGCCAAACCAAAAGAACAACTTTTGCATAATTAAGACTGGAGCTAAAAGAAGTCCAGAAAAATAAAAACCAGCAGGGAATTGCAATCTGGTTAATCCAGTACAGTACAGGAATCCATGCAGGTTTCCTTCCTAGCTCCCTTGGGATATTCTGGCTGGAATAGTTACCTTAGTTACTTCTTAAAGGTATTCAATTGTTAAAGTGTGCGTGCTTACTTAACAAAATAGTTTAAACGTTGAACAAAAAGTTCAAAAGCCGAAGTGAAGGCGTGGGAACACAGTTGATGGGTATAATAAACTAACTTTGAAGGCAACCAAGATTTATAGATGTTTAGGCATATTATTAAAAAGTAAACTTATATTTATGATAAACAACTATATATATTTTAAAACAAACAGACCAGTTACACCTAGTTCCCATGTGCAGTTAACGGCACAATATTTATTCTGTACTCGATCAGCTGATCAACTACAGATATTTCGATATCATTTAGTACCCCTGGCAAGGGCTATCTACAATCAACTACATATAGTCTGTACATTTATCAGGTAGCCGGCGCATAATGCCAATTGTGAGGAGAGTTTCAATCGGGTTTCATTGGCCCAGACCTTAATACGTGCCCGGCATAACGATCCTAACATAATAAATAAAACAATTTGCATTAATTTGAAGTAAATCAGCGAAACCGCATAGGCAGCAAAAAGCGCGGTGCGAATTATACAGTGGACATCAGTCAACACCATTGTGTTTTGTTGAAAAAATAATAATTGTTTACCATTAACTGGGCGAGAGAAAGCGAAGCACAAGTTTTGAATAAATTGTATTCGAATTAATGACACTTAAAGTAGAATAATGCGAGATTTCTGTTAGTGGATACCCATGTTTATGATTTGGCAAAGTGATTTGGTTAATTGCTTTAGTTTGCTCTGCTTGAGCGCCCCGCTAATAAGTGATTCGCCCCCGCTCTTCCCCTCAGATTTTGGTAATGAAGTGGTTTCTGCTGTTCGTGGCGGCCCTTGGCCTGGGATTAGCCACCGCCGACTCCATCGAGTCCGCCTACAACTACTATCGCCTGCCCACATCACTGCGCCCGCAGAAGTACCACCTCCGCATCCTGACACTGCTGGAGAATCCGGAGGACCTGCGCTTTTCCGGTTCCGTGAAGATCCTGATCGAAGCACTAGAAAACACCAGGAACATAACACTGCACTCCAAGAACCTGACCATCGATGAGTCCCAGATCACCCTGCGCCAGATCGGCGGCGAGGGCAAGAAGGAGAACTGCGTGTCCTCCACGGCGGTGAATCCATCCCACGACTTCTACATCCTCAAGACCTGCCAGGAACTTTTGGCCGGCCACACCTACGAGTTGTACATGCCCTTCACCGCCGACCTGAACCGACAACTTGAGGGCTACTACCGCAGTTCCTACAAGGATCCCGTGGCCAATCTTACCAAGTGCGTCCGCAGACTTTAGGAAGTAACATATCTGGACACTGATGGCTTATTTCCTATTGCAGATGGATCTCCGTTACCCAGTTTGAACCGGCATCGGCTCGATTGGCCTTCCCCTGCTTTGATGAGCCCGATTTCAAGGCTCCTTTCGTGGTCACCCTTGGATATCATAAGAAGTACACGGGTATAAGCAACATGCCCGTGAAGGAAACCAAGCCACAGTAAGTCATCGCGTAACTTTCAGAACTTTCCACAGAAGCTACATTAACTTTATTCTTCCAGTGAAACCCTCGCCGACTACATATGGTGCGAGTTCCAGGAGTCGGTGCCCATGTCCACCTACCTGGTTGCCTACTCCGTGAACGATTTCTCCCACAAGCCCTCCACCCTGCCAAATAGCGCTCTATTCCGGACTTGGGCCCGACCCAATGCCATCGATCAGTGTGACTATGCCGCTGAGTTCGGACCCAAAGTGCTGCAATACTACGAACAGTTCTTCGGCATCAAGTTCCCGCTTCCCAAGATCGATCAAATTGCAGTGCCCGATTTCAGTGCCGGCGCCATGGAGAACTGGGGTCTGGTTACCTACAGGGAGATTGCCCTGCTCTACTCGGCGGCTCACTCCTCGCTGGCGGATAAGCAACGGGTGGCCAGCGTGGTGGCCCATGAGTTGGCCCACCAGTGGTTCGGCAACCTGGTCACCATGAAGTGGTGGACCGACCTGTGGCTGAACGAGGGATTCGCCACCTATGTGGCCAGTTTGGGTGTGGAGAATATCAATCCGGAATGGCGTTCCATGGAGCAGGAGTCGCTGTCCAACCTGCTGACCATTTTCCGCAGGGACGCCCTGGAGAGCAGCCATCCCATCTCGAGACCCATCCAAATGGTGTCGGAGATCTCGGAGAGTTTCGATCAGATCTCCTACCAGAAGGGCTCCACGGTGCTGCGCATGATGCACTTGTTCCTGGGCGAGGAGTCATTCCGCTCGGGTCTGCAGGCCTATCTGCAGAAGTTCTCCTACAAGAATGCTGAGCAGGACAATCTCTGGGAGTCGCTCACCCAGGCAGCCCACAAGTATCGAGCTCTGCCCAAAAGCTATGACATCAAGAGCATCATGGACTCGTGGACCCTGCAAACTGGGTAGGTCCCTGCAGGATAGGCTTGTTTTAAGTTACCACTAAAAATCCTTTCTCTGCCAGCTACCCCGTGATCAACGTGACGCGGGACTACGCCGCCAGGACGGCCAAGCTCAACCAGGAGCGCTACCTCCTGAACACCCAGGTAGCACGAGCTCATCGCGGCGGTTGCTGGTGGGTGCCACTGAGTTACACCACACAGGCGGTGCAGGACTTCAACAACACGGCGCCCAAGGCTTGGATGGAGTGCGGCAAGAATGGCGAGAGCCTGCCCAAGACCATTCAGGATCTGCCAGGACCCGATCAGTGGGTAATCTTCAATACGCAGCTCTCGACGCTGTACAAGGTCAACTACGATGCCCAGAACTGGAAGCTTCTCATTGAGACCTTGACCAATGGAGATTTCGAACGCATCCACGTGATCAACCGAGCTCAGCTGATCGACGATGCCCTATATCTGGCCTGGACCGGCGAACAGGACTATGAGATCGCCATGAGACTGATCGAGTATCTGCAGCGGGAGCGGGAGTATCTGCCCTGGAAGTCGGCCTTCGAGAATCTGAAGCGAGTGGGCCGCATTGTCCGCCAGACACCCGATTTTGAGTTCTTCAAGGTGAGTGTCTTAAAGTATCCTACTGATCTTCTACAACGTGCTCCCCGTGTAATCCCATTCTCATTTGTATTTCGAAACAATCCTTTCAAAATTGCTCACACCTAACTTCATCTACCCACCTAACTTGCCATGGGCAACCCACCGACAGTTGTTCTTTGTCGTAAGTCTGACTAGATAGCACCCTAAATATAATTAATATTTTTGAATGTGACTAGTGCCGGGTATATGAACCTTTATTACAGTCCTTTTAAATGAATTTATGTACCCTCAATGCAGCGCTACATGAAGAAGCTGATCCTGCCGATCTACGAGCACCTGAATGGCATCAACGACACGTTCAGCGCGATTCCGCAGCAGGATCAGGTGCTGCTGAAGACAATGGTGGTCAACTGGGCGTGTCAGTACCAGGTGGGCGATTGCGTGCCCCAGGCCCTGGCCTACTACCGCAACTGGCGAGCGGAGGCTAATCCCGACGAGAAGAACCCGGTTCCAATCAACGTTCGTAGCACTGTGTACTGCACCTCCATAAAGCACGGATCCGATTCGGACTGGGAGTTCCTGTGGACGCGGTACAAGAAGTCCAATGTGGCGGCTGAGAAACGCACCATTCTGACTGCTCTGGGCTGCTCGAGGGAGGTGTGGCTGCTGCAGCGCTATCTGGAGCTGACCTTTGACCCCAAGGAGGCCATTCGCAAGCAGGACTCGATGTGGGCCTTCCAGGCGGTGGCCTTCAATGAGGTGGGCTTCCTGCTGGCCAAAAAGTATTTCATGGACAACGTCGACTTCATCTACAAGTTGTAAGTTTTTGCATTTGTGATGGATAAAACTTCGGCTAAGGGCTTATGTTTTTTTTTAGCTACCATCCGCTCACCAAGGACATGTCCCGCCTCCTCTCGCCGCTTTCCGAGCAGGTCATCACGCTGAGCGACTTCAACGAGTTCAAGGACTTCGTGAACAACTCCCGCCAGTCGCTGAAGGGTCTGGAACAGGCCATCCAACAGACCCTGGAGATCATGCTCACCAATGTGCAGTGGAAGGAGCGAAACTACCACCAGATGTCCCGCTCCATCCAGCAACTGCTCTAGATTACCCAGCTCCCAGTCCAGCCTCTCATCAGCTCACTAAGAGAAGCATCTCTTGATTTCAGCAGGAATGTTATGAATGTTTAAAGTCGCTTAAATAAACTATTTAATACTCTAGTATTCGTGTATCTCAAGATGGAAGTCTTTTAATTTCTGAATTGGAAGTGGATAGAATAAAGGATGGGATTAAAGTCATTTTTTACGGCTAATATAGCGTAAAATCAAGCTAGTATTAAATTCTTTCCCACTAACTAACATAGTATGCATTGTTATGAGTTTCATACAAAATATATTTATATATGTTCAACAGAATTTTTTCCTATACATCTTCAAAGAGACATTTTAAAATAATTGGAATATTGTCTTTCTACTGCGAGCAATGCGATGTAAAATAACGTATACGCCGGGTAAGCCCCATTCTGTTTTGCAGCTGATAGTGATACTCTGAGCTTCTAATTTTTTTCTCTTAGTTGCTCTCTGGAAATCGTAGACACAGTTCGATCGTCGAACTAGTCGCATTCGGTCACCATCCTCTGGTGAGATCGGTAGTGCCACTAGTTGCTATCGGTTAGTTTTTTGTTCTCCGTCTTTTTTCTGGTAAACCAATTCGTCGGTAAATCGTGAAACACGTTCTAAATGTAATGCCAAATAACTAAAGCGATTTCATTGTGTGTCTATGAGTAGTTGAACTTTGATTTAAGACTTTGTGGTTCGGCAGTTTCTAATCATTTATCACAGTTTGGTGTGAACTATTAGAAATATTAACAAACAATACTATAACAATAATTAGCTGCTTTGTTTTGAAATTTTTAAAATTTTTATTGCAAATAATCAATTACCTCCACGCTTTCTGATTAAAATTCCGGTTCATGACATCGACAGATCGGGAGATTCCTTTGCGATAATGTTTTTGATAAGCCATGAATGAAAATATATATATATAATAATAACACAATTTGCATAACTGAAAATGAACAAATTATTTTCTTCGAGCTAAAGATACATTTTGAGCTATATATAGTATTATTATTACTTTTGTTGATAGTTTTCTTATATATTGTATATATTTTTCCCCTCAGTTTCGGCTATGAAGTGGTTTCTCTTGGTTGTTTTGGTTATTAGCCTGGATTTATCCTCGGCCAACTCGATTTCTAGCTATAACCACTACCGGCTGCCAACTGCCTTAAAACCCCAAAAGTATTACTTGCGTATCCTGACACTGTTGGAAAGTCCTGATGATCTCCGTTTCGCCGGAAATGTGCAAATCGTGATTGAAGCCCTGAAAAACACCAGAAACATAACGCTGCACTCGAAGAACCTGACCATCGATGAATCCCGGATCACCCTGCGCCAAATTAGCGGTGCGTCAAACAAGGATAATTGTGTGTCATCCACATCCGTTAATCCCACCCATGACTATTACATCATGCACACCTGCGAGGAACTTTTGGCCGGCAATGTGTACAAACTTGGCCTTCCATTCTCTGCTCATCTAACTCGGCAACTTTTTGGTTACTACCTCAGTTCCTACAAGAATCCTGTGACCAACAAGACACGGTGAGTCCAATCCTTTAAGTTAAACCTTATCTATCTGATGCTCAAAATCTCATTTCAGCTGGCTGTCTGCTACTCAATTCGAACCATCCTTCGCTCGAAAGGCATTTCCCTGCTTCGATGAGCCCGGTATTAAGGCATCCTTTGTGGTCATTTTGGGCTATCACAAGCAGTACAAGGCAATCAGCAATATGCCCGTGAGGGAAATCAGGAAACAGTATGTCCTTCTTGCCCAGCAGTTTATTTATTTTACTTACTTAATATTATTTCCTATGAGCAGCGAGTCCCTTCCAAACTACATATGGTGCGAGTTCGAGGAGTCGGTGCCGATGTCCACTTACCTGGTGGCATATTCAGTGAATGATTTCACCTTTAAACCCTCCACTCTGCCAAATGGAGCTCTATTCCGGACGTGGGCCAGGCCCAATGCCATCGATCAGTGCAATTATGCCGCGGAGTTTGGACCCAAAGTGCTGCAGTACTACGAGGAGTTCTTCGGCATCAGGTATCCGCTTCCCAAGATCGATCAGATGGCAGTTCCGGATTTCAGCGCTGGAGCCATGGAGAACTGGGGTCTGGTCAAATACAGAGAATCCACACTTCTCTACTCGCCGACCCACTCTTCACTGGCGGATAAACAGGACCTGGCCAATGTAATAGCCCATGAGTTGGCCCACCAATGGTTCGGTAATCTGGTGACGATGAAGTGGTGGACCGACCTCTGGCTGAACGAGGGATTCGCCACCTATGTGGCCGGCTTGGGAGTGCAGAAAATCCATCCGGAGTGGGACTCAAGGGATAAGAGTTCTTTGGTCGCTCTGATGACCTCCTTCCGCCTGGACTCGCTGGTGAGCAGCCATCCCATATCGAGGCCCATTCGAATGGTGGCGGAAATCGAGGAAAGCTTTGATGCCATCTCTTACCAAAAGGGATCCGCGGTGTTGCGAATGATGCACTTGTTCATGGGCGAGGAGTCCTTCCGATCGGGGCTAAAGGAGTATCTTAAGGTTTACGCCTACAAGAACGCCGAACAGAATAACCTATGGGAGTCACTCACCACAGCAGCTCATCAAAATGGAGCTCTGGCTGGGCACTATGACATAAATACCATTATGGACTCGTGGACTCTGCAAACCGGGTAAGTCCATACTCGAGTTGAAAACATTTCCAGTAATTTCAAATGCCTTTCTCAGATACCCTGTGCTCAATATTACCCGTGACTATTCGGCTGGTACCGCTGAGATTACCCAGGAACGTTACTTGCGCAACTCCCAGATACCCAAAGCCGACCGCGTTGGCTGCTGGTGGGTGCCACTGAGCTATACCAGCCGGGAGGAGAATGACTTCAATACCACGGCACCCAAGGCGTGGATGGAGTGCAGCAGTACG
This sequence comes from Drosophila sechellia, assembly GCF_004382195.2. Lineage (NCBI taxonomy): Eukaryota > Metazoa > Arthropoda > Insecta > Diptera > Drosophilidae > Drosophila > Drosophila sechellia. The sequence goes on along the minus strand of NC_045952.1, from coordinate 27,684,426 downwards.
GACGAAGATGTGCCTACAATCATTGATCATCAAGCTGGACCCGAAGAATGGCTGATCCTTAATATTCAGCTGTCGACGCCTTACAAAGCCAACTATGATGCCAAAAACTGGAAGCTGTTGATTGATACTTTGAACAGCAAGGAGTTCGAGAGCATTCACGTGATCAACAGAGCCCAGCTTTTAGATGATGTCCTGTACTTCGCCTGGACGGGGGAACAGGACTACGAAACCGCACTGCAAGTGACCAACTATCTGCGGAGGGAACGAGATCTTATTCCTTGGAAATCGGCCCTGGACAACTTGAAGTTGTTGAACCGCATCCTGCGACAAACTCCCAACTTTGGGTCATTTAAAGTATGTTTTAGATCTATGTTAAGACGATGAACCTCATGAATGCAATCCTTAATTTCCAGCGCTACATGAAGAGGCTTCTTACTCCGATCTACGAGCACCTGCATGGCATGAACGACACTTTCAGCTCGATGCCGCAGCAGGATGAGATCCTTTTGAAGACCACGGTGGTCAATGTGGCGTGTCAGTACGACGTATCCGATTGTGTGACCCAGGCGCAGGCCTATTTCCGCAGATGGCGGGCAGAGGCCAATCCTGACGAGAACAACCCGGTTCCATTAAACTTTCGCAGCACAGTGTACTGCACCGCAATAAGTCAAGGCACGGAGGAGGATTGGAACTTCCTGTGGACGCGGTACAGGAAATCGAATGTGGGATCCGAGAGGCAGACCATCTTGAGTACCCTGGGCTGCTCGAAGGAGGTTTGGATACTGCAGCGTTACATGGAGAAGTCATTCGATCCCAAGAGCGCCATTCGCAAGCAGGACTCATCGCTGTGCTTCCAGGCGGTGGCCTCCAGGCAAGTGGGCTTCCTCCTGGCCAAGCGGTACTTCATAGAGAATGTTGAGCTTATCCACAAGTAGTAAGTATAACTACTGGCAGAGAAATCTAATTATATGGCTCTACTTTCTCTCCAGCTATTATCCACAGACCAGAACCATGTCGCGACTATTGACGCCCTTGTCCGAGCAGGTTAGCACACTAAGTGATCTGAAAAAGTTCAGATCCTTTGCCAACGATTCCCGACAGTTACTGAAGGGCATTCGTCAGGCGATGCAGCAGAGCCTGGAGACGATGCTCACCAATGTGCAGTGGATGGATTGGAACTATCATCAGTTCTCCCGGACTATACGCCGCCATTTGTAATGCTCACCAATGGGTTTGGAGCCTGCCAAAAAGCCTATTTAATATTATAGTATTATAAGTGAAGATTGAAAATACAAAACAAGATTACCCGTTTCTCAGCTAGTGAGGATTGAACGACGAAGAAATTTCGAAATTCTTTTTGCAAATTCTTGCCAAATAAATATAAATATATTTATTAATCTGTATGCTTAATCTGAACCTTCTAGCTTATCAATGTCCAGTGGAAGGTTCCAGACTATCCTTAGATTTTTAACTTCTCCGCAGAGAAATCCGGACTTAAATACACAACTTTATTTGGTTGTTATGCATAAACAAATAAACCATTTCTCTATTCTGCTTTCAACAAGTTCCACGAAGTATTATTTATAACAAAGAGAACTAGATTGTTATACTCTCCTTAATCTCTCTTTGAGTAATACGCTCAGAAATTGTTACTATATTTTCGAGCCGATCTTCAAGTTAGCATCATTCGATCTGTGGATTCCGCTGTGTTCAGACGTACTGTCAAGTATTCTCGGAGTACTACTATATTAAATCGTAGTTTAGGGGAACAAAAGTCAGCGATTAAGTCACAAAGATACTGATTGGAGCGTTTTTACAGCAGTTTTGATAGTTTGGTTTGGATAAGCAGTTTTGATCGAGAATTTGTTCCGGTCTTGTAACAAATAATAATAAACACAGCACCGGAAAAAAATGAAAAGATCCAAATGAAAAGATTTGAAGATTTAGTTAAACTACAGCCTCTTCCAGGATTTAACTAATTCAAGTGTGGGATTCACTTTTTGCAGAATCCAGTATGAAGTGGCTTGTGTTAGTTGTAATAACCATTGGCTTTGGATTAGCTACGCCTATTTCGACCTATAATCATTATCGCCTGCCGACGGCTCTTCGACCTATCAAGTATGACCTGCACGTCCTAACCCAGCTGGAAAATGCTGATGCTTTTAGGTTTGGCGGAAGTGTGGACATCAAAATCCAAGTCTTGGAAAACACCAACAACATAACTGTGCATTCGAAGGAACTGACGATCGATGAGACGGCGACCACTCTTCGCCAAATTGGCGGAGCGGATCTAAAGGATAACTGCGTGTCCTCCACAGAGGTAAATCCCGAACACGACTTCTATGTCCTTCGCACCTGCAGAGAACTTTTGGCTGGCCAAGTCTATGAGGTAAGCTTGCGATTTTCGTCCACATTGTCAGACCGATTGGAGGGATACTACCGCAGTTCCTATGTGGATCCTGTGGCCAATGAGACCAGGTGTGAACTGGGATTTCTCGAAGAAGATAACAGATATTTAATCCTTGTATCTATGTCCCTGCAGATGGATCTCAATTACCCATTTCGAACCAGCCTCCGCGCGCCTGGCATTTCCCTGTTTCGATGAACCTGGCTACAAGGCACCTTTCTCGATCACATTGAGATATCACAAGAAGTTCACCGGACTTAGCAATATGCCCGTGAAGCGTACCGGGAAAGAGTAAATTTTACTCTTACTTCACATAATCTGTAATATAATAGTCGCTATTTTTCAGTGATATCCTTCCCAATTACGTAAGGACCGAGTTCCAGGAGTCATTGCCGATGTCCACCTATCTGGTCGCCTATTCCGTGAATGATTTCTCCCACAAACCATCTACTTTACCCAATGGGACACTTTTCCGCACCTGGGCAAGACCAAATGCGATCGATCAGTGTGGTTATGTCGCGGAGTTTGGACCCAAAGTACTCAACTACTACGAGGGGTTGTTTGGCATCAAGTTCCCGCTCCCCAAGGTGGATCAGATCGCAGTGCCAGACTTCAATATTGGAGCCATGGAAAACTGGGACTTGGTGACGTATAGGGAAACTGCACTTCTATATTCGAGCGAATTTTCCTCGCTGAAGGACAAATAGGAACTTGCGAATGTGGTGGCTCATGAGTTGGCACACCAGTGGTTTGGCAACCTGGTGACCATGAAGTGGTGGACCGACCTCTGGCTTAAGGAGGGAGTAGCCACCTACCTGGCTACTTTGTGTGTGGAGCACATCCATCCGGAATGGCGTTCCATGGAGCTAGAATCACTGGCAAACTTGCTAGCCATTTTCCGAAAGGACTCTCTGGAGAGCAGTCACCCCATTTCGCGACCCGTCGGGAAGGTATCGCAGATTTCTGAAAGCTTCGATGCGATCTCATACGAGAAAGGTTCATCTGTGCTTCGTATGATGCACTTGTTCCTGGGCGAGGAGGCATTCCGCAACGGACTGAAATCGTATTTAAATAGGTACGCCTACCAGAATGCGGAACAGGACAATCTTTGGGAATCTCTCACCCAAGCTGCCCATAAGATTGGTTCTCTGCCGAAGGACTACGACATCAAGACCATCATGGACTCTTGGACCCTGCAAACGGGGTATCCGGTGATTAATGTGACACGTGACTACACATCCAGGACCGCAAAACTGAGCCAGGAGCGCTATCTCCTGAATTCAGATGTATCTAGAGCACACAAAGGATGCTGGTGGGTGCCACTTAGCTTCACAAGTCAGGAGGAAAAGGACTTCAACAACACTGCGCCCAAGGAGTGGATGCAGTGCACCGAGACCGGTGAAAGTGTTCCCAAGACCATCCAGGATCTGCCAGGACCCGATCAATGGGTGATCTTTAACAACCAACTTTCGGCGCCGTATAAGGTCAACTACGATGCCCAGAACTGGAAACTTCTGATCGAGACTTTGAACAGCGAAGATTATCAGTGCATCCATGTGGTAAACAGGGCCCAAACAGGACGATGTCATGTACTTCGCTTGGACAGGGGAGCAGGACTACGAGATCGCTTTGCAGGTGATCAGCTATCTGGAGAGGGAACGGGAGCTTCTTCCCTGGAAGTCGGCCTTCGACAATCTGAAGTTTGTTAATGGCATTCTTCGACAGTCGTCGAACTTTAAGTTTTTCAAGGTAACTTTGGCCAGAGTGTATTTTCTTCAATTACAGTTTTTCATCCACAGAGTTTCACAAGGAGGCTTATCACTCCAATATATGAGCACCTAAATGGCATCAATGATACAGTCGCCTCCGAACAGCAGCAGGACAAGACCATTTTGAAGGCGATGGTGGCGGACTGGGCATGCTTGTTCGAGGTTTCCGATTGCGTTACCCATGCCTTGAGCTACTACCGCAGCTGGCGATCGGAGGCTAATCCTGACGAGGTTAACCCAGTTCCGCTGGGCTTTCGTGACGTTGTGTACTGCACGGCGATCAAAAATGGCAGTGTCGAGGATTGGGATTTCCTCTGGACTCGGTACCAGAAGGCTAATGTGGCCACCGAAAAGCAAATCATTCTGGATTCCCTGGGTTGTTCGCAGGAGGTCTGGGTTCAGCAGAGATATTTGGAAAGGAACTTTGACGGAATTGGGGACATTCGGAAGCAGGATTCAACTTCTGTCTTTCAAGCGATTGCCACTTCGGAAGTAGGGTTCCTTTTGGCCAAGAAGTACTTGATGGACAACGTGGACTCCATTTCCAAGTTGTAAGTATATGAATTAGAACGATTCTTGCAGTAAAAGACAATAATTGTGTTAATATAACCTTCTAGCTACCATCCTCAGTCAGAATCTATGTCTGAACTTCTGCCGCCACTTTGTGAACAAATCTTTACACGCAGGGACTATGATGAGTTTATGAACTTCTTGGCCAGTTCCAAGGAACAGCTCAAGGATATAGAACAGACCATCAGTCAAAGTTTGGAGACAATGCTCATCAATGTGCAGTGGAAGGAGCGAAACTACGAGAGGTTCACTCGAGCCATCAAAAAACATGTTTGAATCAACTACTTGGTTTCTGAATAAATATCATTTACTTGAAGAAGTAAATCCCAACTTCCATGATTATATGTATGTTGTATATTTCGTATATTTAGTTAAGCATGTTCTATAATGCTAATCAATAATAAACATAATCGTAATTGGAATCGAGAGGTCCTCAATTTATGTTTCGCGTGAACTGTCGAACCGCATGCTTATGTTGATCAGTGTTAATTTTATTTTTAATTGTTAAATGTAAACTTTACAAATTACAATGTACATAAATCTTTGCTCTGTAAATGTTAATATCACTATAGCAGCGCTCTTGGAAAAAAATAGAACTGAACTAAACTAGAGTCATGTAATGCATGGAGAAACTAAGGCTAAACGACTAAACTAAAATTATTGCATAAGTAGTGTGCTGTTACAATTATTACAGATATATTATAATTTTATTACATTTATTTATCAATATTACATTACAATCGTGGGTGATTTGTGAGTGAATGAAGTTCTGTTGCAGCTTGTTACATGAAAACGTTTCTATAAACTATGGAATCCATTTCATAACAATTCTCAGTTGTTCGCTTGATCTGTTTCTGTTAGTCCGTCACTTTCGATTCAATCAATTACATATTACATTGCACTCACTTCACTTTTGAGGTGTGTCATGAGTTTAACAACTATTCAACACTTCGTATATAGATTTGTGTGTTTGCGTGGGTATAGCTTATTGTTTACAATAAACCATTCCAGTCACTATAAGTATAACTGATGCTGTAATTATTACAGATTCCATCGCCTGCCGGACACAAAGCCAACTGGGTAGGTGTGTCCTATGAGAATATTGGAGATTATTCATTACTATTATTAATAATTACTATCATTACAACACTCGCTCCTTCTGCCATGCACTATTTTAAATCAAAGACATGTTAATTTTATTGCTTTCGCTTCAAAATTTATGTACGAGTATATCGAAAACGTTCTCCGAACTCCGAATGTCACTTACATTCAATGGGGCAAACAATCTCAACGTTTTAAATTCGTGTTTTCAATGTGACGCGTTCGGTTTTTTAATTAATAACGATTAGAATACAATAATATAATGCCAAAATCAAATGCATCGATTGAACAGACAGAACTGATTGCTACTAATAAAACAAAAACTATTTGATTTGGGAAAAGGTAGCCATTGGGCGCTTGGAATTGAGGACTCAGTCAAACCACTGGTCAGTTCATGAATAGTTATGCATGTAGATAAACGATATAGCTTAGTACGATTACATTGTTTAACAAACAGACTTCTTCTTTAGCTTATTATTCTAGTCTAGAGACATCTCCAATCCGATCAGTATGTCCGATGTACACTTTTTCAATAAATTTAAATTTTCACTTTCCCCGCTTTGCCACTGGGCTTTTGCGACTTGGGGCAACCTCAAATTTTGTGCGAGCCGCTGGGCACGTTTTCATTCGACCACGAACTCTGTGCCGATGACGGTGGCGGAGGCGTTGATCCAGGCTTCGGCGGCGTCGCCTTTTGCGGCTGCAGATCGAATCGCGCGTAAAAGAGCAAATAGGGCGTTATTGTGATCTTACGCGTGGGCGAAAGCAGCTCTTCGAACTCCCTTTGGGTCATGGCCTTGATCTTGTCGTCGTCGCACATATACCAAATGGGATCAGGACCTCCGTGGGCGTAGTTGGCTCTGACACCACCGCGACCCGTGCTTCCGTAGCCCGTGGGATATGTGCTGCCCGATCCTCCGAAGCTGAGATTGCTGTTGCTTCCATTTTGCAGGGACTCCTCGCTGAAATCGCTGCAACTGGCCGAGTTGCTGCTGCTCGTCTGCTGGCTACAACACAGTCTCATGGCACAGCAGTTGACTCCCTGGCAGGTGGTGCTTATGCTCAGCTTGCCAATTCCATTGGTGATGTTCTTGCTGGTTATCCCATTAACCTGCTTAACGTTCTTGCTCATATCACCGCTGCTGGAGGCCTTGCTGCGACCGAACTTCATCTTCTTCATCAAAATGTTGCCCGAGGAGGCCAAAGCCGAAGCTGCTGCAATGACTGGAGTGCTGGCCACGGAGCTGCTACCATTGTTTGGCGCAGCATTCTCATTGGAGGGCACTGCTTGCGAAGCCATCGTTTGCGAGTTCGTCATCGTATTCCTGCGATCCTTAGGGCAGTTGACATAGTCACTGGCGAGATCCAAGAAGCACGTATACGCGATGTAGTGGCCCACCGTCAGGGTGGCTCCCACATGCGTGATCACGCTGTACAGCTTGTAAACGTGCAGCTTGTTGCCCTCGCCCAGCTCACAGCAGGTGGCACAGAAACAGGGCAGAGTGAAGGTGGTCGGCACGTACGTACTCACCTTCTCCATGCCGCCAGAGAATCGATTCAGCTGAATGACCAGTAACCGCGGCAGCACCTCGTACGAGATGGAGCGGATGGCTTCGGTGTAGCCGGTGCACTGGTTGCAACTATATTTATTCTCCCCACGGAAATACTCTTTCGTAATGCAGGAATTCTAAGAACAAAAGGAAATTAGTTAAATCGTAGTTACTTATTGTTTATAGCCACTAACCTGTATATAGGTGCTCGGTTTGTCTTGGAGATCGGCATTGTCGTACCCCGAGATCGGCACCGGCACGGAAATATCAAGCATGCCCTGCTTTTGCCGCGTGATCGTCTCGCAACTGAGGCACTTGGTGGTCAGCACCACAATGCCTTCGAAGTCCGAGCTGAAGAAGTTCAGGTTGAGTTCCCGTATTCGCTCCTCCAGCCGCATTTTGTCCTTCAGCACGGTGGCGGAATTAATCTCGTCGTCACTGGAGTATTTTGTAGCCTGTGGTGGTGTGGGCAAAGCTGCACTTGTGGCAACCACGCCACTCGCACTCGTACTGGCACTTCCGCTGGTTCTGCTGGCGCCGCTGAGATCAACTGTGTTCAGATAGAACAGGCTGTTAGCGGTGGCATGGGCTGTGCCAGCACCGGTTATCCCGCCCGCCGTGGGACTACTCTCCTTGAGTGGCGACTGAACGCGCGTCGACTTGGATGACTTGACCTCGTCTTTTCTTTTTGATTTGCGAGAGAAGAACGACGTTTTGGTCGTGGTTGTTTGACTAGTTGCCAGCGATCCATTGCCAGCGTTCAGGTTCTGCGACGCAGTCGAATCAGTGCGATCCTGGCCCTCTCCGGTTTCGACCTCATCCGGGTTGGCTATGTACCTGAATAGGTAAACCCAATTAGTACATTTATTCATCTTTTTATGCTAACTTGTCAGTACAACTTACCCATTTGCGATGACCTCAGGACATTCGCCAATGGCCTTGATCAAAGACTGATTCGTTTCCCTGATGCAATTAAGCACGCACATTAGGAATTCGTGTGCGTCCTGCTGCTGGTTGCCTTCAAAGGTGGCGTTTACGTCCTGGATGGCGTGCAGCAGCGTGTCCGCGTGGTAGGGCTCCGTGGAGTCTGCCATCTCGTTGCCGTGCAGGTTGTTATACAGTTCGTGGAGTTTTTCGGTTACCGACTGATGAGTCGACTTGCTCGAACCGCTGCCACCGTTTCCGCTATTAACTCCGCCGTTCTGACCGCTGTACTGATCCGTACTGGTGGCCAGATCCTTGCTGCTCCAGCTGCGGGCGTGCTCCAACTGAGCGGCACTCACATTCCTGCCGAGGGACGCGGACCTGGCCGTTTGTTGGCGGACTATCGTCTGCTGCACAACATTCAAGTCCTGTATCAGGTGGTGTAGGCTGTGCAAAAAGTGCGGGGCAAAGCGCAGGGTGTAAACCACCGAATTCAAGTAGCAACTGTTGCCAATGTTGCACAGTGTGCCCATGGAAGGGGCATGGTTCAGGGCCGCCGCACTTCCGTTCAAGCCTGCGCCTGCTCCTGCGGCACTGCTGCCGCCGTTGGGACCATAATACTGATGGCTCTGCGTCTCCTGGGACTCGATCTCGTTTGACGAGGAGCCAGTGACCGATCGCGCAGCATTGCCTCCGTACCCGTTAGCCACGCGGCGCTCCTCGGTGGTGGTCTGGAATCGCCGATCGTATAGAGACATCGTGTTGGTCCTCTTGCGGCTGGACCGCGCTCCTGCTGCTCCCGACTTTCCGGCGGCGTTGAGTTCAGCCTGTGCTGCCGCAATAGCGGCCGCCGTTTCCGGCGATTGGATCTCAAGCTCTCTCAGAAGCTTGTTGCCCCGCGTTCTTTTGAGTCCTCCAGCGGTTCGGCGCTTCTTCCCAACGGGCTTTGCTTCTTGGACCTCCTCAATGCGGTTCCAGAACTCCGGTTTAAATAGTTCTGTAACAAGAAACATGATTATTAGTATTTTCAAATTAATATTTTAATAATTAGGTTCTATGAAAAATGAATGAAAAGGAATTGAAAGTGGTCTTCTGTAAAAAATAAGATTATTTTAATCACTTTTGTGATAATCAAGACAAGCTATCTTCACATACGTAACCACGGCGGTATTATACAATCTTATAGCCACGCTAATCACAATGTTTGTTGGTAACATGTGTTGCAGGTGTCTAAAACGGCTACAGTGGAACCTGGCGCAAAGAATCCTACCTGAAGGTGTGTATTCTGTGGACTCTGTGGGCGTGGGCGATGGCGCCTGAAGAGGCGGAGGTGGTGGAGCGACGTCGGGCTGCTTTAGGTCGCCTTCGAGTGGGGCCTTGGTCGCGGGCTCTTGCCGGGAACGTAGACTGTAACAGCGCGAGGTGTCCGCAACATAAACGCGCCGCTGACGCTTTTTAACTGGAGATAGCTTCGGCGAGTTCGCAGTCAGAATCGGTTGACTGTCTGCCAGCTGCGCGGAGACTACCAGAGGATAAAGCACGGAAACATGCAATGTGTCCTTCTCCTGCTGATTAATTGAATTTTCCTGAGGCGGCTGGCTGTTATCCTGTTCCTGATTTCGCTGATCCTCTAGTAGCTGACTGTTGATTTCAGTGTCAGTGGTGTCGTTTTGTGTGGGTGGAAGACTGGCTGGTTCCTCTTTGCGCTCATTTACGTCATATTCGTGCATCTTTCATTATCCTGGAAGAAGTGGATGAACAAGGAGTTATTACGAGACATCTTGCTGCGGTCTAGAAACAATCGATGTGAGCAATGCCAGGCAACTGGTCACAATCACAACAGGTTCCCAGCGATAAGGGGCCCGCGATTGATAATCAATTACTAATCTACACATGTGGGCACCCGAGCAGTGTGATTCATCGTAGCCAGGTAAATACCGAAGTTCAAGGGGATATATATAGTAGTGCTATCAGTATCTCTATCAGTAGTACATCTGTGTCATCTTCTCCAGCTAATAACTTTCAAAGCTTGCCCCAAAGCTTTTGAACTCAGCCTCGGTCAGCTGTTTCGTTGATTTTGCTCCTCGGTGGGTTCACCTCTTCCCGATCACATGCAGTGAGTGCCATCCAGTCAGGCAGGCACTATAACCAGGTATATAATGCCATAATCCCACGCTCGGTGCGGCGGCCAATCAAGAAGCAATTGAATTGATATAGACCTGAACCCGTGAACTTGGCCATAATTATGTAAAAACGGAAAGGGGGTGGTGCTGTGTGGGTGGCTGGCGGATGCAACGTAAACTATATTACTATTGATTTTGTTGCTGCTCGGCTGAAGGTCAACACAATTCGCAAAATCGGGGGCCCAAATCTCACTAGGTAAACAGTTATGATTATGACCGATAATTTATGCACGGCTATGGGTTAAAGATGCTTAATTGGGTTTTACTGGTTTCTAGAACTCGCGGGCTGGGAAAAAACACTCACATATTGGTGGAGCAACATTTGTGGGCAATGCTGCGCTATGTGGATCGGGGAAAAGTTATAGAACGCCGCTTCAGCCGCCGATCGAGTGCAAAAAACCGATTGAGAAGGAAAGAAATTTTGTTTGCAACGTAAGACACGCACGCACACACATACGCACAACCGCACGCACTCACACATGCACACGCTACTCGCTGTGTTAACAGCACTTTTCACTTTTTTTTGCACTCACAGCTGCCCGGTTTGCGGCCATTTATCGGTTTCTATCGCACGCACGACGACCAAACTCGCTGGCAGCCAATAAGTATTCGCTCTGGGGCTATTTAGTCCCGGTTTTACGTCGCCTATTACATTAAGTTTGTCCAGTGAAATTATTATATTGGAGCGGACGTCTAGGGATGCAAGAGAAATAATCGATGCATGTCGTGCTAGCGCTGGTACCGCTATCCCGACTATCGATGGTCGGCGCTAGTCGAATAGTATCAATCGATTGGTTTTCCGATCGTATTTTATAGCGATTACAAAAGCGCAAAAAAAGTGTAATTCAAACATTTAAATTTTGACTAAATCATTTCTGACAAACTAATAAGATCTTCAAATAAACAAGAAACAATTTGTGAATGAAAGGACTTACTTAATAAAGTATTCTAAAAATGTATTACCTTAACACAAAGTTTAAGGAACAAACTTGATGAAAATAAATAAAAACTTGTTAACGCTTTTACATTAAGTGTTAATGAAAGCGGAAAATAGGTACTGAAAGGGGTGTGGCCCCACGTTGGGCGCCAGAAACATTATCTAACTAACATACGCGTCTATCAAGTGCAGCAAAGTGATAATTAGCTCATAAATATGAATGAGCCAGCGATTAGAGTACCTAACTTCACCCACAATGCCGTATTAATATCAACTAAACGCCAAACAAATGGCTGCAAGTGCGATTGAGTTGTTTGCTTTGGCTTTTCCTTTCGCGCTCACTGAGGCCCTGAACCACTGAGGCACTGGACCGCTGAACCACCAAAAACCACGAGTGGGGCGACGTAACAAGAGGGCGGACTCTATAAATTACCGCTGTGCAATGGCCAGTCGGCAGTGGTTAGACAAAGTTGTCTTAGCTACTTGCATGACCATATAATCTCCATACACACGAGTGGATATATTTTATCTCCGTTGTCTGTGTGGTTTGCACACACAATTTCGCAGCTGGGAAAGCAGACCAGTCACGCAGTCGCAAATTGTTACAATTAAGGGCCACTAAAAATTGTCCGTGAACTGGTTACGACTGCAGCGGATTCAATGACTTCTAGGGCCCGACCTTCGCCTTAACTCTCAAACTTGAAGTTTTGGCCAAATGAATAGTCACCATAAAGTGGCTTCGAATTTGTGCCACCGTTTTGACCACCCACCTGGCCACCCTGGCCAACTTCACGGGTTTATTTTTATAGTCTACGCAGAGAGAATCATTTAATTCAAAGTATTTTCGAAGAAGATTTTCTAATTAAGTTTCCTAACAACTTAATAAAGTATCTTAAATAAAGTATCTTGGTTTTCGAGTATATGTTTTAAAGCATTTATTTAATACTATTCTATTATATTTTCAAATATGAATGTTAGAAATTCCGTGTGTACTTGCACCAAATCTGCCAAAAAAGTATTGCCCGGTCATTGTTATTATTGTTTCTTTCTGCTCTAACAGTTCGTTTTCAGCTCCCACTTTGCTATTTGCTATTAACACGCTTTTGAGCCATTTATGCCGGTATACTTGGCTCGCTGCTGTTGGCCAACTAGCAACGAGCTACCAACTGCAAACGAGCCACTACCGCATTTCCCCCAGCCGAGCCAGCTTCAATTTTCGATAGCCCCTTGAGGCGAGCAGTTCGGCGCAGAGTGGTGGTCAGCTTGAGTTACTGGATGCGAACATGTTGTGGATAATGGGGCTAGTTGTGGCCGCCGTGCGGTTCAATGGCCAGCCGAGTGCTGCGGCAAATGTCACGGTGATCGAAGACATTAGGAGCGCCTTCAGAGGCGTCACCAACGACTCGGAGCTGCTGAATCACATAATACCGGAAATGTACGGGGCGAGCATGCGCACTGCGAATCCCTCCTTTGTCTTCAAGATGCCCAGCAAATCGATCGGCGGTGGCGACGACTACGAACTGCTAACAATGCAGCGATCCGATTTCGCGGAACCAATCTTCCCCAATATCAGCCAGTCGGCCACGGCCATCGATTCACCCAGCACCATTCCGCCGGAAACGAGTGTGAAGACCAGTCTCATGGTATCTCCGCAGCAGGATTGGCAGCAGATGGGTCTGGAGGGCTGGACGGGGGAGCTGAAGCCACCAGTTCCCTCGCTGGAGCAGGATCACAGGTGAGTGGGATTTCCTTAGAACCTATATAATGCGATTGGGTATAGAACAAGTTACTGGCCAAAAGTTACTTACAAAATATATGACTTTTTGTTCTGATTCATTAACTTAGATGGAAGTTGTGGCTGCTTTGTTTAATTAAAGATAAACAGCTGCTGTACTCTCATTAAAATTGTACTTTAAATTATTGTTTTGCTTGTAAAATGTGCTAGTTACCTAAACGTTTCAACCCATCTACTAATCCATCGCAAAACAAATTAATGTTTACGCCCCAAGTCGATTTACAGGGACACTCGACCGCCGATCAGCTGGCAGAACTCGTATCCCCACGACGAGATTCGTCTGGAGTTCCAGAACCACCATTTCGATGGCCGGGTGACGGACATACGCGTGATAACACCAACAACTAGTAAGCCAGCGGATACGGAAGGGATGGAGGACCTGATGAACGCTCAGAATGTGTACATAGCGCGGGTAAACGATCCATTCGGTTACTCCATGAAGTGGAGCTTCACCAACGACAGCAGCCGGGGCAAGGAGCTCCTGCCGGAGGGAGATCGTGGAAAGAGGGACGTTGCTCGGCTGTACTCCATGATCAAGTGCTCCACGGGCTGTGATCCACTGATCTACAAGGGCTACGGCTGCTACTGCGGATTCGGTGGCCACGGAGTGCCCGCCGATGGCATCGATCGCTGTTGTCGCGTGCACGACAAGTGCTACGGCCAGAGCAACTGCATCTCCTATCTGGAATACTTTGTGCCCTACGTTTGGAAGTGCTACCGCGGCAAGCCGCTGTGCGCCGTCGACCATGGCGAGTTCGGTGGCCCCGACTCCTGTGCCGCTCGCCTCTGCCAATGCGATCTGCGGCTTTCCAGGTGCCTCAAGAGGTACTACTGCCCACACCGGCGCTCTATTTGCCACTCGTCCAGATCTCGACGCTTACAGAACCTCATATTCTTCGATTGATGTTTATTGTTAATGGTAGCATGTAAGTTCCAAAATGAAATGTAGAAATGAATACGTGTGAAAGGTAGGGTAAGCCTAGTGATGCCTTTGGCTCTTTCGGAAGCCGCTCCTGGCCTTGCTTCCACTCGATTTATCCGCTCGCGAGCTTCCCGGATTGCTCACCGGCGTGGCCGTGATCCCTGCCTGCGCGTCCGGCAATTGGGAGAACTCCTTGGTCGCCTGACAGTCCTGCACGAACAAACGCGCCGTCTTGTGCTGAGTCGTGTGTGGTTTGTAGGCCACCAAAACGTTGTGGGCCATGAGCAGGACATCCCGGTGCAGCTCGCTCAGGCTGCGAATAAATCCCGAGTCGATGTTCCGCTTGATGGTGGGGAAATCCATGGGGCGCAGGCACAGATCCGCATGTCGCTGCGCGTGCTCGTCGTGGAAGGGACGCTTAAAGGGCGCCGCATGCTTGCTGTCCAGCAACATGGCATAAATGGACAGGAAGAGCTTCTTGGAGGCGGCTCGCGTTTCTCTCCGATCGTCGGTGTGCTCGCTGGAGGCGGGTGAGTTGGGTATGCTGTCGATTACGGGCGTGGATGAGCATCGGCGACGCGTGGACCTAGCAGTGGAGTGATCGCTGGCTGTAGTGGCGTCATCGTCCACCATTGGACTTTCGGACCGATCCCGATGTGGCAGTTTTCGTAGCAAAGGCGTTCGAGCTGGCGCCGACGGTGGCTGAGGTGTGCCACTCAGCTCCAGCTCCGATTTGGAGTCATCCAGAGCCAGCTTCAATGGCGGTGGCTTTGCTTTTGCACTCCTGGGATGGTCATCGTGCTTGCTACTGTCCGTCAACGAGGACGACTCCTCGTCTGTGTCGTGCAGATCCACAGGAACCGGAGCGGATTGAGTGGTCGTCTTTTCTTCCGTTGTTACTGGCTTTCCCGTCGTGTCCTTGCCTGATTTGCTTTGTGCTTCCGTAGTGGATTGGTGATCTATAGGTTCCGGCTCGTCCGTGCTTCCTCCTGCTTTATTTTGTCCTTGGGAGCTACTTTCCTGTTCGGATTTGTCTTCCGTGGCCTCCTCCTTTTTCGAAAGGGAATCTGTGGCCCCATCCTCCTCCATTTTCGTAGGTGGCGAACCTGCAGTATCCTCACTTGAAGTGCTGATAATAGTTATGGTCTCACCAATCTCCTCCACCGCCACCTCGCTGGCCAACGGCTCGGACTCTGCGTCCTCGGTGCCCCTAGTAGATTCACCACCGGACTGACCGCGATCCTTACTCTCCTGGGAGGCCACCGCAGCCAAGGGTATATTATCGTTGGAGTCATCGCTGGATCCAATTACTAGCTCCACAGATTTCGGTTTATCACTGGCTGGGGAACTTTTACTTTGCTCCCTCTTCAAAGCGTCCAGTTTGTCCTCAAAGTCAATGACTTCGGCTTTATCGATCGATGGCGAGGCTACGACGTCGTCCACATTTTTCAGAATCTCATCGTCAATGACACTGGCCATATCAATGTCGATGTCATCTATTATTTGGTCAAAGTTTTTGAAGACCTCCAGCAGCTGCGCTTCGTTGGGATCGGCCTCGTCGGAGTCTGCTGTGCCAGCGGCAGACGAAGTGGCTTCGTCTACACCCTTCTCCTGATTTCCTGACTCCTCTGCCTTCACCAAGCTTCCACCCTCGTTCGTCTTTGCCGCAGCCTTGTTCTTTTCCAGCAGCATGGAGAGCGTAGGTGCCGCCTGCGAGGGACTTCGTTCGAGAGTTGGCGTTGTAGAAGCGATTGCCTCACTGACCGGAGGTCCGCTAATAGGTCGGGATATGAGTACCGCATCCGTGGGGCTCTTCATTGTGATGGCTGGCTGATTGGCAATAGCCGAGCTGGCACCGCTGGTCAGCAGCGAAGTAATGGTTGGCGCCGTTGCCCTGGCCACGCTGCCAGTTACTCCGGCGGCCAGTGCAGCTCCTCCTGGGGTGGGCGTTGCAGGCGCATTGCCTGTGGGCGATTTCAGGAGAGATGTGAGTAGAGGCGAAGGACCCGTCTGCTGTTTGCCATTGCCACCGGTGTTAATGTCCTCCACGTCCATATCGACGGAGGTCGTGTCGGCGGCTTGGTTGGAACGCTTGACGGCTGGACCGCTGTTTCGCCAGTTGCTGGCCAGGTCCTTCTTGCGCTGCTCGCGCTCCCGCATGCGATTCTCCAGCTTCATCTCATCGACGCGGCGCATCTCCTGCTCCTTCTCGATCTCCAGCCACATGTCCTGCAGCTCCTGCTCGGTCACCGCGTCCGATTGCAGCGACTCAATTTCCCGCTGGATGCGTCGGTAAGTCTCCTGATCCTGACGCATCTGAGCCTTGATCTCCGCCTGCCGCTCCTCCGTGAGCCGGCGGAGCAGCAATTCTGTGGGCGTCTCCACGGTGGCCGGTGAGGAGACGCCGGCACTGCTTTCGCTGCTGCGCTTTTTACGCTTGGTGGCCTCCACGCTTTCCAGCAGATTGCCGTACTGCACGGCACAGTTCTTCTGCGAGAACCAGTCCGCCGGTCGGTTGCTGCTGCCATTGCCGCAGATCGTCTTCAGCGTGCGGCTCACCGTGATCCAATTCTGGTCGCCGCTGCAGGAGACCGCCGACGCCAGGATGAGCTGCTCCCGCTTGGACCACGTGTCCAGTGGGATGCGGCTCAATTGCAGGCGCTCTTGTACCCCGGCAGACATTCTGAACTGCAATTTATTGATTTCAATCAATAATTCGTAAACAAAACAGAATGCTATCGATGACTACACAAAAATCTGTAATACTGCCTTTCGTCGAAAATGCAGTGTGGCCGTAGCGCACCGATATCGAAAGGCTGGCTTATCGATTTCTGGGCACCGCTAACCGATAGCAACACAAAAACAAGTTTTCCGAATTTCATAGCCAGTTAAGTAAAACAGGCATTTCGAAATGGAGCCCATATCACATCTGGTGAAGTCCTCGCTGCCCAATTACTTGTCAAGTCTGCCGGTTCCCGACAGCATTGGCGGCTGGTTTAAGCTCTCCTGTAAGTTTGGGCAATAAGCGTGTTTGTGCCCATTGGAATTTGATTTGCCTTCAAAGGGCGCCCCACATAAGCCCAAATCCACGATAATGACGCAGCATCTAGGGGGCCAACTAAAGGGGCTACTAGGTGCAAATGTGGCGTGATATTGCGGAGTAACTAACGGTAATCAGAAGTGCAATGTGTGCACTTCCAGGCAAAAAAGTTGAAGTGATCCGGCAGCGATTATGCAACAACTGCTGAGCTCGCCAAGAAATTGGAGCAAGTTTATCTCGCAGATAGGCAACTCGATAGACTCATAATACAGGCATACCAACATGGGTATATCTATAAGCATATATGCGCATATCTTGGTGCGTTTATAACCCAATATGTGTGTAGGGAACGACCTTGTGCCGGTTACGGCTGATCGCCCAAAATATCTAGTTCTAAAGCTTAAAATACACTGCATTCCGTATTAACCTGGTTTCGTTTGCAGTCAAGGATTGGCTGGCCCTGATCCCACCCACCGTGGTGGTGGCCGGAATCGGCTACACCGCCTACCTGGCCTACTGTCCGGCGGCACGGGCCAGCTGCTCGGCGAAAATCAGCGGACGCTGCAACAACCAGATCCGCAAGAACGAGCCCAAGGTGGTGGACATGATCGACGTGGAGGACATTGCAGAGAAGGCGGCCTTCTGTCGCTGCTGGAAGACTAAGAACGTGAGTGCATTTCAACGAGCTTATGCCGAACTATCTGTTCACAATCCTAAACCGATATCCTCTATTCGCAGTGGCCCTACTGCGATGGCAGCCATGGCGAGCACAACAAGCAGACTGGAGACAACGTCGGACCAATTGTCATCAAGAAGTAGATTGCGGCGGTGCATCGGTACACAAAAGTCTAGCATTTCCTCGTTCGAATTCCCGCTGAGCTGCAGTTCGCTTTTAAAACCAATAGTACTTTGAAGTACTTCTACGCTGTCAGAACCCTTGTAATTGTAAGCAATAATTGATGATATTGATGGATTAAGTTAAAAGGAGCCAATAAAATTGCCCAAACAAATTTAAATCTATATGCTCAATTCAGCATTACTAATTACTAATAAATGCCCGACCTAACCTTTAACAACAAAATAAACCACACACACACACACACTTGAGAGAAAACCGTGCTGTTATTAATAGAAAACCTTTTATTTTTTATAAATATTTTCTGGCTGCAGGCGGCTGTTCCGTTGACAATATCATGATGTACTATGCTTAGGCGGTTACAAACAAATTCTCCAGTACAAAAAGCAGGAGGCGAGACACACGATTCCGCCAAACGTGGGAGGCGGCACGGCAGATATTGGATATCTTTAGGGTACTTATCAGTTGGAACTTAAGAAATGGGCATAGTGCTCTTCCTGCATTTTAAATCTCAAACTTTATTGTTACTGCTGCTGTTTTTGTTGTTGGTCTAAATGAGGACTGCTGCTTTGAGCGGAGCTGGGCTGGGCAGAAATGATTATTTGAAGATCTTGCCCTGGTTGAACTTGCGACCGTCCTTGTCGGTGCCGGACCAGGAGAAGTACTGGGTAACCAGCTTCTTGGTCTCCTCGCTCTTGGCGTCGAGCTTCTTCCAGTCGTACACCTCGTAGTCAATCTGCCAGTCGGGGGAGAGGGTGAAGGCCAGATCCTGTCCGCGCCACACCCAGATGCCGGAGATGGTGCTGTTGCCGTCCTCGCCGAACAGGCAAACGGAGGCGAAGGCCGCCTTGCGCATCTTGTCCAGACGCTGGAACATGCCGGTGATGAGATTGCACGACATGAACACCTTGGACAGCTCCTCGTTGTACTTGTACTCGCCGATCCAGATCGAGTAGTTCTCGGCATCGAACTTCTCGAAGAAGTAGGGAATGGACTTGGCCTCGTCCTCGTTGGAGTACACGCGCTTGAAGTCATCGAAGTTGAAGGTGCCCTTGGGCAGCGCATCGAAGGGGTCCTTGGACTTGGGCTCGGCGGCCAGGGCCTCATCGGCGGCGTCCAGCTCCTCTTCGGGCTCGGCAGCCTTCTTGGGCGCCTCCTTCTTTTCCTTGGGCTTCTTCTCCTGCTTCTGCTGCTGCTGGGGCTTGGCGGCTCCGGTCTTGGCCTGGAACTCGGCGTACTTCTTGGGGTCAAAGACCAGGGCCTTCTCGCACAGCTTGTAGTCCTTGACGACGGCCTGGACCTGCTTCTGGTTGAGGATGGTGACGAACCAGCGGTTCACGTTGCCGAAGGCACTGCGTACACTGGGCTCCAGGACGTACTCGTACAGGTGGAGCAGGCTGCTGAAGACCACAATGTCGGCCAATGTGATTCTCTCGCCGGCCAGGAAGGTGGCGTCCTGCAGCTTCTGGTTGAGCTGCTGCAGCACAGCCTCGGCCTCCTGCTTGGCAGTGGTATTCTTCTGCTGCGGCAGGATGCCCAGCAGGGGGAAGACCCAGGCACAGGAGGCAGGCACAATCTCGTTGTCGGCGAAGGAGATCCACTGCTGGACCTGGGCCTGCACGAAGGGGCACTTTCCGCCGCGCAGCTGCTCGTTGGCCAGCAGATAGGCGATGGCATTGGACTCGCTCAAGTACTGTCCTTCGGCGGTCTCAAAGGCGGGCACCTACGGGCACATATCGTGTTGATGACCTGGCACTAGCCACACCCACAAAAAGAGCAGACTCACCTTGCCACTGGGGAACTTCTTTAGGAACTCAGCCGACTTGTTGGTCTCGCCGAACTTGAAGTTGTCGGCCACTTTCACCTGGGCTCCGGAGTACTGGGCCGCGATGAGCGCTTTGTAGGCCCGGAAGTTCTCGGGGTAAGTGTACAGAGTCTGCAAATATGGGTGGATTAGTTGTGATATCGTGGCACCTAACCGGCATCTGGAAATTCGCAAATTCACATGGCCCGAGGCCACGGATTTGCAAATCCTCACTGCCCTTGAGCGTACGTACTCCTTTCACCATGGTGGATTCGCCGTTTAAATCGTCTGCCTGCAAATACAGTATTGAATACGATATAGTGCCAAATTCAGCGAAAAAACGCGGAGCACACGCACTCACCGGAAACGAAGAAGAGAAGGGACGGAAACAGGGCTGCAGAAGTCATCAATGTTACGGCGGTATATCGATATTTTCCAGGCCATTTTAGTCATCGATATTCGTCCTCGATGTGAAATTATAGCTAAAAACTTAAACCATTATTGTTTTTGGTATATTTATCACATTTCAGTTTGTAAATAAAGACCAATAAATGTGGGTTCCATAACAGCGTGCTGTTAAGCGCAAAGCGTTCCACCACTAACTGATCGTTAGTAGCAAAGATATTATTTCAAATCAGGGGCGTTTATTCGTAAACGACCGTTATTTTCTTGAATTTGAAGTGTTCCCCTATAAAATGCGATTTCGTTTTATATTTACATTTAGCTTACTTTTTAGTATGGCCTGATATTTCATAATTTGAATTTCTGTTATTTACCGATCGTCAGACACTGTGTTGTAAAGCAAAAACATAATCTTTGCAGTCGAATAGCAGTCTAATCGATGTTAACAGCAGCGAACTATGTTAAGATGGTGATTCAAATTTTAGGAACAGATTTTTGTTTTAATATAAAAATGTTTTATTATTTGGTAAATAATAACAACTCTGCTAAGATATTACAACGTCAAACAAAACAGTATTTTCTTCCGTTGTTCAGATCAATGATCTGAATATTGAACATTTTATTTCTCAAATCAAATATTTCCCGTCTTCATAAATTAAGAAGCCAAAGACGACGCATTGCTTAATGAAAACCATTACAGGTACTTTATTTAGATACTACAAACATGATAACTACGTTCCCCCCACCACTGGAGAATGCATCAGCATCGAATCGATCGAGGGCCTTCCTTCTCGACAGCATCCTCTTTTTTTCCGAACGGAAATGCCGCGCATTGGGACGGACTGAGTTTGTGTCTGGGGGTTCGGGGCAAACATTTTTCCAGCTGCCGCCGTCGTAGAGTTCAAGTTCTGCATTGCTCTAATCGCTGCATTGTCATCTTCTCCAGCTCCAGCTTCTACTCTGGCTGCAACTCCAGCTACAGCTGCAGCCCCTTTTCCCAATCACCGCTTGGCGAAGTGCAGGTTTTCGCTGCTTGTGCTTGTTCTAAGCCGATGTTGCAGTTGATGCAGTTGTTGCTGCATCTGGTGGTGGTTGAGCCGTGGGTTGGTATGAGTTGCTGTTGCCGCGCTTGTGGGAACGAGCACACATAGCAGGAAAACTATTTTCAAATTGGAAAGGTTTTGCACTTCTCCAACGCGCCGCGTTCGCCGACGACAACCTCTTTCTCGTTAGTTTGTTATTTTAACTATTATATCAATTAGTTGCGGCGTTTGACGGCTTCTTGTTGCTGCTGCTGCTGTTCCTGATTGCTATTGCTGCTGCGGCTGCTTCGACCGGGAGGAAGTGGAAATCCAGTGCAGGGAAAGCCAGCTGCCGCGGCCGTTGCAACTGAATGCGCTTCTCGACTTTGCCACCGCCGGTCGGGGTTGCAAACTCGCGGGGCCCATATTCATTTAGAAAATATGTAAATAAGCCAGCCGAGCAGCCGAAGTGAAGTGCCCTGCTCTCTCCTCCCTCCGGTGCGTTGGCATTTAAATGAGCGTGAAGCAAATTGTGTGGGAGGAGTAGCTCCATGGCCGTGCAGCAAGTGGCCATACAGTAGCCATCTAGCCCTAGCCACGGAGCACTAACAATGACCCACGGGGTTGAAAGGTGTTCCGGCTTCATTCCTTTGGCCTGAAATTAAAATTGGAGAGCAGCGAAATGCTGTGTTAATAGCGGCAGCAGGTGTTACAGTTACACTCAAACGCCCACGCAACAGAACGCACATACATACGTACATATGTAGGTAAATGTGTATGTGTTGTCATCTTGTCGTTGGCAAAAAGGTTCACTGGAAACAACAGTGTAGCTAATCCTTTTTAAGAATTATCTATTACTTTGATAATAGGTTTTAGACACGATAGTTAATTAAGATTATTATTTTACTATTTTCTCTATTTTAAACATTCAGCAAACTTTAAACAGCAGATCATCTAATTCAATTAACATGACAATCTTAACGAAAAGGTCGTTTAACTTTGAATAGAAGTGTAACAAAAACCTGTGGATTGTAAATAGCTTGTTGTACAAATACAAGTTATTATGGATCATTAAGAAATTTGCTACTGAATAGTTTTCTGTCGGATTTCCGTAACTAAATAGCTCGAGGTTCAGTTGGGTGCCTTGAATGTTGAGCCATTTATAAGGCATATACATACATTTAAAAGGCATGTTCCAAGAGATATTTTGTTTATTTTTTTCTCACCATGTGACAAAAGGCGGGCAAAAAGCCGTTACTTACCCGCAGGCGCCACGGTAACAACACAACTGCAACAACAACCCCCGCCGAGTTTTCACACGAAAATCTATTGGTGTTGCAGTTCCAAGTTCCCAGTACCCAGTGGCCTGGGTTTCTGTCTCTGTGCTTCTGTAGGGGCCACTCGGATTCGATTTTTAATCGCGTGTCACCAGCCCATAAACTGGTGGACCGTTGACTGCCGTGGGCTTTGCTTTTCCACATTCGGCGGCTGCTTGTCAGTCCGTTTGGCAGATAAAGGACCGCAAATCGGCAAGGCTACTGCTGTTTTCCCGGACCGAGCGCATGTGCAGCATGCGGGACAGCAGGCCATTGACTCCATGTAGTGGTGCTTGGTGCTACGAATATCTTGCAACACGCCCTCATTTTTCGGGAGTTGCTGCTGCTGCGGGGCGTGTGCCACTCGATGTGGGTCACGGGTCAATCAAATATACCATACTTCTCCCATAATTAATGCGTTTGGCTAATTGGCCACTCAGCCGGAGGGGTTGGGTTGGAAAACGACTCCCGCCGATCCCCGTGAGATGGAAGCTCCGCTCTCTTCGTTGTGCTGACCCAACTTAATAGACGAGCATGAAATCTAGTCACGAACTTAATCATGAACCACCGTGCACTAGATCCATGTTCGCCGACAAAATAGAGTCAGAAAAGAGCATCCTTCCCCACATCCCCACTTTTGGGCTTCTTTCTCGCCCGGATGATGATTATTGCCCCTGCACGACTTTCTGTGGCATTTTTGTGATTGGTGATTGGGTTAGGCTTTGGTTTTTCTTTCTTTTTTGTTTTGGGTTTTCGATATTGGGCATTGGACATTGGGTTTTCCGTTTGGGGCTTAGTAGTTTGCATGTCATGTCATTGCTCTCGTGCCTGCCAACAATTGCGATCGGTTTGATCGGTTTTCATAGCTCAATTGGGTGGCCACAGTCAGCAGTTCCCCTTCCCTTTTCGGCCACCACCACCACTTTTGTTCGGATCCCCGGGTAATATGAATGAATCAAGCTCCGAGCTTCGAATTAAGGTTTATTATTTTTTGTTCGCCCGTCCGCAGTTTGCCGTTTTTTCTGCTGATTTATACAATAATATGTGGCACGCCTCCACCTCCTCCTCCCACAGCTCCCTTGCACCCACCACCATGATTCTCCTCTGACGAAAAGCCGACAGAATCAGAATCGGAATCGGAATCAGAATCGCCGTCGTCTTTGAGAATTGTTTAAGAATTGTGGCGTCGCTGCAGTTTGAATTTCTGCTGATCGGGGCACAAAGACGGAGAGCAGAGTTGAATAAAATCCGATACATATAGTGACTGATACAGGCCAGCCACCCGATTCGACGGAAATTATTTGTTTGCCAAGCTTGGGGGTGTATACAAATGCAACAACTATTAATCTGAACTATGCGACAGCGTTGTCTTCTCAGAATTCGGTATTTCAGCAATTTGTTCCGGTAGAAACCGGAGGAAAAGTCAAGTTAGGGAGGCGGAACTACAGAAGAACAGAAAAAAAAGACAGTTGCGGGGTAAATAATAGTTATGGAATATTTGAATTTGAAAACCATGGATATGCTGAGCATAATTCAAAAATAATTTATATGGAAAGAAAGGTGAAAGGTGACTGACTGAGTTTTATCAAGAATACAAATTATGTATTTGTTTTCTCTTTGCTCTTAAATGACTTTCTTGTAAGATCTGAGCAATGAGAGCACTATTATTTCGACCGCAACTGTACGCAGATCGGTGACTCAGCTGGCAACAGTTGTTGAACTTTTAACCTTTGTTGTTAGGCTAACAATTTTCCCAGTTCTTCCCAGTTGGCTACAATTAATTTTGAATTTGGGGGATCGTTGTTCTGGGCCTGTTTTGCTTGGCCCGAAAGTGGTCTAAATTAGCATTAATTTTCATTTTATTTCGGACCAGCAATCAAGTCGCTCCTCCGCTATCGCTCTTCCTTTTGGGCTCTCTTTCCCTCTCTTTGGCACTCCAACAGGTGCTCTTTTCCATCTTTTTTTTTTCGGCCGTTCCGTCTGAATGACGTTGTGTGCGTGCGAGACATTGACTAATTACCTTGCGTCTCTTTTTCTTCAAAGATCACCACCTGTTTGTCCCTTTGCTTTTCGAAGGAAGTACACGCGAAGTTTGTCAAGAAAACACGTGCTTGATGATTGAACTACCGTTATTAATGAGTGTGGATCTAGTCACAAATACTAAGAAAATCAATGTGAAACACTGGACCCCCACCCACTAAAAACAGCAGTATGAATTCCAATTCCAGCTCCAGTCCCAATTCCATTAGAATGGGATTTTTGCGTTCTCCATTTCCCTCGCCTCCTCTTTAATTTCAATTTTTAAGCGATAGTGCAAAACACAATACACGACAATGTGCTCGACCCATTTAGTTCGTTTCTGTTCTTATTTCGAATTTTTTCTTTTTAGCGTTGATAAGCGGCGTCTCTTTTCAGCTTTCTCTGCTTCTTATCAGCTCTTCACACATACACATACGTACGCAATGAATCTTTCCCAATTCCAATTAAAAATTCCACGATCTGCACGGCGGTGTGGCAACTCCGCCAAAGAATCGCTTATTGGCAGGCGCAAAAAATATAGGGAAAATTCAGCGTAAGTCTTTTTTTTGTGTTGCTCGCCCGCTTATATACATACCCGTACACTAACAAAGCGAAGCTTACACTCGCGCACAGCAAAACGGTAAAGAGCGGGAGAGAGAGCGAAAGAGAAGCAAGTTGATAGCGATAGTTGTTGTTGCTGTTGGTTTTGCTTTATTTCTCAAGTATGTCTTGCCCTCTGGTTGTTGTGTTCTTCTTCTGTCTGTTCTTTGAATTGAAGAAGTATGGCGAATTACACACAGGCACAAACATATATACATACGTACGTACGAAATACACACGCGGCGGCGTCGCTTCGTTTCGCAAATTCGTTTTTATTAAATCGCTATTGAAATTAAATCATTTCTAATTAGACGGCACATTTGAACTGTAAATGCTGCTTGCATCCGTTCGTTTTTATCGGCTAGGCAGTCTCAAATGTGTGAGCGATGGCGATGGAGATCGTACGTGTGTGTGGGTGAGCTTGACTTGTAATCAACGGCAATTTGAGTTTAGAATGGCACACACACACTCCCGCCGTACGCAGAAAACACGCGTTGAATACTTTACTTTCAGTAACTACTATTTGTTTAGGGCATTTCTTCTTTAAAACCCTTCAACTCTTTCTCGGAAGCAGCGAAAACACGGCACACCACGACGACGGCGCAGGACAAACTGAAACTGAACTGATCGCGAGTGACGCTCTTCCATTTATATACGGCTCACGATAGCAGGGTTGCCGAGCCGCTCGTTTCCTGGTTACCTTAATTGTTGTCATGTTATGGATTTAAATTCGGGGTTTCTTGAAAACGGTTAACCACGATCACTCCCTTTAACTGGTCAACGTGTCGTTGGCATATTTAATTTAAATTATTGTTTTGTTTTCGTCTACCTTGACAACCCTAGTAAGCCTGGTAATTGAACTCTACTCACATACACACATTTATTGCTGAGCGTGAATTTCTCTCCCCTTTGTATGTGTGCAATCGTGTGTGCAAATGATACAAAGCTGAATTATATATCAAAGGCAGAGAAAAATAATGATGACGCAGTGAAAAAAAAATATTAAAATAATTACAACGGCCGTCGACTCCTCTTCGCCTTCTTCTTCTCGGGGTGGTTTCTTGAAGTGTAGTAGAAAGGTTTACCCGACAAACCTTCGGATGCACCAAAACAAAAAATGCCTTATTAAGATAGTTTTCTTGATTTTACACAACATTTGTCAAAAGAATAACTTAATAATAGTATCAATAAGTACCAGAAATGCCTAAAATTTAGTATTATTACTTAGTAAATAAGTTAATAATTTTCCCAAGTGATCCACTTTTCTGTGCGTGTAGTTATCAATGTACAGACATGCGGAATTTCAGTTGTTTCCTTTTATTTCGGTGTGTCAATGGCTTGGCCAAAAACCAAGAAGGGTTGTTGTCTGTCTTAGCTTTCCTCCCCTTTCCATGCGCTTCCCTCCCTATTCATAAAGCGCTTGCGCAGCTGTTGCTCGCCCTTCTTCTGCTTGTTCTTCTTCTTGCCCATTATATACAAACATACAAACGTATGTACATATATATAGAATACCTTCTTTTTTTTGACACAGTTATCTGCTTGCTCAATGAAGTTTGCAGAACTGGCATTTCCATACGCGTATTTTCATTCATTTTCCGCTTCCTGTAATTGAAATTCGGCGACGCTGGCTAATTGCCGATTGTGTGGGCGTGGACGTAGGCGTATATCTACGTACGTACGGGTATCTGCAGGGTATTTCTTCTTGTTAGAGGGGTGGGGGGAGGGGTTACACACAGTGTAGCCCAGTTCCCATAAAACGCAAAAGGAACCCAACACTCCACTTTAGATAGTGCTAATTGGTCGGACTAGGAAGCGGGCCAAAACGGGCCACGGTAATGGTAATAGTAATGGTAATGGTCTTGGATCAGGTCATCCGCTACCGTTTGCTCGCCACCGTTCTTCCCCCAAAAACATAAACTAATCTCGGTTCATCTGACAAGCTGGAACGTCTTTATGGTCGCTGCTCTTGAATACTTTGAATGCACTGGGCGAAACCGGTTGCAAGAAGTTAGGAGGAGGCACTATGGAGGCTTAGATAGCAAGTTTTAAACGAAAAATTAGATTATGTAGGTGTTGTTAGCTATCAATGGTTCTTAGTTTATACCAAATATTTCAGTGCTCATTTCAATAGTAATACCATTATTTAGATACCTACTGTAAAATGATGATACGATCGTACTAAGAGAATGTTCCCTGTGTGGAGATCGACTCCCTCCCCCAATCTCTCGCTTGGCCCAATTAAACGCTCTGTTCTTCCCACAGTTGGTGGGTCTAACCCAGTTCAAAGCCCAGCCTTAGTGGAAGACCAGCCTGGGGCAACACCAGCTCTGTTTTGTAGATTACAAAAATCACACATGCCTGGGCTACTTGTCATTGCGAAAATTTCGAGGTGTGTAGGCAGCAGTTGCATTGACAGAGGTGTTCGAGGTGATCTCACAGGGGTTTCCCAAGGGGGGTTTTCTTCGGCTATCGACGAAGAGGTGCGGAGGAGGATTGGCTATGGCCTGACCCGGCCAATCTCCAGCTGGTGCTCGGACCCGTATCTCTCGCATTGTAAATGTCAGTGGTGTTTTTCAGCCATTGCCCAACTGCCACGGTCCATGGTCCCCATCATCCAGCCCCCATGCCCATGCCAAGCCAAACCAAAACCATTCCAATCCCATTTCTAGGCCCCATCCACATGCACATCCACATCTACGTCCACGTCCGCGTCCGACGTCCACTCACATTAAATTACATACACTCCTTTTGTTTGCAATATATTTAAATTGCTTGGCCGGCCTGTCTAAACAGTCCAAAAACAGCGAGAGGATCGCTGAAAGAAATACGAAAAATGGGGAAAATAAAAAGCATTGCCAAGAAGAAAGATCGGCCTATCCAATGGCTCAAACAAATGGCAAAGTTCAAACGAGGTTAACAGCATTTCATGCCACTTCCACTGAAGTTGAGTCTGGATGGACCATTGAGGATGGAGCAGGGAACTGGGAGCCAGCAGCTAGGAGCTGGCAGCTAGCAGCTAGGAGTCGGGAGCACCGAGCTCGGAGGATGGAGGACAGGCCACCAAAATGGATAAAAAGCTGTGCAGGCCAAAACAAAACAAACAGCACGGCCAAGAGCCATCCTAAACGACTGGCGGTGGTAACATGGCCGTGCACCAAAAAAAATGGATTACTTTTGGGCAAGAGTACTATTAAATGGTAATCATAATGATCGATAAAAATGAGCTATTTCATCGTTCCGATTATAGTGATGAGCTATTTTCTATTCTTTGATAGTTAAGCGCCTAAAAGTTACTCAAATCTTTATTTGTATCAAGAACGCAGCGAATTCAAAGTGCTTGCCTTTTTCGGAAACACATCCAATTCTATGAGTTTCTTTTTCCGTGCAGAAACGACAGCTCCAGCACATAGAGATCCAGCCCAGCTTCAGATTCAGCTATGGCCCCAGCAACTGCAAGTCCAATAAATAGACGTGAGCGCAAATCTGAAGCCTTCATATAAAACCTTTCTAACGATCGTTTACCTCTGGCTCGCTCGCAAAATGTAACAAAGGAGTTGTGCGGAAAAAAGTTGCCCAACGGGAGGAACAGGAGGCACAGGAGGCACAGGAGGCACAGGAGGCACAGGAGGAACAGGAGGAGGAGGAGGTGGCCAGTCCCGATCTTGGTCTTAGACCAAGTCCAGGCCAAGCCTTCGCCAAGCGCCCACTTCCTACTTGCTGCTGCACGCTGCCCATGCCCACCAAACCGAACCGAACTCCACTTAGAAGCTGCCTGCAACACCGAGATTTGGTTGTCGTTCGGTTCGGCTAGGTGCCCCGCTTCAATCGCCGACTACAGTGGCCATTGGCTAAGCAGAACAGCTACTGCGAGATGTACCCACATTTAGTTTCTTAAAATGAAAGGTGGATCTATAATAATGGTTTTAGGATTGAAGCTCAAATCTGATAGCATAAGTTGGCTTCTATGACTATATCGCTTAGTTCTTCTAGTTCCTCTTTAAGCAATACACCCTGTTTGTGGTAGCTGTTGACTGGAAGACTAGAAGACCAGGAGACTAGGAGGCTGGAAGCTGCGTGGCCTGCGCAGCGACGTGGTCGCCGGGATCTCCATGGGCCATTTACGTGGCCAAGGGGCCGCTTTGCTTATGTGTACGCCACTGGGGCCCCGAAAAACAGAGAGCTATACTCGAGGAGCCGCGCGGAGACCACCGCTCAGTTAACCGAAAAAAAGCCAAACAAGAAACAAAAAAAAAAAAAAACAAAAATGGGTAGTGAGCAAGCGAGCCGAAGAACAGGCGAGAGCAATAACCAGTTTTGCCTCCCAAAAAAGCCAAACAAATGAAGTCAAGTCGCGGCGGGGGAAAAACAAAACCCGGCTGAAAAGAAAGGGGAATGGGGTAAGAACGTAGCTGATGTTTACGAGTCACTGGCAGAAGAATCGGGAGTTGAGAATCGCTCGGGCAACGTGGGTCGGGCGGGGAAGACAGGGCAGCAGGTCGGGTCGGGCGCTCTTCGGGCCTTAACTTTTAACGTTAACGGCCATCATCAGATAGAGCACGGCCAGAAAAACTGAAAACTGAGCACTGGAGACTGGGTCCGAAGACCGAAGACCGAGGACTGAGGACTGGAGACTGAGAGCCCCGAAGAGTACAGAGTACAGTTCAGTTGAATTGAAGTTGTGGCAAACGGGTATTGAGGGAGTTGCAGAGCTATAGACTGGGTCTAGGCTTTTTGTTTTTGTTGCCATCGCTGTTGTAGGAGTTTTGGCTACACAGAAGTTTAGTTACATGCTCATTACATAGATACACACACACACACACACACACAGCCATGCACATGTGCACACAGCCAAACAGAGGAGATACATTGTAGACCGTATGGATACATACAATTTATGTATTGCAGATACATAGATACATAGATACTCGCCTCGGATGCTGCTCTTTCGCTATTGCCTTTCTAAACTTGGACCTTTTCCGATCTTTATCATCTCGCAGCGAAGAAATACAGCAAAGCCAAACCAAGCCAAACCAAGCCAGGCCAAAAAGCGGAACTCCCACAAAAAGCGGACCATTTCTTCTGCCAAAGATCTTTCTTCTCATGCATAAATTGCGAACGAAAGCAGCTCGTTTTTTCCCTATTTCTATTTTTTTGTGCTGTTGTTTAATCCAGACTCCTCAGCTCCTCTCGGCATCATTAGTTTTGAAATTTTTATGTATTGTGACCAGGCTCTACGGGTACGAGTATTGCATGTTGTTAGAGCCGCGATGGCCGAGGATTGGATTTGATTGTGACCGGGCCGTGGAAATGGAAGTGGAAAAGCGGAGAGATGGCGGAGAACTCCGCGCTTGAACTCCGCGCTTTTCCCCGGCTGTCACCCTGAGCGGCTCAGGTTGCCGTGTGTGGGTAATTGTAAAAACAATTTAGACGAATTTTCCAGTTCAATTGCGCTTTTAATTTAAATTGCAGACAGGCTTTGTTTTGCTTTTCTGCGCTTTGCTTATTTTTTTTTTGCTCTCCAGCTCTTTGCTGGCACAAATCAAATGTCAGTCCATTTTGGAGTTGAAAGTTCCATGCGCGAAAATTGCCAAGATGATCGTGATACCCACGATCTGGGGCCCAAATGCGATGCACAAAAGCCGTCGAAATGGTAAATGGGAAACTGAAAACTGCAAACTGCAAGCTGGCAAACTTTTGGACTGGGAATGTCAATTTGGTGGCAGTTCGATGGGAGTTAATTAACGATCGACGACCGATCGAGATGACCGTTTGTGAATGACATCTCATCGATCGACGGCTGGCTTAATTGAAGGAATTTCGAGTGCAAGACTCTGAAGTATAACATCTTACATTTCCTGGGGGTATCGAACTCAAGATGGCTACCTATCTTCTATCTTATTCAAGTTAGGTGTCTTGGGGTTGCCATTGAACTAGTTTCGCGATCATAAGAACTTTTACAGGTTATTAAAGATCTTCACAATTAACCCACATCTGTAGGCCCGTGGCCAGTTTCTTATATCTACTTTCCCAATGGAAGCCCCACCCTAATCATAAACTTAATCCTAGACTCGTAAAACAGATCGCCAGATCATAACATTTAAGATCAATATCTAGCTGATGAGCAAGTAATTCACGAAGCGATCGTTAGGAGCCCCACACACCGGAATTATATCTCAATAATAGTTTGCGCCAGTTTCTAAAATATCTTATTGATCGATCGCTCAAGTCGATCCGCGGATCATGACTCATAACTCTGCCCAACGATCGCCGGATTGATCTCCTTCGCTGCTGCTGTTGCTCCAAACATTCTCTACCGATGGCTCCGCCGTTTTCTATTTGTAGAATGTAACAATCATTGATGACTGTTTAATAGACACACATTTCGGGGCACTCGAGTTGCGTGGCCTGAGGATCGTCGAGCTCCCTGGTACTTATTGATCACTTCAGGCCTTTCACCGCTGCCAGCTGGAGCTTCAGCTGCTTCTGCAGATGATGGCGTCCGAGTTGGAGCTGGTGCGATAAAGCCAGCTGTAAGCTGAAACTGCACCCGAAACCGAGATTTAACTCGCCATTGACTCGGTTTCATGTTGTTTCCAGAACATTAGGCCTAAGAACGGCTCAAATCGCCTGCTGCTAAATTTCACTGTTTATTTCTTTTGCTCCGGCTGAAATTAAAAGACTATAAACAATCGTGAGAATGGCACTTGAACATGTTCAAAACTATAATGGCCTAAAACGAAATGTGCAAGCGAAGCCGCAACCGAAGCTCCGAACGGCAAGGGGGCAACAAAGCTACACTCGAAGAAAATATACTTTACTTCGATCCTTCTGTATTCATAGAAAAGTTCTTAAGATGAAGTACCCAATATTGCAATGTTGCTCAAGTCGATTATGTTTGATGGCTCATAAAGATGTTAATCTATACTATTTCATGGATACTTTAGATACAGATTGGTTCTCAGTGTAACCCAAAGAGCACACAAAGCCAACAAACGGAGCGAGCCATGGACAAGCGGCTAAATGAACAGACAGTCAATCAACTCTTAGTAAAAAGCAACGGCCAAGACAACTATAGCAATAGCAATAGCAACAGCCATGATGACTGGTACTGTGGAGTGTGTGGTGTGTGTTGTGCGGTGTGTTGTGAGTAGTGTGTTGTGTGTGGCATGACTGGGACTGTCGATGACGTTGGCTTCAAAGAGAAAAGCGCGGGCTCGGCTCAAGCGAAACGATCACGAGCACTGGCATTGGACTGGGAGATTGCGATTGGTGCGATCAGTGGGATGGCCAAGATCGGCTGCGTCTTGGCCACGACGATGATTAAAGCGGAGCAGAGCACTGAGAAAACTATTACGAAATGATCAAAGCAGCTAAAACAGAATCAAATCAGCCGAAGACGATGATCTTGCCAACCCCAAGCGGCGATCGCGATGGCAATGGCTGTGCGCTATTGCGATCGTATCGTATCGGATCGATCGGTTCGAGACTCGATTACAATAATTACAATCGGCTACGCGCGATTCACCAAATCACAGCAACAACCACAGTGGGACCTGCACTTCACCGATGGGCATACAGATGCATATGCTGAGATACATTAGAACGGGGCTATAAGATCTTTAAGGAGTTGTTGAGGCTCACGCCAGGCAAATTCAATAATATAACTAATATTTTATTTACATTATTAAAATATAATATAAATAAGTTTCTTTTAGGGAGGCTGCACTGTATTACGTGCATATAAACAATCTTCATAAGAAATTGAAGTCAAGAAGCAGAATTAAAACAAAACTCATCAACATCAACGGGCACTGCTGATTGTATGGGTGTGTGTGTGTATGTGCTTAGGGAGGAGGCGAGCAGAATGAAGAAGAAGGGGCAGAAGAATCAAGAGGAGAATCGAGAGGAGACGCAGATCCATATTCTAGGCTCCATTTGGCAAAGCGAATCGGGCAGAACGAGAAATTGAAAAGACAGTTACAACCTCATAATGAAGTTCGTCCTCCTCTGCATCTTTTCTTGCCCCCCATCCCCCTCCTCCCCCTTGTGTCCTCCAGCTCCGTATCTGTATCTTTCTCCCGAAGCTTGGTCTTTTCTCTTGGCGACCGAAGACTGCGAAAAAGTTTACAAAAATCCAAAGCAAAACCGCATGCTACACATAAGCACACTCGCTCACACTCGCAATTGACGCACACACAGATACATTGCACCCATACACGCGCACAAATCGTGATGTTGTTGTATATAAGGGAGCATAGCGATTTTGCTGTTGTTGTCTTTGCGAAATTGAGCGGTAAATGAGCAGCGAGAACGAGAATCCGAGAGATAGGAAATCGAAAGAGAGCGGCAAAGAGAGCGTTAATTTCTCGCATGCGATTTTCCAACGCATTCAACGGTAGCTGCGCACGCGTTAAAACGATCTTTCAGATACGTCATAAACGAAAGATGTTTATTATGAGCAAAATGTTTGGGGATGCCTTCTGTGTTGAATATTAAATGAAAGCTGGTTTTATTGAAGAGATAGATGCTTTGTAGTTCAGTTTAAGCAATGCAGCTTATAAATACAAATCAATTGGAAATCATATATTTATAAACTAGCTTAAAGAGTTTAATTGCTAACAGCGATTCTTTCTTTTGTATGGACATACCCAAATGAAGCAACCTGTCCAAATTAATGGTTTCCGCTTTGCATCTCAAAAGCGCAGCTTTGATTTTCTTCTAGCGTTGTCCAGCACTGCGAGTGCAGCAGATGCAACTTGGTGGTGCTAGGTGCTGGGATGCATTCACTTGTGGCCAAAGGCGCTGCTCACACAGATACCCACCGATGCAGTTCCCCCGCACAAGCACTGGCACTAACACACACACACCTACGTACTGGGGATCGGTGGCAAAGATGCAAGATGCACTCGCATTGCAACTGGCTTTTGGTCTATAATTCTTGTTTCTGGTTTTCGTGCTGCCAAGATAAGGAGTGGGACATGGCCAGCACACAGCTTCATCGTTATTACGATCCTCTGGCGGATGATGATGTTGCTGCTGATGATAATGGTGCAGATGATGATGATGATGATGGAATCATCATCTTGCTCTGGAGAGGAGGACAGGAAACTGCAGCAGCATGGCGCTTTGGCTCCCAATGGAAGCGGACCAGTAATATTTACATTTATTGCTAAATTATGCACACTTTTTTGTGCCGTACTCGGGTATTTTTATTTGCAGGCCCATCTTTTTCACGAATAATTATTCAGTTGATAAGTCATATCTCTTGCATTTTATATCTGATTTGGACATAGTCCGGTCTTTGTGTTTACCCCGAAGTCAATTGCATATTTTAGACCACTTCAGTGCAGTTACTCCTGTGATAAATACGAGCAATTTGGGAAAAAGGATTGCAACACATCCTTTCTCTGTTAAGCAGAGAAATAAAGAAACTATCATATATTTTATGTAGTATATAACCATCTCGAAATTGGACAATCATGCCTGCTTTGTTTTCTACTTAAATGTAAACAACGCCATTTATTAATGAGTTTGTAATTTGAATAAAACTCATGACGTGAGCCCATTTCTATGGGGTCGTAGCACAATCTCTGCGGTTTTCCACGGTGAAAAGCGTTGCGATTGCTACTAATGGCCGGAGATTTTCATGGAAAGTTGGTGCGGTTGCTGCTGCTGCTTTTTCTTGCTTATGAAAATTTCACGCCAGTCGAAAAGAATTATTAATTGCGCAGCGGCAACGGGAACAACAACAACAACATTTAGCCACCACCGCAGAGGAAAACAACAACAACAACCGCACACAAATTTCAAAAGTGGGAATTATGCATCGCTGCGCAGAAGCAGAACTCTAAAAACGCACATAGGGAAAATCCGGGGGTAAATGTATCTGCATCTGTATACGTGGAAGTATCTGTATCTGTGTGCCTGTAAGCGCGTGTAAAATATGGTAAACATGGAAATACGTAATAACTGAAAAAAAAAAACAAGAAAACCAGACCAACAGCTACAAAAAGAGTGTAACAAAAAAGGGAAATATAAAATCAGGTACAAATTTTCACCAAAAACAAAAAGAATAGAGTTTACATCGCTCTGTCGACGTCGACAGTGCATTGTCATTATTGGTTGCCATGGGCGTCGAAAAGAGGGTTACCCTTCTAAGCTTACAATCCAAGCTTTGTAATGGAGTTTAGTGGGTTCTGATTAATTTGAAGGGAGTAAAAGCAGCTGTATGTCAATTATTGGTTGTTTTATTACTTTGCCCACGTTCTGAGCCCCCAAAACTTGTGGTAAGCCAACGCCCCTGCTCCTTGGCTGTTGTAAAAGCTGGCTTGGGCCTGACTTTGACGATTTCGTGGTCACACAGTGTGAAGAATGGCTAGGAAATATTGTATGCACCGTTGTTTGGTGGGCTGTTACAGATTTACAGATTACTGAGCCAGATAACAAATGAAAGTGCCCTGGCATTTGCTTTTTTTCTGTATTTTTCAGTTGCTCCGCTCGTTGGACAGGAAAGAAACCCAGAAGGAGGCGATCGTTACAACAATAGAGAAAAACGTTGATTCAACCTTTTAGCTGTGAAGAATAACAGCAATTTGGGTGGGTTTTTGGTTTACATATGCTTTATGGGGAAAGATCAACGATAAGAATCTAACTGAGCTGGGTTTGATGTGGAAGAAAGTCTGCGCTGGGATTTCTAAGCATCCTTCCTTCTCTGTAGTTCCAAAAACTAACTTTTTTAATACTGGTTACACAAGGGAAAGGGGCTTATATGTTTACGAAATAGTTAAGCAGAGTTTTTAAGTGCATTTCGATCGATATGTATCTTGACTAGTAATTAAGGTTGCTCTTGCCAGCTTTGTGTGAAATGTCATTAAAAAATTGTTGTGAAAAAGCTTATACTTTTACACATTTCAATATTTCCAAACAATTACATATTTTCTTCGCAATGACGATTTTTTGCCACCAAAGGAGGAAGTCTAATATTTTGCCATAGGTGAGTACAGTAAAGATAGGTTTCTAAGCGTTAATCCTTTAATTGATACCGAATGTTGTCATTAAAAATGATCACAATGATTGTTATCACTGCATTTAAGCCATTCACTTGATCCATAATTTAGTATATTATGTTGGTATATTTAAATTTTAAAATATTACCTTACCGCAACACACGTGATTCCATTCCGGCAGAATATTTCCGAAGTGGTGACAACCCCAGTCGACAGAGCTTTCCAACACTGGTTGCCTTGACATTGAAAATAAATCGTTTTGAGAGATAAAGCTGAATCCGACCGAAAATGGCCAACAAATTCCGGAGTCTAAACAGCAAACTGTTCCAGCTGGCCAGGAGCAGCATACAGCGGACATCGGTGCGACCGCGTACAAGTTTTCCGGGTCGTGGAAGCGGCTTTTCTGGAAATCGCAAGCTGCTGGGCGCCCTGGGAGCACTAACCGGAACAGCAGGGCTGCTGATCTACGCCCTGGAAAGCAGCGTGGATGCATCCTCGGACTGCGTGCATCCGGCCCACCAGCACTGGAATCACAAAGGTCTTCTGTCCGCCTTGGACAAGGAGAGCGTGCGCCGAGGTTACACCGTTTACAAGGAGGTCTGCTCCTCCTGCCACTCCTTGCAGTACATGGCCTATCGCAACCTGGTGGGAGTGTGCATGACGGAGGCGGAGGCCAAGGCCGAGGCGGAGGCCATCACGGTGCGAGATGGCCCCAACGAGGAGGGCGAGTACTACGAGCGCCCGGGCAAGCTGTCCGATCACTTCCCCTCTCCGTACGCCAACGAGGAGGCGGCCCGTTCCGCCAACAATGGCTCCTATCCGCCGGATCTCAGCTATATTGTGTCGGCTCGCAAGGGCGGCGAGGATTACGTGTTCTCCCTGCTCACCGGTTACTGTGATCCTCCGGCTGGTTTCGCACTTCGTGATGGACTGTACTTCAATCCGTACTTCTCGGGTGGAGCGATTGCCATGGGCAAGGTAGTTGACAATGAGGTGGTCTCCTTTGAAGATCCAAATGTGCCTGCATCGGCCGCCCAAATTGCCAAGGATGTGTGTGTCTTCCTCAAGTGGACTTCAGAACCGGAGACCGACGAACGCCGCCTGCTGCTCATCAAGGTTACTCTGATTTCGGCCTTTTTGATTGGCATTTCCTACTACATCAAGCGTTTCAAGTGGTCAACGCTCAAGTCTCGCAAGATTTTCTTCATTCCCGAACTGGAGGCCCAGGCCAAAAGGGAGGCGGAGGAGGCCGCCAAGGCAGTGCGCAAGGCCAAGGAGCAGGAGTGCAACAAGTGCGAGAACCAGAACGAGAAAAAGGACTAAGTTTGGTGAACTGTTTAAATAAAGGTTTTTGAATTTAAATGAATGCCGCGCATTTTATTTATCGATAGGTTTTCCAGGGCTTAACCATCCGTGCTGTAAAGCACGAACAATTGCTCTGTTATTGATTCTTGCCGGTCTGTTAAATCAGCTGTTAGTTAAAAATGTAAACAAAGTTTGAGTTAGCTAAAAAGCAAAAAAATTTAGACTTTAAATTTGAACTTAAGCCCCGTTCATTTAATTAATTCTTGTAACAATGGCCACATATCCATCTGCCAAATTCATGGAGTGCCTGCAATATGCGGCTTTTAAGCACCGGCAGCAACGGCGCAAGGTGAGCTTATTATAACGCAACATATTATATATTTAAAACATAAATACTAACTTTTTGTATTTCAAGGACCCTCTGGAAACCCCATATGTGAACCATGTGATTAATGTGAGCACTATTCTCTCCGTGGAGGCCTGCATCACAGATGAAGGAGTCCTAATGGCTGCACTTCTGCACGATGTCGTAGAGGATACGGACGCATCTTTCGAGGATGTTGAGAAACTCTTTGGACCGGATGTTTGTGGACTAGTGAGGGAGGTGACGGACGACAAGTCCCTGGAGAAACAGGAGAGAAAACGCCTGCAAATAAAAAATGCAGCCAAAAGTAGCTGCAGAGCGAAGCTCATAAAGCTGGCCGACAAACTGGATAACCTAAGGGATCTGCAAGTCAACACACCGACAGGATGGACAGAGGTACTCGGGCCCAGCTTGCTTTGAAAAACTGAAACTTAAGTATTACATATTTCCTTACCAGGAGCGTCGTGAGCAGTACTTCATTTGGGCCAAAATGGTGGTGGACAATCTGCGAGGAACCAACGCCAACCTGGAGCTTAAGCTGGACGAGATCTTTCGCCAACGCGGCCTTTTGTAAAATCAAACACTAACAAATTACAGATGAACCCGGTTAATTTTTATTGTTCTTGTAAAAGGCCAGCATCAGATTGGTCAACTGTTGGGTCTCCGCCAGCGTTACAGCATTGTAGAGGGAGGCTCGAATGCCGCCCACCGATCGATGACCCTTCAACTGGATCATGCCCTCGGCCTCGGCTTTGCTCAGGAACTCCTTCTCCAGGGCATCATCTCCACTGGCACTGCCAATGCGGAAAGGCACATTCATTCGCGAACGCACGTTGACATCCACTGGACAGTAGTAGAATCCATTCGACTGGTTGATGGTGTCGTAAATCAGCTTGGACTTAGCCGCTGCCAGCTTGGCCATACCAGCGACTCCTCCGTTCCGCTTGATCCACTTGAAAACCAGCCCCATCACATAGATGCTGCAAGGAGAAAGTTTAACAAAGAATTCACCAGCTATGCATCATTCTGGGCTCACCCAAAGGTCGGCGGAGTATTCAGCAGTGAGTTGTTCTTGTCCATCTGCTCAAAGTTGAGGATGGAGGGCGTGATCTTCAAGTGCTTGCCTATCAAATCGTCCCGGACAATGATCACCGTGGTGCCCGCTGGTCCGATATTCTTCTGGGCTCCCGCATAGATGACGCCAAACTTGGAGACATCGAAGGGACGCGAGAGAAAGTTGGAGGACATATCGGCCACGAGTGGCACACCGGCTGGCACCTCGGGCACAAAGTCGAACTCAACGCCCTCTACGGTCTCATTGTCGCAGTAGTAGACATACGAGGCATTGGGGTCCAGCTTCCAGGTCTCCTGTCGTGGAACAGTTGTATACTTGGCCAACTTAGACAGCACTGCGTTCACAGTGCCGTACTGAGCCGCCTCCTTGGCCGCCTTGGCCGACCAGGAGCCGGTGATTACATAATCAGCAGTGCCTGTCTTGCCAATCAAGTTCAGAGCCACTGCAGCGAACTGTCCGGTGCCGCCGCCCTGCATCAGCAGGATCTTGTAGTTGCTGGGCACATTGAGGAGCTCGCGAAGATCGTTGATGGTCGCATCGTGGATCTTGGCGTAGTTGCTGGAGCGATGGGACATCTCCATGACCGAGATGCCGCTGCCATTGCAGTTGACAAGGTTTTCCTGCACCTCTTTCAGAACCTACATAAGTAGTTAGAGATTACAATGTAATCAAGGTTACTATTACAGATTTAAGTCACGTGTGTGACGGAGTGGTGCCTCCCATTTCACCGACCTCTTCGGGCAACTTGGCTGGACCGGCGGCGAAGTTGATAACCATGCTGATACTATGTAGTGCGTCTGCGATCTATGAACCTCTCTGGGAAGCGGCTAAGTATTGACTAAAGTGTTGAGCTGCCCGTACGAGTATTCGCAATCGCTGATAAACGAGACGAAGGCGGCGCAGAGAGCAGCAACAAGTCACCGGGCAGTAAACAAAACGCGTGCGGAAAAACAGACTCAAACTCGCCCGACTGGACAACGAACTCGGTTGCTCCAGGGACGGATTCTCCCCCGGGAGGGTATGCCACTCCAAACCGCCCATTCTGGACTGCGCTCCTGTGGAGTCCACGAAGCCAGACAAAGGCGGGCGGTACGGCGAATTCGATCAAAACAAGTCGGCTAACGTATATAATTACATATGTGCAACGCATGAAAACAAAGTGCTCCCCAGTGCGCCCCCCACTTCATCGTGTGTGCCCCGCCCCCAAGCCAGCGTGGGTTGCCATGCACTTTTCGCTGGAATGACAATAACAAGCGAGCGACTGAGTTCGCAGGCGAGTAAACAAGCTGCAAGCGAAATGTGTAAGTGCACTGCACAGTGGAGCTTCGATGCATGCGACGGTGTGTTTACGATTTCATAGGTTTTAATAGAATATATGAATTATTTGTTGATGCTTACGACTAGTTGATGTTTAAGTAAGTTAATATACACATTGGCTACCATAATTGGTAGTAAATTTCAAGCAAACCAAACCGTCTGCCGATTAGGAATTCCGCGAACTCTTTTGCACGCCTGGTCATATTTGCAAACTGATGCCTTATCCTTATCCGCTTCCTATTGTAAAAGGGCAATCAGAAGTGCTTTGGACCTATGCTACGTATACTTATCTTGGCCTATGTCTTGGCCAATTTCGTTGGCCGTCTAATTACTTTATAGCACAGCCAGCCTGAAAGGTGCTTAGAGTTTCCAATTTGCTGGTGCACCCAAAACGAATTTCCTATGAGAAGCTGGCCAACGTGTCTGGAAACCTAAACGTGCTCGGCTCGTGCGTTCCATTTCGGACTTGGAGTGGTGTGGGTGGATGTGGGTGGCAAGGTGCTGTCTGTGGTGGGCGGCGGGAACTGGTTCGCCTCTTCCGGCGTTGGGATGTGGGCTGGTCATTCATAAACGCTGAGCCAAAAAGCCAATAATTTTGCCCTGTAATGTTGATTGCACAGCTCAATGGGGCGCCTTTGGGGTCCAAGACGTCGGAATGGTGAATGGCAGTCGAAAAAATACTCAAACAACAATTTCGTTTTGACTAATTAGGGTTTTTAAGATTTATTGCCCGGCTGCCTTAAAAGTAAGTACATAATTTCAGTTATGGCCGCTCCGCCTGCACTTTGTTCACAATGTCGCTCCAAAACGTTCCGTACTCCTGTAGCACAGTGCCCCTGCAGCGAAAAGTGAAAATGTTAATTCTTATGGTTGCTCGCAAGTCATGATTGTGTCTAATTTATTCGCCAGAGAGTCTATAAATAGTTAGTAGATGATGATTGGGCAATTTCAGCAGATGATTTTTAAGGTGAGACGCGACACTGGACCTCAGTACTTTCAAGTTCTATCAAATGTTTAAGGAGAAAATAATATATTTTATAGCTAATATTTTGGGCATTAATTCCCTTAGTGTACTATGATGATTGATTTCAGATTTTGTTGCTTGTGCAAGATGTGTCCATAAAGTTTCCCTGTCTGTTTGTGATTAATTCCCATATTTGCATATTTTGGTTTTGGTAGAATGATAAATGAGACAAGTGTCCGAAAAATAAGTTTTGTGTGGTTAATTCACAGTTGGCACTTGCTTATGTTGGCCAGTGTTATCTGGCGACAAAGTTGACAAAGTTGCATAAAAAGCATTGACAGCTTTTCTTTGGCTTTTTTGAGCTTGTCACTGTGCGGCTTCTTTGCCGTTTGATGCCTTTTTTGTGGACCATTGATGGGGGGTGTGCTCTTTCCAAATAAATCAATTACATAATGCCTTTTGTGCGATTATTCGGCAAGTTTTTGTCCGCCTGACAATTATCCGCGCATTGCATTATGTGGGTCAACGTGGCGTATGATTAATGAATCCCTTCACGGGCCACGATGATGTTGCCACGGCTTATGCTACTTCCACCGTCTCCGCCTCCAATGATAATGATGATTATTACGAGGGTGATGGCCCATAGAAGACACGAACTGTGTTGTACGAAGCCACTTTTGACAAAGTGCTTCATTGAAACTGTCCAAAAAAATGGGTGCTAAGCGGTCATTTATTAAATTAAGTTGGTAGTTAAAGTTCTGCAGGAATTGATGTATGTTTGCTGTGACTGTAAGAGCACTACTCAACACTTAAGTTAGTTAGATTATAGATTCTAGATCTTTCCAATAGTTCCATTGACTTGAGCTATATATACCACTCCTCTCCATAGTTATCTACTTACGTGAAGTAGACATGGCCCCGCTTATTTTGCGGTGCCTTCCAGATGAGCTTGGCACCCAGCTTGTCCCGGTTGTCCGAGTGCGTGATGGCCGAGCACTCCGGAATGGTCTTGGTGTTCTCGCTCTGCACCCACTCGCCGATCCACTCGTTCGAGTTGGCATCGCGCGCCTGCAGGAAGAATCCCCGGAAGACGGTGCTCTGGTCCGAGTGCGGGTAGATGACCACCGATATCTGCTGGCCGGGATGATAGGTCTGCGCATCGGCCACCACCTCGTACGGATTCGAGTGGGCCGGCTGACTCCGGGCCTTGCCGTGATTCGGCTGATTCGCCCGCTGCTTCACGCACGTGTCCGCCGGAGCGCCGTCCGGAAAGGCGACTGCGGCGCCTATCAGCAGGAGCAGCTCCAGCGACAACCACTTGAATCGATCCTTCATGGCTCTGGAATTCGATTTTCCTGATCGTGGGAAAAAACGCGCGCGCTCTCGGCTAATCTGACGCTGAAACTCGGCTCGCCGCCGCCATTGCCGGCCGCTTATAAACCCAGGCGGCAATGCCACAAGCGCCGCTGCCGCCGAAGACATGGGCGGGCGGTCCAAGTGGATAGATAGCCACAGTCGGGGGTAGTTAAATAGGAGCGTTTAGCTATCCAAGAAAGCCAGTTATTGGGGAAGTCAGTGCCCTAAAT
Organism: Drosophila sechellia; assembly: GCF_004382195.2. Taxonomy (NCBI): domain Eukaryota; kingdom Metazoa; phylum Arthropoda; class Insecta; order Diptera; family Drosophilidae; genus Drosophila; species Drosophila sechellia. The sequence goes on along the minus strand of NC_045952.1, from coordinate 27,641,592 downwards.
CATCTTTTTCTTGACTACGATAAAACTTATTCTTAAAAAAGTAAATAATATGCAAAAATATAAACGAATATTCCACGCTTTACCTATAGAACTCTTTGCTGTTGATCAACTGTTATGATAAATAGTAATTAATAGCCTTCGATTTCTTAAATTTTACGAAACAATTGCACTAAGACCCAACTGTAAATCATTATTTTATTCGGTTTTTAAGTCTCGAAAGAACTAACACGGAATGATGTGACACGAATAAATCATTGACAGATGCCAGCTGCCATCCCAATAGATTTGCTTTGACTAATTTATGGCCGCAGCGGTGCTATTAAGCTGACCGCAAACGTAGTGGGGCGCTCAGCTGGCGGCGGCCAACCAGTTTTTAATGATCAAAAAGCAAATGGCCAAAACACACAGAGTTCCTTTCCTGCACAGTGATCCAAACTGGGTCACACATTAGTCCCTCCCCTGGTCGCCGAGTCGGATTTCTTTGCTCGGTTTGGTAGTCTGGGCCCGAAACTCTGGTGCTGCTCTAAGTGCTCCATTGCGAAATTCTATGCTTCTAATCGCTGAAAATGTTGGAAAATGCTGTCCGCACTGCAAAATGTTCCGCAGTTTGTTTAGTTTGCGCCTGTTCGCTGCATTTTAAGCGCGTTTTAATGTTTTAATTGACAGGCAGCCGCCGTTGCCGTTGATTTCAATGAATTGAGTTGGCTCCGGTTGGGTTTTTCCTTTTCTGATTTCTGATTTTTTTCTGGCGGTTCGCTTTTCCCCCTTTGAATCCGCTGCGTTTCGCATTTCACAGCTTCAGTCGGCGGTTTCCTTTCGGGGATCCGCCAACGCCATTCCTCCGTGGAATATGGTTTTCCACCACCTCATTTTCACTTTAGTTTTTGGCAAGTGGGATAATTGCAACAGCTGCTGTCAGTTGGAATACAAATGAAATAATTAAGACAGCTCTTTAACTTTAAACATTTGCTTTAATGCATACATATTTCGAATTGTTTTAAAATAGTGTTTATACTCATTAAGAGAAGTAATTATGCGAAATAATTATCAATTAAACTATAACAAATGGTGCACACAACAGCTTTGTTTAATAATTCCTATTTTCGCCGCATATTTTAGCTATAAATTTACCTATAAGTCCACTGATTTAATTGCTTTTCATTATAAGCTTTTTTAATATAAAATGGTAACTAAATAAAAAATATAAATCGAGTGTACAATTATTTCTGCTCACTTTAATTATCTCTTTTTATTCAAACAGCATACCGAATGGCACACAAATTCACACACTAGTTTCATTAATTAAAATGTTCGGTTAATTATTCAAATTGCACGTGCCAGCGTCAGCAACTTTTCCGCTCAAAACTAAATTGTTTGCTTTTGGCAATTTGTTTGTGCTGAAACGTGATAAATAATACGCTAGATTGCTGAACTTTACAATTGGGCATTGGCGTCTATTTGCATTTCAAGTTGGCCGCACTGCAAAGGTCAGTTAACCCGGTGGCTTTGCTTTAACCGAAGGATCAGCGGGCCGAAAGGACATGTCATCCATTATGGATGCGGCGAATGCGAACTTTCAACTCCCTGGACTGGGCAGCAGCATCCCGAAATTTTCGGCCATTGAAAATGACATTTGCGCCACATCACACCAGGTCTTTTTACACTACACAGAGAAAAATAATAGGTGACTAAAAATATTATAGAATTCTATTTTATTAATCTATTCATCATATATGATTATCCTAAGTACAAGGATCTGTGATCTTTTTGATATAAATACACTATTTACATCAAGTCATTCAATTTTCACTCAGTTTAAAGCTCTTTGTAAGCTAAATATTTTATCAATTAACATCTACCTATTTATGCAAGCTGCTAGCTTGTTTCTTTCAGTGCACCCATCCTCCGGCCAATGCATGCGAAATTTACTTCAAACTAAAGTACGAAAAAAGTGGGGAAACGAAGGAAAACTGCCAGTCGCCTTAAACCGATGTGCCATGTAAATAGTGGAGCTTGTTGGCGCAGAGGGGGGGTGGAGAGGTGGCCCGGGTAGGGGTCGGAAAATCCACTTCATCGGCGACGGTTGGCGCGGAAAAGTGTGTCACCTGCAGGCGGGAAATGCGCAGGTCCTGTGAGAGCAGAAAGCGGCTGCCGCCTGATGGTGACTTTTCCTCGCAGACTTCTCACCAACTTTCCACCAAGGCTGTGGGAAATTCGGTTCAGAACGTGGTCAGACGTCGAAGCGCGTGGTCGTGGAGTTTTCCGAGAAAATCCAGGGCGGCAAACAAACAGTGCGAGGCAGCAGCAGCAGCAACAACAACTATCTAGAGCAAAGGAAATTGTGAGCAATTTGTATTTTACTAGTATATTTCTTACGCGCGTGAGTGTGTGTGTGTGTGTGAGTGAGTGAATGAGTGTGAGTGAGTGTGTAAGTGTGCGAATGTGGTGATGAACCGAACAGCGTGCAACAAGAATAAAAAAAGTGCCAAACACAAACAAAAAACGAGATGAAAACAGAAGAATATACATAAATGGCAAGCAAATATTTTTCTGCTTGAGCAGGGCAAAGAAAAGCACAAACTGCAGCGTATCCATGCCCTCAAACCAAAAAAAAAAAAGAAACAAAAAAAAAAATAAAACGAAGAAAACAGTGAAAAGCAATCAAAGTAATAAACGAAAAGGGGGGAATGGCGAAGCGAACTGAAAGCAAATCAAAAAAATCAATGCCCTTTCTGCGGAATTATACGTGATATGTACCGAGGCAGCCAAGTCAAATAATAATAAAGGAAATTCTCACGTGACGCATAAAAAAGTCAACTCACACACACACAGCGACGGCAACAGTAACACGGCATGCCCCTCAAACACACGCACACAGCGGTAAACTTACTACCTGGGACTCAAATTGAAGTTGGAGAAACATATTTGCGCAGCAAAGTTGCTACACGCAGCGAAAACTAGCTGCAGTGGTACCAAATTGTTGGTTAAACTGTGGTAGACCCAATTCATAACCCAAAAAGAGTCGAACTTATCAGAAATCTATACAAGATCTTGAAGTTCTCTGTATTTGAAAGCAATTTGGAGCCCAAAGTTGTATTAGTGCCTAAAAGTAGGCAATGGAATTTTTCATTTGGGAAATGTGACTTGCTGCGATATTAATATGGATGATTTGTGTGAAATATCTTGTTGCTCTGATGAAATGCCAACATTTTCTCATCTTTTCTTGCAAAAGTGCCCCACTTTTCTCCGCCTGCACTTGGCAGGCACATGATTATGATGAGCTTGCCTTGCTAACTTGTTTCTTTTTGGGGCTCGTGGCTCGAAAATGACAACAGCTGGATGGCCGAGTGGGTGGCGGAAGATTGCCTTTTGCCGTATTTGTTGCCGCTATTTTGCATACATTGAATTTAATGAACTGCCTGTGTGCGGTGTGTTGGATTTGCTTTTAATAATTTAGGCTGTGCGCGGACTAAATGGCGCTTTTAAAGTACGAACCGTCAGGCGACCCCAATATGGGCGACAAACGGGCGAGATGAGGCACAAATGAAAATATGAAAAAGGGCAGGGAAAACACGAACCATTTAATGCCCCTTCGCACCCTCGTTGCGGCTGTTTGGGTACGCTGTGCGCTGGTGTGTGTGTGCAACCCCAAGTTGGAAGGGCAGACATACTAACACACTTCAGCCGGAGGACTACGTCATCCTGGCCCAGAAGCTTTGGGGCCAGCAGCCCAGCAAAGCCAAGCCAAGCCAAACCAATGCGAACCGAACCCAACCAAACCAAAGCGAACTTCGCTGGGAGCCCAACTTTCCCTCGGCGTCGCCACATTTTCGCATTCACAATCACATCGCGTGGCATATCCATAGGCGTAAGGATGCGGCATAGGCCATGGTCTGGCCTCCACTCACACCAGCACACACCTCGCCTTGCCACACACACAGGCACACAGAGTTTGGCGAATGTGCACATGCACAGTGGGGTGAAGTTATAAGGACTCGAGTTGCGCTGCTCCTCCTTCGGATCGATTCCGGCTAACACAGACTTTGCGGCAGTTGCCGTTCCAAACACTTGAAGAAAAAGGGGGTAACTCAGATCTTAAACAAGTCAGCTGCATTTAAAGAATCTTTCAGACTTAGAGGAAGTTTAAACCCTTGATTAGATTGAGATACATTTGCCAAGCTCTGGCGAAAGAAGTTGAAGTGGATAGTTATTTTCTATCTATTAAAAGACCTTTACTTGGCTACATTTTCCGATATTCTCTTTCTATACGATTCTTTAGGATCGCCATTCTTTCAGTGAAGTAACTCCAATTGCAGTGGCAGTTACTTCGCTACTTGCTGCACGACAATCTGCATGCGGCATGACATCGCGCAGCCGAAGGATATCGAGGATATGGGGGCAGGCAGGGGGCGTGGTCGATGGAGACGTCATCAATTTCCATCCAGCCTATAAATACAACCAAAGTATATGGCACAATGTGATGCCTTTGGGCCGGCGGCAAGTGTTGCAGTAAATTTCGAGGGGATCCGACTGCCGGCATGACCCTTGACCTTCGTCTTGCACCATGTGGCATGCCCGTTTATGCTTCGATTTGCCGCCCTATGGGCCAAATCCACCCCCAGCCCCACACTCCACAGCTCAGGCAAATGCAAAATCATTTGCCATCGAAATCGCATGTCGACCGGCAGAAATAAAACTGAAAAAAGGCGAGTAGGAAGAGCAGACAAGCCGTATAGCAACCCGAAAACCCAACCAGAAATCCTTGTCGCACAGTTTGCGTTTATAATTTATATACGACGTTCCCTGTACGAGGAGGCTTCTCTTGTTTTAGTTGCGCATTCGTCCTTGTCCCGGCCAAGTATCCGTATCCAAGGCGGACTCGCAATCGAAATCCGCATGGAGGAGGCCTTTAAGTGCGCCCGCTGGCATTTGCGGCTCCTCCCGTTTAGGCCGACGAGCTGCCCGCTTTATGGCTATTAAAATATGCATTTAAATACACACCACGGCCTGCCTGCCATTTACCATATAGGCCATATACCATATAATCTTCGATGCGGCCTGCGTCTGTCTCCGGTCTTCGCTTCTCGGGCCTCTTCAGCTCCTCAGCTCCTCCTCAGCTCGAGTATGAGCTCCTCTGGGGCGTTGTTGAAAATTGAAATTGCGCGCTTATTTATGGAGCTCTGGCGGGGACGCTGGCGTTGATTGCCGTAACGCCCCATTGCCTGGTACATGACTATAATAATGATTGCCATTTTTATAGGCCAGCCAGCTCCGGTGCTGTGAAGATAAATTGTTTGGCTGCTTGGAAAATCGTTTCGCTTCGACATTTGAATCCTTTTGCTCGAAACTTTCTGCTTGATTTTCCCCTGGCAAATGGCTGCTGCGGTGGGTCAGCATGAATGCCAATGAAGTACAGCGCTATCCACGGCGTATACTTAATTTTCGGGCAAATACTTCTAGAGCTTTCGAAGGCTGACAGCGCTTCCCATAGGCGTGGTTAGCTTAATTGCACTAATTAATTTGGCTAAGGTGAGTCTGTCCTTTAAGTAGCTTAAGGATAACTAAATGTCGCATCTCTGGGGCTTTCGCTGTGTGTGTGTGTGCACCTCCAGGATAAATAATACAATTGCCAGCGGTCGACTGGCCCCGTTTCGCTGATGACACAGAACCGAGGAGTCGAGTGGCTCGTAGTCGAGAAGTCGACCTCTGACACCGTCATTATCCTACATGTGTACAGCTTATAGTCCTTTATATGTGCGGCAGCACGTGTGGAATATTAAGCAAACTGTGCAAACAGTCGTTGTCACATTAACCATGTCATGGCAAGTGCATATGCCAGTCTATCACCCCCGACACTTGGCTCAGACGTGCACTTGGAAAAACTATAATGACTTTCTACATATAAATAACGATACTAGATACTAGGTACCATTTCTATAATATCTGTATTCAAACGAATGACTAAGTAACTGGCTCCTTCACAGTTCTATGTATCATTAGCCGCCAGAATTATTATCTAAGGTTGTTCATAGCATTTATTTCTCTCAGTGCATGCCACCTTTTAGACCGTGTTCTATTTATGGTACACCAACGGCACATATTTTATTTTCCGTGCGTGATCAATGGAGTGCGCGTTGCAGGCATTATAATGACCAATGACCATCCAACGGCACTCGATTAGCGCCACTTCACGCCGCTCTAAATGGATTCCAGAGCTTGTGGATTCCCGTGCCTAAGCCTGGGAAAATCCCATTTTCCTTCCGCATTGGTGGCTATATGTGCCACTCGCCCAAGCCCCACTTTTCGCACGTGGCCTGCACACGACGCAGAGGTTAAATATTGCAGCACTTTCATTCATTCCGGAGGCGCCATCCCATCCCATCGCATCCCATCCAATCCCAGCACTGCCACATCCACTTCCGCAGTTGCATCCGGCGAGCGACTGCAAAAAGCGGAAGATTTGCATGCCGAGAGCAGAAATCGATGGGTATTTTTGGGTATATCCAGATAATGGTCTAATCGCCTTTGATAACTTTGAACTGGGATATGATTGGCGATGAAAATTTGTTGTTGAAACGTGGTAACTTATATTATGTTGCAAGTTTGAGCTCTTTAAGGCACACCAATATGGATGTAACAGCCTCACCAAAAATTTGCATAGAAAGAAGTATCTTTTTGGTACAATACCCTGTTCCTTGAAATATTTATGACTTTCCATAGGTATCTTGGAGCGTAAAGTTCTTCCCTGAATATATCCATCTGCCTGCCTGTCTGGCTGGCAATAATTTGCAACATTCATCGTTAGTTCGACACGTAAAAGTGCACTGTGTTCGGGATTGGGAATTTCACTGCGAATAGCGAATGCGAATGCGACGCCGGATGCATTGTCGATGGCTTTCAGCATGGCAAGCGAATTTAATGGCTAAAATTTCTATTGCTCGGGGAATTTGCGTTTAAATTGCCCTCGCAAATCAACGGCAGTATAAAAGCGGAGCGCAGTAGATCGAACACAGGGTGATATCCGTTTTGAATTTCCCACAGACCAAAGGGAATCAGATGAATCAGAAAGTATCACCGTGCTGGTGTGCGACATGCTGACATATCTGATTTAGTACAATCACCCACTGAACGCCTCGTTGCGTACATTAGAAACTCATTAACCGGGCTCATATACTCGTATTCGCTTCGCTTTTGGCTGGCTGCACACGGGGCGTATGGGTGATATTGCATGGGGCAACCGCACAGATGGGGCGCATGAGTGATAGTGCACACAATTGTTATGTGGCATTTGCACATCGAAATATATATGACAGCTGCAAGCTGTGCAAAGTCAAACCATTTATTTATAATGTGTCAGGCGGCAAAGGTTAAAAGTTGCCCATCGACTGCCAAGAACTCCGTTCAACTGCTGGAATCAATTGCGATGGCAACTCGATGGAAATCCGTTTACATTGAACTCGCCCCCACTTCCTTTTCCTGCCCCCTCCCTCCTCCCCCTCATTTCGCCCTGCTGGCAGCGGAAACGGAAATGCACAATGGCAAGAGGCAAGCGCCGCCCGACGACAAAGGCCCGAGTTTATTTATTATCAAAGGGCATGGGACATGCATACATTCGCCCGCCAAGACAAGCTGCAAATCTTCGCCGGCTCTTTATTCGCCACTCGGTATTTCAGCATTCAGCATTTCAGTATTTAAGGCACGACCCTCGCGGGCTAATTGGGCGGTGGGGTGGCACAGAAGTTTCCAGGCCAGCTACCCTTTCTCGATGGACTCAAAGGCAGTCTGCAGGAACCGCCGCTTGCCACGCCATGTTTCGTGATTTCCTTTGATTCAATGCGTTTGCTTTTGGGCGGCCGAACGGAGCTGAAGGATCCAGTGGGGGGCAGACACGTAGGAGGAAGGAGTGGGAGGAGTGGGAGGAGTGGGGGAAGTGCCCGCCACACGCCCCCTACAACGTGTACAACTCACGCCATTTCCGCTCGCCAGTCGCCTGGCTGTTGTCGTCGTCATCACAGTACACTGCCGCAAATTACTAGTGATTACATACATTTTGACATTTAGCTAAACGCATCTTCAGGAAGTAGATTACCTTTTCATTGGGAACTTCTAAGATACAATCTCAAGAAAAAGGAAACATATTTGCTTTGGACACTGATGAACTTGGCTTATAAGGAACCGTTTCGTCCGAATTGAATATCTTTTTCTGCCAAATCTGATATCATTTTACCCCTAGTGTGTGTTTGTAACCTTTGTTTGTTTGGTCGCTGGCAATACTTTATTGTATTTCGCATTTTTCGCCATTTATTTATTGCCCTTCACGTGGCAACCCGAAAAAGGAACCAGGGCGCCACCGATGGCCCCGAATCCGGCGAATCCTGCGAAGCCTCCATCCACCTGGCTCGAAGCTCGAAGCTCAACAGTTTCGTCTCGTTCCAGCGATCATAATTCATTCATATTTGGAATGGCATTCGTATATCCACTTTGTAATCTGGGTCCTTCCCGCCGCCCGAAATGAAATGCGAGCCCAAATTAATTCATAATGAGGAGCAACAGCAGCCAGGAATTTTCCGAGCTCGCTTTTCCAAGCTGTATATGCTATGCATACACTGCGATGGGCAATTTGACAACATGCGATATTTAATTGAGTTTTAATATACGCTATTCACAAACACACACACACCGTTGCTGGGGGGCCATTTGAAATATAAAACTAAATGTAACGTAATTTAGCCATGAATGCGATAAGCATTACTCACACTCGGTGGAAAAGTAAGCGCAGGTAAATGGATCGGATTTTCCGCGGCCTGGGAAATGGAGTGAGTCACGAATTAACTAGCGCACTTTTATATTGGTATACAAACATGGTAACATGGTAGTAATTCTATTTCGGAGCGTGTAATTTAGTTTCAAATTTAATTCACCGGCGAGGCAAACAAGTTTTTAATAGAAATAGGTGGAAACTTTTTATTATTTTCCATTCCAATGCCCCACCTTCGAGGCGATATCCCAGTAGCCCCGCCCCCAAGTCGTCTCGAGGGTTTGATTCACGGAGCGGGTCGCCCAGAAATGCATCCTCGTCGGAAGTTGGATACTGGAAAGGTGGGAGATTGGGAACGAAAGGGTAGGAAGGAAGGACAATGGCATCCATCCAACGACCTGTAATCGACTCGAATCGATGTTCTTGCCCACTGATTGCTCAATCGGCCATTTCATTTGGGTTTAATTTTCGCAGGAAAATTCTCGAGCGATTCCCCGCGGGTCGCCACGCATTCCCATTCAATTTGCCACACTGAAAGTTGCAAGAGTTGAGGGCAATCCAATTAGTAAATTTCATTGCTCTCAGCATTTTTCACCTCAGCGTCATATTTTCATATCTGACGTGGCTTTAATTAATTCTAAAACCGAACTGCAAATTCCAATTCAATCACTGGCCCCAAATTGAGGTCTCGTTGGAAGGTAGAACATTGATTTAATTATGGCGACTTGAGACTGGAGACTGGTCTCAATTTGTGGCTTGGCATTTTGGCCTGGTTAAGTCCCAAAGTGCCTGAAAAAGTTTATATCCTAATCGTCTGATTAAACAACCCTAGCATATTTATTATTCAAACCTATGCTTTGGACTTTGAGCTGCTGGATTTTCATCGAAGATAGATGCATTGTCCCCAAATCGATTCGAGTTCATTTCGGACATTGAGTTATGGATTTAATCATTGGATTTAATTGTGTAATTTTGCTGAATCTTGGGGCCATTAGGCAACGCATTGAAGCGCCTCCATTGTGTGGGTGTCTTGCAAGATGGCTGGCCAAGAGCAATGGTGCGGTTATTCGTCTTCGTCCTTTTGCTCCTTCAGTCCTTGCGTCCTTTGGTCCTTTGTGCGAGTTGGTGTCTGTGGTCGTGTGCCAAATGCCAAGCCATTTGTTCCGAGCACATAAATCTTGGCGAATAATTGCTGTAATGGCACGCATTCGCAAAGATTCTGGCCTCAATCAATGGGGGGCCGCTTAAAATATGCGAAACGAACTGCAGTTTGGCTCTGCTCTTTAGATTCTCCACTTAGATTGCTCCCATCAGCAATCAATAAAATTTAGCATGCAGCAAGTACAGTCAGGCCTCCGAAACTCAGACATTAAGCATTGCGAATGCAGTCGAAGCAATCAATTTAAGTCAATATTTACTCAGAGCTTTTTCAACGCTAACTAATCACCAATATTCAGTGCATTTGCTTTTTCATGTTTACATGGGCTCAGTGACATATTTCCATGTGCCAATTAATGAGCACATGTCGTATTCTCATTATGAAAATTAAAGCTGGGGTCAATGTCAAAAATAACATATGTGGCTGTCTATTTAATTTTGAAGCAGAAGTGTAACGAATTACGTATTCATTGCTCTTGTAACACCATTTTTTATATTCATTTATTTGTTTTCATGCATACAAGTGATAATTTCTCACTAACAAATTCGTAATTTTGCCATAAAAACTGAAATATTGATCAGAAAATGGAATGGCATACCTTGTTCAACTCGTAAATGTATTTTAAAAACAATAGTATTTAAAGTTTTGAGAAAAAAAATTTGACGATTTTGTGAAATTTTGTGATGTAACCCCTTACCACAAATGCGAAAATTGGCAAAAATCGAAAAATTTCAAATCAACCAAATGACATTATTTTTAGTTAGAATAGACTCTTAGATGTAAAAGAAAGTGTGCCTTATGGTTTTAAGTCACAATTTGGCCAAGTTAGAGCTTGAAAATCCCTTGAAAAAGAGGTATTTTGACCATAAAAATGAAAAAATTAATCGGAAAACGTAATGGAATACTTTAATAAGCTACTAAAACCATTTATAAAAGATTAACATTCACAATTTTGAAAAAATTTTTTTTCGATTTTTGGTAATTTTATGATGTAACCCCTTACCAAAAATGCGAAAATTCACCAAAATTCGAAAACTTCAAAATCATCCAAAAAGTCACAATTGTCGTTAGTTAAGACTATCAGCTATAAAAAATAGCATGCGTTATGGTTGTGCGACTCAATGTGGCCAAGCAACAGCCATATGCCTCTCAGATTAAACCTTTTTTTGGCCATAATTCAAAGTTCCTATTAATTGGTTATTCAACTTAGGGAAGTTCAACTGTTTCTGTATCGGCGTTTCATCTGTATCTGTATCTGAATGTAGTATCTATCCGTCTGGCGCTAAGCCAGGGTGCGTTCCGTTTTGGCAGCGTCTGTGGAGCTCGAGCCCACTTGGACTGGCGCTGTTTGCCTTCGTTCCGACGGCTTTTCCATTGTTTGGCTTAGCCATGTTTGGCTATGCATTGTTGTTACTGCAAATACTCGAACAACACACACACTGACACACGCACAGACACACACACGCACACGTGTGTCCTTAGCCATTGTTTGCTGAATTTATTGCACGAATTTCTGAATTGGCTCTCTGCGACTGTTTGTAGTTTTATTTTCTTAGTTTTACGCCCCAAGCGCGTGTCCTTGAGGCTTACGCTAAAACAATGGCTGATTCCGGCGCAAAAAATATTTATTGGACCAGTCGCCGTATATCCTGGAGCCCAGTTGATGGGTCAGCCGGACACCTGGCTAATGATTTATGCTTGTGTCATGTTAATTAGCACGATCTTAGCCTGATTAGGGTTATCTAGTTTGCGTGGGCCGCTGCGTTGCGCATACGCCACGTTGCCGCATGCGAAAATATGCGGTACAGCCGTCGGCAAAACAAATACGGCCCACATACTACAGTGAATTCAAAGTTTGAATGTAACCCAAACTGAAAGTGATTCATTTAGAATATTTTATTTCGAGGATTGGTTCCCAAAATAAAAGTAGCCTACTTAAATATCCAATTAAATATTGTGAAGTATAAATTACTAAACTTACTTTCTTGGTTCGGTGTCTGAGTAATCCCTCGTTACGAGTACAGTGAACTGTGTGTAATTGCCAGCAACAAAAGAACACCAAACAAAGGCGGAGCGTGGACAAAGAAGTGCCATGGAATGAACTCCAATTTGATTTCATTACACCAGTAATTAGCAATTAGTGAGCAAATTGTGTTCTCTGCGGCGTATGAACTTGCCCGGATAGCCGTGCTCGATTAGTGAACTTTCACTGTACCCGTAAAGTTGAGACTACATCCGTTGTGGCAGCTATGGTCGTTGCTGTTGTTGTAGATGCTGTGATACCATGGTTGTAATTTCCTTGTGCGTGGCTGCCTTTCATGTGTCAGGCATTTGTCCCATCAACATCAACATCACCACACCACGCCATACCAATCACCTCTTCTTAGGGCCCCAAGTCCCTCTTTGTCACAATTTTGGGGGCCTGAAGGCAGTCACATGGAATGTATTGCGTATACGCCGTGTAATGAATACTCATCGTCCAATTGACAACGCATGAATTTATGAAAAACGAAAAACAATTCCTCGCTTTGCGTGTGGAAATCGGGCAGATACGTTGGCATAAATATGCAACATGTTTCCCGTACATCATTTGCGCCCCAGTGCCTCACGCGTTTACGAGTTTCTCCGCGCAGGACATGCTAGTATCCTTAATCGCAATCGTTACAGAGGGGGCTCCCAACCGAGGCCAAAACAGGCTTAAACCGATGAATTTGTGCCACACATTCGCTGCGAGTGAGCATAAATTACACGAGAATGGGGATTTGCACTGTCTGCCAGGCTGGAAAATCCTGGCAACATTTTCCCACTCTGTCCCTGGGAACCCGAAAGCATTTATTTTGAAATCAACACCAAAGCCGGCTCATTTGGCTTGTAACCAAGGCCCGAAACAAAGGCATTTGCCTGTCAGGAACTGCTCACAGGAGTGTATGTTTCCATAAACAATTGCGATTAGCTCTTTATTTTTGGCAAATCTTCATAAATAGAACTGCGGACACTTTCATGCGTTTCGCAGGTTCATGTTTTTCCATTTAAGCTGGGCTTACAGGGTATTTATATTAAAGTCTGAAATGTGGAAAACAATGCACTACTTCAGCCACAACCCTGATCTCATATATAAGCACGTTTACAAACGTATATAAATGGCCTCAGACAATAGACTTTCCTTGTCAAGGACCATTTGTATGCAGACGAATTTCTAAAAATACTTGCGGTTGACATTCTTTTGACAAATCTTTATAAATAGATGTGTGGACACTTTAAGGCATTCAAAGCAGACGAGCTTCCTTTAAACCGGATGGTTATTAATGTCGGTATGCGTGTGTATATTTAGGCCAACGTGTGGTTCTGTACTCAAGTTATTTGGACAGACTGCAGTCTATTATTTGACCATCAGTGTGGTTTTAGGTCCGCTCAGAAGTGCGTAGGCCACAAAATGCTGATAACAATAAGTGCATACACCAAGCAGAATAATTTAGTTCAAGCTTATAAGTAGGCTCCCATTATTCCTCCCACTCGATTGCTGTTTGTGCTGAATAGCTCTGTTTATTTTGGCCTATTTGACAAGCCCCGAGTGCATGTTTAAGCCTGATATGCAGACGAATGCCACCACTTGGCCACAAAACCCTGACATGGCCCATAATCGCTGACTAAACAAGCAGCACTTGTCGACCAACATGCGTTGCATGTTATAAAATTCACGATATATTTATCGCTCGGTCGTGTTCTGGGCAGCCGCAGCAAACACAAATCATTGTCATGCAATTAAATAATATAATGGAAAATGGGTTTTAATTAAATTCTCTAATATTTTCGGTTCCACAATGGACTTACACCGTCCACATCCGCTCGCTGATGGCGTCTGTGGGTGCGCCTAATCCAATTAACTGTCATAGACACACAAATTGGCCGTCACTCAATCCGGTTTGCAGTGCCAAAAGGCCAAAACGCCGCTCACAGTTGTGACAGTTTTCGTCCTGGCCCTGGGTGGAGCCGACTATGTGTCAATTTCGGTTTCAGTTACAGACTTTTGGTGGCACTTTCGGAAATTGTTTCAACAACGGTTTTTAATTTCACACGCCGCAAAGTGAATTAGCCTGGCTTTGTCCCTTGATTGAATCCCCCAGCCGAAACTACAACTAACCCCATGCCATTTCCTCCGCTTCTTCTTGCAGTGACAGACTTTGATGTGAACCGGACACGAGGGCGAGCACAGGAACAGACGGAAACCAAGCGAACAGCAAAAAGAACCAAAGCAGAAGAGCCACGCCAATAGTGTGCAAATTAATATAGTCGGAGCAGCATGGATGAGGAGCACGACGACGATCGAATAATATGAGATTAGATGGGGCTCTAGAGCCCCGGCCCCGTCAAGGAGCTGCCACAATCAAGGGCCGCCAGCCCCTGAGGCGCGAAACACGCGAACCATGTGAGACGCAACAGCAGCAGCCAGCTGACGAAGACGACGAGGCCACAGACGCTGAGTGTTTGACCACCAACAGCAGCAGCAGCAGCAGCAATTGCCAAGCCAACTTGGTCTCCAATCCAAAGAGAACACCATCAGCAACGCCCACGCCCAGAAAAACAACCGGCGGCAGAGGCAATAACAGGCATACCATATTAATGGCGCCCAACGTGGGGCATCAGCGGAAGAGCCTTGGCCTGCGACTTCCGATGAAGCAGGGCCGCAGCCGGCGGAGGATGTTGGGTGCGGAATGGGGCTGGGAGCGCCTTAACGGCCTGCTCCTGTGCCTGATTTCCGTTATTGCCCTGCTGCCGCCGCTGACGCTCGGCGATGACGGCGATAATTTCTTTGCCGTGAATGCCTTTAGTGCGGGTCCGGAGACGACAACGCCAGAGTTCGGTAAGTAGTCCAAGGCTTAGATAAGAATGATGCGCCAGGGAGCGGGATTACCACTGACTTAGCCCTATTTCACCATGGAAATAGACCGCGATGTCGTCATCGAGGTGTCACATAATCATACATTCATATGTACATACGGCTGCCTTGACAGTCCTTTGTTCATCTAACTGCCGGCAATTCCATTGCAATTGCATAAGTTCCACAGTGGCATTAAACTGAGAAAGGCTGTATAAGTACCACATTTTATTTCCTTAGTTACGGTCTCTTAGGAATATACAGTCTTTCAGTAGCACAAGGCCAGACTAGTTAATAAAAATTTAATTAGGTCAGGTTAATTCACGTTTATAAATTTTCTCCATAACTAAAGTCTGTAGTGCAACACGAATGCTTTATTCATATCCTAAAATTGGCCATAGTTTTTACCTTGAACGAACTTCTTGCCTTTTTTAAAAAAACTCTCGAAGAAGCTGAATGCCTTAAAGGGACTTTCTGACTGTCAGACAGGAATGCTTTATACAATTTCCTAGCCCATTTGCTCAAAAGCTTTTAAGCCACTGTGCTGGGGCTCGTGGCTCGTACTCATCCCTTCTAGTTTTCTCATCCGAAACTTAAATGGCCTGTCTGCGATGTGTTCTAGTTGGAATGTGAAAAGTTTTCCATGTACTCGCATGGCTTTTTTTCCTAGGCGGCCTAATGATGGTGCCGAAATAAGCAAAGTTGGCTTTAATGGCTCGGCCCAGTTCGGTTAATTATAAATGCTGGCTCTGTTGCAGCTTTGGCTGTTTAATGTGGGCCCTCCACTCGTCTGACATGTGCAATTTGTAGTCAGATTTTAGGCCCTTCCTCCGGGTGAAATATGCCTCTGGCTCTGGCCATTGGGTAATCGCTTTTTGGTGGGACTCTCTCTGGCCATCAAAGGTTGGCCTCGGGTCACGGATATGGTCCACGGTAGCGCACCCCAGCCACTTTGTCAACACTTTCACAGAATTTGCCCGCTGCTGCTGCGCCACGGAAGCGAAAACCAAATAAAACTCATCTGGGGAAAAGACGTAAGCGAAACTTTGTGGACTGCTGATGCTGCGGCATCTGGGTTTCCTCTTGGCAGACTGCAAGTAGAGGGTACGTCGGGGTCGATTGATGCGGGTACGGACTTAATGCATAAGTAATACGCTGCAGATGGCACCCAGCTGTGCGACCCATCCAATGCTTATTACTGGGCAATACCATTGGGAGCACAACCGAGTAAATCGAATAAGTTATAATCCATCCAAAGTCTTCTCTTCACTAGTCCGATTGAAATATTGATTTCAACTTAAGTAAACTCGCTAGTTATACTCTTGAGATATGAATTCTCGTCTTGGTAGGGTATCCAGCTGTCTAGCAATCTGCAGAAGCACGCCATTATTCGCATTAGCATTCACTTTTCGCAGCCCCTCGCAAACTAGAGCCCTATTCATAGCCGTTGCATTTAAAAATAAACCGCAGGCAAATATGGCCCCAACCATAAAAAAGGCCACGCTAATACCACTAATACCACTAATAGTGGCACATGGGCATGAACTGGAAAATGGCGCACCCGCTTGTGCATGAGCAGCCATTTTGTTTTGTCTTTTCACTTCCGTTGGCTTAAATGTCGGCGCATCCGCTGCCTGATGGTCTTGGTCTTGGTCTGGGCTTCCTTTTGGCTTTTGGGGCCGGTAATTATGGGCCGTAGAAGGAGTATCAACAGAATTAGAGGTGTATGTGGAGCATGTGGCTCAAGTCCTGCGCTGAGATTTTGCACTGAGTGGCGGCGGGCGGGGAATCCCCGGAAGCCGTAGAGTTGCTCCCAAGAGCTTAATTAAGATGTGAAGGGCCGCAAACGCAACTCACTGCCGACTCGAGTGTTTTCATTCCATTCAAAGTTAATGAAGGATTCCTGGCAGCCGGGCGGCTCACCTGCACCGTGAAATGCTCGGGGGAAAAAACAAGCAAACACATACTCACTCGTTCCTCGCTCGCACGGGCGAAAAAAATAAAAGATAGGGAAATGAAAAACCAACACACCAACACCTCGAAGGCTGCTAAAGAATTTACATTTTAATCTGCCCACAAGTCGTCGGGGGATTTGGAAAGCATTTCGCAGAAAGTTTGTTGCCAGCTTTTATTTTTTATTGATATGCACAGTGGCGAATCGAAAGTTTTCGCAGCGGTTTCATTACAAATTTTACGCCTGGGATTAGTCACGTTGATGTCATGAAATATATATCCTATCCACATCCTTTTTTCTTTCGCCTGCAGATTATGCCAGTCGTGGGCAGAAGAAGTTCGGCGACAAGTGCGATAATACCCTGGAATGTGGCTTCCCCGGCTCCATCTGCGATCCCAAGAAGAAGTCCTGCCAGTGCACCGAGGATCTGCCCGTCACCAATCACTATGACAAATGTGGCAAAGGTAGGTGGTGGTCATTACTGCAAGCACTTTCCAATTCGTTTTTCCGAGCTGTCACCCTGCCAAGTTTTCATTAAAAAAGAGTCAGGAAAGCTGGAATTTTCTGAGTGCGGGCCCAGAAAATCTGTAAATTAAAATAGAAACTTGGCAGCCGCATTAGAGACTTGTGGAAATTGCAACTAATGCACATTTGACATAATCACAATTGATATTCGGCCAAGGCACACGTGCGAATGCGTATTTATGGCTGGGGATCGAACTCAAAGCCGCTGACAGGCGGAGATCTATTTCTATGGGCGTGACTCAATCAATAATTCCGGGCCGAATATCTCCCGGCCATTGATCATCAACGTGGCTGACAGACATCATCGAGTCTGTCAGAAGCCAGAAGGCAGAAGTCTCCGGAGTGGACTCCTTCTCAGCCGAGTATCTGCCCACCGCATCGGGGGCGTAATCGCCGGGCCTCCTCCGTGCTTGTTCCACGATAATATTTGTCAGCCGAGTGGACTGAGTGGACGGAGTGGAAAGTCAATCCGCCCCGGCCATATCGCACTTCAATCAGCCATTAAATCAATCCGCAAACAGCCGCGACAGCCGGGAAATATTTTTCCTGATATGGGCCATCGCCTGTTGTTGCTTGTTGCTTGAGGGGCACTGAAAGAAATCAGGGCTGTTAGCTAGATTATGCTTTTGAATATGTAGTAAATTCTTTAATACTTACCTACAGCTATAACTTTTTAAGTACATATCGAGAAGAGCAAGAAATTGCTTTATGAATATTTTATAGTCTTACGCTATTGTATTTATTTTGCGCGACTGCATGTTGACCCTTTGTCAGCTTAACTGATTCCATTTGGTGTCCTTTCGGTTCCTCCTCCGCAGAGGCCGCCGTGAACGAGTCCTGCTTCTTCAACGAGCAGTGCGAGATGCGATACTTCCAGACGGAGTGCCGGGATGGACGCTGCATCTGCCGGTTCGAGATGTCGCCCATTTGGGGCAAGGACGGATCCGTGGAGTGCAAAGGTCGGTGGTTAAGGAGCGCGTAGACTTAAGCCGGCACTGCTTATGGTTAATGGGGCTGTGTTGTTTGTTGTCCTTTTGCCACTCGGCTGTTTGCAGGGCGCCAGGACAAGAGGGGACCCGAGACCTACATCGACCCGGCCATGATTGGCGTGCTGGTAGGAATGGCATTGATGTTTGTTATTATTTGTGTCGTCCTGCGATTGTTTAGCCAGTGAGTAAATTGCAATGCAAACATCTCCATC
Source organism: Drosophila sechellia (assembly GCF_004382195.2). Lineage (NCBI taxonomy): Eukaryota > Metazoa > Arthropoda > Insecta > Diptera > Drosophilidae > Drosophila > Drosophila sechellia. Next base: position 27,623,119 of record NC_045952.1, on the reverse strand, counting down.
TCCATCTCCATCTTCATCTCCATCCCCCGCTCCCGCACACCCACGCAAATAGTTTAAGCCTTCAATCTGGGTCAACAGTCACACACCATTGGAGGAATCGATCAAATCGCTTGAGTGCACCCATAATCTAGGAAGCCATTTCAAAATGAAAGTACATTTGCTTAGAGCCTTGAACCTAGGAAGTTCTAAAGAAAAGTATATTATTAAAAGTTCTCATTAATGAACTATTAATCTCCCTTGCTCCACAACAAATCTCTTGCCTTCACTAGAAGTAATGGCATCATTTATGGTGCAAATCAAAGATCCTTAAGTCTCCTTTCACTCAGCTCAACCATATCATCCGTTGGCTTGTCAATAAACTGGGTCAATTGGCCTGTCGATGCTTTGATGGGGCTTCCTTAATTTGTGGCTGGCTAGATACATAACTCGAGCACCAATTAATTTCCAGTCTAATAAACAGCGTTTCTGCATTAATTGGCATTAAGCTGGAGTAACCATGGCCCCAATATTCCCGCACCATTACTCGTGCACCTCCGCTTGCTCAGCCCGCATCTATCGGATAATATGATCCGTGGGTCCCTGAAATGTGACTAATTCATGGCCGTAATTTGCAGAGCTCGCTGGCGTGAGAACCGAACCATCTTCAACACGCCCAATCCTCGCCTGATGAACGTCTCCCTGCTGCGGGACAGCAAGCTGCTCCACGGCCAGGAGCGCCGAGGGTCCAGGATGTCGGTGCGGGCGCCATCCCGGCAACCCAGCATGGCCTCCCTGCGGCCCCACTCCCCCAATCCGTCGCTAGGTAAGACAGGTTTGTATTCCATGCCCCCCAGTCGATGGTCAGCACCTCCTCCAATCTCTCTGGTCTCTGGTCTTCCGCAATTGCATTTTTGGTTCTTCTTTTACCATTTCAACTTGCCATTTTTGTGTTGGTTCCTCTTGTTTTCGTCTCGACAACTTGCAGAACTTTCTTTTACAGCCAAACTAAATACGAACAGAACAGAAGGGAAACCTTTATCCAATCAATCAATCAATCAATCAGTCAGTCAGTCAGCCAATTGACCAGTCAGTCATCAAACAATATACGTACAAAATCACCCAACTAAACTTAATTCACTGGGGCTGTGGATCAGCGCAAAAAACGTGATGAGAGTTCTAATGGAACTCATTTTATACAATATAGAAAAGCGTGACTAACTATCTATGGTTTAGTGTTTTGAATAAACTTTTTTTAAATGTTATTGATTGTTTAGGTAATGGGTTAATCAACCCAAGTTAAAAGAATCTGAAGAAGTTGGTGTAATAAAAAATTTTGTAGCTAAGGATGTTTTTCAGCTCGCTAGAACATTCTGAACAACTTAGAATGCTTATCAAACAGAATCTCACAAATTACAAACTAAGAACTCTATCAATCATCCAGCAACCATTTTTCTTTTGCCTTTTCTGATATGAAAATGATTGGAACTTGTACGATTTGAAGTTATTGTTCTTTTCAGTTTTAATTAAATTAAATTTCTTTATTTTAAAATTGAACTAGTGCGCTGGGAAGCATAGTGACCACCAAACTGACCACCTTATCCTAAAGTTCGGGAACACAGGAACAACAACTCTTCGGGGGCTCAATCAATTTGACTGACAGTTTAAGAAGCGTATTACTCAACGCCACTACGGTGATAATTGTTGGTGTGCTAAGCCCGGCGGACAGTTGGTTGAAATTACATTTTTTTCAGTTATTTATATTCCTGTTTGAGTTTCAGTTTGTGCCCCCACCAAACCGAAAGGTGAAACCACCCGAAACCACCCATTTAACCCACTGACTAAAGGTCGCGTGCCCAGCTCAGAAAGGCGATATACTAAACGTATCCAACCGCTCATTCCCCCCAAAAAACCACAAAAAAACAAACACGAACAACAACAAACCGAAACTGAAAACACAAATAAAACTAAAAACCAAAAACCAAAAAGGACGTATGATCCGGTCGAAGAGCAATACGCGGTCGAGTGACTCGCGGGTGAGCGATGTGTCCACCTGCTCGAGACTCCTGGAGCATCCGAGTGCCGCCAGCCAGCACAACCTGGTCCACAGCCACTTTCTGCCCTACGTGCCAACGACCACGGCCAGCACGGCTACGGCCACGAATGCCTACGCAACGTATGCTGCCTCGGCCACGCCCTCGCCCACGCCCACGCCCCCGCCCTCGGCGGGCCACCAGTTGCCAATGGCCCATGCCAACGCCACCAGCACCACGAGTACCGCCAACGCCAACACCATCACCACCACCACGTATGTGTCCCCGGCGGGAACAGCACCAGCCTGTGGTCGGACCAACAAGTTCTAGGGTTCCGGAGCTCTAGATCACCACGCTGTACACATAGATACTCGCGCATATCCGTGTGTGTCCGTAAACGTATCACATCCAAACCGCTAGAAACAAACGCATCCATATCAGGGTCCAAAGAGGTAGGCAGCCCAGAGGGCGAACCACACCCACTCCCAAGCAATACAAGAATACCCTCTGCGTAGTGTACTCGTAAAGTTGATGTCTTGTCTAGCGAAAGTTGTGTCCAAACAGTTGTACTCGTATCCGTAAAAGTATCTGTGCACTGCGGAAAATTACGTCGGCTGCAATCAGAAGTATTAGTCTAAATAGAGAATTAACGTCATTAAATCATTTGTAATTCCCAAATAGTTCTGTCCAATAAAAAGTCTTTAAGCAAGAGAAAAACCCTACATCGACGTCACAGTTGCATAAGCCTTACTTTTGAAATACACATAGATATACCTGATTGGTCGACGTCTTTTCCCCCAGTGTACTCGTAGTCATTGTTCTCGTTGTTGTTCTTTTTGGCTCGAAGTGTTGTTACCCTAGTCTTAATCTGTAGTCAAGAGTTGCGGTTAACCTGTATGTAAAACTACTACTGCTCCAACTTCCACCACTCCCTAGAAGACACACACAGATACAAAAGCAGACTCAGATGCAGACACCATGCGCTACAGATACAATGATAAACGATCGTAGATACTCGTACCAAAGAATACCTCATCGAATCTTTCTCTTTTTCCAACCAACTTATCCATGCAGCATTCCTTTTGAGTTCCGTTTCCGCTTTGGTTTCTTTCCTTTCTGGCACGGCTATCTATAGTTTCCTTAACTGGCTTCCTTAAGATATATATTATTTTTACAGTACGGCATGCGATCGCATATGTGTTTTCTCCTATATGATCTTCATTAAAAAACAAGCTATAGGAAAAACTCCTTCGATCGCCTGCTGTTCATAGAATATGCCACGTAGAACGAAGGACTCCTTCGAACTCGAAGTCGAGTGTCGGGATCCCGTTGACCACATTGCTGTTGTCCTGTGATGCCAACGATAACTTCCCTTTAGCCGGTTATCCGAGTAGCGAGTAGCTGAGCCCGTAATCCCCCAGATACTCATCCCTTTCCTTTGCACGGACATCTAACCCGCAGGCTCCCATTCCGAGTCGCATGGCAGCAATGCATCCGCAGCCTCGGTGCGCTCCAACCGCAGCAACTCGGTGGCTCCCGGCAAGGTCGTCCACCACGAGCGCCACGGATCCGCCCATCGCCAGCACCACCCACATGGCCACCAGCCGAAGGAGCAGCCGCAGTCGCCGCAGTCGCAGGACCAGTCGCTGATCACCAACATCACCACGAATCCGGTGGCCGAGAGCGTTACCGTCGAGATCATCGAGCCGGGTCAGAAGTAAGGGAACAAGATGGCTACTTCAAGCACAAAGCTATGATGCATAGGCAGGATTAACTGGCTAACTCTCTGACACACGAACACAGGACACGAAATGCAGCACAAACTATAGGAACATCTAGTCACGGTATATGCACGCGATAATAAGGCGGACACGCTCCCAAAAGGGGCGTGGCCCGGCGAACAACACACAAAAAATCGAATTACACATGGAGGCCATTGTTCGACTCTTTTTGACAAAGACCATTTTTGCGATTAATGGAAATTTTTTAACCAAACCAATTATATACTTACTATATGAATATGGAGCGTGTAACGAAACACACACACACACATACACCCAGAACAATGCTAAATGAATTACTTACGTACGACTACACCGTAAAAAATAATTGAAAAAAACCTTGCATAACAAATTCATACTACTCTTTTTTTCAACCAAAAAAAAACACAAAAACCAATACAAAGAAACAAAAACGATGCAACCGATAAGGGAAACTTTACTAATTTAAATAACATATTGTAATGCAGTTATATAACTAAGCTTTGGGTTAAAGGCTTTAAGGATTTAAGGATTTAAAACACAGAATAGGAAACAGAGAATTCACAGCGTAGGGAAACTAGGGCATGATCTCAATCGTAGTGTTCTTTAGCCAGCCATCGGAGGCACTGCATCGTGGCCAAAGATGCGTTTAATTGGCCGAAACCAAACGCAAACCGCTGATACAACGCCTTATCTATATACTAATATTATAGATCCAATCGCCGCTCTAGCTCCCACATATGGATGTTATTACCCAGAGTCGATGAGAAACCAAGTTGAAGAAATATTTAACAACCTCGGGACCATATTTTATAATCAAAATATGCGTTTCATTGCGAAGCACGCACGTTCACCTTATCCTTATCCTCGTTTCCTTCGGCATTAGCTTTTCGTTCCCGAACGGATCTGGGTTCGGATGTAAAGGAGTACCTATACTTTATATCAACTATCTGAGCAAATTTTAGGGAACACTCACAACATGATATGATATGGATATGGACATGAGAGTCCAAAATCTAAATTGACTTCCAGTTGACGGTATTGATTTCACACCTAAGTTTCAACTTTTAAGCTGATTTACTCACACCGCACATTGCTGGTCGGGCCGAGGATTTTCGGGCAGTGCATTGGGCTAGCCGGAAATAGGGGAAGATTTGCGGGTCTGTCCAATGCGAAGGCCGAATGGTACATCGGCTGCAGATCTGCAGTTTATAGCCATAGTAGGAATAGAAATCGATATTGATAAGGTTTAGTTGTTGCCCCCAAAAAACAGACAGACGATTCTCATTTGCTTTTGTGCTCAATCAAAGAAGCTTAACTGTGAGAATACCAAAATGAATACAAGATACAAATAAACGTAGAGCGAAAAAATCTTAAAGTTGCTTGAGAACCTCTAGCTAAACAATTACAATTAGAGTGACAAGGAGAAAACTTACGGAAAATACAAAAAAAAAAAACGAAAACAATTTTATTAAAGCATCGAATTTTTCTTAAAACAAAACGAGCAAACAAACAATCTTATTTCTAGGACAACCAAATCTATTTACTTATTTACATTCTAAAGGGCATTCAGAAAACAATTTAGGCTTTGGAATTTGGGGAAGAATTTCAAGGTCTAACTTTGTTTTACCAACCGCAAGACACTTACATCTAAGCACCAAAGATCTAGAGTATATTACAACTAATTATAAAGAGGATACAAATAAATGAATCACTGATTTTTCTATTTACATCAAATATTGTTGAAGGCAGACTTTAAGCGAATTTTAAATAAGCTACGAGGAGAATATTTTAAAACCAATTATATACATACATAAATATGCTTTATTTACTTTAAAATTTAAATTATACAAAACCACATCCAACTATATATGAACTTGTATTAAAGTTTGGTGGAAAACTGCTACCAAACCGAATGCGATAATTCATTTACACTCTACCAAGAAAAACAACAATTTTATATAAGAAGCGAAATCGAAATCGATATCTTGTAATGCTAATATTATACATCTAGAATCAAACGCCATTATCGCACATCTAAGCCATACAAATCGAAACTAAAGTGAAGCGAGGAGACAACCTAAATCTTTAAGCCTAGAAGAGAAGCAACTTATAGAGTTCAACATTTCGATTTTCATGCGACTTGTAACTACAAAGAAAACAAAACAAAACCAAACCAAAAGGATACTAGAAAGGATCGTAGTTATAGAGAGCGAATCAAAGCCAGACAGTACGAGTAGCAAAATATAGACGATGGTAATGTAATCTTAACCTACAAGACAAATTGCTTTTTCAAATTCCAGAAGGCAAACGATCGATCGAGTATATTATGAACTACATATAAAGTATATACATATATATAACTATATTTAAAGATCAGTTCACTATAATAAAGTCTATATTACCATACCTACGAACGAAAACCACTCCACCCCGGTTTACCAATTGATTCCCCCCAGCAGTCTTTCACAGCGTCGTCCCCTTGTACCCCAGATCCAGCACGGATCCCTGATCCTCCGACTTCCGGCCCAGCACCCTCTTCCGGTAGCTCTGCTCCGCCAGGTGGCGCAGGTGTTGCGCAGTTCCCACGCCCGTCTTCTCCACGAAGCGATGCAGGTATCCATGCCGGTTGTGCAGCAGCTCGTGCGGATGCCCCAACTCCACCACACGGCCCATGTCCACCACCATCACGCGGTCGTTGTCCATGACGGTGTGCAGCCGGTGGGCGATGGTCAGCACGGTGCAGTGGGCGAACTTGGTGTGGATCGCCTCCTGGATGAGATTGTCGGTCCTGCAGGGCGAGTATGAGAACAAAAAGTTGTAATACATCGGAAACCAACTACTAAGTGAAATATTTATCAATAAACTTTGGGGTAAATAAACTCGGCACTCATTAAAAGATCTAGATCCAGATAGTTTCGATTGTTGAATCAAAATACTACGGCACTACTAATATTTTAAGCATCCTGGTCTTTCAGAAACACGTTTTCAACTGTCACGCAGAAAGAACCTTTTCTACGTCGCTTTCAATGCAAATTTTCAACTTCATTGACAAATTGTAAAGATCATCTATCAACATCAGCTGATTTTGAAGCGAAAGTGATTGATTTTGATTTCGTTTGTCACTCCCGACGTCGCTCGTTTTGATCTTTCAAACCGCAACAAACCGTCGGAATTAAACCAATCAAACTTTGTGCGTTCTGCCTCAAATTTGCTTTCAGTCAGCTGATCTTCACTTCAAGAATTCGCTTTAATAGACTTACTCGGGATCCACGTTGGCTGTGGCCTCGTCCATGATGAGTATTTTGTTTTGGCGCAGGAGGGCTCTGGCCAGGCAGACCAGCTGCCTCTGGCCCATGCTGAAGTTGGCCCCGCAGTCGTGGAGCCTGCAGTTGATGCCCTCCTTCAGATTCGATACAAACTCCTTGAGCTTGACGGCCTCCAGGGCCAGCCACAGTTCCTCGTCCGTCTTCTCCTCGAAGGGATCGAGGTTGAAGCGGAGGGATCCCGAGAAGAGCACCGGGTCCTGCGGTATGATCGAGACCCTACGTCTCAGATCGTGCAGGCCCAGCTGGGATGTCTCGAAGCCATCGATGCAGATCTGTCCATCGATGTGAGCCAACCGAAAGAGGGCATGGACAATGGAGGACTTGCCCGCCGCCGTATGTCCCACTATGCCGATCTTCTCCTCGCCACGGATGGTGAAGGTGAGACCTTTAAGGATGTAGGGCCCGTGATTACTGTAGCGCAGCCGCAGATCCCTGAAGTCCAGCTGTCCTCCACTGGGCCAGTGCTTCGGCAGATTGACGGACTCCTCCGTTTCAAAGGCAGGTTCCGATGGTATGTTCACATACTCCATTACCCGCTCCACGCTAGTCATCATGTTCTCGAGCTCCACGGTTTGCCGCATTCCCGCCTGGCACATGAGCACCAGTTTCATGGACTGTGTGATGGCCAGACCCACATCTCCGCTGTAGTATCCTCTGTGCTTGTCGAAGAGCAAGAAACTGAATGTCACCGCCAGGATGTAGAGCACGCAGATGAGGTCCGTCCAGAAGGCGAAGGCCCGGTTAATGCTCACATGAAGGTACAGAGCAGAGGTGTTCTCGTTCTGGTAGTAATGGAAGTCCCGCTCCATGTACTTGGTGCCATTCAGAGCACGGATGGTGGCCAATCCCTTGAAGGTGGCATTTGTGTGGGAGTAGATGGGACTGCGAGCTGGAAGAGATTGGATTAGTCACTAGACTTGAGCAGTACGCCAAGGCTACTCACATATAGTTTCTATGCGCTTCAAACTCCGGCTAGCTCCTATATAGAGACACCTACAGCCGTACAACAGGGCCACCACCACGGTGGCCGGTAGGAGGAGCCAAATATTCGCCGTGCTGACCACAGCGAGCACCGCCAGAGCATTCACAGCAAATTCAATGGAGTCCATCAGAGCCTGCGGCAGATTGACATCGATGGCCAGAACGTCGCTGGAGAAACGATTCAAAATCCGGCCGGAGGTGGCCAGCGTGAAGAAGTGCATGAAGGCTCGGATGACTCCTTGGAAGAGCTGGTCGTGGATGCGCAGCGATATCCGCAGGGTCATCATAAAGAACCCAAAGGTGCGGAGCACGTAGAAGATGAGGGTGCACAGGATGAGGAACGTATACAGGATCATCATGCGCAGTCGAGTTCTATGATACTCCGGAATGGGCTCGTGCTGATTGGGTTCCGTCTCCTCCCAAGTTGCCCTGCAGAAATATAGAAATTCGTCCTTTAAATTATGAAATCAATATTGTCTATATACAATATAATATATATAATCAAAACAGAGCCCTATCTCTAGCTTTGATTACTAGCCCATTTTAATCAACAAACAATCAAGGTATTCCCCGAAAGATTCAATTGAACATGAAATCAGTATGGGTGGTGTGGAGCCCAGACTTCCTATTGTCACCTTCTGATACTGAAATATAACCATATAACATGTGGCGTCGAGATAGTGGGCTGTGTCCCATCTGTGCGGAAATTCGGGCAATATTTATGGCAATCAACAAGTGGAACACTTTTATCATGTAGTGCTATTAAACACGTCGCAATCAATAAATCAGACTGACTCATCTCACAGCAAGGTTAGTCATTTAAGCCGAAATAACTGGAAGGCTCACTTACCACTTGGACAGGAAAATATCCATGGTTGCCTCGGAGGAACGAGCCACGACGAACATCAGCAGGATGAGCACCACCACCAACGGATGCCCCAGCACCTTGAAGTACTCCTTGTAGGTGTGCAGCTTCACAGATCCTATTTGCTGCTGCTCCTTGAACTGCTGCTTTATCTCGTGCCGATCCAGATGCTCCTCCTGGGACAGGGATTTCCTTGGCTCAGGCTCCTCGTAGACACTATCCGTTCGCATGGCCCGCAACTTGGCCACCTCCACATCATTGGCCACCGACATCCTGAATCGAATTAGCTTCTTGAGGGCATCATAGTGCCCCTGGACAGAGATGCGTCCACCCTCGAGCAGGACCAAATGATCCACGTGTCTGAGCAGCTGAACACGATGGGTGACCAGGATGCGAATCTTCTTGGACAGGAACTCGTTGAGACACCGGTCCAGGAGCATCTTGCTCACATGAGAATCCACAGCGGATAACGGATCGTCTAGGAGGTAGATATCCGCCTTCCGGTAGACAGCTCGCGCCAGACTAACTCTTGCCTTTTGACCGCCACTCAGACTGGCACCACCTTCTCCCAGCCTGGTGCTATCGCCCAGGGGCAGCTGTTCCACGTCCCTGTCAAGATGGCAAACTCGCAGGACTTCCAGATAACGCTGCTCATCGTAGGGTTCCGTAAAGAGGATATTATCTCGCAGGCTACCCCGAAGTAACCAGGGCTCCTGAGGAGCATAACTGAGGACTCCATTGACGTCCACACTGCCACTGATAATATCCAGTTCACCGAGGATCACTTGTAGAAGGGTGCTCTTTCCCGCACCCACGGTTCCCACGATTCCCACAAATTGCTGATCCTGGGCCTGAAAACTCACATCCTCGATGTGGCGATGGCGCTTCTCCTGCTTCTTCTGATCCCAGCTCGCAGTGAGTTTATGGACCGTAATGCTCTTTACTTCGGCCTTGGGTTTGTGGGTGCGTCCGAAGAAGTTGCCGTGCTCCGGATTATCCTCCGCCTCCTTCAAGTTGTGTACTCCACCATCAGCTGGATTCTCGTGCTGGAAGAGGAAGTCCTTCACGCGATTGGCCACCACAAAGGTCTCCACCCACATGTTGATGGCCAGCGGCCAGGAGTGGAGCAAGGAATCGTTAAGATTATCATAATAGCTGGCGACAATAAACACCTTCTGCGAGGTGACTATGTCGCCCGTGAAGACATAGGTCACCAGGGAGAGGAAGAGGGACAGCTTGGAGATCATGCCTGTGCACTGTAGTCCTGCGTAGATGTAGGTGGACCCCCTTATGGAGTCCATTTCCTCCTTTCGCACTTTGCCTATCAGCTTGGCGAAGGACTTCTCCCAGGCGTACATCTTGATAAGCTGCATGGCGGCGATGATCTCGTTCATCAGCTTCACCCTTTCATCTCCCACATCCGCCGAACTCCTCTTGTACCGCGCTATTGCCCGTGCGGCCCAGGCTTGGAGTGGGATGAAGGCCACGATGGTGCCCAGTCCCACAACCGCTGGCCATCCAATCAGTTGGTATATGATGTAGACGAAGACCACGCCCTCCAAAGGACCGCGCCACAGTTCGTGGAAGCAGTAGAAGGACTCGTTGAAGGTGGGCAGGTCGGTGGCCATCAGGGATATGGCATAGCCACTCACTCCGCTGTTGTCAGCCGCCACCGAGACCCGAAGGAACTTCCGGTAGACGAGTCCCGCGCAGGCCAGGCGGACGCGAGAGCCCACTCTGAACAGGTATTTCATAAATGGGTGGAAGAAAAGCCTGGAGATGAGGGAGCAAAGCACCACGCCCATGGCGTACAAGTAGGCCGAATGCTTTGTGATCTTCCCCGTGCTCTCCGAGAAGAAGGACACCAAGCCGCCCAACATCAAGGGCTGCGTTGTGCTGGGGGTTTATTAATAAAATAAAGCATTAGTCCTAAGATTCATATTCCCACGCATAGTACTTACTGCACTGCTATGGCCATGATGGAGTACACGATGCTCGCCGGCACAAAGCTCCAGCCGTAGGCCTTGAATATCATGCGCAGGACGTTGGGCTTGGACCGCTTGAGCTCCTGCTCCCAGTGGCCGAGCAGGAAGGAGGACACTTGGGTGCTCTCAAGACTGGGTTCGGTTTCGTAGAGATCCGATGGATCCAGACTCCGTTGCAGTCCCTTGACGAGAATCTCGCGCGTCCAGCTGGAAGGATAGAGGGAGCACAGGGCGAGGGAACTGGTTATTGACGGACATGACAGGTGTCGCCGGGCTGTCGCGGATTCTTTTATCGCTCTTCAAAGGAATCAAACGAATTCGCTCGCGCCGTAAATTTCGAGTGACGGCCAAGGTGCGGTGCCCATAAATACTGATCATGGTGGGCAGTCCGTCAGCTGGAAAGGTCTGTATCTTATCAGCAGGACTTCAAGAGGGGTCAGCTCACGAAATAAGTTAACTTGATCGACCGGAGTGCTTCTCACCACCTCGTTATTTTAGAAACATTACGTATGACGATTTAAATATGGTATTACGTATACGGAGGACTGGCACTCGCTTTCACTCACATAAAAAACCATTTGGAAAAGAAGTTGGCCTTTGTCACTGGATTCGGCTGGCGCTGCTCATGGACCGCACTCATTATTATTCGAACTTGGCCGCCGTGAACATATATAGTATACTAGCTATACTAGCGAACCCGCGAACATTAATAATATCACATATATTTGAACGTATGTTAGATCCTTGACACGATTCAAGGCACTCGCGTGCGATTCTTGCGCCGCTCCACTCGCCACTGACTGCTGCCCGTCCGGGCATTTCAATTTTAACTAACCACTAGCCACTACGCCGTGCTCGGGAATCATCGCTGTAAATCAATGATCCGCCCTATCGGCCAGGGGCAGCCCAGTTTTATCTTAATTCCCCCTGACAGCCACCCATCAGACGACATCGGAGCAGAAGCAGGCGATGCAGCAATTCTGGCCACGATTTTTGCCTAAGTGGCTTTCGCTGTTGTTTGCGAGAGTTTTTGCCGCGGTCGGGACATCCCGGACCCGGTGGGCAGTATGGTGCGGAGCTGCGGGCAACGGTGGACCCTAGCCGGTATCTTATCGTAATCACAGCTACCGTGTAGACTTACTTTGATTACTCTTTTCAGCAATTGACAATTTTAATTGGAGCTACGGACGGGTTCATCCTTATCGATCCACGCATGATTCACTCGGATCTTGACAGCCATGACCAAGAGTTTAGTTCAATTCCAACCAGTCGGTGAATTGCCACTTTTATCCACTGATAATGGATTATTCTTTATGCGCACATAAGATGATATATTTTTTAAGGAAGAATATTAAACTGTGCCAACATATATTATCTGCATTTTCCAAACGTAAGTGCTCATTAATGGGTTAATGCACCGATAATCGCATGTTGAAGATGAAAGGTGTTTGCCACCGAGAAGGAGATTAAAACACTTCACTCTTTTGTTTCATTTGTAAGTAATAATTCTCAGGCACTTTATTGAGATTGTACGTATCTATAAGTACGATGTGGTAATCCTACATTAGCTACATATTTTAAAAAAGTACCTAAATTACTCTACGCCTACGTTATATTGAACTTGCTTTGATTTGTGCACGGTGTTTGCGAATTGCTTTCGATAGGTTTGCCAATTGAACACATGACGCACAAAACATAGGTGATACATATACATTACTCAGTACGCTATGGAACATATACATACATAAATTCGTGGCGATAATCAAGCTTACAAATATTCCGTAAGTACAAGGCAATAGGTATTTCGTTAGCTTTAAGTACAACTGTGCTATGTACATAATACTTTCAGTTCTTATGATCTAAACCTTAAGCAAGTCTACAAGTAGATGAGTGTGCGTCTCGGTCACTGGGTCTTCTCCTCCATCGCCAGTGTGATGTTCAAGTCCTCGGCGGCTGTATCATCTCCCAGGATCTGTTTGCTATAACTCTGCTCCGCCGCCTGTTGCAGGGCAAAGGAGGTGGCTGCGCCCGTGTTGTCCACCAGCTGGCGAAGGTATCCTCCAGTTCGCTGCAGCAGCTCGTAAGGATGTCCCAGCTCGCGTACCTCGCCGGCATCCATGACTAGTACCCGGTCGCTGTCCATCACGGTGTGTAATCGATGGGCTATAGTCAATACAGTGCAGTGCGCAAACTTGGAGCGAATGGTCTGCTGGATTAGCTTGTCGGTTCTGCAAGGGTTATAAAAATGTATATACTATATACAAATAAACTTCTTTATCTCCGTTACTTACTCTGGATCAACGTTGGCTGTAGCCTCGTCCATAATCAGTATTTTATTGTGCCTTAGGATGGCTCTCGCTAGGCACACCAACTGCCTCTGGCCCACACTAAAGTTGGAACCCCCGTCATACATGCGGCAGTTCAGACCACCAATTAAAGTGGACACGTAGGAACGCAACTCCACATCGCCAAGAGCCTTCCACATCTCCTCGTCCGAACGCTCGTCCATGGGATCCAAGTTGTAGCGCAAAGTGCCGGAAAACAAAACCGGATCCTGGGGTATGATTGAAACCTGGCTGCGCAGATCGTGCAAGCCTATATGCTCAATGTCCACGTCATCAATGCGGATCATGCCCTCGTTGCAGGCCAATCGGAAGATAGACTGGATGATGGACGATTTACCAGCGCCAGTGCGCCCCACAATGCCAATTTTTTCGCGCGGTTCAATAGTGAAGTTTAGATCCCTTAACACAGGTGCTTCTTTGGGTGAGTAGCGCAGCTTGAAGTTAATGAACTCGATGCGTCCCTTGCTGGGCCACTCGCTCTTTGGCTTGAACTTCTCCGGCGTCTCTAGAGGTGCCTCCGACGGCTGTTCCGTATACTCGAGCACCCGCTCTACACTGGTCATCTGGTTTTCCAGCTCCGCTGTCTGCCGCATGCCCCACTGGCACATTCCAGTCATCGTCGTGGAGTGCAAAATGGCCAATCCCACGTCGCCGCTGTCGAACTCGTCCTTGAGCAGCAGAAAGCTGAATGTTACCGCCGTCATATAGACGATACACAGCATGTCCGACCACAAGGCAAAGGCACGAGTGCAGGAAAGGAACAGAAACCAGGCGGAGGTGTTGGTGTTCTGGTACTCATGGAACTCCTGCTCCAAGGCGCTTTGGGCCTGCAAAGCGCGAATGGTGGTGAGACCCTGGAAGGTTTGGTTAGTCAACGAGAAAACAGGACTACGAGCTGAAAAAAAAGAAACGCAGGGAAGGACTTTATTAGTTTTAGAACTTTTCATAAATTGAAATATAAACATTTTAATTATAATAAAAAGTGACTTTTGAACTGAGCCGCAATTATACAATTCATACTTACATATGGACTCCAAGCGCTTAACACTGCGACTGGTGTTCACGTAGAGGTACCGTATCATGCCCAGAATAACACCAATGATGGCAGCTGGAATCAGGAGCCAATAGTTTGCAATTGCCACAATAATCACAACGCCAGAAACATCGATAATGAAGGCGAGACAGTCCAGCAATGTGTGCGGCAGATCCGTATCCACTGTCCTTATATCCTTGGAGAAGCGATTCAGAATTCGTCCTGAGGAGTTCGTATTGAAGAAGTACATACTGGCCCGGGTGATTCCCCGGAAGAGCCTGTCGTGCAGGTGCAGAGAGATGCGCAGGCACATTTTGAAGAAGCCAAAGGTCCGAATGAGGTAGACTATCAGTGTGGCGCCCAGTATGGTGGCATAGAAGAGTACTAGCTCCTGGCGAATGCCTGCCTGGATATCGCTTGCTAATAAAGGCGCTATAGATGGATCCGTGGCATTGATCGGCAGCGTATCATTGACAATCGTCGTGTTAAGTAGCGTTGTAGTGCTATTAACAGCTATTTGCTCTTCCCAAATGACCCTGGAATATGAATTTATTAATTAGTATTAGAAAACCAAAATGAATATTAAAATAGTTTACCATCTAGACAAGAAGTAATCCACTCCGGTTAACATAATCCTGGCGCAGACGAACAATGAAATAACAATGCCCAACAGAAAGGTACTATCCAATGCTTTGATGTATGAGGCGTAGACGTGCATTTTGATGGAACCCACAGTTTGCTGCTCCTGGTTGACGTCCTCTACATGCTCGTCCGGTCGAAGCAGCTGGTTGTGCTGATGCTCCATGCTCTTCTCGGAATCGCTACGAGACAAATAGCTGCTGACACTGTGAGTATCGATGCCGCTCTCGTCGTGCTGCGTCTGCTCTAGGAATTGAAACTGGCGGGAGCGCTGGAGTTCCTGGTAGCTGCCCTGGGCCTTAATCTTTCCGGACCCCATTAGCAGCAAGTGCTCCACATCGAACAGATATTGCACCTGATGGGTGACCAGAATTCGAATCTTGTTGGAGAGAAAGTCGCGTATGCAGCGATCGAAGATGTGCTTGCCCACGTGGGTATCCACAGCAGACAGAGGGTCATCCAGAAGATATATATCCGCCTTGCGGTAGACTGCTCGAGCTAAACTAACTCGGGCCTTTTGGCCACCGCTGAGACTCACTCCTCGCTCTCCAACCACTGTCAGATCTCCGCGAGGCAGCAACTCCATATCCCGCTCCAAGCCACACACCTTCACCACCTTCTTGTACCGCCTCTCGTTGTAATCCTCCACAAAAACGATGTTGTCTCGAATAGTTCCCTCGAAGACCCAGCTTTCCTGTGAGGCATACGAGATTTTGCCGTGGACCATGGCTTCACCCTTATCGATGCCGACTTCGCCAAGCAGGACGTTCAAAAAGCTGGACTTGCCGGCACCCACAGGTCCCACGACGGCAGCCAAAGTTTGGTCCTTTATGTCCGTGCTGAAGTCCTCGATGACACAGTTCGCATGACCATCACTGTTGTCCCACGAAGCAGATACATTTTTGAGCACCACACATTTTTTCGTTGCCTCCGGATCATAATCCCTTAGACGATTGTGGTGCACTTGGCCATTGGACAGCAGGGTACCGTTCAACTCTACGTTCTTTTGTCTGTCCTTTTTGCTGATTTTGCGCTTGTTTTTGGCAGTTTGTTGATTTGCTTCCAAGTTTATGGGTACCTCCGCTCTGTCTCCGTCTAGTAGAAAATCTTTGCAACGTTTTGCCGAGACCAAGGCCTCGGCAATAAACGTAATAGACATAGGCCAAAAGGTTACCATTGAATCGTTAAGCATGTTAAAATAGGATGAAACTGTGTACACCTTTTGAGCGGTCAAGGGATCACCAAGGTAAACGTAGGAGCACAACGCCAGGAACACAGATAGCGGCGATATCATGGAGGTGCAACCAAGAGCGGCATGGATGTAGGCAGTACCTCGAATGGCCTTCACCTCCTTGAGGCGAACTTCGGCGATGACCCGGGCAAAGCTTTTCTCCCACGCATACATCTTGATCACCTGGATACCTTGGATGATCTCGTTCATCAGCTTGACACGCATATCCGTTCGCTCTGCCGTCATTTGGCGATAGTAGGCGGCTTTCTTGGCTGCCCACGCTTGGAGTGGAATAAAGCTGAGCATAAAGGACACACCGATCACAGCCGATATACCGATTTCACGGTACATGAGAAAGCCAATCAGTATCGACTCCATCGGCCCTTTCCATGTATCATGAAGAAAACACAGCGCCACGTCGAAGCGGCCAAGGTCGTTGGACAAAATATTGATTGCTCTTCCTCGCAGACCATCGTTACTGCTTCTCTTCGAGACCTGCAGGACCTTGCGGTAGATGAGACCCGAGAGGGCCAGCCGCAGCTTGGTGCCCACTTGAAAGATGTAGAAGATAAAGGGGTGGAACGTTATCACAGGCACCAGCATGCAAATCACAATTCCCATGGCATACAGATATGCTGTCTTTTCACTGATGTCCGTCTGATTTGTGGCAAAGTAACCGACCAGACTGCCCAGGAATAGCGGCATGAGAGATCTGAACGAACGAAAAGTAAATGGGATTAGCACGGGAGTTGAGTTAGCATGCGTTTCTACCTACTTGCAAATCGTTTCGCTTATGGAGAACGCCAGCCCCATGGGCACGAAAATCTTGCCGTATGCGCGAAGGATCATCCTCACCACACTGGGATTACTTCGTTTTAGCTCATCCTCCCACAGATCCGCAAACTTGTTCGTCACTCTTTCACTATCCAGGGTCTTTCTATGTTGATACAGCTCCTCGTCCGTCAGCGGACCCTGGAGGCCTCGCTTGAACAGGTCTCGCATCCACCTGAAAGATTTAAAGTCATGGGTAAAGATTAAAAAGTCAAAATAGTAACACAGAAACCTACAGTGTAACTACTTTAAGGCACTTAAATCCTGTATATCCTTATCTTAATTTAATTGCAATTAAACTTAAGACGCACATGTTAAGGTTTACTATGGCAATACAGTAGTACTACAGAAGACCTTTAAATGTTCTGATAATGAGGTAGACAAGATCATTTTCTGTTGTTAGGCCCTAAGATTTTATACGATTTCCTACTCTTTATTGGTGTTTAATTAAGCAAAGTCTATGTAACGACGACCAAAATTTAGATACAGTAGGCGCTTAAGGGAACTCCTCTTATAAAACATAGACAAGGCCTGCCAGCGACATCATTTTCTTGCGAATTTCGTCAGTGCAAGATCTGCGAAAACCCCCGGAGGCATTGTTTGATTAAATTTTAATCAAACGCGCGGACGTGTGTAGACACTTGCACATATCTATATATGCATGTATAGTGTGAAAACTGGGTAGTAAGAGAGTATAAATGTTAATTTGAAATGACATTGTCTGTTCAGTAATGTAGCTTTTTCCATGTCAGCAGATTATCATCAAAATAAACCAATAATAAAATGATGAATGTAGACATGTAGTAGTTGTGAACATCAACACCAAATGGGCGTTAATTGATTCGCGTTAATCATATGAATGTTGGAGCTATGGGCGATTTGAATATACTTACTTGATTCTATCGTGCCGAAATACAGATTATAAAAATTCAAATTGATTTACAGACTTTGTTGTCTTGAAATCATAATAAAATCGGATCGAAATCGTATGCTCTTTACGCAAAACTTAGACCAATTGATTCAGTCTTCCGACGAATTGCTTTCCTTTAAGTGCCTACTGAAAAATCATGAGAAAACGGGCAATCGAACTCCGCGATCTTAAATTAAAACCGCGCTCATGTGACGGCCCTGCCTGCAATCGCTAAGACTTTTTCATAAATTACAATTCAGTCTTATTGTGTTCACATATAGTATTGTAAATTGTGGAGCCGTAGAGCGAACATTTGAATATTCGTAGTAAATGTGACAATGAATAATGAATTAAGATTTCAGCCTTATCAGCTCTAGTCAGACTATGAACGCTTTGTTTATTGGAGGAAATCGTAATAAACCCCGGGTGCCAGATCCATCTGGTTGCAATTGGCAAGCGTTCATAGTGGACGCCAGATAAAGATGTAACCTTGTGGCCCGCGGTGACATTTAATAAAACTGTGCCATCGAATTGCCATTCTCATTATAACGGGAACCTTATCAAGCACACCAAACTTATCGGCCCAAAAAGGCTAATACAACTAAACTAATTATACGATAGGTGCTGCCCTGATATAAACCTGATACTACAATATGGTGAGAACACGTGCTACAGAATAGTACATTTGATTTACCGTAAGTTTCTATTCTCATGACTAATAAAGGAGTGACTCCTAGTCTGTTTTCATGTTTTGATTAATTCTACACATGCACACGTTTGTGGTTAAACTCACCAGAAGCTCCATTGTGAGAAGAAGTTGGCTTTGGTGAAGGGATTCTTTGGGCGCACCACCTTCCTCCTGGTGCGGTTCATAACTTTGTGATGAGTTCTGGTTCTAAGGTGGCCGGGATCGCGGGTTTACCGTTACGTTGCGGCTCTGATTCACTCGCTTTCTCCGCTCCACTCCCCCCTGTCCAACGCTCTCCTGTCGAATTGGATGTTGAAAATCAATAATGCATAGCCGGCAACAACAAATCGGTTTGTCGCTTTCGGTTTATACAATGTACATATGTATGTACAAAATTGTTGTCTAGGTCGAGGTCAGCAGTGATTTATCCACCGTTATCCACATTTACCGTTATTTGCGCGAGCAACAGTAACAAAGAACTGGGAGCAACAGTAACAAAGAACTGGCTACTGCGTCGGAGATGAGTTGTAATTTTGCCGGATTTTTGGTATATATATTCGTTGTGCTATATGTTAATTAACAGACGTCTGTCACAACGTTCACAATCTGGTCAACACTAGAAGCTATGGGAATTTACACTAATAATACGGAAAAGTGCACCCGCACGGAACAACAAAAAAAACCTACTGAGCTGGTCCAAAGTAATCGCTCTTCATTTATACCCGAACGCGAGAGAGTGCTCGCAGCGTTGCCATCTAGTCGCATTTTATACCCTTCAAAATAAAAGATAAGAGGGGTGTACTGGGTTCCTTAAATTGTTTGTCACATGGTAGTGGTCTTTGTTTTCTACCTACTAAATTTAAACATACCGTCAAGCAGATAACATATTCTTTTAAAATATTTAATCTTCAGATGGTAAAAATAATATTTAATTAGTTTGCTCTATGATCTCCATCTTCATAAGCATTAGGAGGGCAAATAGTAAGGCACTCATTTTAACATGGTATCTCTACGCCGACACACCATTGAACTGCACTTGCTTTTGCAGTGCTTGTCCACGGATAATAACAGTGATTTTAATAGTGTTTGTATTTCTCCCTTCTTTGCAACGAAAGTGGTTAGAACCAGTCATAAAAGTTATAAATATATTGATCATTTACTTGTTGAATGATTGTTTGCAAACATCGAGTTCCATGGATTCGTTTGCAATTAACCATCTTAAAATCCAAACACACGTATACCTTGGGGCCACGGTGCCCCAAACCCCTTTCGAGAAACGGCCATGCAAATTGAGAGAGACTGTGGGCAGCAATTGCCGAGCGTTGTGAAATCACTTATTTATGTTTGAGAGGCGGCTCTTTCAGAGGGTGGCGAAACAATCTTCTTGATCGAGTTCTGAGGAGATAAAAAGTAGGTTGGCGACCACCACCATAAACCAAAGTAGACATTATTTACATCTATATGATGACCATTTATTGTGTTATAATTAGGGATTAGCATTTCGTGTTCTTGCCGATTAGTTGTTCTCATGAAACGTATGCAAGGTTGAAAATCGAACAGGGTTTACTTAGATAATGACAAACAGCATGCCCATTTAGTCCTCGATGTAATCGAAGGGCTCTGGGGGCTCCGGCTCCTTCTCCTCGTCGTTCATCGGTCCAAATGCGGCAACTGGCTCAACTAGCTCCTGGTCCTCTGCTTTGCCAGTGTGCTGGAATACAATAATTCCACCGATGGTGACATCCTTCAGCGGCTCATACGACTGGCCATCAATAACGCTAAGGACCTTCAGTTGCTGACGAAGAACGCGAGCGGGATTCTGCAGGATTTCGGAGGTCGGCTCTGGCTCCTTCTTCTCCTTCTTGTCTTTTTCCTTATCCTTTTCGCTGCTGGTGCCAGCTGCCTCCTTGTCCTTATCCTCTTCCTTTTTCTTTTCCTTTTCATCCTTCTTCTTGGGTTTCTCATCCGTTACCATCTTCTCATCGGCCTTGGCTTCCTCGTCCTTCTTGACGGCGGCACCTTCCTTGCTGTCCTCGTCCACATCCATCTTCTCATCCTCCTTTTTGTCGGCATTCTCTCGTCTCTTCTGGCGGGCGGCTATGGACAGAACTGCGGTGGCCACCTTCTCGCGCTCCTCGCTCTTCTTCTCCTCCAGTGGGGCGGGATATGCGTATAACGAGGGCTTTGCCGCCGACTTGTACTCCATCTTGGGCATTTTTAGATCGGAGTTCAGGCCGATAACACAAGTGGGTGTGAAGGCAAGGGAAAGGGTGTGGGCCAGGGGGAACCAGTACCAGTACTGGGTGAAAGCCAGCATGCCCACCACTGCCTGCAGGTTGGTGTGTCCTGTACGGGATTGCAGGGACAGAGTAGCATTTCGGCCACCAGCATCAATAATACCTGAAAAAAGTCAATGCCTAATTAGAAATACCTGGAAAGGGCGATTTGCTAATTATAAATTCCTAAAAAATACCTATGGCCGTTCGCTTAGCTTTAAATGGATTATTTATAATTTTGAGTATGTACTAATCTTATCTTGAAGCTTGGAGGGAAAACGACGGAAACCAATGTTTAATAGATGTGAGAATTTCGCCTTTTATCTTTCAACAATGCGAATTAACAAATAATTGTCTAAATAGCGAAAAGGGATCGTGTTATATTGCTTACCCTGAGCCAGAATGGCACCGTACTTCGCCATCACATCTTCGTGCTTGTTGCTAATGACCTCGGCGTACAGCTGACGGAAGAAGGTGGACTTGGGACAGCTCTGGTCCGTGTGCTGAATTAGGATCATGGCAGAGGCGATCAAAGCTCCCTGGCGCACAAAGTTGACCGGATCGAACTTCACCATTGGCTCCAGCAGGGCAATGGCCTCACGCAAACCTGTGCCGGCACAGGCGATACCAAGAGCCATTGCGGCTCCGTAACGAACGTGCGGGTTGTAGGACTCGGCCAAAAGGCTGACCACAGAGGGACACTGCTCCGGAGTGCGGAACAGGATGAAGCCGATGGCAGTCACAGCAGCACGACGCACATCATCATTCACGTCGGAGACGGCCACGTGTAGCAGCTTCCGGATGGCCTTGTTGCTACCAGTGCCATTGTAGGCCATGGCTATGGTGTACATTCCCGAGCGGCGCAGCACAGGATCCTTGTCGGAAGACAGGCTGGTCACCAGGGGGTCGGCCTCCTCCAAACGAGAGAACATTGTGAGGGAGATGCCAACAGCTAGGCCGCGAAGGATCTTCTCGTGCTGCGTCTCCTGCGCATACGACACCATGTCCTCGATGGCCTGGGCGTTCTTGGAGCCCAGCATGACCATACCCATGGCAATACCCGCTGCCTCACCGGTAACCGCGTCATCTTGATACAAATTAAATTTCAGCTGCTCATACAGATCCTGGCGATGGGTGCCCATGCCAGCAAGACCCAGTCCCAGGCAGCCGCCATGACGCACATTCTCGTTTTGGGCATCCTTCAGCTGTTGCAGCAGGTAGTCTATAATGTTAGCTCCGTGATTCGCATGGATCAAGCCTAAAGCATACAGGGCACCACCCTCAGAGTAACCAGAACTTGGACCGGCCTCCTTGGGCAGATAGCTCTGCATGAGAGCCAGCGAGTCCTTCTCGTGACCCCGATGAATTACTCCAAGCGAAGCTGTTGCCGTCAGCTTGGCCCAATTCGTGGCCCTGGCCAGCCAGTCGAGGTTGTCGCGCAGGAATTGGTCGGAGGTGGTGCCGCTGTGCATGAAGGCGTTGGCAATAACAGTGGCTGTGTGGCAGATAGACACACGGACCGCTTCCTTTGTGCCTCGAAGGACCTGCAAGTCGGCGTGGTTGCTGCGGATGAGGAATTGGAGCTGTAGGTCGATAGAAACCTCGCCGGAGAGGATCGATATGAGCTTTTCAATGTTCTTCTGATGCAACTTTTCAACCTCGTTAAGGGAATCGATTGTGCGCTCTATTTTATCATCAGCTAGGTGAATAAAATGCGATTTATAAGTACTTTAAGGGACTGGGTTAGAAAACCTAGTTTACCTGGCTTCTCCTCTGTGGTATCCTCTTCAGACTTGGACTTGTCTCCCTCCGACTTGGCACCATCCTCGGAGGTGGTACCCTGGGGCTTAAATGTGCTGGGCAGGGCGGTTGGGATAGGAGCGGTGTTTTTCAGGTGCTGCAGCACATTGCCCAGAAACTCTTGCGTCGCCGACTCGTACAAATCAAAGGCAATCTGATAGGCCATCAGATTGTTTGTCTCCACCGATGACCGTGTGAGGTTGTCCAGCATCTCGGCTACAGCGAAGGGGTCCTCCAGGAAGATGAGGCACTGACACATGTTCACGTAGTCCGGCACACCCAGATCACGGTAGAGACTGACCAGACAGCGCAGCACCTCGTTGCGGAAGCCACGGTTCTGGATGAGGGACATGGTCACGTTGTAGGCGTAGGCCAGCATACCACGCACATCGTCCGACTTCATGATGGCGTCCTTGAAGGTGTCCATGCGACGGGTCTCCAGGGCGATTCCCAGAGCCTGGCGGAACTGGTTGTCGTCCAGACAGCGCTGAATCATCCTGTTCACAATGCCCTCCAGCCGCTCGTCCACGACACTCGCCTCCTTGGGGTTCTCGATGAACTCCACCCGCTGGGCAATGTAGAAATCGATGCACTTGGCAATGATGGTCTCCGTGTACTCATTGCGGGCATTCACGTCAAACAGATCACCAGCGCCCAGGGCGTACGTCAGAGCGTCCTCGAAGGAACCCAGGTGATAGAACACCTTGGAGGCCACCATGCCAGCTAGCTTGTTTTCGGGGAAGCTGCGATCCTCGTGCAGCATCTCGATCTTCTCGATGGACTCCGAGATCTCCGGCCAGAACTCATCCACGATGTTGTCCAGCTTTTTGAGGGCGAACACCTTAAGATCCGGCATTGGCTCATCGAGTAGGGAAATTATCCCCGCGGCGGACGTAAGACTCATTTTCCAGCTGCGTTGTTTCCAGTCAAAAGTATGTTCTACGGATATTAAAGTGACGTATGTTCAACTTGGGCTCGAAAACTTTACGTTTGCTATGAAAACAAATCGTTCTTCTGCGTACTAACCAACAATTGCACCGTTTCAATTTTCAGTTTTCTTTTGTGCCGAAAAAATGCTAAATCACTCGGTAAGCGGACAGTGTTGGTAATGGTTGGTTGCTCGATGTTTTGCTATCGATGTGTATCGGTACACATCGATATTGTTTGAGCCTCCCTCAGACAATTTAAAAACCGCTGTAAATTTACTGTAAGCTTAAATATGTATTGGACATCAAATTTTAACAAAATGGAAATGAAATGGAAGGCATGTGGAGCATAGTTTAGAATTTGTTGGAGTGACCAGGTTATACTGTGTTGTGGTACCTTTTTGCCGCTTACTTACCACCTCCTCTCCTGGGCACACTGCGCATCGCATCCACAACAAAAAACGCGCGAAGGTTTGGGCAGAAAACGCAAAACACCGCCGCGATAACATCCTCGCCAGCAGCGGACCGCATCCTACAGATCACAGTAAACAAACTGAACACAATTGCACAACATGCTCTGCGAGGATCAGCACATGTCCGTGGAGAACACACCGCAGAAAGGCTCCGGCAGCCTGAATTCCTCAGCATCCTCAATTTCGATCGATATGAAGCCGACCATGCAGAGCTGGGCCCAGGAGGTCCGCGCGGAGTTTGGCCACAGTGACGAGGTAAGTGAAGGATGGTAGCTATGATCGAGAAGACATTTAAGTCTCTTGTTTGCGCGTGCAGGCCTCCAGCTCCCTGAATAGCAGCGCTGTCAGCTGCGGTTCCTTGGCCAAAAAGGAGACATCCGACGGTAATCTTGAGTGCAAAGAGGGCGAGGGCCGGGAGATGGCTTTTGAATTCCTGGATGGCGTCAACGAGGTAAAGTTCGAGCGCCTGGTCAAGGAGGAGAAGCTAAAGACGCCCTACAAGCGCCGACACTCGTTCACGCCGCCCAGCAACGAGAACAGTCGCTCCAACAGTCCGAACAGCAGCAACTCCTCGGCCAACGGAGATGCAGCTGCGCCCAAAGGCGGCAACAATCAGCATTCGAGGAACGCAAACAAGTCTGGCTACTTCAGGGCCCACAAGGAGGAGAAACGGGTGCGCCACAACAGCTACACGTCCTCCACATCATCCTCCTCCTCCTACACCGAAGCCGATCCCGCCATCCTAAGTCGCAGGCAGAAGCAAATAGATTACGGAAAGAATACTGCCGCCTACGAGCGCTATGTGGAAATGGTGCCGAAGGCCGAGCGGACTCGCGAACATCCGCGCACCCCGAACAAGCACGGAAAGTACAGCCGCCGCGCCTTCGACGGTCTCGTGAAGATCTGGCGCAAAAGCCTCCACATCTACGATCCACCTACCCAAGCGCGCGGCACGGCCAAGGACAGCAATTCCGACTCGGATTCGGACTAGGATCGAATCTTGTTACCGGGCCGGGCTATGTTTTTCAAATATTATCGGGGGTTTACCTACTTATTTTTATTCTAAGTACAAAGTCGAGCTAACTAAAACTATGAATCAAACGCGCATCTTCGAGTCACAAGGCCGTGTGCACAGAATTGTTACGCAGATGTTTTGTTGAATAAAATGGCGTCTTACAAGATCCTGGGTTTTCTGTCGTTTGCTACCTGAGAAAATCCTTGGCGTTTCGCAATTTCCCGCACCGCCGTAATTTTTACTGCTCTTGCTGTCCTTGCAATAACGCCTGCTCTTAACTAATTTTGATTAAGAGTTGTGGAAAGAACAGACAGGATTCACTTCTTTATTTCATGTTCATTTCTTTTTCTGCATCTTATACTTATGTTCTTATACTTGGTTTTAAAATATCGAATCCCATCAATATTTTCAAATATCCAAACTGGCGGGAAAATAGCCAGAGCAGCACCCCCGTTTGCCAGTTTTTTGTTTTCACTGTGCATGTGTCCATTCCAAACCATTTCACGAACTCCTCAAGTGCACACCACCAACTACAGATGTTTCTCAAGCCGTACAGACCCAAGAGCAGTGCTGCCCTCAAGGGATCCGATAGCAAGAAGTTCCGGCAGCGCGTGGAGGCGACTTTCCCCCATGTGTCCGTGGATCAGCTGGTGCCGGCGAAGGCGGCGGTGACCCAGGTGAAGATCCTCACGCACGGCGGAGTTCAGAGCGTGGTGTACTGCGTGGACAAGCTGCCGTTGTTCTTCGAGCTGGACGGCGGTCAACTGGTGCCCACCCTGTACACCCTGTGGATCGTTCCGGACATCCTGCCCTATTTCACCACCCACGAGGGTGTGCTGCCCAAGCTGACGAACGGAGCGGATCTCATGCTGCCCGGAGTGGTGCCCCTGGGCGTGGGACTGAGCACGTACGGGCACTTCAAAAAGGGACAGTTGAGTGGGTATCTACTTGGGATTCCCCAGGTATCGAGTATTGATTTCATTGTCTGTTTCAGTGGCCGTAAACCTCACAAACAACAAATCTGCAGTGGGCGTGGGCCAGTTGGCTCGCTCCAGCGATGATCTGTACATGTGCGGAGGTCACGGTGTGGCCATCAAGATGCTCCACCTCTTTGGGGACAAGCTCTGGTCGCATGAGCCCAGTCTGGTGCAGCAAATCCCGCTGGTCAAGACAAAGGCCTTGTCTGGCGAGGATTTCCCTGCTCTTGGGTCTGAGGCGGAAAGGAGAAAGGCCGCCAGCCCAGCTACTCCCGCTCCTGTGTCCTTCGCTACCGTGGCCCAAACAGAGGAACTGGAAACGGAAACTGCTGCTATGACCTTGGAAAGTCAGGAAGACCCCGAGTCCGACGAAGAAGCCGCGGAGGAAGCGTCACCGGAACTTATACTCAAGAACGCCTTCCTCTCCGCCTTGAAAAACAATGGAAAGAAGCTGCCCCTGCCTCTGCTGACGAGCAATTTCTACAGACTCTATGTGGTCACGGAGGCCACGGAACAAATCGACCTAAAGAAGACGCGCTACAAAAAGCTCTCCAACTTCCTGGCCGAAATGGTGGACCAAGGCTTTATTGTGGTGCGGGAGGAGAGCAAGGGAGTGGATAAGATCACATCTGTGGACCTGGAACACCCCGAAGTGGTGAACTTTATAACCGATGTCAAGGCAGGCGAAGCAAATGGAGCGGCGTCCGAAACGCCCCTCTTCCACTCCGAGCTCAAGGAGATGTACGTAGTGACCGATGTCACGGCAGCCTTCTTCACCAAGCTAAATTACAAGCGGGGCGAGGGAATCCCGGCGGGTCAGATCAAGAAGATTGTGCGGGAGTACGTGAGCAAACATGGTCTCCTCCATCCGCTGACCAAGCTGGTGCGCCCCGACGACACTCTGATCGAGCTGTATGGAAACAGGGAGGCTTCGCTAAGCGAGATGTGCTCCCTCATCACCAGCAAGATGGAGCACTCCTATCAGATGTGCAGTGGCAAAGACACGAGCGGCAAGCCCCTCATCCAGATGTCCCTGGCCACGCGATCGGGCAACAAGAAGGTGACGCTGGTCAGCAACATCGAAGCGTACGGCATCATCCTGGCCGAGTTCATCAAGCTGTGCAAGCAGGGTGCCGCCGCCAGCACGAGTGTGGTGAAACTGCCGCACCAGAAACACGAGCAGCTGCAGATCCAGGGCAACCAGGTGCGATTTGTGCACACGCTGCTCACGGAAACGTACAAGGTGCCGCCCAAGTGCATCCTGGGTCTGGAACTGGCCAAGGACGGCAAAAAGAATAAGAAGAAGTGAGCCGGACAATAAATGAAGCCTCCTCCGCCTGTCCTCTGAGTGTAATAATAAATTATTTATTAACTGTAGTGGGGATGAACCAATTACTGCTACGCGAACAACAACAACGAATGGGATTGGCTACATCTTGAACAGAAGCGTAATCAGAATGCTCTGACTTGTGCCGTGCTTGAGTGGATTCTCATGGGGTCTGCCCTGCGTGCTTACTTGGCCTTGCCCTGGGCGGCAACGGCCTCGATGGCCTTTTTCACGGTCTCCTCGTCGCCGAGGAACTGCATCGACACCACCGGCTTGAAGTTCTCGTCCAGCTCGTAGACGAACGGAATGCCCGTGGGCAGGTTCAGGGCCATGATGGCGTCCTCAGAGAGGTCTGGATAGGACAAGGACATGGTAAAATGATGATATGTTAGGTATATTTCCCATGCTCACTGTCTAAATGCTTGACGATGCCACGGAGGCTGTTGCCGTGGGCGGCGATCAGGATGCGCTTGCCCTCCTTCATCTGGGGAATGATGACGTCGTTCCAGTAGGGCAGTGTGCGCTCGATGGTCAGCTTGAGAGACTCGAACTGGGGGAACTCTTCCGGCTTGGGACCCTCGGCATAGCGGGGATCCTTCACGATGTTCTCGTAGTACGGATGACCCGGCTCCATCGGTGGTGGCGGGGTGTCGAAGCTGCGACGCCAGATCTGCACCTGGGCCTCGCCGTACTTGGCGGCGGTCTCGGCCTTGTTCAGGCCAGTGAGTCCACCGTAGTGGCGCTCGTTCAGGCGCCAGGTCTTCTGGATGGGGATCTCCTTGTGGCCACTGGCCTTCAGGATGCTAGCCAGCGTCACCTGGGCGCGGGTCAGCACCGAGGTGTGGGCCACATCGAACTCCAGGCCGGCCTCCTTGACGGCCTTGCCGGCGGCTAGAGCCTCCTCCTGACCTATTTGGACAAGTGTATGGATAACATTAAGTATACGCCGTGTTGGGTAACGAACTTAAGCCAATTTAATCTAATCGAAAGGCATGCGTTTAATTTAATTTGATTACTAGGGTTAAATAAAGACGATAACCTATCAAATTATGCTCATAAGCATAATCTGAACGCTAGAAACATATGAGATTGCAAATTTGTGACTTTAAAAATGTAACAATCTAAAATTTAGATGCTTCTGAAAATTGCACTGGAAAGCTTTTGTTTGTAGAGACCTATTTTTATCACAGAAAAGTTTGAATGAGATAATCTTGCACTAGGTCAAAGCTGATTAATTTGGATAAATGCAAAAGGAAAACTATTGTAAATCTGACCATGGCAAAGGATCATCCACTGGGAACTAGATGTACATACATCAGAATTTTGATCCCACATATGTGGTTTGAATTCCGAATTGATGTAATCACTCACCCTTTTCGCTGAGGTTGGCGTCGTACCAGCCGCAGAACTGATTCTTCTGGTTCCACTCGGACTCGCCGTGGCGCACCATCACGATCTTGTACTTGCCGCCCATGTTAGCTGCGTTGATCACTCTTCGGATAATTGTGTACTCGTTCTTAAGCTGCCGCCTTCGCTGCGACTGCAATGTGTGGGAATTCTGCTGAAGTTTGACCTACAAGGGAGCCGTCCAAGGTCGCAGCTGTCAGGCCGCGAGATTGCCGTTCTGTTGGAAAAACGTAGTGCGCAGCTGCGGTGCCTGCTCTGATTGGACTCGGAGTACGGTCTTATTCGAACAGCGCGTCAAGCTACACAAGCGAAAAATGTCCAATTAGTTTGTGCTGTGCAACAGGTTGGCATCCCCCGCAGCTGTTATCGTTCGCGTTTGCCATCATTATATTTGTGTTTTGATTTTTAAATTTAGCTGTTTTTAAGATTTCCTCTCATAAATTCCCACTTTTTGTTACTTAAAGCATGTGCGAAAAGGTCACCGCGCGCTGCACTTGGTCCCAACTGTCGGGCAACGGGCTGGACCAACTGGTGGCCACCCGCTTGTCCGACGAAGACGTCTTTGTGAAGTGAGACAAAGGATTCCACGCCCTGAAACTGGTTTTCATCAAGTGATTTCGCAACCTCCTTTGTCCGCAGGCCCGACTTGGACGATGTGATCGACGAGGATCGCGCCGTGCTGTTTTCCATGCAGTCGGCGGATCCGCCGCCGCCTTGTGAGCTGCGGTTCCAGATCCCGAACCGCTTCAAAATCGCCGCGCTCACCCTGATTTGCAGCGCTCCCAAGGTGGAGCTGTTCATTGGACCCTTGCAGGAGTACTGCGAGACCATTTACGGCACTTGCGTCGACGAGGAGGACCCAGAGGTTGTGGTGCGACCCTATCGCTATGACATGGAAATCGACCGATCCGGGATAAATGACCTAAACCTGAAGATGCTCACCTCGGCCAGCGAGATCTGCGTTTACGGAGCCCTGCTCCAGGTGGCGCCGAATCCCAACGGCATAACCACCCAGATGCCCAGGCCAATGGATGCGCAGCGAATCCAGGAGCTACTGCAAAGAGGAGGCACGAGTCCCTTGAAGAAGGAGGAGCAGGCCGAAAAGTTCGAGCAGTTCATGAGCCTGATGAAGGGCTATTCCCCGCGGGCGAAGGAACAAGCCCAGGAGGCATCATCGCCTTCCAACGATGTCGCAATCCTCAAGGAGCACATCGACATGAGATTTGAGAAGCTGGCGCAGTTAGTGTCCAAGAGACTGGACAATTTCGAGGCCCAGCAGACGGAAAAGTTGAACAAAATTATTGCCTTGCTGGAAAAGGAAAAATAAGTTATATACCATTAATTTGCTCATCTCTAAAATTTCTTTCTTAGCATTCATCATTGTATTTTGTAATTGTTGTAAAAGACTGTTGGTGCGAATATTTCGATTGTGATTAGGCAGCATATTTAAGTTTGGTTTTGATACATACCATACAAATATACATTAAATAAAATATTCTCTTAAAATCATAAATCTTTTCTGTTTCGCTTGTAAATATTTGAATTAGAAGAACTTTCGATAGACCAAAATCAGCTGTGCCCGAACCGAACTTTATCGATAACCACCTGTTGTCTTTGTTTACGTTTTGTATGGCCGAAGAGAAAGAAAGTTGGCTTGAAAGCTTGTCATGGCCCAGATCGTAGGTTAAAGTTGGTGGGAATCGTCTACTTTCGTTGGCCGAGTTCATGAATTTATCCATCCGCGCTATTTCGGCCATCTGCGGCGTTTTCTTGGGCTGCTGCAGTGGCGTCGTCTTCCTGGAGCTCCTGGTTAAACTGGATCCCGGCGCTGGAAACCTTATAACTGGCGCCCAGTTTGCATTTATTGCCCTCGAGGGCTTCATTTTCACCTCGAAGTTTGGCCTGGCTCAGAGAGTGATCAGCCTGCGCGACTATGGGCTTCTTGTGGCCATGTTTTTCCTGACCAGCGTGTGTAACAACTACGTGTTCAAGTTCAATGTTCCAATGACACTGCACATGATCATCCGCGGCGGTTCGCTGATCTCCAACATGTGCCTGGGCACGTTGATCCTGAAGAGGAGCTACCGGTTGAGTCAGTACATATCGGTGCTCATGATCAGCGTGGGTATTTTTGTCTGCACATATTTCTCCAGTCCGGATTTGGTGGGTAAGAGGGAGAATTTGGACAACGGCGCCGAGACGGATACGTTCTGGTGGCTGTTGGGCGTGGCACTCTTGGTGCTGGCTCTATTTGTGTCCTCCTACATGGGCATTACCCAGGAGTTGCTGTATCGACGTCATGGCAAGTGCGCCAGGGAAGCGTTGTATTACACCCACCTGTTGCCACTGCCCGCCTTCCTGCTCATGCATGACGACATACGGACGCACTGGCTTTTGGCGTTCGCTGGCGATTCCTACCAGTTGCCACTCCTGGGCGTGGCAGTGCCACTAATGCTGCTGTACTTATTGGGCAACGTGCTGGCGCAGCATTTGTGCATCAGCTCCGTTTACACCCTGACCACGGAATGCAGCTCACTGACGGTGACTCTGATCCTCACACTCCGCAAGTTCATCTCGCTGGTCTTTTCGATCATGTACTTCCGTAATTCATTCACCTGGTGGCACTGGCTGGGCACCGCGCTGGTCTTTGTGGGCACCTTGATGTTTGCAAAT
This sequence comes from Drosophila sechellia, assembly GCF_004382195.2. Lineage (NCBI taxonomy): Eukaryota > Metazoa > Arthropoda > Insecta > Diptera > Drosophilidae > Drosophila > Drosophila sechellia. The sequence goes on along the minus strand of NC_045952.1, from coordinate 27,591,639 downwards.
GTGATCAGAGTTCCGAAATGGAAAAACCAGGCTGTGAAACGGGAATAGGCTTTACATATCTTTTTTGTGACGAACAATGTTATAATTCCATTTACATTTACAATTACATTTAAGTACAAATTAAAATTACAAGACTCTCATAATTGTTATGAAAAGAAGGCATACATTAAAGGTAATGAAAAACGTGATGCTCTGGACGATCTGCCAAGGGCTTTCTCTCTTTGGCGACTCTGAATTGGTAAAACACGCGACATAAATACTACACATAAATGCATTGGTGGCCCAACCCATGCAGTTGCAGCTGCGAAATCTAATACTGCTGCAGCCTAGATCCAGCCAAGCCGCAGGATCCGTTCCTTACGCTTGCGCCTCGTTCTCCAGCCACCTCACGATCGACTTGTAGTTCTTGTTCATCCAGTCGACGCTGGTCTCGATGTGCTCCACGATCTGTTGCACGGGTCTGTCGTAGTCCCAGTGGGCGTCCTTCACGAAGTTCTCAAACTCGCCCAGCTGGAACTTGGAGTTGAAGCCCTTCGTGGCGAACTTGAACAACGTGTGGATGCTGGACATCTGTGAGCCCATGCTGGAAAAAAATGTAATCCCTTTAGTACTGTGTGAAATATAGCGACTATTTCGCCACTTACTAGGTCTTGATCTCCTGCCAGTTGTTGCGCAGGAAATCAAAGGCTATGTTCTGACCCACAACCGTGCTGGAAACTGCTGCGAATACCCGTAACACGTCCTGTTTCCGGATATGCTGGCCGGAAATGCCGCGACGCAAGAAACGATAGAGCAACCAGGGCTCCTTGGAGCAGCCGAGGGCGTTCAACAGCAGATCCTTCTCCCCAGGCACGTTCGTCTTCAAAAAGCGCTCGAAAGCAAAGTCCCATTCGTACTCGGTGCCATATTGTATCGCAGAGCAGTAAACGACTCCCCTGAGATTTGGCACAATGCTGAACAAAAAATAATAAAAATTTATTGAACACGTGTAGAGTCTTTTGATTACTACGTTGATTTCTTACGGATTATTCGAATCTGGATTCGGCGTCTGCACCCAGTTCTGGAAGTGCCTGCTGGCCTCCGCGATGCACTCTTGGTGACCCAAATGACAGGCCATGCTCAGAATATCGGCACGCTTCAGCTTCACCAGGATGTCCTCAGATTCGTCCTGCGAGTCCTTGAAGCCTACTTGGTCGTATACCTTCTTCAACTGCTTAAGCAGATAGTTCTGTGAGAAACAAGAATATAAAATAATATCTATAGCACGCCCAATGGTTAAAAGCAAACCTTTAGAAGATCGTAGTCGCCGGAGTTGACGAACATGGAGTCGATAAAAATGAAGTTGCTGACGGCCGCCTTCCACGGCACATGACCAAGTTCATGGCCCAGGTAGCGGGTCAGATTCATGGCGGTTTCATAGGACAAATAAGAACCTCTGGCCAAATTCATCACATCATCGATCAACTGAGCACGGTTCGCAGGTGCAATGTCCTCAAAGTTGTCCACATCCATCACGTGTTCTGTGATCGCCATCCAGTTTTCTAGATCGTAGTTAACGCGGTAGTAACCTGTCTGTTGAACGTTGAAAATGAACCACTTGGCCAAGGAGAGTTCCCTGTTCTCCAGCTCGTACAGTTTAGTACGCGGCATCCATGTAGTCGGACGGGTGTTGGCAAAATTCAACTGGGAGTCAGTGGTAAACGTAATGGGTATGTACCACAGGAGACTCTCATCCTCCCTGGTGGTGTTGGTGTACACAAAGCGAACCTGCTCCAGACGAATCACATCGGAGTTGGGATGCCTCGACACCTTGACCACCGGATAGCCGGTTTGCAGTGTCCACGTGTCCATGATCTCCTTAACACTTCTGCTATTGTCCAGCAACCCAGAGGATTTGGCTTCAATGGTAAGGAAATGCCATAGATCGTCCTGCGTTGCAGAGTTGTAAGCCCTGAAAGCGGCTCAATTTTAGTATATACGAGTATAAATCGGTTATCATTCTCAAAGGTCTTACATTTCCTGCAGGTATTTGCTGAGACCCCGACGGAAAATTGGATTTGTGAGGAAGTGGGCCATCATGCGAATAATAGTTGAACCCTTGGCGTAGGAAATTCTATCGAAGATTTCCGAAATCTCCTGCGGATTGAACACCTCGTGGGAGATCTTGTGGGATGTGGAAAGGGCGTCCAGTTGGAACACTGCTTGCAGCTCATTAACCACAAACTGGTCCAACTGCTTCCACTCGGGCGCAACTGCATCGGCAGTCAGGTACTCCATGTAGCTGGCAAATCCCTCGTTTAGCCAAATATCCGACCACCAGCTCGGTGTTACCAGGTTACCGAACCACTGGTGGGCCAACTCGTGACCCACAACCGAGGCCACTCGCTGTTTGTTATTGGCCGTGGCTACTCCTGGGTCGTAAAGCATTGCAGTCTCCCTAAAGGTAATTAGACCCCAGTTCTCCATGGCGCCCGCTTGGAACTCTGGTAGAGCAATCATGTCGATCTTCGGCAGGGGGAACGTTACATTGAAGAAGTCCTGCAGGAATGTAAGAATCCTGGGACCCACCGACAGTGCATACTCGGCCGACTTGATGGCATCCGCTCGAGCCCAGACGGAAAAGTTACCCGATGAGATGTGCGTAAAGTCGGATATGGCATAGGCCACCAGATAGGTGGACATGGGCAGCGATTCGGCAAAGTGATCCCACACATAGCTTGGCATGGTGGCGCTAAGGAGTTCAAAGACCACGCTTAAATAAAGTGATTACATTGATAACAAAAGCCATACTCACTGATCGTTGCTGGACACAATCGGCATATTGGATATGGTGGTCATGTTGCGAGGACGAGCGATGTGCAACGTAAAGTTGGCCTTCAGGGCGGGCTCATCGAAGCAAGGAAAAGCTCGTCGAGCATCTGTGGCCTGGAATTGGGTAGAAGCTACCCACCTCGTCTCGTTGTGCACCTCGTAGGAGCTGCGGTAAAATCCCTGCAGATAGTCCTGGATAATGCCATCAAAGCGTAGATGCACCACGTACTCCACATCTTTGAGGAGCTTGTCATACAACTCGATCACGAAGAACTGTTTGGCCCCCACCAGGTACTGTTTGTGAATCCGCAGACCGTCGCCTTCCGGTTCTCCATTGTTCAGCAATCGGTGGACGGAGGCGTCGCTACGCGATATGTTCAGCTCCTCAGCGTGCATGGTGATGTTATAGCAATCCTCCAGCACCCTTATCCTGATCTGAACACTACCGGCAAATGTGAAGTTGCCGCTGAGCTGCGGTTCAATCGTGATGTTGTACTTCAGTGGGCGAATGGAGTGCGGCAGACGGACATCTCGATCGTATTTAGGTGCGTCATCATGACCAGCCTTCAACCTCCTCAAATGGTAGCTGGTGCAAACGATATTCTCATCGGAATCGGGCTCCAGTTCAGCGCATGTGGCAAAGTTATAGACGATAAAGCCCACTGCTAGCAGGGTGCAGATGAAGAAGGAGGCCAGCAGAATGGCGGTGGTCAAGGACACACTGTAGCGACGCCCGCCTTTCGAGAAAGTGGTGGTAGTGGTGGGCGTAGCGGCATTCATCGGTCGGCTTTCCATGTTTAGATTCTCGTGGAGCGGTATCTCCTTAACGACCATGATGGCTGCAGTAGAAGATGAAACAAACTTTACAATGATGAACAAAAAAAAGATTAAGTCGTAGCCTAATAAGGTAAAAGCAGTTCCGATTCCTTAAACAGGAAGCAGGATCTGGGCAACCACTTGCACAACCACTTCCGCTCTAGCTTTCAATATAAGCCCAAGTAATATGATATCCAACTGCAGGTTGCGCAGCCTGCAATCTCGGGGTTCCACTTAAGTGGTTTCTCTGCCCCAGGGCCAACCCCTTTGGCTATCTGGTGTGCCGATTAAATTGCGTAAATTGCGCATGAGCCATGTCCTTGTGGCTGACAAGCGAAGCCACAGGAAGAGGCTTGCGAACAGGGCTTTCGTTTTTCGAGTAGGAGACCGTTTAGTTTGCTGCTCAGAAGGGGTCGTCGAGAACGTAACTGATTCATTAGCTCATCGTCGATGGGGAAAACAAGTGTATGATTTTACAACGAGTAGCAAAAAATCATTGCTCACGTAATAAACAAATTGATGTATTATCCAGCAGAATATCTTAGTCGATAAAGACGTTTTTATACGCTACTCAAAACAAGAACTCTTGGTTCTGGCAGGACAAAGTATTTGAAAAATCAGAAGCACTTGTTCTTGATGTATAGATAAATGTCATTAGTAGATTTGAATGGAAAGGGTTTAAATAATACTAGTACTCGTGCACAGTTATAAAAATGAAACACACCCACTAAGACTGGAAAATATTAATGGCTGGCTTACGCGGCGACTTGAATATAAGCTTAAGTCACCCAGCGGGTTTTTTAGTGGAGCTCCGTTGGGGAGCCACTTGCAACTGGCTGGATGGGAAGGGTGTTTCCCACTGCCAATGTCATCGACTGAAATATATATTTAAATTCGCGATATTTCCCATTCAGAAGTTGTCGGTGGAGTTGGAATATGCGTGGGGCATTTCCAATCCCCCGAATCAAATCCACAAGTAACCCACACAATTATGATGATTTTCGCAGTAAATTAGAGCAAGGCGATAATTGATTTTTACACTTAATAACTAAGGAATTATTTTTGAATAGGAAGAGCGTTAAAAATACATGTTAATAGATTGCGATCGTGATCTTAACAATTAGTACGATATTCAGGAAGTCGAATTTTAGTCAATGAATGTGGGAAAAGTTCCATCTAAGTGAAGAAGAAAGCTATATTTGTATATGCTCTAAAAATAATCTGCTAAAATAGCAACACTATTCGGTTTACTATTATTATGTCTGCTTGAAGACGTTCTTATCGCGATGTCAATGGCCAGTGGACCCATTCTTGGGACTACTTTATACTAAAAGTGAGTTTCCTCAGCAGTCACAGATTGTAGCTGAACCCAGATGTCTCCTCGTAGAGCAGCGACGCTATTATCAATTGGCAAAAGTTTAAGCACAAATTGAGCGGGCAACAACATTGTCGTAAATCAACTTATATATTCATGCAAATACGCCCGCCGGCTAATTGAGTTATGGCATTAATTTGATCAGCTTCTGTAGCATTTGTAGCATTTGCAGCATCTGCAGCTCCCTGCTCTTTCTCCTTCGGTTGATGCTGCTGCTGATGCTGCTGCTGTTTTTGCAAATTGCTGCAATTAAACGCCGACAACCATGTACAGAAGTCAACCCCGCCGCTGGCACGATGACCTTCATTAAAATAAGGCTGCAAATGATACGCCGCCTCCATCCGCCTCAGCGCACTCCGCCCATCCCATTCCATCCCGCCTCCATGGGGTCCGTATCCCTGGGTCGCTCGCGCTCGTTGGGGATCTAATTTATAGCAATATTTCATTGATAAACTGCGAGTAAGCCGCTGGCGATGTGTCAGCATATGGCGATGGATAAGGCTAGTACACTTCGATTCACGCATTATTTACTGGAAATCTTCAAAATTCCTAACTAATTAGATAACATGTGTAACTTTGCTCAAATTTAACCATTTCTTTTTGATCAGTTTAACCAATTTGTAGGACTAGAGTGTTCGCTTTTCTCACAGTGCAGCCAGTTAATAAACACAAGGACATGAACGCCTGCGAGTGGGAAAGCGAATATTGACAAATCATTGGGAAAGTTGTGGGGGTGGCAAGAGGGAATCAAGAGACAGCGGAGACATGTAAATATTGGTTCTTCACACGCCCACGATTAAGACATTAAATTTAAATCGCGTGGCTTTTTGCTCGCCCATCAAAACAAAAACTAAACCAAAAACAAGAAAAAAAAGAGAGCGCCAATTTATTGACCGTTGAGTGATGGTCCACGCGTGTGTAAGTGTGTGGGTGCGTATTCTGAGGGGGGAAAGGGGGGCTGGGGTGTTGGAAAAATAGAATAACCGATCTCTGGGCAACTCGATAATTTGCACGGGTGCTCTAATTGAATTTTGGGGCAGTACCAGATGATTTCTACAAATTTGGATAGTAAATAAGCGGGAGATCACCATAAATTGGCGATCATAAGGAAAGGAAAGTTTCTGGCCGGCAAATTTATGGGTCCTGCGTGAGCGTCTTATTCTCGTAATATCGAGCATTTGAGGCTAGAAAGTGTTTGTTTTTTTTTTATATTAATCGCTGCCAGATGGCAGGCAAACTTGAAAAGCGTTTGCCAAATAAACAAATGGGGAGGGTGCAGATATAAAAACGAAATTAAACGAAGTGTTGATTAGTCAATTACCTTCCGACGTGCAAACAGCAGCCGGCAAGCACAGAAAGAAAAATCAAAGCGAAAAGCGCATGGTAAATTTATATTTATATCATGCAATACTTGTGCACCTGGGATAGTTAAATACTTGATGCGTTTCACAGCACACAAAGATTTGCGCTCAAATCGTTTAATGTACTTATATTTTTAGTATAATGGTAGTGCAAAATGATCGCCATGTCATTGCATTTTTCTCAGTGCACACACACGCACAAATCGCCCACACCCACACATACGCAGCATGCGAAACGTGGGAATAATTTAATTTACCGTTTCACCTCCGTCCTGGAAAACCGTTTGTCGGACTCTTTCGCACCTTTACCGTTACGTTGGCGCGACACTGATTCGTGGTCGGTCACCCACACAAGCGCACACTCACTGATGGCAGCCTGGCAGACGCCTAATTAATTGAATTAAATGTAAACAAATCACTTGAACTAAGGCTGAGCTGCCAAACTAATCAAAATGCAATTTGCCAAGGGACTATTACTAAACGGAGCACAGTTCTTTCGTGTATTTTCCCGACGAGCGCGGGCACAACCGTTACGGCTAACGGTTGAGAACTGAATAAACGGAATAAACAAGCTGCGATGGAAATGGAATGGAAGCACAATGAGCGAGATGGCGATCGCTTGCGCGAAATTCGCACTTTGGCTGCGTGAGAGCGAAATAAACTGAGGGTTACAGTCCTTACGAATACTTACGTTTAAAATTAAATTTAAGCATTTTGCTTAAATAATTATTGCTTACAACTATTTCAATACTCTTTTTACTTAATTACTGCAGGCCTAGTAGGTAAAGTAACGGTTATGGCCGGTGTTTTAAACTTCCAAGCTGGCATTTAATTGAACGGCGTTTGAGTTACGCCGGCTGAATGGCAAAGGCGAAGAGGAAGCACAAGTCGGAACAGCTGTGTCGTGTTGTTTAACTATTTACCGAAAATGCATTTAAACACAGTTTACATTACCGTGGGCACCACCCAATTCGATGCTCTAATATCAACTGCATCTTCGGAACCCGCACTCAAAGCTCTGCAGAAACTGAAATGCACCAAACTGGTCATACAGCACGGAAATTCGCAACCATTAGCAGACGATGAAATACAATTGATAAGAAAGAACTACGGAATCCAGATAGAGCAGTACAAATTCCGTCCAAATATAGAGGACGTTAAGTCCGCAGACCTAATTATTGGACATGCGGGAGCCGGAACTTGCATGGATATACTAAATAACCATAAACCTGGACTCATTGTGATAAATGACACGCTCATGGACAATCACCAACTGGAGTTGGCCAAGCAACTAGCCGCTGAAGACTATCTGTATTACTGCAAAGTTACCGACTTGGATGCCCAGCTAGCTACTCTGGACTTTACAGCCCTAAAGCCCTATGAAACAAACCCGGAAAATCTCAGCAAATTCGTTTCCGCCATCAATCAACTGATGTCCCATTGAATGCCAATAAACATTCCCAACTGCAAGCTTCTTTTGGTGCCAACCCCAAGGGGTTAGCTTTTGCTATTTATTTGAGTTTACAAGTATAGTTAATAAACACGAGAACGTCTACGAAGAACATTAAATATTGTTAGCAATCTAACGCTTGCTGGGGCTATACGATATACATACATAGATAAATTCACGACAATTAAACATTAAAACGTACATATATGTTTGTTACTGTAACTGGTAGATTCCACTTATTTGGATAGTTAATTTCATATAACGCAATGAGACTCTCAACGTGCTTTGGTTGTTGCTCTGACCGATTCCGCTTCATTTACTCCTCGGCGGCTGCAGCTCCGTTTTCTATTATGGCATCAAACGAGAAGGGTTGGAAGGCGTAACCCTGGCCCTTGTAGAACTTGCTCTGGAACTCGACCCTATAAGAAAGCCGTTCAATTAGATACCATTTCATATTTCTCGGGGATTAGGTGACTTACCAATGGAGACGCAGCGTGTGCAGGAAGGCAGACAAGCCCTCCATGAGTACCAGAATGCCAACGGTGAGAATGGCCCAGAAGGCAAACACGCAGGTCAATACGATGCCACCCACCGGCCCTTCCTGCTTCAAGCCAATCGAGAGGACCATGGTCCACAGCACCTCAGCCAACTCTGTCAGGTAAGAATGCTTCGCTTAAGTAATTGTTTAGGTTGTACTCCTGCATCGATTACTTACGGGCATGGGCCAAGGAAAGCGCCCACAATCGGAGATAGGAAGCGGTGTGGGATACCGAACCTAGGACGTACTCGATGGTGTGGATGCTCTGGTGAATAAAGATCTCAGAGAGCTCCTCTTCCTCCTCATGGCCACCGCCACCACCGTGTGAGCCGCCATTGGACACGCCGCCGGCTTCTGCATCTGAAGTGGCTCCAGCAATGGGCTGTACCTGCAAGTGAAGTATATTATTAACTGCGTTAAAGACGAGCATTTGGGGGCACTAAAGTCGAACTTCTCTAAAGGAAAAAGTATTGACAGCATATTACTATTTAAATTTAATTATGCAATTAGAGAAGTTCGATTTAACATCGACAATAAACGACACGACTAACCTCTTCCTACGGTTTGTGGATTGAAGTGTTTTAGTTTATTCGGTGTGGATTTGGTTGTGGGTTATAATTTTGTTAATCGGGAGCACAAATAAACGAGAAGCAGTTAGTATAAGGTGGAGAGTTTGGAGTGCGAAGTGCTTGGATATGTTGTGATGTAGATGGAACGCCTTTCTATGAAAGTAATGGGGTGCATCGAACTAGCGTCTACTTACGTTCGCCTGCTTGCGGGCCTGCATGATGAGCAGCGGCTTGGCTAGCAACATTACGGGAATGCAGCCGACGGCAACCAGGACAAATAACACCTGGATAAAGTGCTGGCCCATGAACATATAGGTTTCACAATTCTCCGGAGGTGGCTTGGGCGTGTTAAAAAGCACCATGTCGATAAAGGTGATCAGGATTGAAGGCGCGCAGGCTTCGGAGTAGGGCTCTAAATGGGATAACGATGTCATTAAACTCCAGCCAAATAGAAGGTTAAAAGGAAAAAGCTCACTATTATTGGTGGCGGCAAATTTGATCCACTTGATGAACATCAACAAAACCATGTAGAAGAACAGCAGCAACAGAAAGACCAGCTGGGGAATGAACTCGTATAGCAGGGAGATCCTGTTCCGGAAATACGTATGGTTGTGCCAGCTCATCACCACACCGAAGATCATGTGGATAACACCGAAAATTATCGAAATCTTCATTTTGTAAGCGTTGTGGAAGATGATCTTATTGGCTCCCGCCACCTGCCAAATGGGGTCCATGCCGAACGGATACGGAGCGCCCTCGTAGTCGCCTTTCGGGCTCAACTGCAGGAACTTGTTTTCCATCACGGTGGACTTGTTGTAGGACAAATGCCAATGCGATCCAAAGATATTCAGCGACTTTGAGAATATATCGTTGTATATAAGACCCGTGTACATGGAGAAGACGCCCATGAGGAAGATGATGTACCGTCCGCCAAAGAAAATGTTCCAAATCTCGTTGTCCGTCTTCTGAGCCGCCAGTCCCTTCTCCTTTCGAATCATCCAGAGACCAAAGAGCGCCATGATAGCTCCGTGGCCCAAATCTCCAAACATCACGGCGAACAGGAAGGGAAAGGTGATGATCGTGTAGGGTGCCGGATTCATTTCCCGATAGCTGGCCACGCCATAGGCATCGATCAATGCCTGGAAGGCCTTGGTAAACTTGTTCGTTCGATTGTAGGTCGGCGGATTCTTGAACGTCTGCATCCGGTTGAGAATTGGCGGCACCGACGATCCCGATCTTTCGGTTCCGCGGCGCAAGGCCAGCTGGATGGTTTCAATGTCCAGCAGCGGCACCCAGCACTCGGCGATCAGACACTTCTGGGTCACGTCCAGATTGAAGAGATTCAGCGTATGGTAGATGGCCTTGATCTTGCGCACCTTGACGAACCAGTTTTTAAGGTTCTTGGCCGCAGCGACCAGCACACGGTGGCGATGGTCCTGCGTCTGGCCGAGCACGGTGTTCAGATCTTCGATGCGGGTCATCACACCCATGGCCATCTCTCGCCGATCGGCTGGAGCTTCAGGGCAAGGATAGAGCGTGGCCCGGAAGCCCTCGCAGATTTTCTTGACGCGCGTCTTCAGCTGGTCACCCTGGAAGAAGATGATGAACACGGACTTGTGCACCTGGTCGCCCTGAAAATGCGAAACAAATAAGTTATTAGGTTACTGATTCATTTAGATGGATGTTTTAGGTGACCACCAACCCAGTTGATACTTACATTGGTGGGATCCTCCAGCGGCGTCTCGATCATCGCCTGGCGCAGGAAGACGTTGCCCCTGCAGGCGCGCCACAGCATCCGCTCGAAGGCCGGCAGCCGCTCCCTCAGGATGACGCCAGCCACGAAGCTAGAGGATATTAGGAAGCAGCTATTAGTGACAGATCTCCTCTACGGGCTATCCAACAAAGTCATTCCGGTTATTTACGACAAACAAGGAAAACTAAACTCTCAAGCACAAGTTACCAATGGACGCGCGAGGCGTTACGAGAGCGAGGATCGGGATGAATGAGGCACTGGGTGGGATCGGTTGAATGGGTGACACGTTAGCACTCTAGGTGGCACTCTGAGTTCTGGACAGGATGCGGGGCGGTGCTGGGAGGCAAGGCGAGGCGAGCGAAGCTAATGACATGTTTCTATATACAGCTGATTGACCGATCGAATACGAATACAAATACGATTGATGAGCGCTGTTCGTTGGCTAATGGATACGAGTTTGACTGATTGTTTGACCTAGTCATGTTTTTTTTTTTTTTTTGAAGGGGCAGGGTACCAACCATGGAAGATAATCCTCACGATCGTTTGATTTTTCCATGTAACTATATTTTCAACATTATTTTTCGGTTGGACATTTTTGTGTGGGGAAGAGAGGAGCATAAGAAGAGAACGACGTTTAATTTAGTGGCTTTCGATGTGTCATTTTGGGATCTTGCACAGAAAATTATTGCTCGAAACTCCAGGAGACTCCAAGCTGGACGTTATAAATGGACATGGTTCGGTTAATCTTTCTCTGTGGCGGCGCAGCTGCATTGGCGTTCTGAGATTGGTTAGTTTGGCGTTGGCGGCAGTAAGCAATAATTTTGTGTGGCATTTCGTTGGTTAAGAGCTAAAAAAGATTGGGCAAGGCAAAAGCTCCCTGGGCGGCACTAATCTGATTACTTTATGTGATACTATTAAAGATAGGATCTCTGGGTATGTACATATGTTAAACAAATCGAACAAAGAGTAGATTAGAGTAAATATAAGACCCAATGGGTTAAGATAACCAAAAGTACACCATTTAAAATTACAATTTATCCCATTATGTACACTCTTATCCGCCCAAAGAGTATTTGCCTGCCGACGGAACTGCGGCCCACGCCCGAGTGTGTGTCTTTCCCGCTTCCGAAGCTGGCCTGCTGGATACGTACCCGAGCTGTACGGGACCCATGGAGGCACCAGCGGTGCGTGCCTCGTCCGTGATCAAGGCGCGGGTCATCGACTCGGTCGTTTGGTTAACGCCGCCTTCTTGCTAGAAAGTGTGAATGGTGGGCAAAGGTCATTTCGACTCGACTTACGAACAGGTTAGCTGGGAGTTAACTCTTAGAAAGTGGTTAGTAGAACCGCCGCCGAAAGTTAGTTTTTGGGTTTTGTGGGCATGTGGGGTTTGGGATTGGATTAGATTGGATTGGGTTAGATTAGATTTCATTTGGCATAATTTTGGAAACCGACACCAGAGCAAACAAGTAGACAATGTGCTTATGTTTGAAATCAATTCGACAGCCTAGCTCGTGGAAAACATGGAACAGTAATCAAAGGTACATGGATGCGACATGGACGCGTAGAACACAAACAGCAAGAAGTGAGAGGAGCAGGAGAGCGAAGGCGAGTGGGTCTTGGCCTGAGTTTAGTTTTCCCCTGTTCCCGTCGTGGTCCGTCGTCCGTGCTCCCAGCTCCCAGGTCCGCATCAATATTTACCCAAGCTTCAAATTCTGGCCCGGCTGGCTGGCCCGGACACCCTCCTCGCCCAGCAGCTGCGCCTGCTCGTCCTCGTTTTGGTTGTCGGCCATCTGCGGATATCGCCGATATTTGCTGGATGAGTATGCGCTACTCGACTTGTACACCGTGGGCACCGACTTGGGTCATTGGGTGGTGTTTTTGGTGGGTGTACGTGTTGTGTGCAGTTTGGTTTTTCGGTTTATTGATTTTTGGTCGGGGAGGTGTAGGTTGGTTGGTTTGTTGGTTGATTGATTGATTGTGTATTGATTGATATGGAAAAACAAAATGTAAAACGCATAATAAAGTAACCGAAGAGTCAAATAATTAATAATAAACAATAAGGTTGTACAAACATCTAGGTATATATATATATATATATATATATAAAAACAGAGTGTTGGGGAAAACGAAGCATTTGAAAGGGTACAACGCGGATGTGTTCCTCACAAGCAACCAGAAGGAAAAGGGGTTCCAAAACCCTTTGTTTTATTATATTTTAGAACCTACTGCCCCAAGGCTTTCCTCTGATTGCCCAGGAACACGTCCGAAAGAAACAATAACCATCAACTGATATCAAACGCACATTACTATATATATGTACAAACTGAAACTGAAGGGTAAGAAAGCACACATCGTTTGCCTTTGGAAGCGGAGAAGGAGGATATATGTGCCGAGTAGGGAGATACGGGGAAATCATTTTAGAGTGTAGTTTGGGATAGATTGCTTATGTGACTAGAAGTCGTGGCTGCCACACTTGTGTTGTCGGTTGGGAAATTGGTTATTGCTTAGAAAAGTTGGTTAGTTTCCGGCTGCTTCAATGGCCGGCATTTGTTAATGGTAAATCGGTAACCGATCGCAGTTTGTTAGCTGATACCCATGTGGAGTTACTTATGCCGCAGCTTACCTCATCGAAGAACACCTGGGTTTTGCGCAAAATATGCTTCAGCTCGGTCAGCTCCAGAAAGTTGCGCTTCAGGGCCTCGGCGTTCTGATTCACCTCCCTCAACTCGTTCTCCAGTTTCTCAAAGGTGGCCTGAGCAGCAGACAAGAAAGCCATATAAGTTCAAGAGTGTTTAGCAGAAAACAGGCAGTATGACTGCGTATACCTCCAGGTCGATCATCTCGCGGGGCTGCGGGGCCTCGGGACTCTCCCCGGTGTCCAACATGGGTATGCCGTCCTTCTTGATCTCCTTCTCCAGGTAACGCAGCTTGCGCTCCATCTCATCGCAGCGGCGCACCTCGTTGACGAACTTCCTCTGGAAGGCGTTGACATCGGGATTGAGCTGCGGATTTCAAAAGAGTTGTTCGTTATTGGGGGATCTCAAAGCTACTTCATGTGTGCGATCAAGCTATAGCACTAAACTTATGCCACTATATTTTTCAATTTCATTTAAATGAGGTAACACACGTAGTTATACTATGCATTTTGTGGCTGGTGTCACCAGCTTTGCATTTACTTTGCATTCGCGTTAAAGGGAACGTTTCATGGAATACCGAATTCGCTAATGAGGTAAGAGGCATGCTTGTGGCTTATGGTTAGTCAGTGCGGCTGTCTCGACCGCATCTTTATGTAACCCATCCTACTCACATCTCGGAACTGGACCAATCCCAGTTCTCCCAACTCGGAGACGCAGGCGTAGGCAGCCTCGCTCTGCAGGAACAGCTGGCACAGCGCCATTTCCTCGCTGCGGAACAGGGAACCCATTGTGACAGCCGGATTCCCGATATCTGCGAATGGAGAACAGACACTAAATCAGAATGCATATGTACATATATAGTACATAATGGGCCCATTCAATAGCATGATTCATGGCCAAACTGGGTTTCTTCCGAAGATTTGCGGCCGTGTCGCATACATATTTTCACGCTGATTTGATTATCGTTTCGGGGGGCGGACGTTCGCTCTTCCCCAGATTACTTGTCTGTAATCTATACTATATATGCGCCGAGATTCGATTTCTATACCCCATGCGTATATTGATTTTTCTCCGCCGCGGACAAAAAGAAAGTGCTACGTTGGACCCGGATGCCAAGGTTTTCGGCTCGTTGGGGGTCACTCCGTGACTGGGCTCGCGATTTATCTGAAAACTTTTTAGTTTGTCGGGGGGTCACTTCGAAATGAACGTCGATTAATTAATTACCAAGTGCTTAAAAATTAAATATAAATTCGTCTACAAATTCCAGCAACCGACAAATTTCCGAACTATGAATGAAGTGTGACCGTGGCAGGTCATTGGATTTATACCAATCGAGTAACTCGGGAAATAAATTTTACTTAAATGAAAATATCTGGGAAAAATTACAAGAAACATTTATGTAACAAATGCTATTTGCAAATGCTATTCCTAGGGAAATTAAATAGATTTATTGCTTTTGTATAACATTTTTCGTGAATATAAACAGGCAGTGGGAACGGCTTCATACAGTTGAATTCAGCCACTTGGTAACACTGCGCAGCAACAAAAACAAAGAACTTCAAACTAAACCGCCATATTCTACTTCATTTCTGTGCTAAAATATGGACCGGACAATAATTGCGCCGTGGAAAGCCGAAGAGAAGGAGCAGAGCGAGAAGCTGCACAGGAAGCTGCAGGGACTAGCCCTGGTGCACCCCTTGCCGGACGAGCTGCGCAAGCTGATTGCCTGGGACATGTTCCTCAAGCCCAACCAGGTGGCCTTCGTGCATGTGATGCACTACCTCTTCCGTCTGCTGGATCCCGCGGAGTTCAAGCGTCGCTTCTTCTGGCCCATCACCGACAAGAAGTCGGAGGCGAACTTTCGCTCCAGCACGGTGGAGTATCTGAAGCATCTGAACGAGAAGCATCACCTGCATTGGGCCAACATCAAGTCGTATCTGGTGGTGATGCCCGGAGGCATGCGGTTTATCAACTTCCTGCTCGAGTTCGTGGGCTTTGTGATCCAGGAGCTCATCAAGCAGCGCGAGAAGTCACTCGGCTTGGAGGCGGGAACACCAAACGTAAGCGCCAAGGTCATGGCCCGCCAAAATGCGGTGATGAAGGAGTACGCCTCGTCGTATGTGGTCAATCTGGAGGAGAATACGGCCCTGTTGCGCGACAAGACCCAGAAGATCAGACGCCTGATGGCCGATCTGTCTGCAGACATGGGAGTGCCCGAAGAGCAACTGGCGGACGATGGCTTTCTGGATGAGTTCGAAGCCACCGCTGCACTCGGCGTGGAGCGGGTCATTACCCAACCCACCGAAAGGAAATTCGACCTGGAGGCATCTCTGTGTGGTCTCAAGGAGGCCATCGATCTTTTCCAGCTGAAGCAAGCCGAGAACAACCAGAGCAAGGAGTCGGTGGAGAAGGCACTGCGAGGCATGCGAGTGCTGTTCGACTGTGATGCAGTCACAGAAGGAGGTGAGACATCTTTGATTGTATCCTTGCAGGTCTTCAAATGTAATTGAGTTTTAATTCCTTCGCAGATTTCTACGATCCTTTGGGCGCATCTAAAGTGGAGGCGCTCTTGAACGGCTTCAATCGAATCAGCGGCACAATTGCCGAGCAACTGGATGCTAATGACCACTACAACGAATCGAATGCGTTCGTCACCACGGATTTGCAGGCTCTTCGAGTGGAACTTTCACAGACCGAAATCCAATTGAACAATTTACTAAAGAAACTAAACGATCCGTCCAAAAAGGACAAGGGATGTGCCAATGCAAGTGGCTCCGCCAAGGTACAGACGCTTCAGCCGGCCACGCCTCGCTTCGAATCGGTTATCAGCTCCAAATTTGTTTCTACGCCTCCCATCAGAATCGACATGGGTGGCGGTGGCGGTCGCAATGCTCCAGTGCGTCTTGCACTCCAGGACGACTTCAATGGCAAACAGTTCGATGCCTTGAGCAACAGCTTACTCGGTAAGGAGTGAACTAAACACTTCGCTTAGTAACCTCCATCCTTATGAGTTTTCCTTTTCAGCACCTGCGCCGCCTCGATCAGCACGCAAGCTAAAAGCCCTTGACCAGTCGACCGGCATTGATCTTAATGGCACGTTGAACCGATCCAAGATCAACGATCCCATGCAAATGCTGCGCACCATTCACAAGAACACCTCCAAGGTCAAGGCAGCTCTGCAGGCGAATCTCTCCTCCCTGGGCAGCAAGTGGAAGCAAATGCAAGCCTCCTTCGGATTCGATGAGGCGCCGCTGCCAGGAGCAGCAGTGATCTCTCCTCAGGCCTCACTAACGGAGCCCAGCGATCCCTTTACACCCTTGAATAGTAGCGAGTGCACACGAATTGAGCGCATTCCGCGCACTTCGGAAAACAACACCTCACTGATCGCCAAAAGCGCTGCGGTTATAAAAGTCCTAGAGGTATCTCGGAATGTCCTCAATCTCAGCACCTCGCCATCTGGACGCCTGGATGCACTTGTGCCACACACCGACAGCTACCAGCAAGACGTCGCGCCACGTCTTCAGCTCAACGACAGAACAATCAACGTAAGTGGGATTAATAATAATTCGTGCCTTGACTTCGTGACTTATTATTCAAACACGAAATACGAATCTCAATTTCCATTGTTTTACAGGACTCACTGCAACTTGATCCCGATTTCAACAATGAAAACGATAAGAATGCATTCAATGTCTCGCATAAATTCGATTTTGATCAGATTGGCGGTGAGGATGACCTGCAGAACATCAGCGATAGCGTGCTCAAGGATATTATCTTTTAGTCCACGGGAATCTTGAATGGCCAATATTGTTGAGGTAATAGATTTTTTCATTTTCTAATTGTTTATGAGCTTTGTGAACGAGTTTCTAGACTTAAGGCAGATTATTACTGAAATAAACAACCTTTGAGGCAGTATTAAGGTTTATTATATATACTTTTAAAAGTCAAATCTTATAGTTATTGTTCTTCATTGCGGCTTCACCGATCTGTTACATCCTTGCAAAATCAGACTTTCTGAAATGAGTGGGTTGAGCGCTCTAGATGAATGAATGGTAGAAACATAAATCAAATTGTATAAAAATAAAAAAATATGGCTACATTTATTGATGGAGAAAATAAGAAAATAAAATAAGAAGCAAACTGAAAAGTGTGACTTCAATGAATTCATTTTTATTAAATTCGAAAATTATAATCAATATCGTTAACCTAAACTGCATGAATGTGAGATGTGTACTTTTGTGTCTCTGTATACAAGTTATTGTATGGTATTACTTTTGGTCTTTATGGTCCGCGCCTATCACAAGTCTAGCCGCATAAAAAACTTTACATATGGATACGGTTACTGGCGTATTATATACACTAGATTAAAGATTAAGAGTATTGGCAAAGGAGCGTGCATCTTATGCAAACCCAATTGCAGCCGGTTGAGCAATCGCTCACAACCCCGATCGTTTCGTTTTTGGGCTATAATAAATATATATATATATATATATCCTTTAATTTAACTTATTATTTGCACTTCCGTTCCGTTCTCCTACTTTCCGCGGCGCTGACGCGGCGGCAGATTGTTCTTCTTGCCCAGAATCTTCATTAGCTGTTTGGACATGAAGAACGGCTTCTCCGGCGAGCCGTCGTTGCGCTCGCAGTCCTCCAGGAAACACAGAAACAGTGTGTCCACTGCCGTCGAGTACACACCGAAAAACACGCTCGTTATGAGGAAGGCGGCAATTACCACCACCGTGGTAGGCACTGCGATGTAATTTAGCCGAATAATGGTCGGATTATTGTCCAGGAAGTAGTAGGTGGACGCCCCCGCCCCTGCGGTTAACAGCAGTTTCGACAAAAAGAACAAAAAGTCCGTGACCTGATCCAGCGTCACTACACGCAGGAAGTTCCTCATAATCAGGTTAAACGAGTCCGCGGCACTGGAGCAGAAGTTCTTGCCGTGAATGGCGCACATGATATAGGCATTCCGATTGAGGAATTTCAAGAAGGTCTCCAACAGCCAAAAGAAGCAGCGCATGCAGCAGAGGATGGCTCGTGTCACCGCATTGTCGTACTTCTTCAGCTTCTCGTGGATGTACTCCAGCACCAGACGGATCAGCCGGACGATGGCCAGGATGAGCGAACCGAAGGCCACTGTGCCCAGATGGTAGACAGCAGTTTGAAAGAATGCCCTTGTGAGGGTGAAGTAGGGCACATCTCTCTTTTTAAAGGTCCAGTACCATCGGGCGAAGGTTGAGGCCAGCACCATGTAGCTAAAGGCGGAGATGAAGAAGCTCAGCCAGAGGAAGCCGAAGACGTTGTAGAAGAAGGCCCACTTAATCTCGATTGGATTGTTAATCGAGTCAAAGCTGCAGGTGGTGTTCAAGCAAGGGTTCCGGTTCTGCAAAAATGAGGTCAGCCGAACGCTGCAATATTGCTGGAACACTTCCGGCTTGCAGGATCCGCCCACTGAGTAGTTGATGGCTGGACCTTCGCAGACGCAGTCCTCGGTGGTCACTTCGCCACTTTTCGTCAGCTGCCGCACCATTCTAAACGAAGGATCTCCAATTGAGCCCAGATACAGGCCCACGCCAATGGCAAACGCTATGGCGGCAATGAAGAGTATCCAGGAGAAGATGGGGAAGAACACGGTGCTGATCACGCTGCTCACCGCCTTGCTGCCCTCCTTGGTTAGGGCGATGGCTATCCGGATGCGCTTTCTTAGCACAATTACCAGCAACAGGATAACCACGAAGCACACGCCTACGAAGATGGAGAGGTAGAGCCAGGTGTTCTGGCTCTGCAGTACATTCTTGACCGTGGAGTGCAGATTCAAGCCGTGTACGGGAACCGTAGGCGTCTTCTCCCAGTGGATGTACTGCTTTACGGAGAAGTAAATCCCCACCAGCAAGCCGATTAGCACGCCGAAGATGGAGAACCAGAGGATCGGAGCCGAGAGCCAGCGCATTAGAGCGATGTAGATCAGTGAGGCTACCAGGGTGCAGAAGCAAGCCACCAAAACGATCGACCAGGAGTTGACAAGATCCTCGACAATCTTTTCTCCCAAGAGCTGGGCGTCGTTTGTGCCATTGTAGAAGTGCGCCACCATGTTACCCACAAGCTTGGCCAGCCTAGTGTCGGTATGCATCATCTTCTCCTTGATGACAGCCTCGTTGAGTCTGCGCTTACACTGGATGATCGGTCCCTCGTCCACTGGAGTCTGTTTGCCATTCGACTGTGGAACAACGAGAGCCTGGGCCTCCGTCATACTCTGGTACATGACATCGGCCTGCAGTTGAACTTCTGTGGTGGCGTTTCCGGGCAACAGATGCAGCTCCCGACTCGACCTTCCCCCGTTCAGCCAGAACGAGGGAATATAATCACACACGCCCTGCGAGAACTCGAAGAGGCATCGTTTGAGGAATGGAGCACTCTTGATGTACCAGCGTGCGCACTGGTTCTGGTTAATGGCATCCTGAATGTCCGATTTGGTGTGGATCTGCGCCTTGTGCTCCTCCGATAGGCAGATGAGTCGACTATGCAGCTCCGCAAAACTAAGTTTGTCCTTCATAGTATCCCAGACGAAGGTCTCTCGGGGACAAGTCTCCACACAAACCTGTTGAAATTCATATTTCATTATAGGATGAATTCCTTGCCGATTTGATGTTAATGGTATCTCACCTGTGGAGTGTCACATCCAGTGATGGGTACAATTGGATCGATGCACCGATTCAAGTCGAAAAAGAACAGGTTCTCCTTGTTCAGCACTCCGGAGTCTATGCCGCACTTCCGGTTAAAGGAGTCCGTGGGCACCAGCAGTTTGTTGAGGTCGCCGTTCTTGATGGCGTACTGGGCGATGAAGGCCCATCCGCCCAGGAAGAGGACGAATAGCAGCAGGCAGGGCACATCCGTGCAGCTGCGATCCCTCTGCCTCGGTCCCGTGAAGTTCCGGTCGTAGCGCAATGGCTCGCCGTACTTGTTCATCAGCTCCACGCTTTCCGTCATCGCTCTCTACTGAAAGAGTCCAAGAAGAACCGAGTGTTTTATTTATGTATATAGAGCCACTATCGATGGGTCGTCGTCTCTAGGTAATGAGTCTGTCAGGCGTATATCATGTAATTTGTTTCCGTGCATGCGTCACTGTTTTAAAAATGGAAAACCACATCTGTAGTGGGTGGTCTTGTTGGCGGTGAAGCCAACCACCAGCGGCTCTTTTTGTTCTAGTTTATTTGCTAGTTTTGTTGGGGAAAGTACGATGGGCAAATGAAATTGGCGGCGATAAAGGGCGGTTTGATCATATCAACGACAGGCGGCCAACGATCCCTTTTGAATTGAATCACAATTAAATAAGATTATTGACTTTTTAACCTTTTAATGATTAATGAACCTCTGTGACAAAGTTTTCTGCTGGATAAAATGAACTTATAGAATGGCTCTGGATGGGCTGGTGAATTATTCATAATTATTGCGTGTACATAATCCTACTGCATTTAATCATGAAAACAAATAAATAAAGTATCGCTCATTCGCTTGAATTCCCCTTAATTCGCCCTGATAACGATAGCGATCGCGAACTGTACGAACCACCTGGGTATGCGAAAATCTGCGAAGCATCTCGAGCGTGTCGCGAATTTGCAATAATGACGCATTAAAAAGCAAATTAAATTTGTGAGCTCACTTGTTGCTGTTGTTTGATTGTTTATGTATATCGCTTTATTTTTGTGTGCGGCTTCTGTCCATTTGAGATGAAAAACCGGCTGCCGCCTTTAATGGACGAATTACTAAAAAAAACACATAAGTTTTCATAGAAAATGGGAAACCAATTTGGGTTGGCAAGGCATTTGGGGCCTCATGTTTCAAGGTCGATTGCCGTAACTCCATTTTGGTGTAGGAATTTCAATGTCTGGGAGTAGAGTTTGTCATTCCAGCAGTGCTACAGGCAACACTCCCACTAGCCAAACTTTTTATTTTTGCAAAGAAACCCGTAGACATGATAAGAAAACGGGTGTTCGTTTTGATATCTAACCCATTTGCATAGTTTGTAGAATGGAAAACTGGTTTACACCTCAGTTGTCCTTGCATCGAGTGTTTACTGTGTTTACCTTGGACTACGTCATTTGAGATAAAGGAAAGCAAGCGCAGTTCTTATCTTATAATTGTAGTCTCTTGTTTCCCAGATGAACGATTTCCCCTTGTAGTTTTTTGGAACTACAAATGTACAAGACCCCTTAATTTCGTAATGGAGCAGTATTACTCACCTTTGCTTCGGAGCCGACTGATTCTTCCAGAGATGCAACAAAGGAGCTCCACTCTTCTCGTCGCTTTTCCTTTCTTTCTTAAAGTTCCTTTATTGTCTCATGACACTTTTTTACGAGCGGCTGGGGGCTTTTTGTTTAGCTCGCTTTCTGGGACGGAGTCACTACTCCGGCGAAAGTCACCGGACCACTGAAAGCGGGAAGCCTTTGTCGAAGCTCCGTATCCCGTACGTTGCTCTTTGGACGTCGGTCACTTGCATTCGTTGGATAAATATGTACATACAAACATAAAAGAGCTCGAGTGGGGCTGCAAGCATAAAGGCAGCAGCATAAGTGTTTATGTGCTAGTGTTTGTGTGGAGCCACTTGGGGTTTGGTGGTGGGGGAGTTGGGGATTGGGTTGTATTGGATTATGAAAAGAGCAGCATGGCACACTTTTGTTAATTGCACAATCCTAATCGTTTTCACCCGATAACGAGCACTGGCCATTCCCGTTATAATAACACCTTGCAGTTTCGACCGAATTCGAATTTCTGTGCATGCAACTCTTTTCGTTTCGCTTGTTTTTGTTGTGGAGCGGGCGCATGAAATTAAACCCCCCAAGCTCACGTACTGCGACTCACTTGCACTTACGCTAATTAAACGGCGAGCACTTGACTTTCCACGAAGTAAACTGATTGACAATCGAAATAATACTGAATCGCCCCAAGAAAATTTGCCCACCAACCGCGGCCCCAAACTCTGAACAGCTGTGCCGAACAGTGCTGCAAAGCGGCCCGTTCTGGTCAAAACAAAGCAGAAATGTGTGTGGAATGTGGCACTGCACAGGGATGCACAAAAGCTAGTGAAAGTGTTGGCCGCTTTCAAGCCAGATCCGGCTACTTATTGGCTACTTTATAAATATGTTCGCATTATAGTATGATTTTGGGTCCTATTAAAACAATTAAGCTTTAAATAGTATAAGCCACCTATGCATGTTACTTTATCCATCAACTTGGTAGCTCGGAACTTAACTTTGAAAATGAACTCAATGCCGAGCTAATGAATTTCTAACTAACAATATTTTGGAAATACATAGCACCCATAACAACTAAATATTGCTAAATGCAGCAAACCGCAGCAAGTCTCGGCTTGTGCTGCGCGCAGTGTGAACGGCTCGGTGTAATTTGCGAAATCCGCGACCAGTGCTGCGCAACGCGAGTGCGAAAGCCAAAAGCAGGGTCGGATCTTCGGTGCGGGGTGGAGCGGAGAGAATGTAGCGTTGAGGATTTTAACAAGAAACAATTTAAGAATCGCGCTCCTGGCCGTGCGAAAAGCGCCTGGTCGAATCGTTTAAATGTCCCCTTTGGTAGCGTGGATTGCGTGTGTTTAGTACCCGGTGTGCTGCCGTTACAGACTGTGTTGTTTTCGTGCCGGCAAGCCAACCAATTTGAAACCCCCCAAAAAAGTTTCCACTTTTTCATTCCCCCAGAAAAGTGACAATTATTCGTGGCCGTGGTCGGCGGATGCAGCTGCAAAGCGGGCGGCGATTGAAGTAGTGCAATCCGGCGCAAGTCCTCGCCATTTGTTTATGTTGATAAGCAGTGTTTGTGGAGCAACAACAAGAAAGTGCAGCTCAGAGTGAAATTGCCACGGTTATTAAGTGGTTGTGGTTGCTTGGTGTACGTGCAGAAAACCTAAAACAGACATCCCGAGAAAAAGGGGAAGCAGCGCAAAAGGAGGAGGAGGAGCAGCAGCGGCGACGTCTCTGTTGTTTTTGTTTGGCTGTGAGAGAGAGGGAAAGAGCGGCGAAGAACACGCGGCTCTTTCGAAAAAAAAAGGGCGGGAAGGCCCTTTCTGCTCAAAGGAAACCAAATCCCACTGAATATCCGTAACTCTGCCCGCCGGAAATGTCAAAGGGGGGCGAGCACAAGCGCGTCACCCTCACCTCGATCATCCAGGGCGATGCGGGCTTCTCGCGCTTCGGCAGCAACTTCCTGGAGCCTGATGCTCCGTCCGCTGCACCCGAAAACAGCTCCAAACCCACGACAAAGACTGCCAAGTGCATACGCATCAAACTCGATCTGTTCGAGACCGATTCGAACAAGTATCCCGAGTTTAACTACTCCCGGCTTTTGTATTTGGAAAAGGTAAGAGTGTATAACCCATTTGGAGGATCGCCTTCTCAGCCCTTGTAATTCGTAGAAAAAGACCAAAAAGCTGAAGCAGGTGAGCACTACCAATGGCATCGCAGGCACTGATCCCTTTGCCGACAACGATGACGATGTGGCACGGATCGTCAAGGAGCTGGAGGCAAAGTACGGCAACTCCTATGCCACAGGCAGGGGGAAAAGCAAAAAGGACGACTACCGGGACATTGGAATGGGCTACGATGAGTCGGACTCATTCATCGACAACACGGAAGCCGTAAGAACAAAAAAAAATATTTACCGACGAATGCACTGAAATTATTTACCTTAAACTATATGTTATGTCCAGTACGACGAAATCATACCGGAGGAGGCGGAAACTCTGGAGGGCGGTTTCTACATCAACTGTGGCGCACTGGAGTTCAAGAACCTCAGCAAGAAGTCCTACACCACACGAACAGATGCCATCATCAAAATGCCAGAGCGATCACGCAAGCGCATGGTCTCGTCCAGCTCGGAAAGCTCATCGTCATCCTCGGACGATGATGACGAAAACGATGATGGCAACAATGAGGAGGAGGACGAGAGCGACTCCGAGGACGACTCCGAGGAGAATGATGAAAGCGACTCCGAAGACGACTCCGAGAGTGAAAGTCTCGAGGACGAGGACTCTGCTGCCACAGCCAAATCCAGCAGCAAGTACAAAGACAATCATCAAGCTAAGCGGGCCAAGGTCATCGTCACGGGCAAATCCAAACCAAGCGCAAGTTCTTCGACGAGTGGCAAGAAGCCGCCGACTAAGCCGATCACCACTTCCTCATCCTCAAACTCGCCACGACCCAGCACGGTGGAGATTTCGGACACGGAAGACGGCCAAGACCCTATCCAGACTCAGCCATCAAGCCAGCTTCAGGCCCTGCCGCAGAGTCAGGCCCAGGCGCAAGCTTTAAAGAAGGTGGTAAAGACCACAACGGTCAAGGACATGCTAAAGGCCAAGCGAGACAGCTTCCTAAAGTCGCAGAGCGGCACGGCAGCTGTCAAGGGCGTCGGCAACGGCGAGCTGAAGTGTGTTTCCACCGACGTGTCCAGCAGCGACAGCAGCGATATGGACTCTGAGCAAGGCCGTTCAGATAGGCAGGCCGGTCAGCAAGGCAAGGATGGGCAGGAAAGTGAGTTACTTACAAGTATTATTTTGGTTGAAATCACCTTTTCACGTGTTTATTTTTAAGATCTTCGTACCGCCGACACTCTGCTGCCCACCACATTGGATGCGGACATTGTGACCGCAGTCAACAGCTTCAAAGAAGCGGTGAAGAGTCGAGACATGTGCGGCAAGAAGTTTAATCTGGATGTGAAGCTTTCGCCACTACTGCTTCGGTGAGTTTGCAACAAAAGTATACACTAAGAACAGATTAAAGTCTTATATCCATTAATGTACTTTAGGGTGTACGAGGCGGTGCTGTGCACGGACCGCAACGAGCGCAACATGGTCTTCTCCCACATCGAGTATCAGCTGCAACTGCCGAAGTACTACATGCTGCGCAAAGGGAAACAAGTGCGTGCGAAGGAGGAGAAGAGGAAGTCCACCATCATGCTGGAGAAGCTGCGGCGGGCTGTTGCTGTGGTCATGCCTAAGGCGGTAGCCAACTATGAGACGGAACTGCGCACATTTGCTGAACAGGCGTAAGATTGTTAAGCGAAATAATGATTAGGTTCCTATACATCATGGTTCGTATTTTCAGAGCTGCGGAAGTGAACTCCGAGCTGCCGCCCAAAATGCCGCGCAAGAAGTTTCAGTGGACCAGCGAGTTACGCCATCTGCTGTACGATGTGTACCAAGCGCGTTGGACGTCCTACGCTTTCCTAGCCAAGCGCAAGGACTCGTTGGAGGAGTTCATCAATTGGTATCTCAAGGAAAAGGTGGTGGAACTGTGGCCGCCAGGCTGGATGCGTTTGGATGAGTTGCAAAGGGAAATAAGCCGCTACAAGAACGCCAAGCTGAAAGCAAAGGAGAAGCTAAAGGCACCGCCGGCGTCTGCATCACCCAAGCCCGTTGGGGTTGTATCTGCTCCTGAGCAAATACCGCCGGCAAGCAGCTACCTAAAGCCAGTGGAGGACCCTCGATCTCGAGGTAACTCCGATACGGACTCAGCTACAAGTGCCTCCTCCAACAGTCTGAAGCGAAAGCTGAAGGAGATGCCCAAACAGACCAGCAAGCCGCCGAAGAAAAAGGTGGCCAAGCAGTTACCGCTGCAACCGCAACTTAATCCGCATCCGCAATTCCAGCTGGCGCCTGCTGCCACGGCGGCTGTCAGTATGCCAGCCATTAGCAATAACAACAACCACCTGCCCCACCTGGACACGCTGCTCTCCATGCCGAGCACCTCGGCTCAGGCAGCAGCACTCAATGCCGCCGCCGTAGCAGCCAGTACGGTTCTGGATCTGGCATCCCCTATCCGGAAAATGGACCTTAACACCAGCAGTAATTTCTACAAGCTGATCACGGCCGCCACCCAGGCAGCCAGCGGGAATCCCAGTCCGCATTCTGGCGACGGCCAAGCCAAGGTGATTGTGGGAGCTCGGCCCTCTCCCCATGTGATCAACCTTGATGACTATCAATGCACCAGCGATATACTTCAGACGTCCAAGCAGCTAGCTGCCACCACCACTGTCATCACCGCCATCTCTAAGGCCGCGCAAACGACGTCGGTGGCCAGGGAAAGCAGCAGCGAGTCGGATGGCGTTGAGATTGTGGGAGTTTTTCCTGCCTCTAAGCCCCAAAAGAAAGTCCAGTCTAAGCCCAAGAACAAGACTCAGAACAGAGGAAGATCGTCCTTGGGTGCGGTAGGGCAAGTAAATGGATCCCTGGGCTACAGCGCGAATAACATGTACATCTACAACAGCCCCAGAACGCTGGGACCAGTGTACGATCTCACCGATCCGCATATAATGAAAACCATGTCAAATCTAAAGGAGATGGAAAAGCAATTCATTCAAGCGGCCTTCTCGCCGAACAGCGTGAAGGGCGCAAGCGGAGGAATGGGATCCTCAGCGCCCAGTACGCCCACGCGCCAATGACATTCGGGATCGGCCGCACAGCAGCCCCTTCCGGCTGCTGTAACGGCCTTTTACAACCAGGAGGCGATGGCCGCCGCCATCGTGCTTTCCACGATGAGCCACGCCTCGCCGCGCTACGACCTGCTGGCCAACGGCTCCGTTTCCATGTCCGCCGCCCAGGTGGGAGCCTCTGCCAACACACTGCCACAAGTATTCGTTAAACCCAGCCTGCCGCAGCCTAGCGCTGCCGGCGATGTGGTGACCACGACTGGAGCTGCTCGCCCATCCACGCAACAACTGCCCACAAAGTTCATTTAGCTAGGGTCACTCAGCTCGTTCCCTTGCGATTCTAATCTAAGATTCTAGTGCTGATTCTAGGTAGGTTTCATTCGCAGCTGTGTCTGCCGATTTTCCAATTATTGCACCAGTTTAATTATTGTTTCTCATTGAGTCGTTTACCAACTAAGTCAGTGTACTATGCAAGCATTAATAAAGCAAATTTATATATATTTATTTATAGAGAACCATTTTTATTAAATAAAGGCGAATAAGTTATGTAATAAAAGTAAATCCAAAAGGCGCATTTTCTTTACACACAGCGAATATAATTGATACAAAATTAGTTCTGTAAACCAAAGGATAACGCTAAAACCAGCGACTGCCGACAAACATCGACGCACTGTCACAGAAACGATTACTTAGTCTAATTTGTAAAAGATTACACGCGTGTCTCATGATGATATAGCCGAAAGATCGGGCGTCTGTTGGTCTGCGATCATTTGATCCAGCGCAGCACCGATGTGGCCGCCATTCGCACGAAGGCGATGGTAGACTGCTGGTTGGCCGCCGGAATCAGATTGGGATCCGCCAGCTCCGGCTGCGGAGTCAGGCTTGGCACCGCCTCCCAGTCCATGCGCAGGGAGTTTTCGTCTGGAAAGGCATCAGCATCAGTTTCAAAAGACGATTCCCCTCAAATTGCAAAACCAACTCACCCTCTGACTCCGATTCCGTGGCGGTCTCGATGCCGATTAGTAGGGAATCCACTGACTTCATGAGTGGTGCATTGTTCACGTCCAGATGGCCGTATCGACCCAAGTCGCTGCGCTCCAGATCAAGGATGGCTAGTAGGTTTTCCAACGTGTGCTGTTCGATGAGCGCACGCAACTTCACCTGCTGCGTGTAGGCCAGATACATGATATTGGAGTTGAGGCGCGAGATTTTGCGCCGGAACTGCTCCTCGTTCAGAAGCTTACGGCAGAAGTCCCCATAAGCGATCTTATGTGGCAGCCGCACGTTCAGGTAGAAGCTGAGCAACTGCGTCAGCTGCGCCGTGTAGGTAAGAGCGCCCACAATGCGGTAGGCTTCGAACCTGCTCGGCGTAATCTCGTTGGCCGTGGCCTTGGGAACGTCGTCCTTGTTGTCCGCCAGCCAGTCCAGGTAGGCGGTATAGTCGCCATTGGCTGGCAACGAAGGGCCCACTATCCTGTATTGAACTTCACTGATCCCACTGCCATGAAAAACCCATTTGCCGCGTATGTAAGATGTATTCTTGGCATCGGCCAGCGCCGCTATGGTTTCTGCCTCCTCGGTGCGCTCCACACTGGCCCGCCTCTGTTGCTCCTCCTTGAGGACCACCTCTGCTATGGGAAACACATAGGTGACCAGCTGCTGAATGCTGCGACGCGCCGCCTGCTTTATGCTGTCCAGGAGACCCAGATGGGTCTCCCTGAGTTTCTCTATTTTCTCCACTCGATCCAACACGTAGTTTTCGAGCATCTTGACCTTGTCCGGGTATTTGGGTAGGTTCTTCCGCTTCTCAGCATTGGCGCGACGCAATTCATCGCGGCGCTCGCCGAGGACGAGCAGTCTCTGTCCCGTACCGGAGATTAGTTGCTGTAGAAGCTCCAGTTGCTTTCGCTTGGCCTTGATGGCCATCAGGCGATCCTCATTGGAGCGGTGCTGCCCGATAAGGCGTTCGTAGCGCGTGCTGAAGGTTTTGAGGCCCGCTTGCAGGTTGATGTAGCGCTGCTGCTTCTCCGTCAGGCTAAAATATTGTAAGATCGATTCAGTTTACATGTGTGGTTTAGATAAGGTGAGTGTAAGTTGGGCAAACCTTTCGGGCCTTTCCGCCTGGCTGTGAGTAATGTTTCCGTTTCTGACGCAATTGCGACAGTGGAATCGGCTTGCGCTGCAGCTGTGGCACAATGGGCACCGCATGTGAGCGCCCATTCCCGTGCTGGTGCTCCTATCCTTGGCGTTCGCATCCTTCAGCAGTTCCTTCGTCGCTGCCGTTGGCCTGCGCTTTGTTGTGTATCCTGCGACATCTGATTCCTCGTCTTCGCCGTTTGTGGAGGCGCTCGAGATGCGAAAGTTGTCGGGGGCCTTGCAGCTTTCGTCGGAGCTGGAGCTGTTTGCCATTACAGCCAGAGCATTGCAATTATTTGTTTTGTTAAATCTTTTGTTATTGTTAACTTTGCTATTATCGCTATCGATATCAGGACACCTATTGCAGAACGATAGGCTGGTATCGAAAAAATAGCTGTCGTCAGTGTTGGACAGCGTTCAATAGGAAAGCGTTTTCATCGGATGCGCGCACCTTTTAAACTTCAATCATTAATGATAAGAGTTATATATTTTATAACTTCTGGTATTATATCATTAAATATTCAACAACTACTCAAAATATATTTATGTTTTCGTTTATTTTTCACAAGAGATTTCTTTAACCAAATAATTAAACTAGAACGTCCGAAAACTAATCAAAACCCGAAAGTGGTAGTGTTTCATTTTCAGAACATTCAATTTCCAGTTCGGTGCACTATTATGGGGGGCAGCTCGGTTAGACCAGAGGCAGCGTTTCGACTTGGACTATAAATTTAGTTAGCTGGGGATTCCGATCGGGCGTCTGGCTAGTCGTGAGTTCCTACTTGTTGGCCGCAGCGGCCTTGCCCACCTTGCCACCCAAAACCTTAAGAGTCGCCTCCACAAGATCCTGCACACGGGGCAGGGCGTGCGCCTCCAGCGTCTTGGCATAGGGCATGGGCACATCCACGCCGGCACAGCGCCATACGGGGGCGTCCAGCTCAAAGAAGGTCTGGTCCTCCATTATGCGAGCGCAGATCTCAGCTCCAACGCCTAAGAGGTGGAACATTTAGACATCGCTAGGCTTTCAATCAGCTGCATTTCTCACTCACCGTGTTGGGGCCAGCCGTTCTCCACGGTCACCAGATGGTGGGTCTTTCGTACAGAGGCGAAGATGGTCGCCGTGTCCAGAGGACGAATGGAGCGCAGGTTAATGACCTCAGCCTCAATACCTAAACATATAAGAAAACGTTAGCTACTTTCCACGTCATTTAGAGTAAAGCCGTGCCGTACCCTTCTTGGCCAGCTCAGCAGCTGCAAGAAGCGATGTCTCCACCGCCTTGGAATGCGCCACCAGGGTAATGTCCTTGCCCGGCCGCATGATCTTGGCCTTGCCGATGGGCACCAAGAAGTCCTTGTCGGCCACGTTATCGGCCACAGGGAATGCCGTGCCGTAGACCAGCTCATTCTCCAGGAAAACCACGGGATCGGGATCACGGATGGCGGACTTCAACAGTCCACGGGCATCCTCGGCATCGTATGGCGAAAGGACCTTCAGGCCGGGGCAGTGAGCGTACCAGGCGGCGAAGCACTGGGAGTGCTGGGCGGCAACACCGGAAGCGGCTCCATTGGGACCACGGAACACAATGGGCACATTGACGGCGCCGGCGGACATGTAAAAGGTCTTGGCCGCCGAGTTGATGATCTAAGGTTTGGAATTTTAAAGGGATAGATTTTAGCACTCCATTTTATTATGAATGTCGAATATGTATCAGGAATCATAAAGTGTTTAAGATGCAAATGTAATAATGCTTAGTGTGGATGCCTGCACCCTCAAACTGCAAATTCGCCAATTCAAGTTAATACGCTTTATTTGATGCATCCTATCTGTTCCGTCTTGATCTTTACTTAATGCCTAGTTTCTGCTTAATGATAAATGCTGGCAGGCGGCGTCCCTTCCAGAAACGCGGCAGCGGTGTCTCGTTGGCCTGCCGCAGGATCTCCGCCACGTGCTGCTCCGCACTGAATGCCTCCGCCTGCTTGATCTGGGATATGAGCTTGGCCTGGAAGGCCTTCTCCTTGCGCATCTCGCGGCGCTGGCGCACCTTGGCCCACTCGAACTTCATCTTGCGACGCAGCTTCTTTAGCTTGTGCTTCTTCATCTTGCGCCGCCGGATGACGATGAGGCGTGCCGCCTCCATCTTGTCCGACTTGCTCTTGTCCAGCGGCGGCGCAATCACCTCGCCTACTCGATCTCTGTGCAGGATGCCGTTGATCTCATTCAGCCAGGTTGAGCGTGGGCTTTCAATTATGTGGCTTATTGGCAGCGGGCGATCGCCGACTGGCGGCTTGGCGCAATCGAGTATCTTTGCCTGCACGTAATCGGATAATATGGGTGGGGATTAGTGAGGTCCGATCTATGACTTGGGGCAGGAGCTAATCCACCCATATTATCCCATTAGGCGCCGCT
This sequence comes from Drosophila sechellia, assembly GCF_004382195.2. Lineage (NCBI taxonomy): Eukaryota > Metazoa > Arthropoda > Insecta > Diptera > Drosophilidae > Drosophila > Drosophila sechellia. The sequence goes on along the minus strand of NC_045952.1, from coordinate 27,560,353 downwards.
GCATATTGCACTTGAATTGATCTATTTGCTAGCTGTTGGAGTTGTGGGTCATTTGGATTGGATTGTCGTGTTCTTTCTTTTGGTTTACGTTTTGTTGGCAATGAGATAATATGAGTAGTTAGCCTACTGCTGGAGTGCGGGGAGTGGTTCTTAGGATAAGGATGAGGCAACTCACGTGATCGATGGCCTGCATGGAGAAATTCCAGGTCATGAACTCGCACACGGGACGCAGACCGGCCATGGCAGCGCCAACAGCGATGCCGGCGAAGCCCATCTCTGTGATTGGCGTGTCGATGACGCGCTTGTCGCCGTATTTCTTCCACAGTCCGCGGGAAACCTAAAAAGGGCATTACATGATTAATAGAATGTGAGGATACCAGAAATATGTGGGGCTCATTCAGGATGGGAACATTACGAGCTTAAATCTTTTATCTGTTTGTAAAACTTTCCAAGCTGATAACACATTAACTAAGATTTCTTAAGGAAATACCATTATTCTAACGAATAATTGTATTGTATTTTGAGTGCCTATCTAGTTGTTACACCTGTATCTGCCACAATCATATCTTAAATGAATCCATTAGTATAGAATTGCTAACGCCGGCTATCAATCCACCTCAGATGGGTAAACAAATCGCTGTTTTATGGGCCAATCTATATAATCAGCAGACAGTCGGTCACACACATTCTGCGTGACCTTGCCCACTCCGATCACGCATTCGGATTCGCGTCGACCTGTTCGGAATCACTATCAGTAGTTACATATAGCACACATATATCACCCCGCTGACCACCGACCTCCCCTATCCCGGCCACCTGCATCAGCTGTCGTCGTCGCACCCGCCTGCTTGGTGTTTACGTAATCGCGCAGGGGCAGGAAAAGTCGCAGATCTCACCTTGTAAGCACCGTCGTACTGGGCCACTTCCTCGCCCAGGATGAAGACGCGGTCGTCGCGGGCCAGCTCATCGTCCAATGCGCTGTTGAGGGCATCTCGCACGGTCATTTGCTTGGCCGCCAGGGCCTTCTGGCTGGTGGAGAACGCTCGCTGGGCGGAGCTGGCCGCCTGGATGAGTCGGGTTCGGAGCATCGTCGGTTTGCGGTTCGCTTTCCTATGGGTCTATCGCTATCGTTGCCGGCTGTAGGTGATTTTTTTTGGGTTTTAAGTGCTATTATCTAACGAAAAATGAGCTATGGGTTTACGCACCGACTTCCGTCGAAATTTTGATGTGAAAATGCGATGTGACCAGATGTAACCACTTTAATGCTGTATTGTGGGCACACTTGGAGCTTACCAGGGCTGCCAGAGAAATCACTTTTAAGTGGGACTAGTGTTGTCCACTCTAGATTTGGCTACATTCATAACGTGTTAGCTGGAATTTCGAAAGCATTTGCTATATTAACAATATTATTTTACAAAATTGTGATAAAAGCTAAGATTTCATTTAATTTGTTTATGAGGTTTTTCAAAAGTTAATGATTGACAGCTATTCACATCTTTCGTTTTGGCCAGACTGTTGAAGAACAAGTTGGCAGCACTGGTTCGAGCAGCTCAAAAATGCAGCTCTTGTGAAATAATTTTAGAATTTCTTATTTGTAATTTTACGTAGCGTGGGCCAGAAGTAGCATATATAAATTAGTGCACTGGCACGTATAGAGATGATTAGTGCGTGAAGGAGGTAGTAGTTGGACCAACCGCGGTTAGTTAGCTCCGATTTCTCCGCTGCCAGCAGCGCACCGCAATCGATTTTTATTCGAGGCGAATGCTGTGGAATTTCCCATCCAACTTTCCCACACTCTGAATTCCGGCGGCGGCATTTAGCGAAACACAATGAAGGACGGCGGTCACATAACGCTCACACTCCCGCCGGGAGCAGCGACGACGGCGGACGAGCGGGGCAGGAAGAGCCTGCGGCGGGTAGGTAGCCACCTAAAGAAAGTCCAGTTGCTGGGATCCTTGAGCATCCTCAAGAACTTATAAGTACAATCTTTTGTCACGCGATTCAGGCTTGGAATCAGCTGCCGCGTTGTCAGCGCAATCTCATTATTCTGGGCATCACCGGATTCTGCGTGACAGTGTTGCTCTGCCTAAGTGGCGATCAGCTGCTGGCCGCCAGTTTAAAGGATGTGGACACCAAGGCCGAGGTAGTTGCATATCAAATGCCCCTGCCTAATCCGCACCATCATCCGGGCGTGGATAAGGATGTGGCCAAAGACACTGCTGCGGCACCTGTTCCGGCCGATAAGAGAGCACCACGGGCGGAGGCGCTTAGTGATAAGGTAAATAGGCCCCCCACTTAATTGATAAGTGCCTAAGTGGCTGGGGTTGTTTGCCTATTAAGATAGCATGCGTATCAATACGATTGACTATTGGTGTTTGATTTATTGCACACACGGCACACTTCCAGTTAAATCTATTAATGATATCTCAATATCAATCAATTTCAGTTTAATGAGCTCGTTGCCTATGGAGAAGCGAATTCAGCTGAGAACGTGGCCCGTCTGCCGGAGACGGTGGCTGCTGAAGGACTTCACCAGGCCGTGGCAATGGCTGTGGCCTTGCCTCCGCCCGATAGTAACAAGGAGCAGGACATCGGTGGAATCGACATCCTAAACAATGTAGAGGAGCCCGTCGCCCAGGAGCAAGCAGAGCCGCTAAGCGAGGGCGAACAGCTTGAGCAAGCCATCAAGAACCCACTAACTTTGGGCGGCGTTAGCTTTAAAGAGCATCTCAAAAAGATCAAGCCCCTTCTGGCCAAGGGCCAGCACTTCCATGGCGCCACCAACGAACGACAGTCGGCTGTGGTGGCCGCCTTCAAACACTCCTGGGCGGGCTACAAGAAGTATGCCTGGGGACACGACAACCTGAAGCCCATCTCCCAGTACTCCCACGAGTGGTTCGGTCTGGGACTAACCATTGTTGACTCATTGGACACAATGTACATAATGGGACTAGATGATGGTATGTTGTCTATATCCTGGTGTTCACGAAATCATTAGTTTATGGAAATAACTTGCTTAACTTTCTCAATAACATCTACACAGAATTCAAGGAAGGACGCGACTGGGTAGAGCAATCACTGCGCTTTGATACCAAGCGCGATGTAAACCTTTTCGAGGTCACCATACGTGTCCTAGGCGGACTGCTGTCTGCATATCACCTGAGCGGCGATACAATGTTTCTGGCCAAGGCTGCAGAGCTGGGCAACCGTTTACTTCCCGCCTTTCAATCGCCGTCAAATATCCCCTATTCAGATGTTAATCTCGGGGATCTTTCGGCGCATTCGCCCAAGTGGTCCCCTGATAGCTCCACCAGTGAGGTCACCACCATTCAGCTAGAGTTTCGTGATTTGAGTCGTTCGACAAACATCTCCATTTATGAACAGGTAAACACAGATCAGATAAGGGCAATAACGAATTATAAAATAATTGACTTATCAGGTTGCTCACAAAGTAAACGAGAAGGTGCATGATCTGGAGAAGAATCATGGTTTGGTGCCCATATTCATTAATGCCAACACAGGAACATTCCGAAACTATGCCACTATCTCGCTTGGTGCTCGTGGAGACTCCTACTATGAGTACTTGCTCAAACAGTGGATTCAGACCGGCCGCAGGGATAATGATAAGTACGTAATTGAGTGACATTGAAGTTAAGAATTTCTATAACGAACAAAGAATTCTTGATTAAGACGTAGAAATTTCAGCTGGTTGATTTATCACAGCTGTGCTGTGCCAATTGTTTATTATTTACTTTATTTGACCTCTTTTTTATTCTAGCCTTATTTTGGACTACATGCAAGCAGTCGATGGAGTTCTAACACAACTGATGCGGCGCACGCCACGAGAGCACTGGGTTTACATAGGCGAGCTGATCAATGGCAAAGACTTTAAGCCGAAAATGGATCATCTTACGTGTTATCTGCCGGGCACTTTGATTCTGGGTCACCAGAACGGGATGCCAGACTCGCACCTTATACTTGCAAGGGACTTATTGGATACATGCTATCAGACCTACGTGATGAATCCCACGCATTTGGCTGCAGAGATCTCGTATTTTGCGCTAACCGAAAAGGACGATCAGGACATTTATGTGAAGCCAAACGATGCCCACAACCTGTTGCGGCCAGAGTTTGTGGAGAGTCTCTATTACTTCTACTCATTAACTGGCAATCGGACATACCAGGACATGGGATGGAAAATCTTCCAGGCGTTTGAGACTCACGCTAAAGTAAATGCTGGCTACACATCGATGGGAAATGTAAAGAACACGCAGAGCACGCGTCTGCGCGATTTGATGGAAAGCTTTTGGATGAGCGAGACCCTGAAGTACTTCTACCTGCTGTTTAGCGACGACCGCAAGGAAATCGACCTGGAGCAGTGGGTCTTCAATTCGGAAGGCCATCCACTGCCGGTCTATCCGCTCAAGACTTAACTACCGCCTAAGTGAAGCAATTAGGGGCAGCGCAACTTAGTTGCGTCCGCGACACTAACTGAACGCCGAATGGAGTTGGCGCATTCATGCTGCATCTATCGTTTAACTCGTATTCGCAATTTAGCGTAAATGCCAAATACTATGCTAAGCTTAGAGATACGCAGAGCAGAGTTGGCTAATCGAATAAAGCAATGCCCAGCATCGGTATGGATCGATGGCGAGAAAGTATAACCCCTGGGGCGACAAATTAGGGTGCAATATCACCTTCTTAACGCCAGACCTCTGCTAACGAAATTCAGTTAAAATATTTACTAAGTCTATCTATAGAAGGCCAGCTATCTTAAACCATTGCCTTTGGAAGGTGTTAGATTTGAGGTTGCACCAAGAAAAAGCTGCATTTGTCGCCCCAGGGATTTTTAGCCAATCGTCCCATCTTCCTATTAAACATTTTTTTTTTTTTTTTTTTTTTTGGATATATTAATTTAAAACTGTCCTTCGCGGACAATCATTAAATTTGATGACTAAACTTAACGGTAGAGAATTAATTGATTACATAAATTGTCATTTGAAAATCGGTAGCAATCGATTGTATAATGTTCTGTGTACTGATAATTGTTATTTTGTAATTATTTATTTCCTACTATAAGCACGTACTGTAACACGATATTGGGGCATTGCAAACCCCTTTTTTAGACAGTAGCATCAATGGAATCCGCCAGCAGGTTTTAATCTTGTAATCTATGGTAGTTAAACGTGTATGTTTACGTTAGCATGATATTAGGAATCAGTTGCACTCAGCACAAAGTCGATTTGTGTGTAATCTTAAAGGTAGCGAATAAACGAATCTCAATGAAAATGATCAGAACATTTTCGATCCCACGGCAACCTGTGAATGTATGTAAAACGGAGCCAATAATAAAATGCAAGTGTTTTTAAAATTGTATGGAATTTTCTTTATTTTCCTAAGAACATTTCACCCAGTATAAACGCAAATGCATGAACTTTAATTGCATTTCATTTTATTTAGTTTTCGTTTTCAGTTGGGTTTTCGGTTGTTTGTTGCGTTTCAGTGAGATTTATATTGAATCTTTTGTTGGTTTTTCATTTATGTACTTAATGTTTATGACGACTATGAATGGATGGGCTTAATAAACTATCAAATATTAAAGTTTTTTGTTTCCTTTGCTTTGCTTTGCTTTGCTGTCCTCTCTCTCCCTATGTTGATGATGTTTAATAAAACTCACAATGTTTGTTTAAAAATCTTTAGTTTTCTCTTTATGTTTAATTACATTTAGACACATTTAGCTGAACAATTCAAGTGACGACACTGCGCTTTGTTGTTGTGGAAAGTTGGTTGCGGGAGGGGCGACCGATTTGAGTTCTGAGGAGTTCGATTTCGTTCTAAATACAACTTAAAACAATTCGCATTAGTAATCTATCAGTAGAGTTAGGTTTTTTCAGTTTTGGGTTGCCAACTTAAATTATGCTATTACATATACATTTTTACACGAAAGTGGTTGTCTTTGAATAATAACTAGAAAGTTTCCAAATAGAAGTACAAGATCATGCAACTCACACGGGACGCTGGGCAGGTGGGAGACTTTGCTTTTGTGGGAGTGGATGGTTATGCTTATGATTCGGGCTTGGGTTCAGGAGTTCAGGGTCAGGGTTCAGGGGTCATGGGTCATGGGTCGTGGATGGGTGACTTGAACAAACGAAGCACATCTTAAAATATGGTACCTCTCGAAGTTCCCTTACAGACTACACGTAATACAAGCAATCCGTCCACGGTAGTACGTATCGTAGTAGGTGTGTTAGTGGTGGTATTAAAGTAGTAGTTAGTATTGTAATTGGTATGTAATTGATGCGTGGCGCCCGCCCTCCCCACGTCAAACATTTACAATTGCTACCGCGAGTCGCGATTCGTTTTGGATAAACTTCGTAGTGGCTTACTGAGTGTGGGCTTTTGTAGACTTTTTAATCGTATTTATTATGTATGTTTACAAGCTAATCAGACATCTATATTTAAAACGTGGCACAAATCACAAGTCAGATTTGTCGCAAGATCGAGATACAATTGATACGATTCGTTAATTTGTTGTTATTTATTTTCTGGGGTTCCCCTTCTCAGAGCTGCTAGCTTCTCGTTTCAATCGATCGGTTTAAGTGTATAAGATATTACATTAGATTCAATAATTTATAATTTATAAATGTTTAAACTAAATTGGCTAAAATTGTGATTTTTGAACTGCTTTTGGTTTGCTTCGTAGTTTGCCATAGTTGGTACTCGTTAATCCCTAAGATCTTTGCATTTGCTTTCCAATGACACCCGTAGCTATGCCGAAATATTCTTTACTCTCGAATTGAGCACGTCAATAGGTTGGTTGGTTGGTTGGTTGGTTTGTTGGTTTGTCTGTAATATCAGAAGCAGTCGTACTTGAAGCGCTTTAAATGATATCCTTTTAAAAATGCTTAGCTATATATTTATAATCTTGTTAAACAGTTCCTGGGGCGCGACTGAAACTGCTGCATGCTCTAACTATTTACAAATCTCCTTCGCAACTCAGTGCGTAAATAAATATATTCTATCTGGGCTTTTAAAAATCGATTGGATGCGGATAAATTGCTCTGCCTGATATTCAAACGACAACAAAATTGGCAACGTGATTTTAATTGTTTTTCAGAATTGCTTCAAGTAACTTAATTATAAGTTATACAACCAATTCGTTTTCCTTACATTTCTCTCATTTTGCCTTCCCTTCTTCCCTTTATCTTACGTACTTTCTTGGTTTCATTTGAATAAATTGTCTAGGGGCTTTCTCTTAGTTACTGTAGCTATATAATTTGTTATATTACGTTCCATTTTAGTGTACCTCTGTGAGAAGCATTTGATGCTATTCGTCGTTTAGTTTTCAATTCACCACGTCAATTGCTTTCTTAGCTTTATTGGGGCTCAGCCGTATTGTGGATGCCATTACTTTCACCTCGCTTTCTTCGATCTGTCCCCTTGCATTAAGTAATCGGTTATCTGAGGGCTTTTCAAATATGGTACAAATCATTGAACTAAACAATACAAACAATAAGTAAAAACAATTTATGCTACACGGACTCAACTTAGATCTAATTAAAAGTTGTACTCGGGGGTAAAAATATTAACCAAGGACAACTAAGACGGGTATCTATACAATCAGGAAGTCATTATTATCATCCGTTTTTCACAAGGTGGTGGCATTAAACTCTAGTATCAGACTGTTTGAAGCATTTTCCGCCGCTGACGTGCTGCTTGGGGCTCCAAGTCAGGACGTCATTATCGACTTGACAGGATCGTCCAAGCCACCGGCTACACAGCTAAAGTCGTTCAGCTGCCCCATGTGCTGCGCCTGGGCCTGCGACATGTTCTGATGGTGGTGATGCTGCATGTGCGGCTGCTGTTGGTGGCTCTGCATCAACTGATGCTGCTGGTGGTGGTGCTCTAGCAGTATGTTACTACTGTTGTCCGCCACTCCGCTAACTGCGGAACCACCGCCGCTAATCAGACAGTCGTTCATCTCCTCGCCCAGATGGCGACGACGTTGAATCGCCTGCTCCTGCTGGCAGCTGGGCAAATTGGCGCCTGCTTGCCGTTGATCGTCCAGCATGCTGTCGCCGAGGATCGAACCCAGGGAGAACTGCAGCGAGTCGCCGCTATTCTGCAGATTCAGGATGCTATCAATGGCGCTGGCCACATGCCGACTGATGTCATCGTCATACTCTCCGCCGGCCACTACTGATGCTCCGCCCATGTGGCTCACATGCATCTGCTGCTGCTGTTGTATCTGTTGCTGCAGGTTATGCTGAAAATGCTGCTGCTGGTGCTGTTGCTGCTGCTGCTGATCCATTATGTTGGCGTAGGCAAAGTTGTGTTGCTGCTGTACCTGCTGTTGCTGCTGATGTGGCTGCTGATCCATCAACATCTGGGGGAACATGTCCGAGTCCAAGAGAGCATGCTGTGCCACCTGAACGTGTTGCTGCTGCGACGACATGGGCGACGAAGAGGAGGATGAAGAAGCCGTGCACAGACGCTTGCTGCTGTTATCATCTTCCATATCACTGCCAGAGCCCATAAGCTGGCTATCCCAGCTCCTTTTCCGCGACTCTCCTCCATTCACCAGCTCCCCATTGCTAGTCCCGCTGGAAAGAAAGTCGCTGTAGTGCGCCTCCATGCTTTGCATCCAGCGTGGATTGTTGTTGCAGTTCAGTTCGATGTGATGTTGCTGCTGTGATGGTTGCTGAGGTCCTGCGTATTGCTGCTGCTGTTGCGACGTCTGTTGCTGCGGCGCCTGCTGCATAAATGATGCGTCTGGCACCCACATGCTCATTTTACTTTTGTGGTTGGCAGCTGGCGATTTCGAGTCGCCAAAAATCTCGTCCAGGTTGGACTCAATGTCGTGGGCATCGTTGCTGCTCTTAACGTCCAAGTGCACGGGGGACTCCCCGAACATTGCCTCCAGTCGTGTCTCCACGGATTTCTGCACGTCCGAATCGCTGCTAAAGAACTCACTGATGGCGGGATGCTCGTTCTGCTGCTCAGCATCCATGACCACCGGCTGTTCGCGCTGGCCGCTGCATGAGGAGACAGTCTTCACGGGATTAGAACCAGCAAGGCTTTCGCTAACGCAACTGCTATTGCTGCTGCTGGTGGTGCTCTGGTTGCTCTTGTCAATGCAACCATTGGGGAACAGATCCGACATGTGGTTGCTATTGCCCATCATGTTGTTCGAATTTGAATTGTCCAGGAAGTGTGATTGCTGGGTTGCCTGTTGGCGATTGATGGGCAGATGCTGTTGGTTTCCATTTAGTTGTTGCTGCGATTGCTGCATATGATCGTTATTCATCAGGTTAAGCTCCTTTTGCAGGCAGTACCAGCCATCATCCTGGTCTACGGGATCTCCACCATTGGCTTTGATATGTTGCTGCTGCTGTTGTTGGTCCATCATATTTCTTTCCTGGTAGCGATTCTCAGCGCTCTTTGCCAAAGCCGCTTTGTTCTCTACCTTCTTCATGATGAAGCTCGTGGTGAGCTCAGACTCAATGTCGAAGTTGTCGTAGTCCTTCTTAATGTATTTCGACGACTCCTTATCGTGACCTTCGCTCTTCACAGATCCATTTACAGCAGGTTCCACAGCTTCGTTGCTTTGCTCTTGCTTTACTGTAGTAGGCTGTTGTGGCTGTGACTTGCTGAAAGCTTTGTTAACATCAGCGCTGTTTTTCAGTAAGTCAAATTTGTCGACAACGCCGTCTGGTTGAGCAGACTTATCGATTGGTTCCTGTTTGATCTCCTCCTTAACTTTCGCCTCCGAGAGTACATCGCTTTCCGCCGTCGATTTTTCGGTAGTCTGCTCCTCCTTGAGCTGCTGCTCTAGCTCCTTTTCAGCGGATCGAATTTCATTGATCTCGCCTTTGAGATCATCGATCATAAGCTGCTGCATTTGTAGTAACTCAGAGGTTCGATGTGGCAGCTGTAAATAATACACAATTAGATAAAATACTAGAAAGTGCAATTTTATTCATACCGTTGACTCCTGCATCAGAATTTCGTGGAACTTGCCGTTCAGTTGGCGGAATTTGTCCTGGAATTCCAGAGCAGTGGACTCAAACTCCTCGTCTTCGTCAGAAGGCAACTCAATGTCGTTCTCATGCATGCAATGATACCTGGAAAAAGAAACATGTTAGCAATACGCTCCCCTATCCTTCATGTAAAGCAGCTTCTCACCTGATTAGCCTTTTAACCGCCTCATCCTTTGTGCGGAAGGGCTTTACGTAATCCGGCTTCAAGCAGCTCTCCTGATCGACCTCCAGTTGGCGAACGAACCTGCGAAATAAACAAGAATTAGTATGTTGCTCGATGGTGCATTGCTATATCTGCAATCCAGTTGGCCGCTTTTCGAGAAATCGGCATTGATCAACCAACTACTCACAAGGAGAGGCGTGCAATTTTTGGTTTCTGTGTTGGCATTTCGTCCATTTTGCTCGGCATATACAGGGGCAGACTCGGTATGGTCGGGAGGGATGGCACTAGATTTCCAATCGGTCCTGGTGCCACACCCATGGCCATTGGCGGCGCTACTGGCGGCAGGATTGGAGTTGGTGGCTGCTGTAACTGTGGCTGAGGCTGCTGTTGGGGTTGCAATGGTGGCAGGGGCAACATGTTGTTCACTTGCATCGCAGAATTGCTGGTGTGGAGGTTGTTGCTATTGCTGTTGCTCAGCATATTTGTAGAGCTGGCGAAGATCAGTGGAGGTGGCCCGCTTTTGTTGAGCATTGGTTGCTGCTGATGTTGTTGCGGCTGCTGCTGCTGCTGGACAACCGGCAGCATGTTTGCTTTTTGTGGCAACATATTGATGCTTCCATTGGGTGGCTGTTGTTGCATTTGCTGAGGATTTTGATGTAGCTGTTGGCTAGTCACTTTGCTTCTGTTGGCCGGTTCCTTGGCTTTTATTTGGAGTTGCGATTGTTGCTCCTGCTGCGGCGTCGGCTTTGGTTGTGCCTGCTTTGGTTTGGCTCCGGTCTGTTGTAGCTGCTGCTGTTGTTGTTGCTGCTGTTGTTGCTGCTGCTGTTGCTGTTGGTGCTGCATAGGGTAGATGTGTATCCTCTGGGTTATATTCTGCTGGACATTGGGAGCAGTTGTGGCACCAGTGGTCGCTCCTGCAGGAGTGGATGAGTGGTTGTTGGGCTGTACGACATTAGCCGGAACGATTGTCTTCAGTGGCTCAGGAACTGTTGCTTGCAACTGTTGCTGCTGCTGCTGTTGTTGTTGAACTGGCTGTGGCATGAGGCTGAAGCCACCCGTTCCATTTGCTGTTGGCAACATACCCTCTGGAGTGGGGACCTCTTTGCCGGAGGCCAGAATCCGGTGCTGCTCTGCGAAGAGTCGCTGCAGTGCCAGATTTATCTCCGCATCTGTCATCGGTTTGTTGTAGGCGGCAATAGTTGCCGAATCAATTTCCGTGGAGACGGGCAAGAAGGTGGATTTATTTTGCAACTTAATAGTGAGGAACTGTATCTGCATCTGGACCTGCTTGAAGATCTGTTGCATCTGGGGCGTAAGTTGGATGGTTTGAACCCGGGACACAGTATTTGGTTGCGGTTGTTGTTGCTTAGGTGCTTGCAACTGTTGCTGCTGCTGCAACTGTTGCTGCGCCTGATGGGATGGAAGTTGCTGCATTTGGAGTTGGGTAACCCCAGACGCTACCGTTGGAGAAGGCATCGGGGCAGGTGTCGCCACTGTGGTTGCCGTCAAGCTGAAGCTCGTCCTCTGTTGCTGCTGCTGTTGTAATATAGCTGCCGTGCCAGTGGGTTGTTGCTGCTGCATCGGCACCGTAACGCCCACCAATTTGGTGCCACTCGTTGTCTGGAAGGGCTGGATGCTGGCGCTCATCGTTGTCGTGGTAGTTGTTGTGCAACTGGAGCTGCCCACCACAATCATCTGCTTTCCACTGGCCACATTGGGCTGCACGATCTGAACTGGGTTATTGTTGGGCTTTTGGGATAAGGGATCAAGCTTTGGCATCGGCTTGACTACGCTGGCGTTCTTCAGATTGGCCAACTCCGAGGCGTTGGTCGGTGTTGCCTTGGGCTTCCTCACTGGCTTCTTTTTGACCACCGCTCCGCCACCGGCTCCACTGGTGGCTGCCTTAGCCGGCTCAAGTTTCGCTTTGCTTTGATCTATAATCGGCGCCACATTGGCCACCTGCTTGGTCACCGTTGTTAACGAAGTGGTGCTAGTGGTGGTGGTCAGCGTGCTACTGGCCGTTGTGGTGATGGCCAGTCCATTCGTGATTGGCTGGATGGGATGTACTATTTGCTGCTGCGGTGGCTGAGGACGCAGTGGCATTGAAAGTGTCATCGAAGACGAGGTGGTAGCCACCTGCTGCTGTTGCTGCTGAGCCGGCAGTGGATTCACATCATTGAAATGAAGTTGCCCCAACTGCAGACATTGAGCCAGCTGCTGAGCATTGATACCAGCCGGAGCAATAAGCAACCGCTCGGTGGGACCAATCGAAGCAGCCGTTTGGCCCGCACTCATCGCAGTTATCTGATTCGTGACACTGTTCAGGCAGAACAACTGTTGGGTGGTGGGATCAATGGGCGGCAGGGCAATGTACCGCTGCTGGCCATTGTTGGTCAGTTGTGGAGCAGGCGCCGGAGAAGGGATCGGTACCGGCTGAGTGGGCAAGCTAACGGGCACAGTGACGGGTTGCAACTGAGGCTGTAGCTGCGCAGAAATCATAGGCTGCTGCTGAATGAGAACCTGCGAGTTCAGTGGTAGCTGCGATACGACTTCGTTCTGCTTGGCGGGTAGATTGACCGGTGGTTTCATCGTTGACATGGTAGTTGTAGTGCTGGTCATTCCTAACATACTGCTGGCAGGATGTGTTGCCTGACCTGACAACTTTCTGTTGTTAGCCACTGCAAGGAATAATTGCAATTATTCTATTTATTCAAATCGATGATCTTTCAAATATGACAAATTTGTCAAGGGTTGCTTTGCCTTTTCAAAAATACAGAGTTTTGAGTTTACTCACCTTTAACTTCAATTTTGGGAGCTGTTGAAACCTTCGGTTGCTGCTGCAGAATTTGCTGGGGTTGAGTTAGTGGCTGGGGTATGTGGATAACTTGCTGCTGCGGTTGCAGCATCGGAGTTGTTTGTTTGTTTGGATCCACGCGCGTCGGTTCATTTATGATGGTAACATTGGGCAGAGCGCCCTTTAGCAGAGCCTGCAGGATGAGCTGTGACTGATGGTCCTGAGGATTGTTCGGATCATGTCGCAGAATCAATCGCTCGCACTGCTCCGACACGGTGAGTGTGAGGCTTCCAGTGAGTTGTGGCACCAGAGCCGCAGCCGAGGCAGGGGATCCCACAGAAACCGATACATTGGTGGGCATTCCTGTCAACTGAGGTGGCATAATTGTCGCTCCTCCGGCAGTTAACGCAGGAGTGGGCGTGGGAACCGATGGTTGGGCAGAACTGGCTGCTGGCGATGGAGGAGTAGCCTGTGGTATGGCCACTAGCTGCATTTGCCGACCATCGCTGGAGAGCTTGAACCCAGTGGAGTCCGAAGTAATCGTAGGCGCCACCGATGGTGCCGCTGGCTGAAAGACCAACTGGGTTGATTGGGTGGTGGGCGCATGTCCTCCGCTTCCTGGTGTTCCGCCCATCACTGTGGCTCCCGGTGGCAGGATCGGCATTATCTGGATCTTGTTCTCCACCGCACTGCTCACCGGCAAGGCGGATTGGTGATGATTATGAACCTGTGAGATCTGAATGTTGCCAATCTGACTGGGCACTGCTGTCGGAGTTCCGTGGGTCAGCATCAGGGTGGAATTGCTGCTGCTTGTCACTGGCGTGGGCGTGGTTAGAGTGATGGTGTTTACTGTGGTGGGTTGACTGTTGTTTAGAATGGTACTAGTGCTGCTGCTGATTGTAGTGGTAGTGCCACTGCTCGAGGAGATCATATTGCTTGCGCTGCTGGTCACGTCAGGTTTCTTTGCATTCCTTCGCACCGCGGGCTTCCTTCTTGGCTTGACAACAACTGTCGTGGACACCGGGTTCGAGGATGGGACAGGAGTTGGCGTCACAACTGGTGCCGGCGCTACCTGCGGCTGCAATGTCATGCTAGGCAGGCTAATGTTGATGGTGGGCGTGGCAGTGGTTGCCTTTGCCGCCGCTGCTGCAGCTGCCGCCTGTTGTGCCAAATGTTGCTGCGCCTGCTTCTGAATTTCCTCTGCTGTGGGCAGCCGTGGCGTGGATAGACCAAATGGCGGCACCGCTGCCTCGGCACTTGGATCGATTTTGATGAGGATATTTGGTATTTCGGTGGCTGATTCGTTTCCCGTCGCCTGAGATCCCGTCGATGACTGGGGCTGCGGAGCGGGAATGGTCAAGGTAAAAGGCAAGCCATCGCTGCCGTTTTGGTTCGGTATGGAGATCATGATGTCGCCGCTGCTGCTCGTCGTCGCTGCTCCTGTGGGAGTCGCGTGGGCTTGAGCTGGCTCTGGTTCTGATGCTAGCCCTGTGTCTAGGCCCATTCCATAGTCCTCGTCGTCGTCATCGTCTCCAGTGATGCCGCAAAACTTCATCACATCGCCGAGATCCAGCTTTCCATTGCTACTTCGCTGGATCGTTGTTGGCGGTGGCGATGGAGACTTGGCGCGTACAGTTGGCTGTGGCGCGGGCGTGGCGGCAATGGCTATCTTTTGTGGCGTCGGGGGTCTCACTTCAGCGGGTGCTACTGTCGGAGAGGCTGCTGGAGGAGTTGGAGCTGGAGGTTGCTTCTTTTTGCGGGGTCGAGGTTTCTTCTTGGGCTCCGGGATAGTTGTCGCCTGGACAGATTGCTGGGCCTGCTGCACCTGGGACTGTGTTTGCTGCAATTGATGCTGCAGCTGCTGAATCTGCGCCTGCTGCTGTTGTTGCTGCTGCTGCTGCAACTGAATGGTGGCCATCGCAGCCTGTTGTTGTTGCTGCATAATGGGCACGGGCGTGGGCTGACGCAATGGCTCCGGGGTGACGGCCAGCGGCACATGTGCCGGCGAGGATTGAGTGAAGAGCTCCGTCGTGCTGCCAGCTCCTCCGCTATTCGTTCCTGGAGCCTGTGGCGCCTGAAAAGCGTTAGCTATTTGCTGGATATGCGCCCCATTCAGCTGATTCAGATTGATGGTGGCTCCACCTAAGCTCTGCTGCAGATGAGCTGGCAGTTGGGATATGGCGGTGAGGCCGTTGGGCATCTGAATTTGGGCCGCAGCCAGCTGTAAGTTCTGCAGCTGGGCGGCTACACTCTGGCCAAGGAGCTGGGTGTTCAACGTGGCCGTCGTGGCAAACGGCTGAGATCGTGGCGCCTGCGCCTGGGCCTGTGCCTGTGCTAGAGCCGCATGCAGACCCGTGAGCTGCGTGCCAGACTTGATGGCGCTCTGGAAATGGCCCGCCGCCGTCTGATGGATGAGGTTCGCCTGCGAGGACACAATAAAGGTGGGCGCGGCAGCCAGCTGCATTGTCGTTCCATTGGTGCCCACTATCCGCAGCAGTTGTTGCTGTGCCGGCTGCGTCTGGAGTTGGGGTTGCCCGCGGGCATTCTGCTGGATGACCAGGGACGGTGTGGTCGTCAGCTGGGGCGTAGGTGGACGCAGAATTAGCTGCACGCCCTGTGGATTCTGCTGCACCAGCACGGGCATTTGGTTAAGGAGCAACTGTTGCGGCTGGTTGGTGGTGGCAGGTAGCAGGATCTGTTGCTGTTGTTGTTGCTGCTGTTGGGTGGGATTGTTGGCCTGGCCAGTTTGCTGCGCCGACTGCGAGATCTGCGCTCCGCCGTTTGCGCCCTTCTTCTGCTGCTGCAGCTCCTGTTGCGGCTTGGGCAGAATCTGCTGCGGTGCCTTGCCGGTCTTGCCGGTGGACATTCCCGTGACTCCGGCATTGCTAACGAATCGATGCTGTTGCTGCTGCTGGACTGGCTGAGGCTGCTGCTGTTGCTGCTGCTGGATGGGCTGCTGTTGCTGGGGAGTGGTGGCTATGAGTTGGCCCTGCGGTCCCTGGATGAACTGGAAGACCTGCTGCGCCTGCTGCTGCTGCTGCGGCTGCTGGGAGATGGTGAACTGCTGGGGCAGCATCTGCATTTGTTGGGGCTGCGGGGTTGGAGGCTTAATCGCCGCCGCAGCAATGGCGCCGCTGGGACTCGGGATGGGACTGTCCGCTATCAGGGGACTGCTGCTCTGGTAGTGCTGAAACTGCTGGTGCTGCTGCTGCTGCCCCTTCTGACCCTTCGTCGGACCTTTGGCGCTGCTGCTGACCACACTGCCGGCCGTGGCGAACGAGGTGGGCGTGCTGATGGCGGTGGCATTGAACTGTCCATAGCCTCCGCCGCCGGCTGCCACCGCAGTCGCACTGCTGATCGATGTGGGTGCAACGGCGCTGCTGAAGATCTGGTGTCCCAGCTGTTGCTGTTGTTGCTGCTGCTGCTGGGTTGCCCGCTTTGTGCCCTTCTGCAATGGAAAAATGGTAAACAATGAATTATTAAGTGCAATATGATATTAAGATGGTGTATCTACCTAATACTATATGTAAAAGATCTACATACCTTATTGAGCTGGATATTATTCGATCCCACCAGAGTGGCATTCAGCTCGTTCCCGATGGCATTTCCGTGCAGCGCGACTCCAATTCCTACTCCGGAACTGCTCCCGGCTCCTACTCCGGTACTCAGACCGGCTCCAGTTCCTCCGGCGGCGGTGGCTATGAGGCCACCACTGGTCACGCCGATGACCGTCGTGGCAGCGGCCGGCGATTGTGAGGGGCTTGGCTGGAAGACCACTGTTCCAGCATTGGGACTGCCATTGGTGAACTGGTGGATGGACTGTCTCCTGCCAGGCGTCGCCGCCTTGCGCTCCTACAACAGAAGAAAGAATTGACCAAATTTAATTTTAAATATGTGCAAAATCTAAAACCAGCTCCCATCTGTTATTAAAGTACGAAAAATTGTGCGCTTGCTCGCGAAAATCAACTTACGTGTTCCTGGGGATTGCTGTTGGCGTTTACTTGGCTGCCACCGGCTACGAGCACCACATCCTGTGGGAACGGCGAGAGCGATGGCGATGGTTGCAGACGAGGGCTAGCTGAGATCGATGGCGATGGACTGGGCGTCAGAAACGGACCCGGAGGAGACAATATTCCTGGAAACGAAACGAAACAAAGCGAAAGCGCCAGGGCGAAATTAATATTTGCTTACAAAATCAGGCACAAAGTTGACCCAGATATAAACGTATATACATATACTGAGTGTGTGTAAATGCGGGCATATCTGGAGCTGCAATCGTTTTTTGGTACGTGACCAAAGTGGCAACTGTCCCCGGCTGCCCCAAGTATCTCTCGCAGATAGCACTGCCAACCGGCGGCGGCGCATCTCCCATAATTGTCCGCCATTTCGCAAAGTTGTTTACTCTACCCCTTGGCCGGCCCCACTCCTGGCCCCCCTTTGTGCATACAAAAGCGAGAACTTAGCACATTTTCAAACACCAGCTGAGAGCTGGGAGCCACTCCACTCTACTCCACTCCACTTCTCTTTGCTTACACACTGCGACACACGAGCCGAAGACAGATACAATTTGGCTTGGCTTTTGGGCCAGAACCAGTTTCATTTCAAGAGTTCTTTGCACTTCTTCGGCTCGAGTATCTTTCCCACTCTTCTTTTGTTCGATTTTCGGGCCTTCAGAGGTGCTGGGAGTAGTGGTCCGCTTTCGGCTTTCAAATATTGGCCAAAGGCATGGGCAATCTCGACAGGCATTTAATTCAATTGGGAGCTCGCTTTCAGAAAAACCCGAGGCGTCGATGGGAGGGCGTGGAGCGAATCGAGCTTACAGGGAGTTAATCCACCGGATATGGACTCCTTATGGCTTTGCCAACCTATTTGAATTTATTAAATTATTTCTCTTGTCCAGGGCGTACCGTATGGTTCAATAATTCGTTACTTTATCCACGTAAATTGTATTAAACCCTTCCTTCTCGAAGCTTCGTTTGCAGCTTCCCAGGAATAATTTGCATATATTGCCGCAGCTGAATGTCTACGAGTGAGGGAGGAACGAGGATGTAGATGTGGATGTGGGAGCAGGCAGCAGATGCAAGTGAAGGGCTCCAGAAACGAGAATCAAAAGGGAATATAATACTCGAACATTACCAACCTGCCAGCAAGTTGCGTTCGATAACACCCTTTTTTAAAAAATTGAAATCGATATTTTCACTTGCTCTTCAATATATCCTTTCCTTTCAAACACTGTAACAATTCGATGATAAATGAATCATTTCATGTGAATCTTTTCCAATACTCCAAACGATGATCCAACACATAATGCATGATCCATCTGTTATAGCCTCTAAAAGAGTATGGACAGACAACGAGGAGGATAAGCGAGCATAAGCATGCATCAAAATCGACATCTTCGTCTGGTTGTCGGCAACTGAAAGGCTTTGGAGGTGGAAAAGGAAGGTGCCTTCGATGCTCGGGGATGGGAAAGAGCTGGGCTCCAGTGTTTCGAAGTCTGCTGCCGACGCAGCATCATTATCGACAGCAAAACTAAATGCAAAAGAATTTAACAAGCGCCTCCTGCATCTGCCTACAGAGCGGAGGGCACCTCCTCCTCCTCCTGTTTCTGCTCCTTGCCTTTTGAATGCTCCCCGCTGGCAGCAGACGTTGCCATTCAATCCTCATCACAAGATGGCCAGAAGGCCGGGGGAGGGTTTGTGTTGGCCGTGATATATTCCTGGCAACGAGTAATGCGAGTCTGCTGCCTTTTGTTGTGTGTGCTCTGCTCGTTGGATGCTTGTTGCCTGGACGATGTTTGTTTGCCGCCACCAAAGGATTGGCATCGGGATTGCATATGGCACACAAGTCCAAATCAAGAGCAACAGCGCCATGCACCTCACACACACGAGTGTGTGCCCATGTGCTCAGCTTCACAACTGAATGGCGGAATCGCGGATAATCCCCTGTTCAGCTTGACTTGCCTTTGACGCTTTTGTCGCAGCATTCTCATTTCAATTATGTAATTACTTAAACATACGCATTTAAATGAGGGGAACATCCTTTTATAGTGCCAATTAAATTGTAAATCGTATCTACGGGATCATAATTAGGAACTACTCGATGGGAGATACAAAAGGCTGATTAAACCCACATTATGGGAAAGTTTGGAGGTCAGCACTTTGTAGATAACCCTATATTCAATCCCTATGAGGCCTTGAGTGATAACATGAAGTATTAACCAAAATAATTGAGTTACGCGATATCATAGAAGCATAATCATTGTATCTGCCGCTTCCAACGGCTGTGTAATAACGCCAGCCAGCGATATCTTTGGCACGACAACTCCCTTTTCCGTAGTCTTTAATTAAACAGTTAGCAGGCGGCGGAAGCGAGAAGGCAGAGACTTCGTAATTTCACACAAAGGCAGACCACAAACGCAACTAACGGGCGGCAGAGATGGGTGGCAAGTGGGCGGAAAAAAAACGGAATGAGAGAGAAACTAAAGGATAAATTGACAAGCAGACACAGATACACACCAGCGCACCCCAACTCACACACACACACAGCAACAAACGACGCAGCAGACTCATAGATACGCCAAACTTTTTGCCTGGCGAACCACAGATGAGCGCACTTTTGGCTGCCGCCTGACATGGCGAAAATGGTCGAAATGTTAGTATGGATGCATGGATGGATGCTGGATGGATAGATAGATAGATGGAAACTGTGCAAGCTGGGAGGACTAACGTGGCGGGGGATGGACTCCCAACTCCCAACACCCGACTGCCTGACGGCCATTTACTTGAGTGTCTGGGCGCAAAACAGAGGCAGCAGCAATGGCAACATCAACGTTCTAAGGACGGCTTTTGAGGGAGAACTACACTGGGCGAAATAGCTAGGGCAGTTCATAGGATCATCTCAGGATGGATCTATGATTTATTATTGGACTTAATCCGTCTTATTCTTTGTCATGTTTGTATCGCTCCAACTTACGAACTTAACTTACGAAGATGAACTACATACTCTAGCCAGAAAATAGTTCTATATTCAATCTAGCCTTAATTTTTACCCCCATTTCTTTTAGTGCATCTAGATTCTCAGCCAGAGCCGCGTAATATTTTGCATTTTGTGCCGGAGCAGAACCAAGCGGCTGTTGGTCGCGACTCGTCGCGAGATGAATCCTATTTACAAGGCACAATTCTGACTGAGTGCGCACACACTCGGCGAGGGGGATTCGGGGAATGGGAGTGGGGTTCTCAATGGGGCGGGGGTGGAGCACGAAGAGAAGGGGTTCGGGCCAGGAGGCAGCTTGTCAAAGTCAGTAAAATTTTAGTCGCTTTGAACGACAGACGTAACTGCAGCACAAGTACAAGAAAAGCGGAGTGGAGGAAGGCAGCTGGAAAAAACGGTGAACTGAAAGGTAGTGGCAAAGTGTTTCTGCTGTTTTCCCTCTGTGCAACTGTAGTGGCACGACCCCCATTTGCCCCTCCACTTGCCGCAAGGAAAATATATTTTCTAGTGCGCCTTGGAGGTAATTCGGGTTGTTAAGCTGCCTTTGCTAGTAGCAAAGCAAAGAGCCAGATCTAATTGATTAAAATGTGTACAACAAAAAGGGTAACAGGCACTGGCAAACTAATAGGGTACCGCTTCACTAGATATATTATTTAAATGGAAAAATCACATTTAAAACACCCGAAAAGCAAATGAAATATTTATATTTTAATGGCCACTCTGGACACCACTAAATCACAAACACCAAGCATTATATATAGAATAATAATAGGTTTTTCTTTCCTCGCTGTACGCTAATTTTTAACAAACATTTAACCCAATCAATAAACATAATTTCCGAGTATTTAGCACACATAATCTGTATCAGCCAAGCATAAATCACTGGAGAAACAAGAAATTCCCAATGAAAATGAGTCGCATTTGCGAACTTTTTGCCAAATCATGCGTTAATGGGATTTATTCGCATTATAACCCAGCCGAGTCACCAGATCCGAGCACTCAGCTTCCACTCCAACCCCAATGTACCATACAATTTTTTTCGCTCCAGTAAATTTCATTTCACCGAGCTATGGCGAATGAAAAAAAGTATATTTATATTCGGAGCTCAGACTGCGACTATGAGTCTGGTGTGTCTCCGACTCCAACTCCGAATCCTCGCGTCCCAGGACACTTTGGAGGCACCTCCTCCTTGGTCCCGGCTGGAGCAGAAGTAGGAAAGCCACCTTATGCTTTCGCATATTTTATGTGGCTGTAAGTGTGTGCCTCTGCTCGTGTCTGTATCTCAGCCTTTGTTGTTTCATTTATTCGGTTGACTGGCATGACCTCAGTACGGCGACTCCTTTCCACGGTGTAGTCCACCCCAATCCCGGCGAGCCCGCTCCATTGCTGCCCCTTCCACAACAACGATTGCTAAGTAGAAGCTGCAGCAAGAGGCGCCGCCATCGTCGTTTTGAAATTTTCATCCTGCGACTCTTTAGCAATTGTTGGTCTTCTTACTTTTACCCTTCTGGAGGACATTACGCCTTCAGTCGGAGGTCTTGGGCACAGCGGGGCATTCCTTTTAATCGCATTGAAATTATGCACTCTCGACTAAGCCCAAGATGGTTATTAATAAAAATAATTGCAGGACAACCAAAAAGAGGTTCCATGAACTTTGGGTAGAAATCTGAATAGTAAAGACTTTAAGGATAAAGTGACAACCTTAACTTTTTTACCTGCCTGTTTTTCGTTATGTTCTTCGATAATATCTTGTGAATGAAACTACAAAAGCATTAATCCTGCTAAAGTGCCTCCCGATCAAGGGATACCCAAAATCACACGCAATTATTTTCAGACGATAATGACCTTGTATTTTCCTTTCGTCAATACAAGGGTATTTCACATATCGGTCTTGCAATCCATTGTTTTCGTTGTGTTGTTGCTGATTCAGCTTGTGGATGGCTGATTTCGCTGCCACAACTTCTCCTACTGAGTTTATTTTTATTTTTTCTGCTCCTGGTTCCCTGCATCTGCCTCTCGGCTCGTTCTATTGTCACATTTTGTAACAATGGCAGCCGTGCGCGCGATTCGGACTCAGAAAAAGGAGCCGAGTAAGCGACTGCAGGAGCAACATCATCATCGCCACCATGCTGATCATCATCATCGTGGAGAAAACAGCAGCAACAACCAGAAGGATGAAGAGGAGGAGTTAGGTGGTCCATCCGAATGGAGAACGGCTGAGGACTACTCGCTTTAGCCCCACCGTATGAACTGTTGATGGTGTTATGGCGATATGTCGCCGACTACGGACTCGCCATCCTCGGGACTCACAGGCTCCTCGCCTCCTCCTCCATTAGTCGCACGCGTTTATAAGTAGAAGCATAAAAAAATGTTTGTGCAGAGTAGGAAGGAAAAACAATGCTCTGGCAGGACAGGATGAGAATAAGACAAGCCATGCTGCAAATACACAATGAAAAAGATCCTAACAATGGGCATTTGGAAATTGAAGGCGCTTTTTATTTCATCTCAAGGTCCAGAGGGTTAAATCGGTATTATTCTCTACGAGAAAGCAATGCGAAATTGGGGGGAAAATAATTTAATTGGCGGCAAAATTAAGTTTATGACAGTAAGTAAAGAATTCAATTCAAGCACCTACAGTTTTATTTTCCGTGTATAGCGAGGACACTGTGACAAATGCAGGAATGGGTGGGTCGGGGGGGATTGGCTGGCCGTCTCCTAGTGGAGCGGATGAAAATGAAATAAAAATCGATAAGTAGAGGCACGTTTGAGTGCCCACCACCCGGCTCACGTACACACGAGCTGGATGTGGCTGTGGATGAGGATGGTGGACAGACGATGTGATTCCGCTAGATGCCTCGTGTGTATACTTTGTGTATTGTTTGGCAAATTCTTGGAAACGTGCTACTCCCCAGCAACTCCTCCTTTATTGTATCGCTCCTACTCGGGAGTTATATATACTCGCATTTTGTGTTATTTTCCATGTCTGCCCTCTTTCAAACTCACCCTATTTTGCTCAATTAGATGTCATTTAATGCTTGATAATTCGCCTAATGACAGGAACAACAACATTTTCCCGACTGCAATTTAAATTGCGTCTAGCCGAAAGTAAAGGTCAAGTTTCGAATTATTTTTCAAAGTCTTTGTGTCTTTGTCAGAGAGCAGCCAAATTGAAAATTAATTATAGATGCGCCATTTAAACTGCGGTGAATAGGTATTTTACCAAAACCTTTCATCTTCGCCCATAAATAATTAAGTAGCACAGGGTGTATTCCGCAGCATAACATCAAACCATTAACTTAATGCTTTTACTACATTATCACTATCAATGAATAAAGTTCCTCAACCTATCCAAGTTAAAAACAAACTGTCAAATTCTTTGTCAAACCGTCTGCCAATGACTTTATTCAATAAAAGTGCACAAGAGTCAACGACAGACAATACAAAAGCTGTGAAAATACGCTCAATTGACGACACTCCAAGTGACTGCCAAGGCTTCAATTAGTTAAATGGAGTTGTTATCGCCTAAATTGATCCACAATTCAACCTATGGCCATAGTGCCACAATTGCGGATAATGCAGCCGGGCATTAAATATTCATTTAATGACAGCCAAGTGATAAAACCGAGTGACAGAATCAATCGATACCAGTGCTCACATATCGATTAGGCAACGTCGGGTCCAATTGGGCCACCAAGTTATCATGGATCATGGGTTACGGAGCCAAGGTAACCGCCGTTAGTCAAACCAGTTACCCGTTCTGCGGGTAAAAAGTTGTAAATTAATTGTTCCCACCATTGAACAGGTTTTCCTCCGAGTAAGTTATCCGCCAAAATCATTAACACATCTTGCGGAATCGTTGGCTGGCTTTGCCACCACTTTGTGTGGTTGTCGTGGTTTGGCGGGCTTTTGCTGTGGTTAAAGCCACAGCTCTGATGTCAGGACCTGCCCGACTCGTCAAAGCAAAGTCAAACCGCAGCTTATAAGCGGTTTGCCGGCTGCTTGTGCGGCTATGGCTATGGCCAATTGAAAATGCATTATTCAGGTCTCAAATGAACAATTCCGGCAACTGTTCCTGCCACCGTGAAACCAAATCGCACTGCTTACAGCACACATTCCTCATGTTCAAGCCCCGCCGACTCACATGTCATCCGATTTCGTTGTGTCCAAATAAAGGCAATCCGGGCAATCTCAAACCGTCTTAGCCAGAGGCGTATTATAGCCGCAGTCATAGCCACGGCAACAAAGCCAACACACGCACCCCCAGGCGAGGGCAAATGTATCTAATGGATACCAGGACAGGCCAGACAGCTGCAGGCAGGCACTTATCCAGGTACAGTGGGGCCTCGTTGAAGAGATTTCTTAAGCAACCCTAAGTGCTTTACTTTACGTTGCTTTTCCAACAGAATTCTTTTACTATTTAGTTTAATAATCCAAATTTGGATTTGGATTTTATTCATATTCGACGGAATTCATAGACTCTGGTAACTAAATTTGTTAATGAAACCTCTTCTGTATTTTGACTCCCCTACAGCAAGGATTAATTGGAATTATAACCATAACTCCTGTGATACACCCACACCTAACGCCACAATTAGCGCGCGCCCACTGTGGCCCAGAGTATCTAATGGTTACCTATTGGCCGGGCCAAGGCGAAGGGCCAACGAAACAGCCAAGAAAAGGTGCCACCACAATCTGTGTATCCGCATCTGTATCGGTATTTTTTCCTGCCAGTCTGCTTGTGTGGGTGACGAGTACATCAAAATGTGTTTAGGTGTATTGTGTGTGTGTGTGTGAGTGAGTGCCCACCAGCGAAGAAGAAACAAAAAAATTGTATCTATATCCTATTTGATGGGGGTTAAAAGGGGGGTATATGACGATGGTTTTTATAGGGTCACACGAGCGCGCATTTCTTCACAAATTGACGTTGTTCTTGTTGCCGCTGATGTTCTCTGTTGCTTGATGCCTGTGTAAGTGTAAGTGGTGTGTGTATCTGAGTGTTTTGTTATATTGACGTATCTGAGCCTCAAGACGTGCGCTTTACACTTCTGCGCCCCAAAATGCCCCAACAATAACAACATTCAAAAGAAGAAAAAAAAACGCTACAGTTTGAAATTACAAACCGAAACGCGCAGGTCTAATAGTCATTTATATTTATGATATCAATGTGGGAAGTAAATAAGATGAAACAATTGCTGTCCATTGAGTATTTCAATTTAATAAATATTGTTTTGATACGACACTATCAAATGAAAATGGCTAAGCACATAAGCACATGAGCACGTTAATGATCTGACTTAATGATAATGTCATGCAAGTAGTTTAATTGTGTCACATTCAATTTTCTTTAAGTGCATCAGGAGGCCAAACATCATTTGCACGCGTGCTCTTTCCGCTCTTTCCGCTCGAGAAAAGTGAGAGAGCGAGGGGGCGGTGGAGGCGAAGGGGGCGGGGTTATGGCCCAGAGGCATCTTCGAGATACTCACTAAATATTTGCGGATAAATGGTGAAAATTTTGACTGCTTTTGCACTAGATTTGGTTGCGATTTACGCCTATGTTGTTTTTGGCCCATTAAATGCCAGGAGTAAAATTGGATTCTCTTCCCACTCTCCTTTCCTCACTTCCGTTTTACGGTTTGTTTTGCTTTTAGCCTTTCACTGCACTGACGATGCGAGATGATGCACTTCACTTCACGTTTTGGCCTGGGTTCAATAAATTGCATTTGCATTTACATTTGGCATGATGTGCATGTGACACACAGAAGTAACGGTTACGGCGGCAGGACAACAAGGACTACGACCACGGATACGGCCACATTCATCGCGAGCCCGGCACGTACGTGAGACTAGAAGCCCGACTCATTGCACTCGACATTTTTATATCCCGATGCGAATACGATATCCTGCCACTGCCACTAGCATTTGCTCTCCTCCAATTCAATACGCTGCGCTCTTCGCGTCCTCCGCCACCTTGTTGCTGTTGTTGTTTCGCGCGCGAAGGCAAGAATGAGAATGAGAAAGAGAACGAAGAGTCTCCGACTCGAGACCGAAAAGGAAAAAAACAGAAAAACACAACACAGCGCGCTGTGGTCACACTGGAAAAATACCATAATAATGGAAGAGCGGGAGAGAGCGAGAGTGCAGAAAAATCGAAACCGTGGGTGGAGGGACCAAGGAGCTGGCGTTGGGGGTGGGGCAGCGCCTTTTGCAAGACGTGTGCGGTGCACCAAACACGTAAAAACACTTAGGCATCCCAGCGACATTAGGCCCCCGGAGAGTGTGAGAGGGAAGAGAGAGCGCCAGAGCGGAACGAAATGCAAAGGACCAGGACCAAAGACGGCGTTGCCAGATACAAGAGGCTGAGCTGGCTACTCATGATAACAGGTGGTAGCACTGTTTGAGTGATAGGGGTCATGCAAATATGCACTAGTCAACAATCAATCAGTATATTAGCCATAGTACAAAAGGTCTTCATGGACTTCTTGCATCCTGCACAGAGCTATTAGTAAAGGAATTTTATAGTAGCCTATAAACTAAAAACTTTTTTTTAGCTTATCACCTTCCCTAAAATATCTTTAAAAAAAATTCGCCTAAGCGTGTTCATTAGAAACCGATCATTTTGAAAAACCCCTTAAATGCTCTTTTTATTTCCTACATCTTCAAAAGTTCAACAACATTAACAGCGCCACCTGGCGGTTAGTTTTCGCGCTATGCGTTATGAGCCGTAATCATCAAATAAAACGGTAAGCCGACAAAAAGTGGAAATAAAACTACTTAATCTCACTCTCTCAGCACGTGAGACCCAAAAGAGAGCGCTAGATTTTGGGGCTCTCTCACGTCTCGCGCAGCCACCACCAAAACAATAACAACAAATAACGGTAACAACACGGAGCACATCAAAAAGCAACCCTCGAATTTGTGTACAGCAATAACAAAAACAAGCGGCGCTCCGCAGCTCGTGAATCAAAATATGGATATGGATTATAATGCGAGAGTAAAAATGGGGCACCACACACACACACGGCGTATAGACATCGAGCGATATAATCGACAAAAAGGATGATATATTACACGTTTCTCTTGCGGACATTTTTGCTTTTCCGCCGTCTTGGGTTCAAAAAGGTTTATGGCCAATTTTACAGTTGCCGACAGCAATTTGCATTCACAAACACACGGGCACAAAGGCAAATCAATTGGCAGAAACCTGTTACAAAGGCCGGAAAGAAGAAGAAAATGAAGCAGGCTGTCTAGCCATCTCACTCCCACACCCACGCACTGCATTCGACGCGGTGTACACACAACACGCAACACAATTGAGTGGCATTCAATCACAACACAATTAGCATGCATGTGTTGGTTGCTTGTGGTCAAAACTCTCACGCACTGGATAAACCAGATAAAGTATCTCAATAAAGTCAATAAATAGTCGGCGTGAAGTAGAAAAAAACGCAAAAGCAATATCAAAGAAAAACAAACACATTTTTCTATAGACGAAAATTCGGCTGTTTTTTCTAGTCATGGATGATGGGGCAAAAAGCATTGATGACAATGCAACTTACTAAGGTGCCCAGGTCTAGAACTAATTTATTGACTAACACAAATATTGTCTAAAATTTATATTTCTCTCTCCAACTCTATGTGTGTTATTATTCCCTTTATAGTCTTGAGATTTAATTTAAATTTTATCGTAGTTTATAAAAACTAAAAAAAAGAAGTTCCCACTCATAAACATTTCAAAGAGTTATGGCTGAGTGTTTGGTTTGCAATCGATAAGCAATTTTCGGAATCTGAATGAGCCATGTTTGCATTTCCTACGAATGCCATGGGCAAACAATGGACTAAAATGGAGGAGCCAAATGTAGTTCGTCCTGGTCCACATAATCCTCGCAGCCCGGCAGCATTCAAGTAGGTATGAAACTAGCCAAACTGGAGCAGGAATATCTGCCAGGTGCCGAACCGTTTGAGTTAATAACAGACGAGCGAAATGCCCGGGAATCAGAGGAAACCAATCTCCCTCTTTTTTTTTTAGCTGCCTTTTGTTGATTTTGGCTTTTGGCAGCAGTTTTGCATTCATTTACCGAAAATACTTTTAGCCGGCTGCGTGTGCAGTGTGTTTTGGCAACACAAATTTGTCTGGAGGGGAAGAGATGCAATGTTTATTGAATTGAAATGGTTAAAACATATCTAAAATCGATTTTTCCATAACGAGGTAATTCGACAGCAAAATAGCTGCGCAATGCATTATTTAATACACATATAATTGTGCAGCTTGTTTATGTCAGTTAACTAAATCTCTGTTATTTCAACTATTTGACTATTGTAAAAATATTGCTGCTAATCATTAAGAGTTTTAGGTTACATATTTTTGATCAATTATTTTCACCATCCCTGATTGCATTTCCAGATATTTCCAGATATCATTTGATTGTAATTAAGCGACTTATTTACCTGAAACGACAAAAAGATAGGAAAGTATTGATTAGCACGGTGAATAGGCTATAATAAACTTGTACTTTAATTAACAGATTTCCAAACCTATGGCGGTTTAATTATGCTTTTCGTGTTAATCAAATCATTACGAGGAGTTAGGAATAGATCGGATTTCATATTCTACAAGTTTTTAGCTAATGATGATAATAATTATTACGATCATAATAATAGCCCACATACGCATCGTTTGTAGAGTCCACTTAATAGAAACACCACATTATCAGAGCCCATGTTAATCGCACAATTAAGTCCGCTAAAACTGCATCGAAATCCAGATTGAGATTCGTTCTGATTTGCCTGCCTCGATTGTGAACCCAAATGGCTGTGAAATTGAGATTTCCTACTTAAGCGCAATTAAAATTAACTTCAAATGAAATCGTTAAAATTGACGGGCATTAGGGGAATGGCCGCGCAAACGGGAGCACTTCTCAGTTGACCGGCAAAACTCCATCCCGGCATCGTCATAAAGGCAGGGGTCTCTGTTCTTCTGGTTTGTGGCACCGCCGAGATCCCGGCTCCGAACTCCGAGCTCACAGCTCCGAGATTCCCGCCCAGACAGCCCCTCGTTATTGCCCTCCAGAACCACCCTACCTACTTCTTCATCTGCTGGGCGGCGTTGAATGCGCCGCAATCAATTTGTCGACTAATTGACATACATCAGAGCAGTGAAGTGTGCTTTAAGCGCAATGAGAAATTATATTTATAGCCGGGCATCGTTCTTTTCCTGTTCTACGGCCCCCCGCCGATTTGCCCGACTATATCCGACTTTGGTTGGGTTAAGACTGGGCGAGAGCTGCAGGGCAGATGGAATCGGAACGCAAACACTCCACTAAAGTGGGCATCGAAGGGAGGTGGTGGCTGGGATGTGTTGAGGTCACAGGGCAGAACAAATCAAAAGTTAACTACAAACTACCCATAAATCATGCTCATAACTTCCCATCACGTTCGATGGGAAACAGTTCAATTGGGTGGACCTACAACGTCTGTGATTATTTTCTGAGAAATTGTTCTCACACACATCTAGTCATTGCTTGTAAGTTAAGTCATAAACAGACAAACCTGCAATCTATTAGAAATCTGCGAATCACAATCTATTATAATCTACACACACCCATCGCATTTTTTCGCAATTCATGACGTCTCTCACTTGGTAAGTTTCCCTGTTCAACACTGTTCGCATTGATCGCTTACATCACGAATGATTCGTAATGAAGTTCCTCGGCGTTTTGATGTCTCAAAATCAAATTAACGACTTGGGCTGAGTGGAATGGGGCTATTAATAGCGGTTGTCAGTTGATGTACTAATTTTTCAGTGAGCCGCACATCCCATTGCCATTTCGATGCAGATTCGGATTCCCACTTCCACCATCGCGTTGCCACCTCCTCCCCAGGCAATCCCCTTTGAATTCCCCGAGCTGTCTGTTTGTCACTCAACATATGGCGGGGATAATTAGTTTGCCTTCGGTGGCAGCTCCCAGAGCATCCGACTTGTAAGCATCTCTCGTTCCGTTCCGTTCCATCTCGCATCTCTTTCTGTACTATCCGCCGCAGTCACATCCGTATCTGCATTTGTATATGTATCTCTGACTGTACGTGTTACTGGTATCTCACTCTCCATCGCTCCAGCTATCTTCGAGATGTGGGCACAATTGCATTTTGTTTCACATTTCCACAATCGCAGCGCTCGTCTGCAGCTGTCTACATTAATTAATTCCTTTGAATGCATACACAAAAGCATACAAACGCACCCACAATCCGACTATCTATCCAAATGCTGCTCTCTCTTTCGCTGGCGCTATTCCCGTCTCTTTCGCCTCGGCACTCGACACATCGAGTCTGGTTTGTGTGTACATATGTAAGTACTTCGGTCCGTTCGTTGTTTATTCGTTTTATGTTGTGTAATATATCAAATTGGAGTAGAGATGATGGCGCGCAATGCGAGATGCATTTAATAAATATGCAGATGCACCTACGAAAAACAACAGGGCAGCGACCAGGTAGGCTGGGGATTATTCCATTGACATTCAGGCGAGCATTGCGATCTCATTTCCCACTCCCCAATCCGATTTGGCCCCACGTTCCCATTATCTGGCCAGTTTCCAGATTGACATGACGTGTGTGCGTATTCATACTTCGTGAGTAGCGCCCAGATCAGTTGTGACAACTCTAGCGATAGCTAAATGCCAATAAATTAAGTTCTCAAACCAATAGCTACATTTGCATCAGTTTTAATTAATTGAAGATAACAGGTATATGCCCATTTTCAGCTCCACCAAGCACTCACAATTTCTCGCTGTGCAGCCATATCGTTTAACGTTTCCACCGCAATTAAGATTCCAGCGGCAACTTTGGTTTGTTTTTAATGCTGATTTATTTATGCTCAGTTACGTGTATTTCAGCCACACAGAGCCCTTCAAAGCATCATTATACACGTAGACTGATGAAGTGCCCGCTGCCGGGAGGATGACTAGAACCTGGCCGGATCAGACAGGTGAGGAGCAGGGCGGGGGAACCAACTGGAGACGGGAACAGGAATCGGATCCCCACTCCCGCTACCGCTCCCTCTGCTGGTTTCGCGTTTCATCTTCGAGCACCTGCCATGCAATAACCTGACACTTGAGACCGAAACCGAAACAGAACAGAAACATATTTTCCGTTTCACACTCTCTGGCTCACCTGAGCTCACCTTTGCCTTTGCCTTTATGTACCTTCATCCTCCCGCTCCACTTTGCCACCAAAGTCCCCTGTTTTGATTATGCTGATTGCAACAAATGTTATGGCCATTTTCGTTTCGTTTTGGTGGCTGGCTGGCTTGGCTGCGGCAGCTCTGGCTTCATTTTCAGCTTCGCCTGCGTCGTCGTTTGGCTTAAACATTTGTTTGCACTTGACATTAGCAAAGTCATAACACAAATTTCCTGCCTTGCACAGCAAGAGCAACAACAACAACAACAACAACGGGGGCAACAACCATAATAATAAAGCCAAAAGAACACATTGAAGCGGCTTAACAAATTGCTGTCCCAGCACTTCCCATCAGTGCTGTCACTTTGGCCATAATTTACATACCAAATTTAATTTTGAGCTTGAGAATAATATATAATATATATATATAATAATATAACGAATAATATTTGCTGTCATATTAATTGGGTAAAGACCAAAACCAGGAAAACAAATATATTATTCTGATTTATCATATAACATTTGTAGAGGTCTAGTTTTCATAATTCCTGACCGTCCGTTTAAAATGTCATAATTTTAATGGGATATTAAATCGCACTTGCTAAATGGAAAATCTAGCTATTTTACGGCCTAGTTATATCGCCAACACCATGGTTAAAAGCACTTTAGACTGGTTTGGCCAGGGGGAGGGTTGGGCAGGTGGAAGGACAAGTGAGGCGTTCAGTGAACAGACATCCACAACAAAACGGTAAAATTGTCATTTACAAAAATACAAAATACAAGAGCAGAAGCAAAAAGTCGAAGGCAGGGGCCGCAATAAATATAAAAAACAACCTACCGGCTTTCAAACGCCCGTCGCACGTGAAAGTCAACGAACTGGAACACCCCTGCTGGAGCATGGAGCACGGAGCACGGAGCACGGAGCACCGGGTAACCCCCTTTGGAAGCCATCCCCCCCATAACATCGCATCACCTGACCTGACCGCCGACTGTTGACGCTGTCTGTCTGCCAACTCTTGGCAGTCACCACAATGCGAGGCATGGCAAACGTACAAAATAGAAGGTCTAAGTTGCATGGACAGGTCCGGTCCAGCGGGAAACGCTATTATCCATGACCATTGATCCCTCCCCTTCCTTCTTCAGAGACCACTCCACACACTGCCGTTAATTCGTTATTGTCGCAAATGTATCCCCGAAATGGGCAGTCAATGCAGTGCGGGCGTATAATCAACTTGAGATACTTTTGTAGCCAGGAGATCAAGTATCCGCCTAGGGGAGCGTGTAATTCGGCCAATTGAATTCGTGTTTCCCAGCTTTTTATGACCCTCCAACGAACAAAAACGTAAAAATAGCCTGTGGGGTGCATAAAAAAAAGGTTTAAGGGTTTACAATCTGCAATCTGGGAATTCAATTGCCAATGTCGGGATAACATTTAAGGAAATTTCATTTTATTTTGGATATTCCGGTTGACCGATCTGGATTTGATATTTGACGTGGGTAAAGGGAAAAGGGATTCATGAAAATGGTAATAAGTTTGATTTAAAAGTATTTTTTAATGTTCTATAAGTACTTAAATAACAATAATATCCTTGTTCGCGATTTTATTTTAAATATTTTATATTTAAGAAGAATTTCCCACTCGGTGCTACGACTAGAAAGGCACTTTAAATAACCATTTGAAAACCAGGCCATCCCATAAGCAACCCCCGATTATGTTCGCTCCGCTAGAAAAAGAAGAAAAAGAATTTAACCGACAATTTTATTTTGATTTCGTTACCCGATTCTTTTGGCCATTTTGGCCCGGCCCAGCGACGTGTACGCTTTATGGCCAATACGTGTTTAGCCCGACAATGAACAATGAATTTGTTCCGTCTGTGCTTCAGTTACGATTCTGGCCATTTTGCTACTCCTTCGGCCTGACTCGGCCTGGTCTGGCCCCCATCCATTTAGTATTACCAAATGTGGACAGCAATCGAAAACCTTAGAGGGGGACGGTAGAAATGCAATGATTCAGACAGCCCTTTTCAGCAATCATTCACTCAATTGATGGATTCAAATATGCACGGCGCGACATCAAAGACGACCACCGAAATGGGGGATCAAAAGGTGCCCCCTTGACCTGGATAGCTGGATAGAGGGTGCTGGCTCTAATGGTTGTTGGTTAGAATTTATGCTTCGAGCACAGCGAGCCGTGTAATTAGATTGTCACACTGAAGTGGCCGCCGTCCTCAGCCGTTGTCATTTCATTTTGGCCGGATCTATTAAGTCCGCTCGACTGAATCACTCCTTTTTCGTGCCCTTTGGAAAAGGGTAGATGCTCTTTAGTTACAGTTCTAGAAATCCATTGCTCATTTGAAGTTTAGAGATGGATATCACCACTACAATCGAACGACAAATATCTTAAGGGTATGTAAACGCCTGTTTAAAGCGGTGTTCTTATTTCCTGTTTTTTCTTTATCCCTCTGTTTAATTTCCCACAAAACTCGGCGAAACAAAAAAACATTGATTCTTTATGCCGCGTGCGCCGAGTTATATTTGGTTTCAGTAATTCGAGCCACCGCGCAAGTGTCATATGCCAGAGCGTTCGGTGTAGGGGATAATCACCGCCTGGTTATTAATTAAATGTGCTCTCGAAAATAAACGCAAATAATTTGAATTCTCCTCTCGCTGGCAAACACAACAGCCGCAGACAGCACAGCACGCGAACACAAAGGACGAGCTGGGGAAATGGAGGCTGGACTGTCAAAGGACTCCGGTCCATTCATTTGGTGAATCTGTGTGCGTGTGTGTACACACTCTTGCATTTGTGTGTATCTGCGGTCTGACAAGGAGTAATTGCAAATTGCAATATGACAAACGCACAAGGATGCTCGGCAGTGGGCAGTTGCATATCTCGAACACACCTGCATAAATAAAACGAGGCCCATAGGCAACGAATGATTCGCACAGAGTTTGTTTGGCATCCTAAGGAGTGTTGAGCATTTCCTTTAAGAGATCCTGCTGTCAGGACTTCAAGAGATGGACTAAATGAACCCATTCTTATAATTCGAAAAATCCCTAAAAGATTATAGTGTACCTAAACAAAGTAGAAGGTGCAGTTTTCGGCAAAATTTATCACTCAATTTTAAGATTGGGCCAAACAAGAAAAGGACATACTATCCTGCCCGAGGATAGTCTTGCAAATCTCGCCTTATCTTTGCGTCGGACCAAAGAAAACATTAAATATGAAACGTCGAGACGACAAATGAAAGCCAAAAAGGATGTGCAAATAAATTCTAGACGATAAAATCAAAGTGTTGCAGACAACAAACGAACCAAAGAGGAAAACAGACCGCAGCAGCGACGAAGGAAAACTCAAAAGTTGTCAATTATTTTCACTCTTGCCACAGGCACTTGCAATTTAAATTGATATGAGCCATGGATATCAGGCTGTGGGGTATGTAGGTGGATTTTAAATTAGGCAAACACAAAAGTTGATGTCATATTGCAAAGCAACCAACTATTTTTCAAGTTTAATGGACGCAGCTCAAAATTGGCTTCCTTTCGAATGCACGTGCAATAAAATATCTTACGGAGGACAAGCGCTCAAATGGAAAAGATTTAATTATGCCCATTCAAATTAAATTCAATTCAAGCGATCAAATGCCCAAGAATTCCGTGCATGATTTTCGCCATTAATTTATCTTTCCCGCCGTCAGAAACATCAATGTAAACTCGTCCGCTACAGATTCATAATTTGGCTAAGCATTCTGTTTATATTCCCCCTCCTGTCTGTGGGTCAACTAGCAGCTTTTCGAGCTGAAATGTTTCGGCCCAGGCGATTTGGGGCCACAAAAACGGCAAGAGGCCGCCACGATTCCGAGGCAATTAGGGCGTGGTCGCTGCGCCGCTGTTGAAACTGTGCCAATACTAACAAAAACATATTGCCAAGTGGCAAGAAGCAGCGGCAGGAGGCGGAATGCGAGGGGCGTACGAATAGTTGCACTCGCAGCTGTTTACAAATTGTGTTTGCTTTAGCATAATATTTAGATATTTTGCGGGCAAGTGTAAGAATTGATGGCAAACAATGCGCGAATGGGCGGAGCAAAAAACAAAAGTCAACAAAATGCAAAAAATGTTAATTATTTGTTTGCTAGCACTAGCACACACACACAGACGCATCATAATCGCCGAGGTGCTTGGCCATTGTCCAGAATTTGTGGCCAAACATCAAAAAGACAGGGGGCTGCAATTGCGGCGGTTGGAGCAACCGCTTTGCCGTCCTGTCGAGTGCCAATTAGGACCAGAAAATCTAATCCGATTATCGACGGTGGTTCGAGTGGCGGCCGACAGACAAGAAAGGAGTGCAGGATCTGCTGAAAAGATTTTGTGAATGGCTCTTTAAAATCACTTTGCCTGCCAGGAATGAGGCAACGTTCATTTTCGCCGAGTAAAACATATTGCAAAAGCTCCTAGAGACAAGAGTCGCCCACTTCAAAGTGCCTAAGCTGCTACTTTTCCACAAGCATAAGGTTTGCTAGGCTTTAATAAATTCTACTTAGATTCCAAACTTGCAAAGACAAAACATTTTAAAATTGTAGATATTATTTTAAATCTTTGCTTGATATTATAATTTTATTTGGCTTATTTGGTTAATAAAGACATTAATTTCAGCCCAAAAGTTAATCAATTTTCCGCCAAATTTGCATAGTTCGCAGCACAGCCCGCATGGAACCCTTGGAAATGAGTCGAAAACAAATCAAACAGTCGGAAAATGCTAAATGCTCTAAAAATGGTTCGCACATCAAACTTGCACACCTAAATACACTCGAAAATGTAGGCAGATGATGGCAATTCATTGCGAACCCCTCTTTTCAATGGGTCAGGTCAAGTGGGTGGGTGGAAATCGGGAAAACAGAAGTGAGAAATGCTGACAGCCGCGAAAAATGTTGTAGTTGGCCTATTAACAGTCAGCAGAAAATAAGAAAAACAGCAAATGGGAAACGAACAAAAAAAAAAAAAAAAAAAAAAAAACACTAAAACAATTTACAATTTATTATTTATAATTCGCGAATTTCGAGCGCTTGCCAAAAATAAAATTCGATATCGGTCCATTCATGCATGGTGCAATAAAGAGGTGTAAGCAAATAAAAGATACAGCACATTCGCTGCGGAAAAATAATTTATAATCGAAATATTTTGGCTAGTTGCCTCACATTTCCTCAAACGCATTTTTATTTAATTTGCATTTATTTTTAAGCCGCTATCATTTGGTGGTTGCTAACGCCTAGCGTTTGCTTTTGGCCATTGGACTTGTGCGCTAATTGACCGAGTCAAATTGTATGGCCATTCGGATCTATATTGTCTGGGGTTCATTGCCTCGACATGCCCAGTAATCATTTATTTCGCACCGCCTCGTCTTGTAGCAATCAAAGTGCCAAATTATATTAGCCATAAAAACGGAGGCGTAGAAACAGGGGAGCGTTTGGATTTTATTACTGACACTCAAAAAAATAATGCTTCAATTAATATTTTATTGCATATTATCTGCAACAAAATTGCGATTTCTCATCGATGGAATTACTCAAATGATATGCAGATAGAACTTGGCGAACTTCTCTATTTGCCTTCTCATACAACTAATTTTTATTTATAAGGAACCCAAACTTTTCTTTCACTGCCTAACTGCTTAGTTTCTCAGAGCCTATATATATTACGGTAATTATTTTTTAACCCACAAATGTCAAAGCCGAAAGCCAGCACAGCAGAAACATCAAAAACAGCTAATATTATAACGTTGTTGCCAGAGTAATTTCTCAAAACCCCTCTACCGTAATCTTCGTTCTTACCCGCTGGAATCCCTTCAATTTTCGCCTTCTTGTTGAAGCACAACTACGGTCGAAAAATTAGCATACCTTTAATTTTACACAACCGGAAGTCATGGAAACCGGTAAATAAATTAAACAATGCCACTGAAGAATCCCATTTTATATTAGATTTTCAACTGATATATTGCATTTTAATACATTATAGAGCACCCAAATGAAATCGATTAAATTCCGTACCATAAATTCGTGAGTGGCACCTTTAGAGCCATTATTTTGACCAGAGCTGTATACACACTCATTTTATGGCCATTTGTGGCTGGCTGTTCTTTTGACTGTCTGTTGGTGGGTCCAACCGGGTGGTTCTGCACCGTTGACCGACAGCACAGTGGTTGGCCAAAAAGGGCGGGAGAGCGGGGGGCGGGAAATAGAAGTTGGTCGGTTCGCCCAGTTGGTTGCGCTTTGATTGCTTTGTGTCGTTCTCTGGGGCCAAATGGCTGAACCGAACTGTGCTGAGTTCAGGCGAGTTGAGTGACTGCCTCTCCGCCGGAGTCCCCAAGTTATATCCCCCCGCTTCTTGGAGTGTGTGCATTACGTAGGAAATTAGTTTTAATCCACTTCCTCGATTGCTCCACAGACGTCTTGGCCATGTTTTTATGATGCCACTTTATGCGGCCGCCTCGTCCCTAAATAAGCAGGCATCAAGGACTTTCGGCCAAGGATACTCTCTTCTCCGTCAATTAGTCTGTCACGTTCAGGTTGTACATCATTTGGAAATCTCTTTCTTCACTTGACGCCATCTCCTTGCCATAATTACTTGGGTTTATGGCCCCTCGTTTTACCCCAATTAAATGTTAAGTAACCTCAAAAGGTCGTTAAACTTGTGGTACAGATTATTTTGCCTCAGAAATCGTTAGAAAACTTCTTACCAACTTTCATATCCAGAAATATCCATCTACCACTTTTTGTGGCGCGTAATTATGAGCTATTTACATACCTGGAATGACAAAACAAAAAGAAATTGGATTAGCGCCGGGAAATAAACACAATTAGCATATCTGGTAATTAACATGACTGTTTTGTTAGCTACGATTGTTTAAGAGTACGAGGCAACACTATCAAGATCATGGCACCCACGTTTTCGTAGCGCACAGAGTTCAAAAGGTCACTCCAAAATCGGTTAAAATGAAGTCACTGTAACAATTTTACAAAATTTATAGCGTATGGATTTTGAAATCCGATAACCAATAATCGCTGGTTTATTTATCGCAAGATTATCCACTTGCCTAACGATCATCGTCGATCGCACTGTACAATTTCTTCTTCTTTTCTCCCCTGGGAATTGTTCCCACATTAATGTGAAATAATTTAGCCCATCAATCCCGAACACTGGTCAATAAAGAGCAGGTAGCTAAACACCAACAAGGGAAGAACAAAAAGAGGTTCTTTTCACAGCGAATGATGTGAAGTATCCTCAAAAGTGAGGCAAATTACCTTTTTAGATGCGCTTTCAGCAGCATCGGTCAATTGCCTTCCACAGACTGGAAAAGAGAGGGAGAGAGGGTATCTGAATCTGCATATGTATCTGTGTCTGTGTGCGTATTTGTTTGAGCGAACCTGCGAAGGTGGTCCAGTAAACATAACCTCACCTCATCGCAGGTTTATCTGTCAATCTCTCGCTGGCTCAGCCCCATCTGACCATCTCGCTCTCTCCCGCGTTACCTATGCAAACACACTGACAGATACCCACACACACATACGTGCAGATAGAATTAAGAGGAGCAAGAAGAGGCAAAGAAGAAGCAGAATCAAGAACAATGAGAATATATCTCAGGTTGTGTGTGACGACAACTAATGGATGAGCTTTGCTCCCGCTCTGCCTCCCTCTCATGCGCCTCTTCGCTCTTTTGCTCTCTTTTCGGCGCACCCCCCCTCGCTGGCATTTGTTGTTGGCGATTGGCGAAATTCAGTTTGGAATTTCGTTTCGAAGCAAAGTGCTATATGCAGAGCGAGTGGAGTGGAATGCATCACGTACGCACTCACAGATACATTCCCATGCATTGAAGGCACCAGGAAGTTAACAGATACAGATTATTTGCACTTGCTCCATTAAGAAATCACAAATTTTCGATTTGATGGTCGAAACATGTTTTTACTTGTTATGTTAAACTTTTGACTTCTTAAACGGCACCTATTTGGTAAATAAATAGTTATTCTGAAGGGAAGCAATACTGGTTTTCCAAAAATCAGAAACCAATTGATCGATCTTCATTTAGAAGCAATTACAGCATTACTTTTGGAAATTGAAATTGTTTAGTCTGTGATGAGTGGCCAAATAAAGTTTGTATGTACCACCCATGGTGTTGCAAACTCCAATCTGCACTCACTTCATCTTACGCCTGGCCATATAGACATTCCCCAACTATAACTTTTCCGCACTGCATCAGCAGCTCTCTTACCCACCCGAATCATGCTATAGAACTCGATGGTTTTACTGGCCATCCATCCATCTTCAATTTTGGCAAGTGAAGACCGAGCAACGAAAAGAAGGCTAAAACAGAATCAATCGACTGATGGAGTGGGCAAATGTGTGTGCATGCGTTTGTTAGATACATTCTTACAACAGGTAATACGTTGGCTGCCCGGTTGCCTGGCACAAATTCTTCAAAATAACCCGGCTCAAAGGAACTCGAACTGAAGAGGAGAGCGTTGGTAAGTGGCTGGCCAATTTCTACTGCTGCTGCAGTTTTTGCAGCTGTCCAGCAGACGGACCAAAAAGTAGATGGGATATTGATGCTACCTGTACTGCCAAAGCAACAAAACAGCGTGTGTTATCCTTCTAGGCATACATCTGTCTTCAAGAGAATAGATCTCAGACGACAGATTAGCAATGTTTTATTATCCGCAAGATGGATCGAAAAGAATATGGAACAAAGATATTCACAACAGATATTTGTTTTGAAAAAACCATAAAGGTTATATGTGGACCTTTTGATATTATAAATACTGGAATATACTGCCTAATTTCTTGACCACAACTGTTGTTCGTTGTGTGTGGTGGACAGACCGTGTTTGCCCCTCTGTCAATAAGCTCCGTGTTTCGTTTTCGTTCCATCTCCAGCTTCAGCTTCAGCTCCAACTCCAACTCTAACTCCTACTCCACGTCCAGTTCCGCGCTCCTTGTTGTTGGCTCTTTGTTTGGTTCATTGTTCCTGATTGAACTGCCTTTGGATTAGGCGGAGTTAGTTGTGCGGACTGGGAGATGCCGATATGCCCGCCATGTATTCTTTAGATTACATGCAACTACTTCGAACGACGGCAGATGCTTTTGTTCGTCTTCCAGTTATGGACTCACCATCCTCGCTCATGTTGCCATCATTACCGACCATTACACGCTCCGGCTGCAGCTGGCAGCTTCTTTATATTTAGCTATTTTTGGCTCGGTTTATCCGGCGGTAATTAGCAGAACCTTTAGAGGTAATTGATTGATTACTGAATGATCTGACGGAGCGAAACAGGGGGAATTCGGTCTGCCAGGCGGATTAAGTAAGCCATAGATCAAGCAAACAATAATCACACCCAAGAATAACAAGGGCAGCGACACTCCCCGCACTCAGTGACCTTAAATCTTTTTCAGGCTTGAGTGCTCGCCCAATCAACACCCCATCAAAATGTATCAATGGAAGTTAGCTCTTTGCAGGAGGAAGTAAAGTGGAACATCTCCAATTTCATCAATGAAAAGTGACACCAAGTTGACAATAATTGGATTATGAAACAAACTGTTGCTGCTCGAAAAGAACATTCGAGTGGGGGGCAGTGCGATAAAAAAAAAGTAAAGAACTGGGACTGAAAGTCGGAAAACCAACCATTCATGCATATCAACATCATTTATAACAGCATGAGGACTCTACCTCTTGGGCAAATGCAAATGCCTCTGGGAAAGAACGGGTGGCTGGGGCAGTTCTGGCGCATTGGAAAGTGGTTTGGGCCATGGTAGCAGCTATTCACTTTCAAAGTCAGGCCACTCCAACCAGAAGCCACCCAGCACCAGTGCCCGTCCACATCCACTTGCTATCCCAACCCGTAATATGCAAAGTTTTCTTCAACATTGCACACAAAGTTAAGCTCCACTTTTGCTGGCCAACAACATTAAGGTCATTGTATCTCATACCCTCACTTGGAACTGGGTCAACTTCCATGCCAGTCGTCCCCCTGTTCGTGCCGCTTTCGATTTTGTTGCAATTCGGACACTAACCCTTTCTCTCCTTGAGCACGCGATCGCAATTAACCGGCATTTAGTAACTCAGAACATTTGCTGCCCCCACAAAACTACATTTCCATGGATGCACCAGGAATAGAAACGCAATTGCTGGCAGTGCTAACTTTTCGAAATAACTATCTTTTACTCATGAAATTAAACTACATTAGGATATAACTTAACTTATGATCTATGCTGCACATATATCCTTCGGATGTCATCTACTGACTACCATTTCTATTAGTAACATTCGTTGCCTGTGCTTTCCCATCAACCTTCTTGCGCTGCCAAATGAATTTCGCGGCTTAAAAAGTCCATAACTGGCTTCAACGATCCGGACACTTGTGCAAATGTTTACCCGCTGAATTCGCAATGAGGCATTCGAGGGAGTGAACCAAACCCGGTGCAGAACCCAAACGATTCGGATCCAAAAACCCAGCCGAGGGGCATGGAAATAACCAAACGTAGCGGAAGGCGAAAAGCAAACTTGAATTCGGTTTTATCATAATAACTGGCGGCCGACATAATGCTCAAACATGCATTAAAATATGAATGTGTACTTGTGTGTGCAAACAGTGCGTTTCATTATTTTAAGGCTGTTGTTGCTTATCGAGGTGGTAAGCGGTAATTAATTGTACATTTTAGCATTGTTTATGGTGATATAAAAATCCACAATATATTGGAATAATAAAATTCCCATATCAAATGTGTGTTTCTAATTTATCCGACCAGACAACTCAGGATGTGTCATTAATTTGTGTATAAATGTACGCAATTATCTAAATACCCAAATATAAATTAAAATATATGTAGAATTCGAGTACTTTTAGCTTGAAAATAACCAAATAACTAAATAAGATACACCGCATTTCCCCCAATGCTCTTTGCGGAGAAATGCATGAGCTGGCAGAACCCCAAGTTGAACATTCAAAGACCATTAACCCATTAACAACCGGGGGTTTCCCCGCTCCGCCCGTGGATCGGCCAATGTGAATGCGAATGTCAAGTGGCATTGTACCATGCTCAAATGCACAAATGCAAAATGCAGAGTGCACACATGAGCGATCCCCCGTTGAAACTGGATGACATGCAAAATGCATCCGCTGGAGTGCAGTAAGATGCCCGGGGCTTTCCCCTTCTTCGCCCCGATTTCGATTTGGAGAGCTCATCAGGCTGTAAAATTTTGTTAATAATGCAACGTGGCTGAGCATCGGAAATGCATGCTGATGTTTTGTGTGCGCGTGGATGGGGTGTTTGCACTTTTGGCCAAACTTTGTCAGCCGGGAAACATGTCGAGCCAATAACAACGCCTCATAAACTGGAGTCGCAACAGGGAAAAGGCTGTAATGACAACTGTTATTTTGTGTTCGATACAATGCAGACGTAATAATTCGTAAAAGGGATGAGAAGGTAAAATCTGCTAATCCCACTTGACAACCAGATTTTGTTTGGCGGCATATGTTTAGCAACCTTGGTGGTTGTTCTTTTGAAAGCCGATTGTGCATATATCTGCATTCATTTGAATTAATCCTGCTTCACACATCGTAATTGGGAATTTCATTACTTTTTTTTATTACATATATATGGATGATTATATACATAGTTCATGGATTTTTTACGATAACAAGATCGTAGGAGCATAATTAAGAATTCTTTGAGATAGACTTTTGCATGTGCAATTATATTCCCGAATTTTTCCATTAATAACAAATAAATACACAATTCCCTGAGGTCTCTCTCTCTCTTTTCCTCTCGCTCGCTCTCTTTCTATCACTATCCTTTCTCACTCTTTTTCTCTAATGTAGAGAACTTGTGCGGTTGATTGCAACGTTGCCAGACTTCACAGGCAAACGTCGAAAATTAATTATGGCTCCCCAAACACACACACAAAACAACAAAAACAACAGCAAAGGAGGGGGGGGATGGAAGTGGGCGGGGGTGAGAATGGAAATAAACAACATCCAACA
Source organism: Drosophila sechellia (assembly GCF_004382195.2). Taxonomy (NCBI): domain Eukaryota; kingdom Metazoa; phylum Arthropoda; class Insecta; order Diptera; family Drosophilidae; genus Drosophila; species Drosophila sechellia. The sequence continues at coordinate 27,517,165 of NC_045952.1, read as the reverse complement.
TATGCAGAGTGCAGACAGGACGACGACGATGAGAACGAGAATGAGCACGAGGATGAAACGGAAGTGGGGACGGACGTGTGTAGCAACCAGAAGGTTCAAAAGTTGGGAGTTTGCGCGGCAGCCGCAAAAAACCTGTACACAAATTATCTATAATAAAAATGCAAAACTTTCCACACGCACACAATACAGATGCATATGCATACACGAGCAAAAACAAATACATTGAAAAAAGGGTTGAAGAAGCAGCGACATGTCGAAAATCAAAAACTCTCGACTCTCCAGAGAGCCAAAAAACACGCACAGCAAGCAGCAATAACAACAAGCGGAGAAACAAACGGGATAAATGACAGATGAAACGCACACGGAGAGGAAAGGACCTCTTACATGTGTGCGCGAGTGTGTGTTTGTGTGTGTGTGCTCGTCCTGCGAACGAAGGTGAGCAACGAGTTCTGGTCTGGAATTGGGATTTAGTTTGGATTTGTGTTCCCACTGCCGGCTCCATTCCACCTTCATTGTTCGTCCTCTGCTGCAGATCAAACCGGAATAACCCCTAATGAAAACAGCACAGCACGGACAAGCAACAACAATTGTTACCGAATCGATTAGATGGGGGGGGGGAGTGACCAACTCTCGCTCGGAAAACAACATTGGCGGTTGGGAAATTAGAGACCCAAAGTTGATTTAATTTTACACTTTATTATAATGCTTGGGGGTACACTTAAATGAAACTTTCCTGATAAATGATACATTAGAATTTCAAATATGAATTGTATTTCTAGTCCAGTTTGAAATTTGAAAGTTCCTAAACACCCATCCCTAATTGTACTGTGCACGTCCAACTGGCGGATAGCATTCGCATATCCGTCGCCGCCATATTAGACATTCGGGGGTCTGAAATAATTTATGCCCAGCCTCTGTCTGACCCCCTTTTGGCCGCCATTCTGCTGAGTTCAGCCACTGGCAACCGGCAGTGGGGATTCCGGGCTGGGATGATACATGGACAGCATCGGAAATTGGTCGATTAGGCGGGGGAAATATTTCAAATGTTCTACAACAATGAACGACATGGAGCCGGCGACTTGCTGGGCAGTGTTGGTAAACGAAATTAAGGAGTGGAAGCAATGTTGCCTACAATTGTGCGTTAGCTAAAGCCCATTTCTTTCCTTCCATTAATTAGATACATATTTAAATAATTAAATATAATGATAATTAAATATAATGACATCTATTGGTTTTTTTTTTTCAGACGAGTAAGCAGTATCATTTAAATACTTCATAACTATTAATTTTATCGATTTGAGCTAATAATATTTTGCCCCAAGAAATTCTCCACTCTTTCATGGCCTATTGTGTGCCGTCTGTTGAGAATTTTCCGTTTTCCCAAGGGAAATTGACTTTGCCACGAGACTTCATCTGCTGACTGGCCCCGCTCACATTCGCAGACGCATTCGCATTCCCATTGTTATTGGCGCTAATTCCGACGTGCTCCCAAAAACAATTTCCTGAGAGCGCACTCGCGATTGTCGACGTCGTCGTTTCCACATCGTCTTTTGGCCACTTCGACTCGCCCCGATTTTTTAATAGATAGATACACATCGCACAGCCACAGCCAGCGTCGCGATTAACCCCCAAAAAGAAGTGTCAACTTTTAACTCAACCGCCAAATGGCCAACCCCACGGACTCGCCACATTTTCGGGAATAATTTGATTATCTTGCTGTCGCATTTTCCCAGTCCAAATAGCTTATTTAACTATCAAAGCGAATATATAATAAGGAATAGTTGTTCTCCATAATTGTAAAGATGCATAACATATTCATAAGGTGGTGAAATGTGTTTTGTAGTTACAGAATAAGTTTCCCTTTCATAAATAAGTATAAATATATTATTATTCATGCGAAACGCTAGGAATATTCTTTGTTATTAATTTAGCTGGCAACCATCGTTATTAAACCCGCAAAAAAAGTGTCAACCTCCAGAAAAACACAGAAAGGAAAAGCCACAAGGATTCGTGTAATTTGCTGCTGCAAAAGTCTCGACGCTAGATGAGAAAACTTTACCAGCTTTTCGAGAAATCAAAGCAATTTCATTAGGGAAAAGAGTAGAAACTGAGAGTGCGAGTGGGCCAAAAGTACTGGGCGAGCGAGAGGGGAGTTAATAGCACGGTGCGTTGCTTGGCAACTTTTGACAACTTTTTGCTGCTTCTTAGCGCGACGAGAAGGCGGTCGAGACCCTTTTGTGCGCCAAGATTAATGATGTGACTCGGGGCTGACGATGTTTGGCACTGGAGTCCTTCCATCGGCAGTCCGCCTGCTTTATGCTAATCAAATTTCCATTCGCCAGCATTGTTCTTGGCCCCGTTCGCCACCACTCGTAAGTCATTGCACAAAAGCGAAAAAGCCAAGAGCAATTAGGCGCAACAAAGCAACAATTGCACTGATAGCAGCTCCAGTTCGCTGAGAAAGTGCTGGGATATCGTCGGGGGTGGAGGAAAGGGAGGGAGTAGCTTCGATGATAAGCAAAATACCATTTATAACGAGTGTAATACCCCGAGCACGAGGAATCAGTTCTAGTTAAGCTCTTTAAGGCACGAGTACTAGCCCTTTTAGGCAAATACACGTACATATTACATTGAATACAAGTAACTCTAATGAGTCATCGTTAGAAGCTCGAGCTGAGTTAGAATTTTTCATCATTATTTTGGCTAAGCAGATACCTTGAAAATAATGAATTTTCCTTATAAAATTATCCAACATCTACTATATTTGCACTTGAAAAAGGCCATAAGTAACTGCTTATCAGTTAGTAAACCCCACATAAACATGTGCACATTACGAAATTTCGAATACAATCTGAGCAATAACCTTGATAAGGTTTCATTTTGTTTATTGATTAATAAATAATGTCGACCAAAGTTGTCGTCGCAATAATAATTAAACAATGTGAAAATTCAAATAAGCGTCGATTCTAATGGCGCCTAATGGCCCGGAAAATCGATTTCACCTTAAACAGAACTTAATGACTCTTTGTCACGCGTCAACGCGAAGAAGACAGCGCGAAAATCGAGGCAATAACAAAACAAATCGAATCAGATTGGCCGAAACGCCTTCGCCAAATGAATGCCAAGGGTGTATTCCCTCGATCCACTTTCTAAACAGGGTTTAAACCCAAATTCCAGAGCGTTATGCCCCCGGCCGAGATAATAACAATCCATCAACCGGTAGATGGAAAATGTTTCCAGTGTAAACACTGCCAACACGTCTTTGTATAACCACAATCGTATCGCATGTAAACAGTGTAAATATCGATAACGTTCCGGGTACTGGGTGGAAATAGGGTTAGTGGAGATTAGGAAATAGCAGCAAGACACTGTAGTTAAAATTAATCGTTGTCACTTCTTTACAGCTATTCTTATTCTTTATGCATTCTTAATGCAAACTATCGTATTGTAATCACAAAAAAAAAAATTTTTATCATGCTTTGTATTTTTGCCATAGTTTACTAGTTAAAATAAAACAACAGGCTGATTACATTTAATTTAAGTGGAAACGGAAGTCGTTCGGGAATAACATAGATCATTATCGAGTTGGTTTAGCCCGACACAAACCGGTTATCAACTGCAATTGGCAATCACGCGAAATTCTATACACCAATTAAGCATGGCTGTACAGTTGATTTTATTCTATGCCTTATTTATTTGGCTGTGGCTATAGTTTCTGGCAATACCCTGCAATTGTTGTAAATGCACTTGCCGTGGAATAGCCACGCTTATTCATTCAATTTGCTGGCACGTTTTGCATTACACACGACAACCCTGACCTACAAAGTGGCAAATAATAAAAAATCAAGCAAACGCGACTGCTGGCCCCTGTTTTTGTTGCCTTGCATCGAAAATTGTTTGTGCCGTTTGACTCTGGCGCTTGAGCAGAGTTTACATTGAATGTTATAAATAAATTAAAGGAACACAGCGTGGGAGTGTGTGTTAGCATGTGTATGTGACGGGTGGTGGTAGTGTGTGTGTTTGTGTGTGTGTGTGTGTGTGTGTGGAGGGGCCGGACAGTCTGAGTTCCCAAGCGATGCACGGCTTGCATTCAACATTCATCGCTAATTGCAGCTGATGATAAGTGGTTAGCATTCCTCAACGCCAAGCAGCTACGTCTAAGCCCATTACTATTATTTTTGTATGCCAGCATTGCAGTGGAAATTGCAGACCTAGGATTGGGGGAAATAGGTTCCTTTCCAACACTAAATCTAAAAGATAACATAAATATAATAACAACATAATAGATCGATGGCTAATTAGCTTAATAACTGGATTGTCTCATCCATGTACCATCTATCCTTTCTCATTTGCTGCTTAATGCATTTTCCAAAGCTTACTTTTTTACTTATTTAAAAGCACTTTACTTCCGATAAGTTCTTCAAACCAAACAGACCAAATTTCAAGCGTCTGGCTTTTACCATGGAATTATTCGGCCATAATACTAATTGCCTTGGCAAAAACAAAACACAAACAAACCAAAGTTGGTGATTTTTGATCTGCTGCTTTCTTCCCGGACAACGCACGCACACAAACAGTGCATAAAGGCTATAGTTATATGAGGCACATTTACATCTGCTTAAGACAGTGACAGATACTTTCTCTTTTCCCCGCTCGAGTGTGATGAAACTCGGGTTAAAAATAGAATGGCGAGCGAGTGGAGAGCGGATGGCCGCCCCCTTGCATTCATTTATAGTTTTCAGTGATTTGGCTTTTTGATGAAGACTCATAATTGCGCTGGTTTTTGTCACTGTACAATGGCCGAATTGTTGGAGTGTCGGAGGTGTTTACAAAGTTCAAGTGTTTGGGAGCAGCTGCGCAGCCAGCGTTTATTTTTAGCCCGAAAGAGCAGCGAGAGCGAAGCAGCGAGAAGAGCGGCGAAGAGAACGTGCGCAAGTGCATTTTTAAAATCAGAATCGGATGCTGCACGCTCTCGCTCATGCTCTCAAAAAGCGTGATTACGAGTTTGGTTTTTCTATTCTTATTTTTTTTTTGTGTGGTTTTGATTGGCATTTTCTCACCTGGTCGATCCAATGACTGTCTGCGACTCATTGGCAAAAGATTTGTGCTGCTCTTCTGTTGTGTGGTGTGTTTTTCAGGGGGGTTTTATAGACAATAACGTCGGCGAATGCAAATTATGCCAATTTTGATTGATTCATTGGGTAATTTGTTGCTGCTGGTTGTTGGTTCCTTTTGGCTATTGCTTTTGCTTATTTCCTTTTGCCGCGCTGCTTCTTACTCAATTCTATACACTCAACACACACACACACGCGGACATCTTTCGAATTTCATTTCACACGCGACTGTTGACTTTCTTTTGGCCCCCTCTCTCACTCTAACACGCTCTTTCTTTTTCTCACTCTCTGAGAACACGACAGATGTTGTTGTTGGGAGGCCTTTCTTTTGATTTGATGTGTTGCTGCTTCTGCTTCTGCTTCTATTGCAATTTGTGACGTGCTGTTGTGATTTGTTTGTTGCTGGCTTGTTTTTTGAAACGCTTTTTCGACAACACACATATGGGGAGCATGCACACACTCACTCGCCAGCAGCCAGCACACACACACAAACACACACGCACGCACACACTCACGCTCGCGCGTCACGTCAATGAACGCAGCAGCACGTAGTTGTTGTTTTCGTCACTGATTCTCGCCTTCTACACACATTTTGCTAGCTAATCGAAGCACTTTATCGGCAACTGCTCATCAGAGCCTTGTTTATTTACATTGCAGCACGGAGCTGGTGCACTTTCCGCGATTTTATGCGATTTTCTCCCGACTCGCACGGCCGTACAACGAGCGCCGCCGCCGCAAACAAAGGGAAATGGTGAATGCTAGAGCTGGAAGAGAAGCCGATGGTTAGTCGATACTATCGATGTATACAGATAACTGGCAGCATCGATGTTTGCCCCGCAACCATCGATTGTATTCACTTTAAATATTATGGGTTTCAACCAGAATTCAATGTTTATAAATACAACAGTCACTTTAATAAAATTTTAGAAAGCTCTTTGTGATTTAGAAAGATTTAAGCGCGTTGTTTACGATAAGTTATAAATACTAGGGTTGACACCTGTCAGCGAAAGACTTTTCGAATGTAAATAAACATCAAACGGCAATAACGTAATGATATTCAATAGATAAATAACTTTATTTTACTAGTTTAACAAATAAAAAAATAAAGAAAACATAAAATTTTTCGCACCATAACAAAATATATTATTTTTAGAACACGAAATATTAAGCGATATTTTGAAATACGGAACTGACAATTTCAGGCACATCTGACAGCCCTGAAACAATGCAGACCAGACATTAGGTCGGGGACGTGTGCTAGAGCGAGATGGCTCAGTACTAGCTGATTTCGTCTCACTCGCGCACGAAGAGGTAGAGAAGAAAAAAACCAAAACGAACTGGGCAAACTAGCGAACTTCACAAAACCCTCGACAAGACAACTGTATATTATTTTCTATTTCTCCTTGATCATTATTACCGCGGCTGAGCGAGGTATCCCTTAATGTTCGATTAATAACATTTCCGCAGATTTCCCGCACTTTTGCTGCACTCCGAACTGTTGTTTTATCGACTGCCCGAAATCGATTGGTCGATTGGGCGATAAGCCCTTAGGCGAATTTTACCAACACTGGTCGATAGCCAACTATCGTATTGTATCGCCTAATTACAAAAAAATAAATATAAATGAAGTGAAGCGGACGCAGCAACAAAAACAAAGAGATTGCTACGATCAAAATGCTACGGGTAAGTGACCTGATCGACGATGAAAACGCATATAGAGTTCAGTGTGCACATACAACTTTATCTCCCTGTACGACAGGCAATCGGGAAACGGGACAGGGACATCTTCGAGGAAGTTTGGCCGGACAAAAGGCGAATAGTTTTAAAGCTACTGCGCCAGGATACGGTGTCACAGCGCGAATGGCAGGACCTATTCTTCGGCGTCCACTTCGTGTGCCTGTGGGACGAGAAGGGCGCGGCCAAGATCTACGACTGCCTGCAGCAGGACATCGTTGAGTTCATCGTCCAGGCCCAAAGCCAGGTGCAAGCGCAACGGGGCGAGCAGGCCCTTCTGGCTACCTACATTGTGGAGTGGCGCAAGTTCTTTACACAGTCCAACTACCTGCCACTGCCCTTTCGCCAGCTGGAGCAGTCGCCCCAGGTGAAGCCCTCCTCCAGTGGCAGCAGCTCCTCCGCATCCGTCTCCGCCTCGGGAGCGAGTACGAGTGCCGCCGCGGCGGCAGCAGCCTCTTCCTGCAGCGGTCAGGCTGGAAAGTCTGGAGCCTCCACCTCAGCCGCAGCTGGAGCCTCCACATCAGCCGCCGCTGCTGCAGCCTCCACATCCGCCTCCACAAGTTCAGCAGCGGCAGCTGCAGCTGCTTCCGGAAGTGGGAGCTCCAGCAGCAGCACGTCTGCCTCCAAGAAAAACCCCACGGAGGACAGTCCTGTACGAAAACTCATGCTGGACTCCTGGAACAAGCACATCTTCCACGACATCAAGCATCGTCTGCAGGAGTCGGCCATGAAGATTGTGCACGCCGAACGGAACGGAGATGCCTATGATGCCCAGCTAGTGGTAGGCGTGCGCGAGAGCTATGTAAATCTCTCTTCGAATGCAGAGGACAAACTAGAGATCTACAGGGAAAACTTTGAGATGGCGTACCTTAAGGCCACTGCCGAGTTCTATCGCCTGAAATCCGCAGAGCAACAGCAGGAGAACGGAGTGCTGGCCTACATGAAATACGCCGACTCAAAGTTGCGTGAGGAGGAGGTCAGGGCCAAACGGTATCTGGAGCCCAGCAGCTTCAGTATACTTACTTACACGCTGGTCAATGTGCTCATAGTGGACCACCTCAACTCAATCATTGCCGAGTGTCCAGCTTTGATCAGGGACTATGAAACGGAGCGATTGAATCTCATGTTCCGCCTGATGGATCGAGTGATGCACGGCGTTGGCGTGGAGGCCATGATGGGTGACCTGCAGCGGCACATCATGTCTGCCGGACTGGCCGACATGCTGTCCGCTTCGGAGGTGATTACTCAGGATTCGGAAAAGTACGTTGAGCGGCTACTTGAGCTGTTCAACAAGTTCAGCGATCTGGTGCGCAACGCCTTTAACGACGATCCCCGATTCCTCACTGCCCGCGACATCGCTTTTAAGACGGTAGTCAACGACACCAGCGTGTTCAAGATGGAGCTACCCACGAGTATCGCCAATCGGGGTGTAAAGTACACAGCGCCGGAGAGCAAATGCCCGGAACTACTGGCCAACTACTGCGACATGCTGCTCCGGCGAACGCCGCTCAGCAAACGCCTCACCAGCGAACAGATCGACGCCCGTCTGCGCGATGTCCTCTTGGTCCTGAAGTACGTCAACAACAAGGACGTCTTTATGCGCTATCACAAAGTTCATTTGACGAGGCGGTAAGTTGACTGCATAATGCTTCAAATGAAGAGATAACATACATGTGTTCCTCCAATTACAGCTTGATTTTGGGCACCAGTGCGGATAGCGAGAAGGAGGAGGACATCGTAGAGTGGCTGCGGGAGGTGGGCATGCCGGCGGACTACGTGAATCGGCTGGCGCGCATGTTCCAGGACATAAAGGTAGGTTCTACCAGACTGATGTTCGGAGCAGGTTTATTCATTATGCCCTTTCGTATACAGGTCAGCGAGGACTTAAATACTCAATTCCGCACCTCGATAAGTCGGCACGATGCTATCAACATTAAAATACTCAACGCGGGTGCCTGGGCCCGCTGTTCGGAGCGAGTTTCGGTCTCACTGCCCATCGAGCTCGAGGATTATATCCCTGATGTGGAGGAGTTTTACAAGAAGAAGCATTCCGGCCGTAAGCTGCAGTGGTACCATCACATGAGCAATGGCACTATCACCTTTGTGAATAACTTCGGGCGCTACGATTTGGATGTGACCACTTTCCAGATGGCCGTCTTGTTTGCGTGGAATCAGCGTCAGCATGACAAAATTTCTTACGAGAATCTCCGCCTGGCCACAGAACTACCAGGTTAGGATTACGTGCACATTTAGTTTACGCTTTGATGTTGATTGTTTGTGTACTTTTCAGATCCCGAACTGAGGCGAACGTTGTGGTCGCTGGTAGCGTTCCCCAAGATAAAGAAACAGATCCTGCTCATGGAACCGGCGGCCATCAGTTCGCCCAAGGACTTTGCCGAGAACACAATGTTCTATATTAATCAGGAGTTCGCTATTGTCAAGAATGGCAAGTCGCAGCGTCGTGGAAAGGTGATTACGCATATTAGCTATCTAATAGATAATCCATTACCATAGTTCTCTCCCGCAGCTGAATCTCATCGGGCGCCTGCAATTGAGCACAGAGCGCTCGCAGCAGGAGGACAATCAGTCCATTGTGCAACTGCGCATTCTGCGCACACAAGAGGCCATTATCAAAATCATGAAAGTGCGCAAACGGATGAACAACGCAGCGCTGCAGGTTTGTTGCTCGATAGCTAGATGTGCCTTGAAAGGCAAGGTATTTAAAAAATCATTCTTTCACAGGGTGAACTCATCGATATTTTGAAGAACATGTTCCTGCCGTCCAAGAAGATGATCAAGGAGCAGCTGGAGTGGCTGATCGAGAACAAGTATATGAGACGGGACGACGATGATATCAACATGTTCATTTACGTGGCCTAAGCTAAGCAGCTGCTCGTGATCCCGGCTCTAGTCTCAGTCCCGTCTATGCAGTCATTCCCATTTCCATTCCCTCACACGCTACTCCAAAAACTATTGCTGCTGCGATTTTAATCTCAACGCCGACGTGCTCAAAGCACGCGCCCTTTTTCTGTCTACGGAATTGGATAATTGTATTATATGGAAACGTGATTCGCTACTGACATTGCGCCCTCAAAGCATTTAAAAGACCCACACTCCAATCGGCAGCCGCTTTCTCGTGTCCACGTCCTGTATTTGTGAAACTTTGTATTTTTATATTGGCCCACTGGCTGCTCTGCGTAGCTCTAGGTATTATGTTTTGTGCGCTACTTGCACCCTGGAAATTCCGAGCCCACGCCCACGCCCTGCCCCCGAGTAATATCGATCGATAGCGTTAATCTAATCAACCTGCTGTTTTCTATGTGTGTAGTTATCCCTTGTTTGTTTCCGTTGCCTGGTCTTCTGTTGATTCTTGGGTATTTTGCAATGTTCCACGTGAGACTCACAGACCTCCAGAAGATTAATGGGGAAGCCAATTCTTCGTCTCCGGTCGCTCCCAGCATGGAATGCCTAATCACACACAAACACTCACTCACACGGGATCGCAAAACTATAACTAAAATAGCAATACTTTATGTTTAAGTTAATGAATAAATTTGGTTCTACACATAATGAAAGCGAATCTATTGCAGTTTAATTCTCAACTGGTTACTGCAACTGAAGTGCGAATAAAAATCGAATGCATTTCAATATACCATAATGCTTATTTTGTTTATTTAACTTATGTGTGTAGGGGCGGATGTTAGGTTAGCGTTCTTAAGTAAAAACCTATATTAATAATTAAAAACAAGGACAAATGATTTTTGCAAAAAGTGCACCAAAATACCAGGACGAGAGTTACACAATTGTGACATACAATTAACCCATTGAAATTGAAGTAAGTGTCAAAATAGACAAAAACGGGTTGACCTATTAATATAATCAAGGACTGACAAATAGAGCATTTTAAAAAACACGTCTAAATAAAAGGAACCCTATTCTATTCTAGCCAGCACTATAATCTATGACTTACGAACCTATAGCTAAAATACTATTGAAGCGAGCATATGTCTCGGTGAGGGCAGGTCGATCTTTTCGTAAAAAAGAAACAGCTAGCTCCTTCATATCAAGTATAAGATCAAACGTTTCCAAAAAGCCATTGACTTTAGGGTAATCATTTCACCTTCTTATCTTAGGGAGGAATCACGGCCGTACATAAATGGGAATCTACCGTCGCTTCCGACCTTTCTTATACCCCTTGCCATACCATCCTGCCTGGGTTCGCGCCAACTTCCGTGGAAAACTCGTGCTCAGCTGCTGTCTTCGCTTCGCCGTTTCCGCCGCTGCTATGTGTGCCAAGGATATATTCTCATCGTAGTCATCGTCGTCGTCGGAAGTTGGACAGCACTCGCAGACCACGAACCGACCGCTCCTTGCCCGTTTCTTGTGTTTGCGCTGACTGAGGTTCCAACGCCGATAGAACTGACACTCCAGCTCCGCATACCGATCAAAGCAGAAGAAACAACTGGCAGCGGATCTGTTCATCGCAAAGTTCGGCACCACCTGCGAGTTCCAAATATTGAGATCCGCTGGTGGGGGGATCAGGATGCTATGCAGACCAGAGTACGCATACTTGGCATCGTACCAGGTGGGCAATTGGCGAAGCAGCTCCTCATCGTTGTTTTGTCTCAACAAATCCACCTGGGCCAGCTCGCTTTCCTCCTCCTCTTCGTTATCATTCTCTGTGCCGGATTCACCATCACCCTCGCTCTTTATCTGTATGCTGGACGACTGAGAGGCAGGTGGCAGGACCAATTTGTGCTCAACAAAAGGTGTGGACAGTGGTGCTCCAATTGGCACCAGCGGTGGCAGCTGAAGCGGCTCTAGTCTTGATTCAGTTGCTACCGCAGACAAACTTTCCGCATGAGTTTTTTGTATGGCGACTAGTTTTGGCAGCTCTGGAAAACCATTGCTCGGCGTTTCCTCCGTCTCTTCTTTGAGAGAAAGTGGTTCCAGCTTTGGCAGCAGCTCCAAAAGTTGCAACTCCTGCTGAAAATTGGTTTCCGGGCACTCTGATTTCTCCAGCTTTACTTCAGTCTCTATTTTAATGGACGACTCCAGTGTGATTAAGTCCTTCTCTGTTTCAACCTCCCCATTTGTTTTCACGTGCTCAATCTTAATTTCCTCGTCCTGGCCATTGAGGGGCTTGAATTTCTGTCGGAGCTCCAGGTTAGTCTTAACCCTTCGACCATTTTTGATGGGTGTGCGAATGCGGGGTCCCTTGCCGATGGGAAGATCGCTGTAGTTAAAGCTACAGCTCTCGCTGGAGATAGTTGAGTCTTGCGTTTCCTCAGTGGTAGTGGTAAAGGCCTCCTCTTCGTCGGCATTCTTTAGCAAAGGTTGTGTGAGCGTGTGCAGTTCCTCGGGCATCAGAAGCGAAGCATGTGCGAAAATTGGATCCTTCTCTTTCGTGTAAACGGGAACGGGAATGTGGAGTAGATTCATCAATTGGGCCATCACCTGATCGCATTTCCCATTTATCTTTATGCTAGCAATCGCATCCTTGGGCGTCCACTGCAAGTTGACCACACAGATCTTTGCTCGCTGGCGGGCAGGCCGGTCCATCTGCCACAGCCAAGTGTACTTCTTGAGAACCTTGAGACTGGAGCCCAAGCAGAGAATCACATCCGCTCGCTGCGCATTGGCAGTGGCTCCCGCCCAGTTCAATGGCCACTTGACGTTCCCCCGCTCTCCGAAGTGCACAATGGTGTCGTACAAAGGCTCCGAGCAGCGATGGCATAGGCGGTGGGTCTTGTGGCAATAGCGGGCAGTCATCTCCGTGGTGTCGAACTGGCGCCAGTAAACGCTGTTCGGTCGGCAGTTCTTGCACACCTCCACGTACATATTTCCATGGATTTCGGACAACGAATTTCTCGGTAATCCGGATCGCAAGTGCAGGCCATCACAATTCTGGGAGACCACGTGATGCAGCAATCTGCGGCGATGCAGTTCATAGAGTGCCATGTGCGTGTAGGTGGGATTCGCGCTGGATAGATCATGCTCGCCGATTTCCTGGCCCTTTTGGAGCAGTGTCCAAATTCCCTGGCTGCCGCGATAGTCCGGAATCAGGGCTGCCGTGCTTATACCGGCTCCCGTGTAGCAAACTAGATGCTTAGCCTGCGAAATGATGTTGGCCAACTGCTCCACCTTTGCCTCGATCACGTGCGACGCATCCTCGCGTTCCACAACCCGCTCCTTGTATATCTCTACCCGCTCCTTGCGCTTCTTGGTCGTCTTCACCATGTCCGGATGTTTCTCCAAAAACTGTCGATCTTCCGTCGAGCGCAGGGAGTCGCATTTTCGCAGTATCATCGAGACCTGGAACATTTTCATAGATTAGTATTGGCTTGACAGGCGTACATACATGGCTTAATATATAGATCGTAGTTTATTTTATAATAACTTAAGGGTTCTTTCTTTTGGAAACTAAAACATAATCAAAGGTTGGTATTTGACATGAACTTTTGTAATTTAAAAAAAAACTAAATTGGAACCAGCTCTGCAAGCGTAAAAACACACACACAGGCGCACTAATTACCCTTCGCATGGCATCCTTGCGTCGTCGCTTCTCGTTATCCTTCTTGGCAGGATTCATCTTGGCCCGCGTTATGTAAGACTGCGCCACGTCCATCTCCTGTTTGGGCTCCATCTCCGTGTGCTGCCCCTGCTCCTGGACATTTTCCTCGCCCAGATCCTTCTCCATGATCCGGCACAATTGGCAATTACATATGCGGGGACAAACCAAAATGCGCCGCAGACAGGAAGGGGAAATTGTGATGTGGAATCCTGCGCAGGATGACCGCTTACATCTTATTCATGCGGATTCAGACCTCTGGTCATTGGTAATTAACAATCCAAATCCAGCGACGACTTTTGTTTTGTAAATGTTTCTTTTTTTTGGGAAAAAAAGGTAAACAACTATCGATGACTGCATCGATATGTTAGGCCTATCGATTTCGTAGGAATAACTCGCTTCCACTTAGCAGAGATTCTAAATTAATCGGACTGTTAACTGCTTTAAAATTTAATTTTTAATGTATTTAGTAAATAATTTATATAATTTTACAGATCCAGATGTAATAATTTAAAACGTTGACAAAGTTCGGGTCATCCAGGCTAAATAAGGATAGACGCGAGTGTAGATTCCGGGTATTCCTGGTGACCCACAGGACAATCCAGCCGACGTGATTCCCACAACTACGTACATGCAGGGATATTCCCGGTGGTAAATTAGCAAAGGTCCTCCCGAGTCGCCGTTACAGGTGTCCTGGGCCATCTCGGAACCCACACAGAGCTGGTTGTTTCCATCGAATCCTCGAGGGAACTCCTCCAGCTGCCGGGTAAGCAGTTTTTTGCACACCTATACGGGAATAATATATTTATTAAATTAAAGCCCAAGCCATCTTACTTACCCCATCTCCGTAGCGCTGCAACTTCACCTTCAGCAGCTGGGCGGATGGCTTCAGCGCCAGGCCAGTGCTTCCCCAGCCAACGGCTATGAAGGAGTCGGAAAAGCGTTCATCCTGGAACGGCAGACAGGCTGGATGCTTATATAGGTCAAAGACCACAGCCTCTGTCAGTTTGACAAGACCTATATCATGGTAGAACTCCGGATCTTCGTAGCCCGGATGGGCTCTATACCCTGCAACCATATAGTCTCTGGGCGCCGCATCCTCATCCAACGAATCGAAGTCAAGTTCGCCCAATCGGACAACATTCACATCTCCCCTGGAAAAAGTGAGTTATTGATTCCTAACCTGAGCAGCGAAAAACCTCTACTTACCTTTCCGATTCCAAGCAGTGATCTGCGGTTAAGACGAACCGCTCGCTGATCAGAACGCCACCACAAAACCAGTCGGTACGGCTGCTCGGATCTGGGCGACGCCCCAAGCGGGCCATATGCGGAAATTCCCTGGGCTGGGCCGGATGACCACCGACGATGAGCGGCGTGTAGCTCCTGCAGTTGTCTATGATCCGACTCTCAATCGAAGCTCCGGGCAACAGGAAACCGAACTCGATTCTCTCCTCGAAAACGTTTTTCTTGTATCTCGAGCAAGCTGAAGTTGGAAAAATTGGGCGTTTCATTGTGATAATCCAATATTTATCAAAAAGAATAGCTCACATTTAGTGGTCAATACAGTATTATAATAAGAACTATACCCATGTTGTAGCTATATACTAGATCTTTCAAGCCACTTGCAAGCCTACTTTTTGTCCACTTACATCCGACAACATCCATATCCGGCTGCTGGCCAAAAACACATGCCAGCTGAACGATCAGCTGGGAGAACAGCCTCCACATCTTCATCTTCAGGTGGCGATCGGTGATCGACTGTGCGATTCGAACGGGTTTAGCTCCCAATTAGTTACTGATCAATTAGCTACGGAAACCCCAATAGAGGTGAGTCTACAGCGGGTAAGAGCTAATGAAATCCCCGTTTTTTACAATTATTCCACAACAAAACGATTTTGTTTATACTTCTTTATAAGTGGGTAAGCAAGTATTACGCTGATCTTATTTATATTGTACCTTACTGGGTGAAGGTAAAGGTTATTTAAATACTAATATATTACATAAACATAAAAAATATATTTGAAAACTACTACGTCTGATAGTAAGATTATCATTTCTAATTGAAATCTATTTTTTGGCCAGTTGATGCCTTATCCAGTCCAGGTAAAAGTGCACCCTTGTGTACATGCCCGGAACATCAGGTGTGTCGCAGGTCACTCCGACGGATGTGATACCCATCACATGGTACATGCACGGGTGGTCATCGTGGCATATGAGCACCGGTCCGCCGGAGTCGCCGTTGCAGGTGTCCTTGTGCTCCTGGGATCCGATACACAGTTGGGTGGTGGCATTGTAACCCACGGGGAACTCATCATTTCTATCCGCTGTGATCCTGCAGTGCGTTCCATAGTTAAACAACCTTACCTTCTGCAGTCTCTTGTTTTCAGTTCTCGGAACGCTCCCCTGCTGACCCCAACCGATGGCTATAAAGGAGGGTACCGATCGCCCATCGTCGAAGGGCAGACAAGCAGGTTGCTTGTACTCGTTAAAGATAACGGGTCTACTCAACCTCAGCACGGATATGTCATTGTACATTTCCGGATAGTAGTAACCAGGGTGAATTGTGAAGTACCTGACGATGAAGTCTTCGGGATCCGCGTCGTCGTAGTTGGTGTCGAAATCCAAGTCTCCCAGGCGCACGATGTTCACTGAACCTCTGAATTGGTTCCATATTTGCTTTTAAAAACAGAAATATTATTAGGTAAGAGTACATACTGTGGGGAATAGTGGCAATGGGCTGCGGTGAGCACGTGCCTCTCGCTGATGAGTGTTCCTCCACAGAACCACTCCACTTGGCCCTTGTAGTTTCGATGTCCCAGGCGAGCGGCATGGGGGAACTCCCTGGGCATGGCGGGTTCTCCGCCGATTATGTGGGGAGAGTTGCTCAGGCATCTGTCCAGGGTCTGGTAGATCGGACCAGCCTCGATCGGGAAGCTAAACCCCGACATATCCTCCCAAAAGCTACTTTATTCACCAGACAGGCTGTGGAGTGCGATAATCTCCTAGAGGGTTTTCTTTTGAATAATTTAGAGAACCCACTTTTTGCCAGAAAAGGAAACAACCTTAAACAACCTTACCTTCTGCAGTCTCTTGTTTTCAGTTCTCGGAACGCTCCCCTGCTGACCCCAACCGATGGCTATAAAGGAGGGTACCGATCGCCCATCGTCGAAGGGCAGACAAGCAGGTTGCTTGTACTCGTTAAAGATAACGGGTCTACTCAACCTCAGCACGGATATGTCATTGTACATTTCCGGATAGTAGTAACCAGGGTGAATTGTGAAGTACCTGACGATGAAGTCTTCGGGATCCGCGTCGTCGTAGTTGGTGTCGAAATCCAAGTCTCCCAGGCGCACGATGTTCACTGAACCTCTGAATTGGTTCCATATTTGCTTTTAAAAACAGAAATATTATTAGGTAAGAGTACATACTGTGGGGAATAGTGGCAATGGGCTGCGGTGAGCACGTGCCTCTCGCTGATGAGTGTTCCTCCACAGAACCACTCCACTTGGCCCTTGTAGTTTCGATGTCCCAGGCGAGCGGCATGGGGGAACTCCCTGGGCATGGCGGGTTCTCCGCCGATTATGTGGGGAGAGTTGCTCAGGCATCTGTCCAGGGTCTGGTAGATCGGACCAGCCTCGATCGGGAAGCTAAACCCCGACATATCCTCCCAAAAGCTACTTTATTCACCAGACAGGCTGTGGAGTGCGATAATCTCCTAGAGGGTTTTCTTTTGAATAATTTAGAGAACCCACTTTTTGCCAGAAAAGGATTCAGTGGCACCACCACTTTGACCAGCCATACAGTTTCCAGAAGAACTATCGTGCCGGAGATAGAACTTTTCATCGTGTGGTTGGCTCGGCATTAAGTGAATGACTAGAATCATAATTCATAATCATTAGTACAATCTCCTTAGGATAATACATAAATTCCCGGAGAATCAGCGTTGATTTTCCAGTTGAAGTAATCAATAAATTTTCTGCGGGATTTCAATATTCTTGGCTTGACGACGATTTTCTAGAAAATGTTAGTGAATAATACTCAATCAATTCAGCTTTATTTTTCATTTACTATTGTTTACTCATTTTGATATGCTGTGCACAGAATTGTGAATATCAATTCTAATTTTTGGCTAATTGCTGCTTAATCCAGTCCAGGTAGAAGTGAACCCGTGTGTACATCGCCGGAAGATCGGGTGTGTCGCAGGCCACTCCGATGGATGTGATACCCATCACATGGTACATGCAGGGGTAGTCCTTGTGATAGATGAGCACCGGTCCGCCGGAGTCGCCGTTGCAGGTGTCCTTGTGCTCGTTGGACCCGATGCACAGTTGGGTGGTAGCATTGTATCCCTCTGGCAGCTCATCATTCCTATCCGCCGTGATCCTGCAGCGCGTACCATAGTTGTAGAGCTTTACTTTCTGTAGCTTTTTGTTCTCCGTCCTGGGCACGATCTCTAGCTGACCCCAACCGATGGCTATGAAGGAGGGCACCAATCGCCCATCGTCGAAGGGCAGACAGGCCGGATGCTTGTAGTCGTTGAAGGTTACGGGTCGAATCAACCGCACCACGGAAATGTCGTTGTAAATGGCCGGGTAGCTGAATCCGGGGTGCGCGGTGAAGTCCTTCACATCGAAGTCCTCCGGCTCCGCATCGTCGTTGTTGGTATCGAACTCCAGGTCCCCGAGGCGCGCGATGTTCACTGATCCTCTGAAGAGATGCCATAATATATTTACGATTTAGTCTAGGAATTTAGTGATAAGAATAGTACGGACTGTGGTGAGTAGTGGCAATGCGCTGCGGTGAGCACATGTCTGTCGCTGATAAGTGTTCCGCCACAGAACCATTCCACCTCGCCCTTGTCATCTTTATGTCCCAGGCGCACAGCATGCGGGAACTCCTTGGGCAGAGCGGGTCCTCCGCCGATGATGAGTGGCGCATAGCTGGTACATTTGTCCAGGGTCTTGTAGATAATCGGTGCATTCTCGATCAGAAAGCTGAACTCGGACGTCTCCTCCCAAACGCTTTTCTTGTAGGCAGTGCACGCTGTAGAGTGCAAACGTCCATAACAGATCTTTCGAACAATGATGCACTTACTCCTGGCTATATCCGGATCCTGGGCTGACGCCCGTGCAACGAATAGAACCAGCAATGCCCCTCCCAGTTGGACAATCTTGGCGAAGATCGCGCTGCTCATCGTGTGGCTACCTCTACGTTTAGTTGGCAACTAAAATGTTTATTTATAAACAAAAAGCCTCTCTTTTAAACCTGCCAAAGTGCAATCTCCGCAGGAGAGCTAACAAAAAGTGGGAAAAGCCTCGATTTTGTTGATAAGACATTCATTATACACTAATATTTGCTCTCGGCTTACGCAAGCAGAAAATCAATAGAAATGAAAGCCGGTTTGATGGCGAACATGCTGAAAACAATATGTTCCGGCATTTAAATATTTACAAATATTGAGTAGGTAATATACACCATAATCATAACAAAATTCATACATCGTCACGACTTTACAACAAGTGAAAAGTTCTTCGGAAATGAAAACCTGAAAATTTCATTCAAATCCAACAATATCCAAACCGGTTTGCTCAGCAAGCCCAGATGCAAATGTTTATAGCCGGTGGATTTACAATCATTAATTAATAACTTGTATATTTCTGGCTTTCTCAGAACCAAGACCAGGGTCTCAAGTGTAAGAGATTAAACGAATTTAAAAACAAACAAGTGGTTCACTGCGTCTGCTTGGCCAGTTCGCCCTTGATCCAGTTGAGGAAGTAGTGCACCCGCGTGTAGGCACTTGGAATGTCGGGCGTGGAGCACGTGATGCCGGCTGAGGTGATGCCCATTACGTGGTACATGCAGGCGAGATCCTTGTGATAGGCCAGCACTGGACCGCCAGAATCGCCGTTGCAGGTGTCCTTGTTGTCCCTTGATCCGATGCACAGCTGGCTCTTGGGCTCGTAGCCATTGGGCAGCTCGTCATTCGCATCCACACTGCTCACACACCGGTCCTTATAGCCCTGGAGCTGTACCTTCAACAGCTTCTTCGACTCCTTCTGGGCAAACTTCTTCTGGCCCCAGCCGATGGCGATGAAGGACTCGTGCTGCTCGCCGTCGTCGAAGGGCAGGCAGGCAGGATGCTTGTACCTATTGAACTTGACCTCGCGATCCAGCTGAACTATGCCAATGTCATTGTAGAGCTGCGGGTTCTCGAAGCCCGGATGTGCCTTCAGAGCGAGCACGCCAAAGTCCTCCGGCTCCGCGTCATCCGTGTCGGTATCGAACTCCAGTTCACCCAAGCGCACAACGTTGACCTCACCGCTGGATAAATATATATAAATCTGTTTGATTGCAATGGAATGGAAAGTAACTTTGAGATATGAAGAACTTACTGTTCGGAAAAGAAACAGTGAGCCGCTGTGAGCACCAGGCGATTGCTTATCAAGGTGCCGCCACAGAACCACTTTATTTCATTGTTAGTTTTCCGATGGCCGAGGCGAGCGGCAAATGGAAATTCCTTGGGTTCAGCCGGCGTGCCGTCCACAATCAGGGGTCTGGATCCATGGCAGGAATCCACTGTCTCGTAGGTAATGGGTGCATCGGTAAAAAAGAAGCTGATGGCCACGCGCTCCTCGAAGACAATCTGCTTGAACTTCGTGCAAGCTGAAGGGAATGTTCGTGGTCAGTAAGATTATAGTCACCCTCATATCACTTACCAAGCTGGGCAGCTGGATCCGGATTCTGGCCCTGAACAAGACTGCTGCTCAGTGAAAACACCAGCAGTAATATCAATTCTAGCAATTGCATGGCCATCCTATTGAACTGCAGTGGAACTCGATCGGCCGGCAACTGATCTGATCGAAGCTAATCAGCTACTTTTCAATTGCGCACTTCGGAGACGATGATCTTCCGGCTCAGCTGGTTCTATTCTATATACAGTAGGAAGCACGGATGGAGATTCCTAGTTCACTTAGCTATCTATTTAGGTTTTCCCAAAGAAAGTCATTCATGGTTAAATTTATATTATAAAATATTCAAATAATCATTCAAAACCGGATGTAACTGATGTCAGATTGTAGACGGGATTGTTAGTTGATTACTACTGTACTAGATGGAAACCAGTTTGGCTAAAAAATGCTGAGAAAATTAGAGTTCGTTGGCTTAACATTTATATTAATGTTGGTAAATTGTACAAAGTTTAACGATCTATAGAATAAATACAACTAGTTGAAGTGAATGCCCGCTGAATTGAAAGCCAGCAGGAGCCGCATAAAGTCGTCGATGTCCATGCTTCTCGCACGTTTTGCGGCCATGTCCTGTTCCTCCAAGATACTAATGACCTTATCCTGCATTTTGAAGTCGTCTTCAATGGGCTAGGGAAATTCAAATTGCAATTATCTCGCTAATCATACTCTTCCCAGACTTACCTCATTCCTGAGTGAGCGATATAGCTTGTAGTTTTTCTCTAACATCTCCAAAACGGAGGTCACCTTAAAGGTAGCCGCCAGCGTTTTATTCTTGCGCAGAAAGGCAATACGGGTGAGTCCGTCCCATTCGGTGAAGTTGACCGGTGGCGGTGGGTTCTTCGGCTCCAGCCGGACCACACTGCTTTCTACCTTTGGTGGCGGCCTAAAGTTGTTCTTGCCCACCTTCATAAGCATGTCCACGCGGGCCAGAAGTTGGGTATTGATGCTCAGGCGACAGTAGAGCTTGTCACCCGGTTTGGCCACCAACCGTTCTGCGAACTCACGTTGGAACATAAGTACGGCGCACCGAAAAAGTGGTCGGTGGAGGAGCAACTTGAAGATCAGTGGCGAACTGATCTGATACGGCACGTTGGCGATGCACAGATCGAAAAAGGGCAGCTCCGCCTTCAGGAAGTCTCCGATCAGCACGTGGAGCTTAGGCTGGAGCGGAGTGGCCTGCACACGCTTCTGCAACTCGGCGGCCAATCGGGTGTCAATCTCACAGGCGATCACTTTCTTGGCGCGCTCCAGCATCCGAACGGTCATGTTTCCGGTTCCAGGACCGATTTCCAGCACCACATCGGTGGCTCTCAGAGCGGCCTTTTCCAGCATGGTGGTTATCACTAGCGGATTCTTCAGGATGTGCTGGCCAAAGTCCTTGTTAAAAACGATCCCTATAAATTAAAAATATGTGGGTTTAAAATACGTTTCTTGGTTTGATTTGTACCGACTCACCCTGTTTTTGCACATCATTATGAATACGACTCTTCTTTTCCTTCGTGACCTTGGGCATCTTGTCTAGCACTCGTTTTTTGTCTTGTAAAATTAATAAATTGCACCAAATTTTTATTTGTTTTGGGTTCGCTTCTTCTTCCTCGGCGGCAACATGTGCACTGCTAGCTAACAGCCGATAACACATCGGTCGAAGCGATAACTTTCTTGTTAACAGAACATGTTAATAAAAAATAAGAAACTTATTTCAAAACGTGCAGCATAGCAAAAACCAAAGACACTAGAATAATAGAATAGAATTATTCTAGTGTCTTTGGCAAAAACGTAGTTAACACTCGAACCCTCAGTAATGTTCCATTTTCTGTTAATCCTTACCGGTTATCTCAACATTCCCGTTTCGCAGACTACAGTGCTGTAATTTTCAAATTTAAACAAAATCAGTTACATTTTTCATAGGTGTTACCTCTTTATTTATTAATTAGTTTTCACTTAATGTTATAAATCAATTTTCTTGTTTTCAATTTTCTTTCTTTGGTTATCTTTGCACACATCTGCTCGTACCATTTACTTAGTAGCTTCTTTAACATTCAATTACGCTCACTTGCCTGCCTTGGTAATCTTTTAATTTTTTTGTGTTTTTTTGGTTTTATTTAATAGCTTTTTTACAACATATCAACTGTTGACTTTCGACTTTACCATTACAGTTATTTATCTCTTTTTTAAACATAACTTAAACCTTATTTATGCCGTGTTCTTCTCAGTTGTATTTTGTTTTTTCATCTGCTTTGTATATGTGCCTTGTGTGTTTGTTTTGTGTGTTGTTTTCTGAATACTTTTGTGTCTATGATTATTACTTTGCAATGATTCCTAACCTTTCTCTCCCACTTTGTTGCGCTTTAGTTTTGTACGCCGTTCCATAAATAATTCTGTATATTTTCTTAGTAGTTTGTGTGTAGTTCTGCCTTAGATCAATTAACAATTTTCGGGGATTCCGTTTAATAATCCATTTAAGTATCTAAGATGCGAAAGGTACATGAAAAAGTTGCACATATGTAAGTGGGTGTGAGTTTGAGTGTTTGCTTGAGCTGCGCGGCTCCAGAAAAAGTTAGCTAAGCTGGATCGGGTGAGTACATTCAGAGTTCAGAGTTCAGATTTCATAGTTCGGAGTTTAGTTGAAGAGCCCCCTTTGGCAAGCCATGATATACATATATATTCACTATAAGTTTCGGGGTAAGTAGGTGGAGACAACGGGGTCGCGGGGAGCGTTCAGCTTTGCGTATTCGGTGAGAGCTTACAGCTAACATTTTTGGTTGCACATTTTCCTATAAGTTTTGTGTTTTTTGTCAGGTTACGGTCACGCGATTTGTTCTAATCCCTCATCTGTATCTCTCCCATTAAATGTACCTTATTTTTTTTCCTCTGCGCCCTGCTTGACCAGCAGCGATTGACCTATTCCCGATTCCGATCCTGATACCTATCCCGATCGGGAATCTATACCTATGTTCATATGAGTTTACCTTGTTGGCTGGAGTTTTGCTTGTTTTTATACTCTTTGTTTAGTTTTAATTGAATACGCGCCTCTATCTTTGCAACGGCCTCTGAGCGCATTGCTTAAAAAATTATTTATAGCTTTCAACATTTGCCTATACTTTTTTACTTCGTCCTTAATTTCTTTGGGTTTTGTTTGTGGTTTTAATTTATTTTGTTTTTATTTCTCGTGTTTTGCTTGTTTTTGGTAAAATGCGTTCTTGAAAATACTTTGGGTTAACATTTAAATTGTAAATGGGTAACTAGCGCTTACGCTGGGCTTGCTATTTCACAAATATTATTAGACACTGGGCGTTATTATTACATACAAATGTGTGTTTATGCCTGCCTTTGCCTTATGATTTTTATGTTTAGTTAACAACGCTGCTTAAAGTTAATAAATCATCTGTTATCCTTCCTTTGCTTGCTATTCCGCCTTTGTTGTTATTATTTATTAATGATTTACTTTAGCACGATTACTCGCTCGCTTTGGTAGACGGAAATCGAAAAACAGAAACAATTTCGCCACTCGAAATTTGCTATGGAGTAAATAATAATCGTAACAACATTTAAGGGATACCAATCAAATTTATGCTAGATTTGAATGCAGTAATTGCGAATAGAACTTAGCTTGAGTCTTTGGCTTTAAAATCAACACGTAAAAGTTATATTGTTTGTCTCCTATCATCCTTCACTTAATTTTGTTCGGACTCTCCTCAATTACGCTAAATGTTTCTCATTTGTGTGTATTATATATGCATATGCTTTAGTTTCACAATTTATATGGTTCACATATATATACTTTATATATATGTTTATATATATATATAATTTGTTTGTTCTCCTCCTCGTTTGCTTACGGACTAAACACGTTTTGTATTCATAGTTTGTTTAGCATAAATTAATATGAATTTTATAGACATTCTCTTTGTGGGGTTAGCTTTACCTCTATGATTAGTTAGCTTTACTTTCTTTTTCCATTTTGTTGGTAAATTGTATGCGTTTGTATTAGGGCTTTTTGGCTTCATTTTGTTTTTGTTTTTTTTTTTTTGTTCGTTTTATAAATATTCATGTTTAACAATAAGGTAACTTTAAAATAATATCGCTTTAATACTTGAGAAGGAAGTTGTGCAAGATTTCGAATACGTAAAACAAATGAAACTAGATCCGTGTGGTCGCATGTATTGTGTGTTGTTTGTGGTACAGACGGCACATTGCGGCTATTGTGTTAGAAATTCCCTTGAGATTCGCTTGGAGCAAGTGCCTCGCCTCCCGTAAATAGAGCTCTGCTTGGATGCTGTCGGTCTGCGAGTGCGAAACTTGAGATTCGGCACGTCAAACAATCAATAAATAACTAATAACAAAATGCACTCAGCCACTGGGCATTGACTAGATGGGTGGGGGTATCTCTTACTTCCTTCTTTCTTTTCTTTCCTTTCCTTTTTTCTTTTTTTTTTTTGTTGGTTTCTGTTCTTGGGAGCTTGGCAAACAACATAAATGAATTCCAACAGGCGTGGAGCTTGAAGCAGGGAAAGGGGTTTTGGGGCTTGTGTGCCCCAAAGTTCAATTTGAAGCTAGCAGTTTCGACAATTGGCACTGGTAGTTGGATGCGAATGAGTGATTTACACACAGGACCGGTAACGAAACGAGGACGAGCATCACGACTACGGCTGGAAACAGACAACAATGGGGGCGGCGAGTGCGCCGGGGAGTTACGGGAAATGAAAATATTAGACTGCTTTCGCTGAATGGCGATCTGGCTGGACTTGGGCCACCCCCCATCCGAGCGGGGCTCCAGACGACCGCATCGCAATCCATCGAACTGGTAGGTGAACATGAACTGCGATCGTTGGGCTTTAGTAGACTTTGCGCTCCGGTCCGAACTTGGGATTCACGAACGAGAAGCCGGCGAACTCGTCCTGGTTGATGCAGCGCACCACCTCGTTTCCAATCGGTGTCAGCACTGGATCCTCCTTGGTGAACTCCGCATCGAAGTTGTTGGCATCGCGTGGATTTTTCTGTGTTTCAAATTGATATAGGTCAAGTTTTTCTATATATAATTTAGCTTACCATTTTCGGTCGGAATGGTGGCTTTATGTTGCGTTTCTCCAGCTCCTTCCAGTCCAATTTGGCGAAAAATGGATGCTTGCGTATCTCGTTCTCGTCGCCAGTGCAGCCAAGTCGCTGCTCCGGATTCTTAGTGAGAAAACCTGAGGATGAAAGGAAACAACAGCACATATTACTCATACGACACGTCAGCAGCTTGCTAGTAAGTAATGCGTGAGTAATGCTGAGTAAGAAAGTAGATTAGCATAGCGAGAGTCTCACCCTTTAGTATGGAGACTGCCTCGCGGGACAGCCAAACCGGATAGAGGACATCGTCGTGCATGATGGAGTCGAAGAGCTCGTCCTCGTTGTCGGCCTCGAACGGCGGCTGACCGGCCATCATCTCATACATGAGAACGCCCAGCGCCCACCAGTCGACGGAGGCGCCGTACTCCTGCTCCTTGAGGATCTCCGGGGCGATGTAGTCGGGGGTGCCGCAGAAGGTGGTGGTCAGCATGCCGTTCATGATGCCCTCCTTGCACATGCCGAAGTCTGCCAGCTTGCAGTGGCCCTCCTGGTCGAGCAGGATGTTGTCCAGCTTCAGGTCGCGGTAGATGACGCCGTGGGTGTGGAGAAACTGCAGGGCCAGAGTCACCTCCGCCGCATAGAAGGCGGCACGCGAGGCCTCAAACCGACGCGCCTTCTGTATCTGGAACATCAGATCGCCGCCGTTAACGTACTCCATCACGAAGAACAGGCGGTCCGGGGTCTGGAAACAGGAATGTAACGCAGTCAGGAAGGGATGGTTGGCGGCCAGCGCCAGGATGCGCTTCTCTGTCATGGTGCAGTCGACGTCGTCGTCCTGGATGATCGCGTCCTTCTTGAGCACCTTGATGGCGTAGATCTCGTCGGTGCCCTTCTTCTCGGCGAGCATCACCTTGCCGAACGAGCCCTTGCCCAGCACCTTGATGAAGTTGAAGTCCAGCAAGGAGCACTTGCCCGGACGCGTCTCTCCAGTGGCCCCAACGCCTCCAGATCCGGTCACCGCCAGGCTCATGCAGCTGCTGCTATTATACCCGCTGGTCAGCGTCGTCGTCGATGTGGCCAGGCTGTCCACCGACAAGGCGCAACTGCGAAACGACTGCCCCGGAGCACCGTCGCCATCGGCGCCCAGGGATGCCCCATAGTTGTCCTCGCCGCCCTGCTGGTTCAAGTACTTAGAGCGGCGCGGCTGCTGCTTGTCCGGCGAGATGCCCAGCGAGCTGAGTATCTCGGCCATCTGCTTTGTGTTGATGCCGCACGTGTTGGCCACGTTCTTCTGGCACCGCTTGTGCACGTTCATCCCGCAGGTCTCGCACTGCAATCCCTGCTTGATCAGGCCGTAGAGTAGGGATCCGCAGTGGTCGCAGAACGTGAACCGCTTGTAGCTGTGCACCACGAAGCGGTGCGGCACATTCACATTGAACCTCTGGCCCGCCGGCACCACCTCCACTTTGGCTGGCTGCTGGAAAGGCTCGCGATTAGATCATTATGATCTGGCGGGGATATCCCATTGGCACTTACCTCATCTCGCATGCCCGGACACTTGGACACCACCGACAAGTGACATTTCTTATGTACAACTAACGTGCAGACTAGAGTTTTCGGGAAAGAGAAACCAAAGGCGAATTCATTAGTATCCAAACTGGGCACTTGGTGCTTCTTCGATTCTTCAATGGCAGAGTGCAGGCCAGTGAATCCAAGTCTCTATGAAAATCTATGAGCTCGGGAAGAAGATCGCCATGATGCACAAAACGAGCCATCTATCTTTTCTATCAAAAGATAGAAAGCTCTACAAATAAATACTCTTTTTCATTTGAAAGTCAATAAATGAAATGATTTCATAATTTCAAACTAGTAAATGCTGTTTCAGGGCGATTTCCTTCTTAGCCTAAACTCTAGAATGTGTATATTTACAGGATTTCGTTTAAACTAAGCTCGTTGAAACATTCAGGGTTAGACACAAAGTCCGGCAACGTGGCATTCGACTCGGATTGGGAGCAATTGGGCTCGGGATCCTTCTCGAATGCCACGATCTAGTGGACAGTAATTAGTTGATAAACCGTCGACTGTTTCTTGCTGTGCAGTGTGATTATTCACATGTTGGTCAGTGGAGTTAGGTTGTGCTTGGTCTGTGTCTGTGCTCTAATTTTAGTGTTTCGGTTTAATCACAACATTTAGATGCTTCGTGCCAGAGATATTGATATTGGAACCAAAACTACTTGGAAGAGTGAGAAGTGACGAAGGCAGCCATAAAAGCAGTTCAGTTTGTTCATAACAATGATTTAAAGTAAATATCCTATATAGTATTTCTATTCTTATTCGACCCCATAGAGTATACTCTTTCTGAACCCTTTAAGAACCAAAGGGAAATTTATCGTGCATCATGTAATAGTTTTAAAAAGATGATATATTAAACCAATGATTCCAATTCTAAAGAATTCGAGTTTTTAAGTTTAATGACATTGGTTTCCAAATATAACTGATAACTGTCTCTTAAAACTAAATGCTGAATAAAGGTTCTAAATCCCAGAGACTGGGATTATCTATAGCATGCATGATTATCATATGGGATTGAGTAAATCTGACGGACGGACAAAGTAAAGAGGTGTATGCGATGAAGACTACATGTAATTCTAGACCTATAAAGAATATTCTGTAACCCCGATCGGAATGGAATCTGATTAGTACTGCACTCCCATTAAACGTGTGTTTAAAATGCAATGTGATGGGAACGAGGACGGGATCATACAGATCGATTTGACTTATGGTGCAGTGGGACAGTGGACAGGACCTGTTCCGACTCAAGCAAGTGATGGATGCATTGGACAATGCCGAAGGCTGGACAATCCTTTCGGAGTATGATAGAATAGTACTGATAGCATTACTGATCTCAAAATGCAGCCAAGAAACCCAATGGCAGCCACATCAACAGCGACAACAGCAAACAACGAACGAACAACGAATAACGAACAACGAACGTAACAAGCAAATGCAAAGTGATATGGATTGGATATAGCTTGTCGGGGGCTCATCCTGGAGCTCCGAAGCGCCAGAGCTGAGCTGCTCTGGTTTTCAATTCCGTTTAGTCTGAAGCAAAACACATACCTTGACATTGATAGCCTTGTTTACCAATTCCCCTGCAAAAAGGCAAGAAATTCCATGGCTATTGTATGTATATATATTTTGGTAACTGAATGATTTGTGGTGTGTTTCTTTGGTGGTTTGATTTGATGTGTTTTGGTTTGGTGTGTGTGAGTGTATTACTTTCAATGGATGAGTGTCGCCGTAAGAAATCAAGCGTAATGAGATCGTGATCCCAAGATGACCCCAGCAGCCACCCAAGCAGCATAATAGCTCACCGGAGAGACCAGGTTAATGCCAATGGATGTAGAGAACCAAGGAAACTAAAACCGCATAAGAATGAGCCACCCAAAGGAGCAAAGATGTGAGCCCAAGTAGAGCGATGATGAGTGATGAGGAGTGGTGGTACATTAAGAACATAGAGGTAATAGATCAACCCAAGTAGAAACGAACCGAATCGAATCGAAACAAATCAAAAGTAGGTCGGATGGTGAGAGGTGTGTGTAAATCAGGTCCCAAAACTAAATGCATGTTCAGATTAATCACTGCGTATACAACTTAGGATGTACGGAGATGTTTCAGCCCTTAAGTGAGTTCGTTACGAGAGTTGTACGATCATGTGTGCTCGGCTCCACTTACCAGATAAACTCCCGACAATGCGAACAGAAGGTGGGTTGACGCAAAAACGTGGCCATGAACTTGTGCCCATTCACCTGGTTCCAAGCAAACGATACGTATTAGTTACGTTCATTCTCAACTGGTTAAATGGATACCCACCTGATGGACACGACGACGCATGGCACCGCGACGTCGGTTGAATCCGGCGCGCTCTTTGAACTCCTTGTTAACGGCCACAGTGTGCTCCACCACGGCCTCGGCTTTGGCTTTATCTGAAATCAGATGGAATCGATCAGCATTCGCTAAACTTTTTTCAGATCTTTATATCGGTACGTACCCGTGCGATTCTTCAGCTCAATGATGACGTGAATCTTGCCCTGCGGCTCCAAGTTAACCTGTGAGGTTTCAAGAAGTATAACCATATGGATTCGTATACATGTAGCTACTATATATTGGAAACCCACCCATAGATCCTGCACAGGCGTCTCGCTCTGCATGAGGTCCTCGAAGGAGATGATGCAGTTGGCCACAAAGTCATCCGGCGGCAGAGCGGCATCATGAAAGACGGTCAAGTTGATGTTGCTCACATTGGTCACGTCGTGGACGAACTGCTCGTTCCAAACAGGATCGAATGTCTTTGGCCGTGTGGTGGCTCGATCTGTGGGTTAGAAAATAACCAGGTAAATAAGTAATAAATAAAGCTAGCTGCCAAAACCTTTAACTTTTTACCCTTTTAAGTATGCAACACTTTTGCTAGCTAACTAACTTTTGTAACTATCTAACTGACTTTAGTTTCCCAACCATATCAGAATGGTTGAACTGAAATCGAAGTGGAAGGTCACTCACCGAAGTGACTCTCGTCGACATCTATGGAGACATAGGGATCGATGAGCTGCTCGTCGGCCAGTTTGCCGAAGGTGAGGTTGTGGCGCTTCTGGAAGTCTGTGGGCCGCAGGCCGCTCGCCTCGCACACCTTGATCTGCAGCTTGCCCGTGAACATGGTCGTGCGATCGGTGACTGTCCTGTCCGGCTGTACTAGATCCTACTGCTGGTCGTGATCCTGAGCCTGATCCGGCTGCTCCTCGGTCCTCCGTGCGATGTCCTTGCGTGTCTGTGTGGGGAGCAGCGGTGGACCACTCGGCTTGTGGTGGTGTGCGGCTGGCTGGTGATCCTGATCTGCAATCGGATGAAGAGCAGTTCGAGATGGGTTAATCAATCGCCCGACTGCCACTCGCATCTTTCGCTGTGGGCCAATGTTGGCGTAGGTCATTGACACTCATGAATGGCGTATGCGGTATACTCGATTCACTCCCAAGGTCGATTAAGCCTCGCATCGATGGAATTTGTGCACACACATATCTACGCCCACAGCAGCGGTCAAAATAGTAATGACATGTTAAAGGAATTTACACCATATATATTTATTTATTTCCTTAACGATGCGTATTAACTATTAATAGCAGTTCAATAAACAATTTCAAGTGCGATGTGTATTCAGTTCTAATTTTCTTGGATAGTAATATTAATAATTTTGCTATTATGATTCAAAATGTTAATTTCATGATTCACAGACAGAAATGTACATTCATTTTTGCAAAACGAAAAGCTGTAGCTTACAAAAATATAAATTCTTTTCATCGTTTATTATTCAACACTACTATTTTGGCCGCCACTGCACTATGGGGCATTTGGCCTGTTTTTTTTACAAAAATGTGTTTTTCACAAGTATGCAAAATTGCAGTATTTTAGTATTTATACATTGGAAATACTTTAAACTATTATGTTATGGCGCGCAAAAGTAATTTGAACAGTGTACTGTTATAATAACAGCTGTTAAAGTCGGCTGTTGCGAGCATATACCAGGTGGCTGCAATACGCGCAAAATTTAGCTTAACTTTCAAAGTGTTAAAATTTTAAAAGAAGATCGCAAATGAGTAAAATTTAAATTGGATAATCAATATTGAGGTTTGTATTATGTATATATATTAATATATTGTTTATTGTGTGCGTCTATTTCTAACAATTTGTACATTTAGCAAGTGGTGTCAACATGTAGCTGTTAGAAATAAATTTCAACTTTGAATAGAGCTACAAAAATTTGTTCAAATTTGTTCAGTAAGTGCTTATATTCATGTTGTAGTGTGTTCAATTCCTAACTCATATCAGGTAGTCTCTATGTGCGTTTTTTGCGGGTTTTCGAGACATTTGATTTTTTAAGGAACAACATCTCGATTGCCAATGCTGGATTTGCTGGAAGTGTGGCGCAAGCAAAAGGGTGTTCGTCAAAAGGAAAATTCTTTTTGCGCTTTTATTAGTGGGCATTTTTCTGATAGCAAGCTAGACTTTAATGAACGATTAACGAATAGTAATAATAACGAATGTTTTCAATCTTTTGCGAAATTGGAGAAAATGCAATCGAAAAATATATGAATTTTCGAAAGTTTTTTCAAAGTGGTTAGAAGAACACCTAGTCCTGAAGGTAAAAGAGAAAAATAAAAAGGAAAGGAAATAAGCTGGATGCCCGAAAACGATATATTATTTAAAAAGTTTAAGTGGCCGAAGACAGCAAGCAGATGAACTCGTATGGGCGCAGAATCACAACGAACGTCTTTTGGGTCAAGCTGAAGCTAGCTGCACGGAAGCGCGGCCTGCTGGATCTTGCAGCCATACTTAAAATTCTTTTGTTGAACCCAGCCAAGGCAAATATAAACAATATAAATAATATCCCATAATATCATCAATAAATTTAAAGAGGCGCGTTCGAAAACATAAGCGACTATCTCTTCCACCAGAAGTCATTCAATTGTTATCTTGCGAATTTGAACCTGATAACGATTCTTCAGACTCTGCTGATTGTGAATAGGAAGACGACTATGAACTTTTATAAAATATTAAAATTAAAAATTAACTTTAAAATTATTTAAAAAAAAAAAAAAAAAAAAAAAAAAAAAAATGGGGCGGTGTTGGGGCACGCCCACTTTTCCAAAATATTCCTGGGGGCATATCTAACACATAAAAAAAAAATCATCCAAATATCTCCAGTAGTTTAGAAGTTATTAATTTTTGAAAAAAAAACAGACCAAATGCCCCATAGTGCACTGTGCTTCTGCCCGTTTGTGTGTGTACATTAATCAATCGCTCAAACGACAACAGTCCGTAGAACAAAAGTCGAAAATAGTGCGCGACCATCATCTGCTTTGGTAATATTTCTAGCGTATAAATCATTCCAAGGAGTGCAACTTTGTTTATTTCACAATTCCACAGATTGTTGTTCAGTGTACACTAATCTCGCCACTAGTCTAATGCGCATCCAATTGGGATACAAAGCGTTTTCTAATTGGCAATTTGGTGGGAACAAGTACATACTTAGTTGCCCTTTTTCTTCGCACACAATCTTGAGTACTTTCAGTGTCGTTTAGCTTTGATTACATATAATGCCATTGCTTGCTCACTTTTTTATGCAAATTCTTTGTGTGCATGTATGGCACATATACACACTTTCACACACATATACACGCGTAGTCAACTTTTTTCCACAGATTAAACAACAAAGAGAGAACAACAAGAATTTCTAATGCTGCCTCTCACTCGCACTTCTACTACCCACCAATACACGCGCGTCTCACGCCCACTCCAATTGGAAACACCTGACGAAACGCCAATAAGTGCGCTCAATTAACTAAACGTTTGGCTAACCCGTCCAATTGGAAAATTTGTAATTTTCTAATTGGTGAAAACGAAGGTCTTCCAGCTGGCAGAGTTGCCGTACTGTCCACTTGTCAGCCTGACACTGACGACCGCAGTGTTGGTAAACATACGAAATGCCCACTATGTTCGTATTTTAAATATATGTTTTGTTTTTTAAATTGTACACTAAGCACTTCCTTTGACTATAAGATACACGTTTCGCTGACATTTTTCGCTTCACAATCGAGCACCAGACACGGAGTAATATTTAGAAAGTCCCATCGATGGATTTTATATATACCACTCTCTTACTTTCTTGCTTTCTTTACTGTTGGTATATAGAAAATGTTTACGGATTTAAATGAAAAGTTATTGCAACGCTTCTTTGCTATGTTTATGCGAAATGGCTATGCACGACAACAAATAGGCAGAAAATATTGCAATCAACAATGAAACCAAAAGAATGAAATAATTCATCTGCGCGCGCAGGAACTTGTATATCAAAGAAAAGTGTTCAGCTATGTGTGCGAAAAAATTAAGGATGCCTTCACACTAGCGCACACACACACTCGCTCGACATATGTATGCGCTTATACACACACGCACGCACACAGTTACACGCACCCGTTTGCACAGCGTTATAAATTGATTGGTTTTCCCAGGCAATTTCCTTGGTTTTCCAACGAATTCGAACAGTTTCACAAAATCACAGTGTCCAGCATTTTCCGTTGCATTGCTGGGTAGTTTTGTTATTGGCTTTAAAACTGTTTCGCGTATTACTATTGATAAAAATGTTCACTTCACTCCAATTCTTATTGGAAAAACGTTAGCGATGTGCCAAGGTGGGCGATACCTATCGTGGGGGTGTCACAGATTGTCCAACACTTTCGCTGTTAAGCCAAGTGCTTCTCCGCTTGCCAACACTCTTCGATAGCCGATACCAGTAAAGAGAAATAAATATTACAACTAATATTATCTAGTAAATAAAATCTGGCAATATGAGCTCGGGGCCCATGCGCACGCCCGTCTCGCAGATCATTCTGAGCAAGCACGACCAGGATGCCGAGGAGGAGCCCAAGAAGAAGTCCCGCGAGGACTGGCGCAAGGCCAAGGAGCTGGAAGAGGCTCGAAAAGCGGGAACAGCTCCAGCCGCCGTCGACGAGGAGGGTCGCGACATTAATCCCCACATTCCGCAGTACATATCTAATGCACCATGGTATTACGGATCGGC
Organism: Drosophila sechellia; assembly: GCF_004382195.2. Classification (NCBI taxonomy): domain Eukaryota; kingdom Metazoa; phylum Arthropoda; class Insecta; order Diptera; family Drosophilidae; genus Drosophila; species Drosophila sechellia. The sequence continues at coordinate 27,483,316 of NC_045952.1, read as the reverse complement.
GGGGCCCACTCTCAAACATCAACGTCCGCAGCACGAGGACGAGCAAGGACAGCTGGACAAGAGGGCGCCCAAGGGACTTAACACCACACGCATAATTACCAAGTTCCGGAAGGGAGCCTGCGAGAACTGTGGGGCCGTTACACACAAACGCAAGGACTGCCTGGAGCGGCCGCGGAAAGTCCAAGCCAAGTACGCTGAATCCATCGTCGTGCACGACGAGCATTTAGTCAATGAAGCGGCGGTGAACTATGACGAGAAACGAGATCGCTGGAGCAGTTACGATCCGGCCAATCACAGAGAGATCATTGAGGAGTACGAAAAGGTGGAGGAGGCCAAGCGACAACTCAAAGCAGAGAAGCTCAAAAATGGTAGGTAAAAGTGTAACAGAGTGTTTATAGTTAAATCAATATCCTTCTAATGTACCCCTTAGATCCCGATGCTGAAATATCCGATGAGGAGGGCAACGAGGATAAATATGTGGACGAAGTGGACATGCCCGGCACAAAGGTGGACTCCAAACAGCGAATTACAGTGCGCAACTTGCGAATCCGCGAGGATACGGCGAAGTACCTGAGGAACTTGGATCCCAACTCCGCCTACTACGATCCCAAGACGCGCTCCATGCGTGACAATCCCAATCCTGCTGTCCCCGAAGAGGAGTGAGTAACAAAAAGCTGCACAGATAAAGAAATTTCTTAACTACTCATATTTGCAGAGCTGAGTTTGCTGGCGAGAACTTTGTGCGCTTTTCTGGGGACACTACAGCCCAAGCCACCGCCCAGTTGTTTGCTTGGGAAGCCCATGGCAAGGGGGTTGATGTGCATCTGCTAGCGGAGCCCACTAAGTTGGAGTTGCTTCAGAAGGAGTACGAGCAGAAGAAGGAACAGTTTAAGTCAAGTGTAAGGAATTAAAAATGGAAATTTCTTGGAAAAATTACTACATCCATTTCCATTATTTTTCCAGACCAAAACACACATTGTGGAGAAATATGGTGGCGAAGAGCATCTTCAGGTTCCACCAAAGTCGCTATTGCTGGCGCAGACCGAGGAGTACATCGAGTACTCTCGCAGCGGCAAGGTTATTAAGGGCGTGGAGAAGCCGAAAGCGCGCAGTATCTACGAGGAGGATGTGTATATCAACAACCACACAACAGTTTGGGGCAGTTTCTGGAACGCCGGACGCTGGGGTTACAAGTGCTGCAAGTCCTTCATCAAGAACTCCTACTGCGTGGGCATGCAGGAGCCAGAGGGCTACTCGGAACAGCATCCTACGAGCTCCACTGCAGCAGCTACTACGGAACCTGAAGCTCAAAGCCAATTCAAGGTTCCAGAAGTGCCACCAGAAAGGCCCGCCTCTGAAGTGGACTCAGCCTCGAGTTCGGAATCCTCCTTATCGGAAGAGGAGGAGGTAAAACCAGAGAAGAAAAAGTCCAAGAAGAAGTCGAAGAAGCGCGAGAAGAAAAAGAAGGCCAAGGAGCAGCGAAAACAAAAAGCCAAGAACAAGGAGACCAAGGACAAAGAACAGACAAAGGAAAAAGATATTCCCGAAGAACTGGACGATCGCAAACGAGCCTACAACAGCATGTATGATGTGAAGGCGCCCACAGAGGACGAGATCGAGGAATGGAAGAAGAAGCGGCCAAGGGCAGAAGATCCCATGCTGCAATTTATGTAGGCAATAAAGTACAACTGATTCTCTTATATAAAAACCTTTTAATCTTAACAAGTAAAGCATTAGGTGCTTAGGCAAACGTCATTTTGAATATTAAACGATCGCATACTGCTCGTACAGCAACTCCCTGATCTTGTAGTACTCCTCGGATAAGCATCCCTCCATGGCCACCTTGCCGGCATCCACTCGCCTCAAGGCCAGAGTTCCGTTGCTGCACCAGAGCACGCCGCCGGAGAACTCCGAGTTGATGTTATTCCGCAGGAGAGTCTGCTTGAAGTCGGACAGTTTCAGCTCGTTAATGAGCACTGAGTTGTGGATAGGAATCTCATCGTCCGCCAATGTTTCAAGAGTCAATGTCTTGCCTTCTTGCACGGATGCGTCCTGCTCCACAGTTACGTCCATGGGTGCTTCGATGGCCTTGACGCGCATGCCCAGGCGACCATCCACCCACGCCACCTCCGCGTCCTTTCCCTTTTGGAACTGCAGCTGGGAGACAAGTCCTTCCGTCAGGCGTACCTGGTAGATGTGGATCTCAGTGGTGACATCAATGATTTCGCCCTTCTGCGGCGTAAAAACGCGCGCACCGACATTTTGCTCGCAGTGCCTGGCCACTACTTGTGTGCCTTCGGCAGTGCCGTGTATGACGATGACCCTTCGTGGCCTCAACTGGGAGAGGATCTTTAGCATGGACTCGCCGTCAGAGCGACCTTCGAAATCGATCCTCTGGACTTGGGCATTTACCTCGATTGTTTTGCGTTGGTTTATCAGCTTGGTGGGCTTCTCCAGCAACTGAACATCATTGTCGACGATTGCTCCGTTAGCCTGTTGGTCTGCTCCTATGCCCGGTTCTTCCTTTTTAACATTCTCCTTGTTTTGCTCCTCCATGGGTACAAACTCATAGCCTGTTGCATCCGCAATCCGATAGTCGTCTAGATTGATTATCTCCCCATATTCATCGCACTTCACCTTTTCCTCGTGATAGGGGAACATCACGTGGTGTCGTTTGTTGGACTTGAAAAAACCGGAGTGATGGCGACCCTCTGCTCTGACAACAATATCATGCTTGCCAGTGATGACGCTCATCTCGATGTCGTCCTCGGACTCGGAACTGCTCTCCTCCTCCACATCGGGCTTCACGATAAGGGGATTAAGTTTCTCGCCCTGTGTGCGTAGGTACTCCTCCAGCTCAGCTCCTTCTAAGTCAACTCTTCGCCTGACGTCCAATTCGATTTGCTTGCCCGGTGCGCAGTTCTCCACCAGTTCCATGGCTAAAGTTCCGGGAGACGTACGAGTAGTAAGGATTATGCTATTGTTGGCATTGCTGGCCCATTGCACGAAGAGATCCCTCGTAAATCCGCTCTCCAGATCTGGAGTACTGGCCAACACCACTTTTGGACCAGCGGGCAATTTATAGACGTCCGCCAGTGAGTGGCACAACTGGATGTGCTTGAACTGGAAAGGATTGTTGCGGGCACCTTCGAAAGCCTTCGTGAGTTTGTCACTCATCCATTCGATCTGCGACTTGGCGAACTCAATCACGTTGTAGCTCACATTGTTAAGAAGGGCCAGGGAGTAGGCCATCAGACCCGATTCCTTGTTCTTCCACAGCTGGTCCAGCATGTGGGCCAACTCCAGGACTCGTCCTGCCGTGTCCACGGCTATCAGGACATTGCCGTTGTTACGCACCGTCTGCAGGATGTTGGTCATGAGCTTTTCATCGCGAGCCCTCCTTCTGGCCTGCTGGTACTGTGCATTGTATGCGTCGGTAATGAGCAGCGAAGGTCTTTGCAGCCTGTCCAGCTCGCAGCCACTCAAGTGGCGCTCCTTCTTGTGGTTGAAGTCGGTGGCGTACACAATATCCTCCTCGCCCACCTTGACGATTTTCCAGATGGTGCCTCCGATCATGTGTCCAGCGTTCAAAGGCGTAATGGATATTCCATATCCCTTGCCCTTCAGTGAAACCGTTTGGTTGTATTTCAACTGGGTGATCTTTTCGAAAGCCGTATCCACGTCGTCCAGCGAAAATAGATCAAAGTCGCCCATGTTGAAGTGCGACATGTAAAGGTCATACATGAACATTTGACCCATTTTGAACACGGGAATGGTGGCGTAGATGGGGCAATTGAGCCCCAGCTTGCCCACCAAGTATGGCAGGGCTCCAAGATGATATGCATCCGGATGGGATAGCAGCACGGCGTCCAGGGTGTGCACCTGCCTGGGAATACAAAAAATATTTATGTTATTGTTTTCCTGAAATGTGTATACAATTGTCACCTCTTCAGTTCCTTGATAAAGTTGGCATCGAACTTTTCGTCCCATCCGCAGTCGAGTAATATCCGCACATCGTCTATCTGTAGGATATAACATGGCGGGGACTCGTCCATCGCTCCAGATATAGTGTGCAGCTTGATAATGGAGGTCATTTTTGCCAATTAATCCGCCGGTGCATTTGTTAAAGAAATTGTAAAAGGAAATCCAGACTTCCTCGCCGGGTCAGGGATGGAAAACTGTCACGGCGTTGCCAGAGTGCTGTTGCTTTGTTTTAAGCAAACAGTACACCCCAATAAAGAACAAAGATTTGGAATTTTAAATGTCTCTCATGGTTAAGTACATACATATAAACGGCTACAACCTTCTTCAGTTCAATTACCTTCTCTTTAATGAGTCAACATTTACAACTATGCAGCCTTATCAGAAGAAGAATCTAGTATAAGTAAACACAAATTCTTATCGAATTTTTGTGTAATTTATAAGGGTGTGGTAGAGTCATGCTGTTTTAAAGAACCATGGATGCCCAATCGGTTGTATAGCTTTTATAAAAAAATCGTGTGCTATTTTGTATTAAATTCATGCTAAAAATTTATTTCATAAACATTTTCTTTTTAATTAGTAGACATTAGTAGTTCGTAAACATCATTAATAAAATTAATTAATAATATATGGCAAGGTTTAATAAAATTCGAGCTGGTGAAGCTTCACTGTCTGTGGGTTGATGCGTTGCGTCCCTGGTCGTCAGCTGTTATTCGCCAACCGGCCGCGAAGATTGCGTCCGAAATAAGGATGCCGAGTTTCCAAAGATCGTACTAAGTCAACTGTTTCTGCCAACGATGTTCGTGCGGCTCTGGGTCCGCAGCTTCCACATATATGATCTTCTCATCGCCATCGGACTAATCACGCTCATCGTGTACCTGTGTCTGCCCTTCCGGTTCGCATCGCACTACGACTACATCGAGGAATCAAAGATCGAGGGGGCTCTGGTGCCGCAGGTGACCAGGAATGTCTCCCTGCCGGAAGTTTTCGAATGCACCTACTCGGAGATCATTGCCGAAAACCGGTTCGTCTACCACCTGGCCCATTACCATGACGCTGTGCAGCGCGGCGCGGAGATCCGTCCTGGCGGCGAGTTCCAGCCGGAAGTATGTCAGGCTCGCTACAGCACCGCCATCATTGTGCCGTACAGGCAGCGGGAGGAGCAGCTGCACGCCTTCCTTACCTACATGCACAATTACCTGCCGCAGCAGCTGATCCACTATCGGATTTTCCTGGTCGAACAGTTCGATCATAAGCCCTTCAACAGGGCGATGCTTTTCAACATTGGCGCCCAGGTGGCTGCGGAGTATGGATTCTCCTGCCTGATCCTTCACGACGTGGACCTCCTGCCACTGAATTCGGGTCAAATATATGCCTGCTCCGAGCGTCCACGGCACATGTGCTCAGCCCTAGATCACTGGCGATTCCGACTGCCTTACCGCGGTCTTTTCGGCGGCGTGGTGGCCATCAACACCGCCCAGTACCAGCAGATCAACGGCATGTCCAATCTGTACCACGGCTGGGGCGGAGAGGACGATGACCTCTACGAGCGCCTGCAGGCCCTTAACATCGATATTTGCCGATTCGCGATGGAGTTTAGTGAGTACACCATGCTGAAGCACAAACCGGAGCGGCCGAATGCCAATCGGGTGGCGCTTCTGAGATCGGCGACTCTGCGCCAGCAATCGGATGGACTCAACTCACTGGTGTACACGGAAGTGGAGCGGCGAATGCACAGTCTGTTCACGCACATCCTGGTGGACACCTGAGTGCCAGTATTTGTTATTGTATTTAGCTTGTAGGCCAATCGTTTTCGTAGTCGGTATCTCGAAGTGTTTTACACTGGCTGCACTTCGCTTCGCAACCGATTAGTTGCCGCCTTAGACAATGCGTTCCGAATCGATCGTGATATCTCACTCACTAGGCTAAGAAGCTGGACGGGAATGGAGGAGTCAAAGCTGTAATTGAAGTACAATGCAGAAGCCTCAGTTTAAGCGGATATCGCCATGTTAAGCACGCTCTGCCTCTGCCAATAAAAATGCATTGAACGTAATCTAATGTTTTGTGGATTAACTTTTAAAGCTCCAATCAGCAGGGTACAAATGTTTAGAGTTGCCTTGAATTTTTGTATCGACACAATCTTTATGACATTACCTTGACAATTGAACTTTGTTACCGCAGTCAAAAACAATGGGTTTTCTTGGTGCATTACTTAAATCCAGCCTGTTTTTGGTCTCTTTCCTGGGGGCCTTGTTCCTGCTGCCGGGTTTACCTCCCACCACCACTTTCCCCTTCAAAGAGTATTTGTAAGTTGGTTTTCTTGAGGTGGTATCAAACCATTTGATCTATGTACGTGCATTTCCCAGTATAAAGCCAGCTAGAGATCTGAATGGAACGCTGGAGCTGAACAATCACTTAAATGGCGCCCGCCAGTTGTGGAAAGATAAAATATTTGGACCCGAATGCCTTATAGTCCACGAGGACAAGATTTACACAGGAATTCACAGCGGCGAGGTTATTCGACTAAACAATGAGGAGTCGGTTCAACCTATCACCAAGATAGGTCAACATTGTGGTAAAAAAGGAGAAGGGGCCATTTGTATCCATAATGCGCTTAATATTCACCGTAGATTATATATTTCACGATGAGTTGTGCGGCTATCCAGTGGGTTTAGCCCTGGACACCCAGGGAAACAATCTTATTGTATCCGATGCATACTACGGCATATGGCAAGTCGACTTGAAAACGAAGAAGAAAACTGTGGTGGTGCCGGCGGAGCAGATCCTTCCTGGCAAGGGTGCAAACCGTCGGGCTAAGCTGTTCAATTCGCTGGCAGTTAGCCGCCAGGGTGACATATTCTGGACCGATTCCTTTTCAGACGACTTTGTCTTGGCTGCGTTCGCCAACCCGTCGGGTCGGTGAGTTCGAACTAAGGAGAGATCTACCAGAGAGATAAGATTTATTGGCTTCCTCAGACTTTTCAGGTACGATCGTGTAAAGAAGACAAACGAGGTACTGCTCGATGAGTTGTCCTTTGCCAACGGCTTGGCCTTAAGTCCCAGCGAGGATTTCATTGTCCTTGCCGAAACAACGGCCATGCGGCTGAGAAAATACTATCTCAAAGGATCTCGAGCCGGTGAAAGCGAAGTGTTTGTGGAAGGTTTGCCCGGCTGGCCGGATAACCTCACTGCTGATGAAGAGGGAATCTGGGTGCCCCTGTCCGTGGCTTCAGATAGTGAGAATCCCAATTTGTTCGAAGTATTGGCGCCCTATCCGAGGCTTAGATCTTTTCTGGCCCGTTTGGTGGCTCTAATGCGACTTCCCCTTCGAGTTCTGAACCATATATATCCAAATGACATTGCGGCTCGTCTTTTTCACTCCTTTAACGATTTGGTCTTCAGGAACGCTCCCAAGCGTAGCACTGTGGTGCGTGTGGATTGGAATGGAAACATTGTGAGATCCCTGCATGGGTTTGACAGATCAGCTTCGGGCATATCCCACGTGCTGGAAGTTAAGGGTCACTTATATTTGGGATCTCCTGTCAATCACTATGTTGCCAAAGTCAAATTGCCCGATGAGGGATTGAAGTCTGTAAAAGGAAATTAAAGAGATTAGTTATGTCATTACGATGGATTCAATGCGATATTTACCATTACAATTGTTTATTGTTCTTATTTAGATGCAACTTAATTTTAAGAACCTTTTGTTTTTTATTAGTTTATTGCACCATAAAACTATCAAATCACATCAACATTTTGTATTTTATTAATAAAATTAAAACTCAAGGAACAAACCTTTATGTTGAATTAACAAGAAATACATGACTTTAAATAAAAGATAAATAAAACTATATATGTCTGTACAATTTCGTCTCTTAGTAATTCGATTTGCGTAGAATTACAATAAGAGCTTATGTGTGGAAGTAAATTAAATATGCTTTGTAAAAAATACGTAGGAGCAATTGCACAGAACATAGTTAGTTGGCTATTTTGTCTAGCTATTACTATTATATTTAACTACATGCGGTCGTTTCGTTTGATATCGATTGCGGAATGTGGCAACGAGCAAGGGCTCAAAAGTCTTGCGTTTAAGTCTACATAATATAATTTAAAACATTACTAACAAACACGCACACAAAAAGACTGACACACTCACACACTTGCACAGATTACATTTTATGTATAGATATATGCGTCAGTGTCCAATGTATCAACACAAATTCTAATCGAAAAAGGAAATCGAATGATATTTCCAGCAAAAATGCTAATACCAAAGATTATTCACACTTAGAATTTTGTGCCACATAAATCGACGCCGACAGTTAAATATAGTTGTCTTGTATATCGGATGTATGGAATATGGATATCTATCAATTGTTATTAACTACGGCTGTCTCTAGTTCAAAAAGTTAAGTATGTCTTGCTGGGAAAGTGCGTTGAGGTTCTGGTTATCGGTTGGCAGCAGCGGCTGTGTCTGCGGCTGGAGCGTGGGTGGTTGACTGGGTTTACCCAGCAGTTGCTGCTGCTGATGCTGCTGAATGGTGTTCAGACTGTAGCCAGTAGGATAAATGTAGTTAACCGTAGGCTGTTGCACCGTGTACATATTGGCACCGTTTGTGTTGTTGGCTTTGGGAGCGCCAACAGAGGGTCTGCCACCAGCGAAGGGATCCAGGTCGTCCAGCGAAAAGGAATTGTTGTTGCTGGCTTGAGGAGAGGCCAACTGATGGTTCATCACAAGGGGATTCGCACTGTGCCAACCATTGTTTGACGGCATTTGTGTAGTTGCAGGTGGCGGAGCAGCTGCCACTGTAGTTGTACCCAGACCAGTGAGGTTGCTTTGCATCATCGAGGAGAGGATGTCGGGCCTGGCTGCTGTCGGAGCAGATATGGTATTGTGCGATATTCTGAAATTACAGACGTTTTTCTTGAGTTTTTGGAGCATTTCTTTGTCTCCATCTTGAGTGAATCCTACTTGAGTTGCTCCCTAGGCTTAGCCGGTGCTAGTGCAGCGCCGATGGCTGCTTTCGGCTGTCCAACAGTGAATCCGGAGAACATGTCATCGTTGATCTTGTTACCATTGATGGACCCGTTGGGGGAGAGAGTAGAGTTCTCCAGCTCGTTGGCCAATATTTCGGAAGCGTCTTTGGGTCTTTGTAAAGTGATAATTAAAATAAAATGCACCTGCTGCACACCGAAATTCGCACTTACTTATTGTCTCTCTGTATGGTGGACAGCTGCTGCAGCTTTTCCCGCTGCTCCTGTTCCACCCGCCCCATCATCTCCTTGATGAGGCCTATAATCGTGTTGAATTGAGCAATGGTAAGGCCGTTCTCCACACTTAATGGTACCAGATAAGGGATGCATTTGTGTGCCATCACGTCCTTTGTTATGCCCAGTTTGGTGTTAGTCATTGCGATTTTATAAATGCCTAAAATACAGGAGAATAGTTATAAAACGATAATTGGTGTTAATTTCAAAGCTTACCAATAATTCCCATAATGATAGCAGGTTCGCGGCTTTGGATCTGCTGCAAGAATGGCAAAATCTCGTCTAGCACAAGCCACTTGTCCAAGTTTTCCAACAACTTGCCGATGGAGATCAGACAGTTAACCTTTACCGACACATTGCTGCTCTGCAGACACAGTTTCTTGATTCGTGGCAGCACGGAGTTCTTCATTGCGTTGTAGTCGATCAGAGTAGAAAATGTTGGAAGCACAGCTAGGCAGAGGTCCTGGATCTGGGGCATGTCGCATTCCAGAGAGCGATAAAGCAGTGGCAGAACACTCTGCTTCACCTCTTCCGCTGGCGTTAGCTTGAGCAGTAGATCCATTTTCTGCATAAAGATCAGCAGAATCTGGATGGGGTCCGTAAGCTTAAAGATCGGCTTCAAGTGCGGAAGGATGTGGTCGCAGTACTCTCGTTGGCTGCTCATCTCCGCAATTAGCAGAACGTTGGGCAGCACAAACGGTATCATTGGCGAGTTGACGAACTCTTTGACGAGATAGGGAAGAATCGAATGCAAATTGACCCGGTGCGGTAGCGTCGGAATGATCTGCGGCAGACCCTTATAAAACTTTGACTTCTGCAGGTTGTCCCACTGGTATAGCGAGTCCAAATAGCTAAGTGTCTTAACCCCGACATCTTGAAAGTAGGCGATCTGCTTAAGCTCATGCAGCTTCGGTCGCAGGTTGGCACTGGGATGCAGCAGAGCTTTAAGGCTTTCAGTCAGCTCGCTGGGCACTGCGTTCATGGGTGGGTACTTTCGCTGGTTCAGATCATTTGCGTAGCGCCGAAAGCTGCTGTAATCACTGCCGAACATCTTAAGGGGTTTGCCGGCATAAATGGTGAAGATTAGTACGCCTGCAGCAAAGGAAGACTCAATAAATACGATTCTATATCTGGTTGCTTAAAATGAAACATATCTTGTATGAAAACGCTTAGTAGCTATTTATAAAATATCTGATCTGTTGACTTATTTCAATAATAGCAGAACTTGTACTTTTATGCGTAAATTATCAACAAGATCAAAGATTTGGCTGGTTATAATTCATGCGAAATTTCATTCAATCCTATCATATAACTAGGTACCTACCCAATGAGAACAGATCACTGTCTGGTGTGTTGACACTGTTCAGGGCCAGCTCCGGTGCTGTGTACTCCAAGCTGGGCTGTGCCAGGACGTGCAGGGATGTGGTGTACTCCCGAAAGGGCCAGTGGGGTGTGCCATCGGTGGCCGGCTGGTTGGCAATGCAGAAATCGAATCCGAACAGCTTCCAGCTGCGGTTCTTGTTGATCACGATTGTCTCGGCGCTAATGTTGCGGTGCACAATCTTGGCGTCTTGGTGAAGGAACTGCAGGCCATCGAAGAGCTGCAGCAGACCGTGTCGAATCTCTACATCATAGAGCTTCTTTTCGGAGCGCACGTTGTCGCCGACCACGTTGGCTAGGGAGGCAAAAACAGGCTCCGTGGCGAAGGCAAGCGAGTCCCGACTCTCCTCCAGCGGATGCTGTACGGTTAGCACGTGAGGATGTCGAATCTTGGTTAGCTGTTGAACGCCGCGACGCAGTGTTTCCAGCATGGTCTCCCTGTCATCCTTCGACCAGCGCTCCAACGACTTTTTCTCGAACACGAAGACGGACACTTCCTGTTTGGTGCTCTTCTTGTGGCCATTGTACACCTTCCACATAAGACCTGGCAGCGGGATTACTCGGTATCAGCAAGCCACAATATGTTCAACTCGCAATGCAGGTAAACTCACCCACTCCGGCGGTGCACACCTGTTCCAGCACCTCGTACTCCCGCGTAACATTGTTCCCGGGCAGAACGCCGGACAGTGTGGACACCGTCTGTACGGCGGATGAGTAGAACTTGTTTATCATGTCCATCCTGGCGCGAATTTGCAGTAACTGCGGCCCACAAGCTAGTGCAAAATTCCTTTTTGTTTAACAATCAATACTAGCGCTGGCCCAACCACTCACGATAGCACCACGCGATATATCGATATGTTTCGATTGCCTGTAAAATGTATTTTACTTTTAAATGCAGCCAATAGCTTGTGCTTTGCTTCATCAATAATGAAATTATCAAATGCTCTAAGCTAGGCCACACTCACGGGTAAATTTTTGTAATAATTCAAATAAAATTCTACGAAATGTGCGCAGTATATTAATTTCTGCATTTTAAAGGGGAGCTTCAGGATTAAACTCAAAGCACAGAGTGTCTGCGAAATGGAAAACTCAAGGCAAAGCAAAGAATCGTCGGAATTAAAAAGGGGGACTTCTGTGGATGATTACAAACTTGCATCGTTAGGTGCCACAAACAAGCACCAGCTGCAGAACACATGGACCCTGTGGGGCGTAAACTACGATCCCGAAATACCGTGGGAGGACATGCTGAAGGAGATTGACAGCTTCGATACCGTCGAAGACTTCTGGAACCTGTATTTCAGCATCGATACGCCATCCAAGCTCAACCGCGGCTGTGATTACATGCTCTTCAAGAAGGGCATTCGCCCCATGTGGGAGGATCCGCCGAACAAGGGCGGAGGTCGTTGGACAAACAGTGTGGATAAAAGGTTCTCAGCCGAACTGGACAAAATTTGGCTGGACGTGCTTCTTTGCATTATTGGCGAGGCCTGCGATCACTGCGATCAGATCTGTGGGGCTTTGGTCAGGATTCGCAAAAATATCAACAAAATCTCCGTATGGACAAAGGCAGACGCTGGCGATGAGGCCGTCCGGGAGATTGGTCACAAGCTGAGCTGTGAGGTCTTGAACCTCAAAGGGGAAAAAAATTGGATATTCTTTCCGCATGGGTCCCAAGATTGAATTTATTATGTTGCATGCATTGCAAGGTATTAGCATCCCAGTAACTTTAAATTATATGATAAATTAGATATTTAAGAACTTCATTATTTTGAATTACAAAATATTACACAAATATTACAGTTTTCTGTACAAATGTAATATTTCACTATTATATTACAATAAAATATTATAATATTACAATATTATATTATACTAAGTATAAACAAAACAAGTACACTGAATTTAATGTAACGAACAGTGCTAAAAGCCCAAATAGACGAATAAACTATTGCACATCCCCCAACGTTTTTAAAAACTTATTAAATGGGCCGGTTTTCTGGATGCCACTGGACAAGGCTGTTTTTGTGCTTTGCAATACGGAATGTGAATTTTAAAGGGGCTTAATTGGTAATTATTTTTGTATTGTTTGTTTTAAATTACGATTACGATATTGCGCTGGCTGCTGGAAGTGCTCTTGGTGGTCTCAGGAATAAAGACTTAATAGTCGCATTTGTATTCCACAGATCACGGATAGAAACAATTTCTCGTTGAAATGGCAAAGATATTCGTCCAAATTTCATATAAACTTCATGGGCTTAAACAATATAGGCTTATATTGTTTATTTATTTATTACAATTCAGTTTGGACTTTTTTGTCTGCACGATTGGATCGTTAACTATCTTTTAGGTCCTCCACAAAGGTGAAGTACACATTTGTGGCAGCCTGCGGTTTCTTGTTGAACACCCAGTCAATCATCAGCAGATATTCTCCAGAGGGAATGGGCGTGGGCAGCTTCTCGGACCTGAGATAGAAGTTCTTGACTTGCTGCAGACCCTAGTTAATGTTGCATATATGAATATATGACATATCACTGGGTTTTGTCCATCAGACTTACCACATAGGGACAGGTGTGATTGATCGTCGAGTACTCCTTGAAGAGCTCCCAAACGATCCGAATCAGGGCATTATTTCTCCGCCTTATAAACTGACAGCCGTCGAAACTGAGGCTATAGAGCCAAGGCTTATAGCCATTGGCCCTCTTCAGCAATCTGGCCTTGATTATGACATCGTGAACCGGATGCAGCAAATTGGCATCGACATTGAGGCAAACCTTATTCCTGCTAACAGCTCGCAGGCGACACAGGCCGAATTCCACCCAGGATTTGTTATAGGACTCACATACTGCATTGGTCATTTTGAAAATGACAGCCTCCTGAAAAGTAGAACACTTGATTAGACTTCTCGTGCAAAACAAACGACATTTACACATTGATAAGGCGGCTGAAGTGAGTGAGATAGCATCCAAATAACCAGCACTCTTTTCATGACTACTTGGCTGCTTAGGAGGAAGTGGTACGAATTGGATGACATTATTTCATTTGTAGCTCTGTCAACAAATTAGTTACTCGTGTCCGTGCAGATAATTATAACATAGTTATTCCGACGTCTATAGACGTCAATCAATTGTTATAGCCTTTTGCCATTTTTGCTCGCCCTATGAAATTTATAAACATTTCTGGGTTCACTGCGCGGTGAATTTGTTGTTTTAAAAGATATATTGTAAAACATGTCTGATACCCTGTAAGACCGACCTTTTCGGCATTATTCGTATTTAATGTGGTTACAGTACGTTCGCTTGGCTCTAACTGTTGGCCATTGGAAGCCTCCTCGTCTAATTGCACTATGACATTGACATTCAAGAATCGAATCCGCACTTGCCACTTAAGATATATGGATATATGGCTCCCTGGCTAATTGCCCGCGTGTTTTTCCCACCTTATTTATTTATTAATTGATGAAAGTCAACATTATTAGATTCGGTAAACAAACAATTGCCTGGCACCCAGCTTTGGAGTCAAAGTCGGAAGTCAAGTGCACGCCAAGCTTCGGAAAATTCGAATATAGATGGATATCTATTATTCGCGTAACATTTTCACTGCTTTTCAGAAATAACGGGTATATACCCTATATGAGGTATAAGTGTTAAATATTTTATTGTTGTGAAATGGAATAAACATTAAAGGCTCTGGATTTATAATTAGATGTGAAGAATGCATTATTATTTAATTAAAATGCGAAGCACATAGACTTATATTTTAAAGTTAATCGCTGTCGGCTATGCAAACGAATTGACGTCAGTTAGTCTCTGATTTCCATTTCAATTAAAGTTAAAGTAAAGCGACAAGGAGCGCACTGTATCTAATTTCCATTCGAAACTATGCTATTTTCGACGAAATAAACGACTGACCACTACCGGGTATCTGGTAGTCGGAAAACTCGTCCATTGTTTACAACTCGTACCTGTTTTCATTAATGGCCTGACTCGCAGCGCAGTCAACACCTGTCAACGGCCCAAAAGCCATGTCCGTGTCGACGTCAGCCACTTGGCCGCTGCCCCTCCGTATCCGCCAGATCCCCCATATCCAACATCTGCCCCATCTCCTCCATCTCCGGTTTCCCCTGTCCGAGCCACTTGAGATGCATTTGCCTATCCCCGAGTGGAATTAATAGATTTTCATAGTTTTTGCACTCTGGCGTGGCACACGAAACGCAATCAATAAGGCACTAGAATGCATTTCGCTGAATCGCTTTGGTGACTGCGTCTTTATGCCGCCCCCATCCCCATCTACCATCCAACCAAGCGGCGATCCCCTGCTCGCCCCCAATAAAATCGCCCGGAATGAAGATGTTGCTCCATGCAATTCGGCGGGTTGTTGTTTGCACGATTTGTTGCCGTGGCCGAGCGTCTTTGAACCCGCTATGAATTTCAATGGCTTCCGTTCAGCCATGTCCATGTGTGTCTTCCAGCCAATGTGTTGGTAATTCTGCATTCTACCGTGACTGATACTTTTATACCCTCGATGGGGCATTTTATTTTTGCATTGAATGGGCTAAGTCGCACATTGCCACAAACCATATTTTCACTCCGAGAATTCCCTCGAGAAGTTTTCCCAGAAGTGTTCCAAAATTGGATTGCTCACCACTAAATTCAGCCATTTGTTTGACTTTGCAATTAGAGAGCAAGCGACTTATTCCAAGATCTTCATATACTGGTAAGAGTCTATGGTATATATCATTCCTTGGCTTCTTCAAGTTGTGAAGGGTATGGCAGGCATAGGTTTCTTTGTGTTTTGAGAACAAATTGGAGGCGTACGCTGCACTGCGTCTGGCCATAAAATAAATCAAGCAGCCCGACACCGGAGTCAATAGTAAATCACGGCTGAAACGGCAAATTACCAGACACTACTGGCCATCATCTCGTCATCGAGACTTCTCCACGAATAATTATGCCGTGACGCGACGAATTTTCCACACACTCCGTATGCCGAATTAGCCCTGGCAATTACCTTTTCGGATTTGCAGCTCCTGGACTTTGAGTTTGATTTGTTTTGGCCGCTGTTTTTTTTTTTCGGCGCTATTTGCTAGTCGATTTGCCAGAATATCGGAGTGGTAAAAAACCCGAATGACTTGGCAATTTGCCTTCGCTATTATCGCGATGACGAAGCTGGCCAGTTTTGGGGGTGCAACCGTTTAGATGGGTCCACGATTTCGGTCCGGATTCTTGTCGCTCAAGAGCGCCAAGGTCAACTTTCGGTTTTTTAGTGCTCTATTTTATGGGGTTCTTAAAATCCGGTTGCGTTTATTGCAATTCGCTTTTCGGCTCGAATGTTTGGTTAGTCCACATGATTTTGGCCATACGATTGCGTCTGGCAATGCAAGCTATTTGACGCTCCATAAACTGTCTGTGTTGAGCATAAAAATAAACACAATAGAACTGAATAGTTTATAAAAACAATAATCGTGGAATGATCAGCTTAAGAAGTATTTTAATTTGGCTCGAACGTATTTCAATGACCTTGAAAATAAACAGGTAGATAGTTAAATCTTTGAGAACTGATTATGCCAGAGAACAATTATGATACAAAGATAACTTTTTAAGCTAATTACTAAGACCAGGTGCGAAAATCAGCGAGAAATTCGATTTTCAAGGTATTGACTCAAAAAGGTAACACTCAGTTGTCTGGGTAAATGTTGCCCTATTTGCTCATTGCAAACTGTCCGTCCGCCTACAAATCGTAACTTTTTATATAATGGAGCCCCGAAATCTGCACAAGTAAATAGGCATTTCAAAGCAATTACACAGCATAAATAGAGGCATCGAACAATCTGCAGGCCATTGTAGCTCGAAAGTGAAGTAATTATACATCAAAAGCGAATCATGTCATTGTCAAGTGTTTGAACAGAGCTGAACAAGATCGGATCATACCTGGAGAGTGCACTTGAGTGGTTTTTGATGGGGGCACCATTAATATGCAGTGTCTGGATCGCGAATATTTCTTGATTATTATTTTAATTTCGTTATTTCGCATTTGTCATTAATGGGCCTTTTGTTTCGTTTTCGTGCAGCGCTTGTGCGAGAGATATTCGAGTTTATAGACTCTTCGAGCTTGGCTCTGGTGTGAGAAGATACTGCGTCGAGATACAGATACAGATGGGATCGGCGACAAAACATGCTGGGAACTACGTGATTGATGGCGGCACTGCGATTACCAGCCAAACAGCTGAACAGTACTCAACTCGACTTAGAATACGCGGCCCAGGCGAATTTATTATAAATGCTGCGATATATGCGAAATCAGTGAAATCTTGTCGCGTCTAAAAAGGAAAATCACACAGCAAATGCAAAATTTATGAGCGAACTACGACGAACGACGTCTCCGGGCGAACGGAGCAGGAATACCAATTGGGCTGGGACTTCGATTGGGATTGGGATTCGTGTAGGGATGGAGCGGATGTGCACTGCACTCGAGGATGAGTCAGCCGAGCCGGAGGTCCGTGTGGGTTCAGCCCTGTCAGACAGATCAAACTATAAAGACGGGGTCCAGGTTCGCCGAATGTCTCTAATTAGCCAGCAAGGTTTCAGAGATCTCAGCTAGTAATCACTTTATTTACCAGCCACAACTTGGGGTCAGCAAGATAATCATAAGCTATCATCACTTAATTAACAAAGGAATTTTTTATTGGAATTGGAACACACGAGGAACTTTTATGATAGATACAAGAACATATAATGCAAAGTAATCCGAAACATTTTCGATGATTCATTTAGCATTTCTTAACACTCATAATGATAGTCCGAAAATTCAATCGATAACTAATATGCACACGCTGCGTATGAGTAATATTTACAGTTTATCTCGAAATATTTGCTGATATTTTGAGCATTCGTCATCTGATTACTACTAGTATAGTTTGGGTATGGGAATACTCAATTTTGAAACACAACTGAATAAGGAAACTGTAAAAGATACTGGCGTAATTTTTGAAAATACAACCAGCACGTTTTGTTAATGGTTTAATAAAGATGCTTTGAACCTTCAGTGCTCCATTTAATAGGATGAATGGCCAGCTGTGAGCTTAGTAACCAACGCTATTTTAACCCAAGTGACCAGCGCTTAAGTGAAGTCCGATGTACATATACCGCAAATATATCGCAAATGCTCCGGCTTTACGAGGCTCCATCATAAAATTGAATCATAACACTGGCAGTGCACGAAAGCGATGCTCAGGTGCGGTAAGTTAGTGCGAGTATGTACATGTGTACACTTCAATCGCCAGTCCAAACTGCGCCACTCAATTTGACTTGATTTTTTTGAGTTTGGCTTACCGCCCACCAAACGCCACCGTCGCTGCCAGCCGCTGAGCCACCAAACCGCTGAGCCGCTGAGACGCCAAGCGCACCACCATCGAGCCGCTGAACTGCGCTGATCCACCGACTGAGAAGCCGCCGTCAGGTGTTGTGGTTTTTGCGAGCCGCAATCGAGCTGAGTCTGTTTTCGTCTGCCTGGCAGCGCGGTTCTTGAACGCGTAACGCTCGCATCGACTTCAAAAATTAGTTTTCAAACCCGGGACTCAATTCACTGGATATACAAAACCGATTCGGTTCGGATCGCGGTGCGCTCCCAGTTTTTTCCACCTGTTGCAACCAATTTGGCATCGCTTTTTTCGCTAGTCTTGTGCAACAGCGCGTGCTGCAGTTGAAAGGCGCGTTTGGATAGAGAATTTATATATATTTCGAAAGTGGCAACGTAAAAAGATAGAAAACCGAGAGATATATCCCTGTGTGCCAGCCAGCAAGATACGTGTTGGCAGATCCACGAGCCCTCCAATTAGCCAGCAATTTGCGGAAAGCCACTCCAATCCAATCCGTGGCCGTGGGATCTGTGCCTGTGCAGCCAGCAAATCGGTGAGTCTTGAATTACATGGGATTATAGCCAATCTGCTCTGCTATCCGTATGCCTGGTAATCGTATGACATATGCCATTACGTATGTGCTAGGCAGTGCTAGTAGTAGTGGTGGTGCTGGTAATGTAGCTGGTGTTGATGGCTTTCTAAAAAAAACATACCCAAATACCCAAAACGGGTTGGATTCGCTCCGCAGGTGCAGGAGGGGCCGACGAAGAACTCATAGCCAATTGCCAGCACACAGGCATTCACGAAAAAATGTGTGAAATTTCATTGAATTTCCCAAATTTAATACACAAACAAACCCACTCGGCAATTGGGAAATAACTCATTGTTTTGCCAATGCAATGGCAAAAGAGTTACGGCTGCCAAAGAATCGATAATCGCCAGTTGGATTATTATATTACTCCCGTGGTCTTTGTGTCTTTCAAACGGGTTTGCATTCAATCGTATGTTATATATGGCCAAACCCAAAAAATAATTGATTAGATTGGGAAAAACATTCATTTACTGGATCAAGAGCAGTTCGATCAATATTTAAATTCCCACTTAGCAGTTCACTAATTTAGCAGAATAAATAATATTATCTGTGACATTTGGTTTTACAATTCCGTGACTAATTGTTCTGTGCTGCCTATCAAAGAAATTACTTAATGCTCGATATTTGTTGCCACTTTTGTAAAAGAAACTAAAAGGCCAGAATAGGAGATTAAATATTTAGAAGATATGCAGGAGCATTCAGTGCAATGTCGCAATAAAAATGTGTTGAATTAAATATTATTATATTACGTAAATCATATTTAAGCTGCGCAGAAATGTGCAATTTGAGGCAGCTTTACAAGCCATTTAAAATCCGTACTCAATTAGGCGTTGTAATTTGGAAATTAAAGTTCATAAAGAATTTAAAGAGTGGACGCCTCCAAGCCCTTTAAACAAATACTTTCGTTGGCCAAATTTAAATGGCAAAGAAATGCATTCAATGAAATATGCATGAGAATATCAACATATTGTGCTGGAATGCAACAGAGTTTAAAAAATCGATTTGTGTGCCACAATTAAATGGGCCTCAAGGATGCAATTAAAGTATCTAACTCTTCTCAAACTCTCAAACTCTTTAATTGAGGCGAGACGAGAAAATGGTGCTAAACTTCATGTCATAGCGATTCAATTAATTCGCAATTTATCAAAAGACTCGTAGTCGGGGGCATTGTCAGTGCCAGGGCTTTTTGATGCGGCCAAACATATTTCATTTGTCCACCACAAACAACTGGCATTCCAGTTCGGATGCGGATGTGGATGGGGATTCGTTGGGAGTTTGGGGATCCGTGGGCGGATGGCTCTGGTGGCCATGTTCCATGTTCCATGTTCAGTGGGCTGACGTGGTGGGGCGTCAAGTGGAAAATAATCGATGATGTGCCCGGGCACAATGCAAACATTGAATCAAAGTCAAATAGCATTAAACTTTTTGAACTTGCGAGGCGGGGCGAACCGAAAAAAATGAAATAATAATAAAAGTTTGCCCGCCTTCCAAGAGGCGTGAAAGCGCACACAAAAAAGTGGGCAAGTGGGGTGGGTATTTTTTTGGGTTCCAGGGTTTTTGGGACTCGACGCTGCAGTTTTGGATCTGCCGCCCTTTCCAGAGATTTTGTGCTTTTCTTTGTTATTTTTTTTTTTTTGGATGGATAAGCGCAGCGTTGCGCAAATATTTGACAAATCCCGCGAAAAGTCTGCTTATGTTGTCACCTCGCCTCGTTTTTTGCCATTTCTATCCAGCAGCGACCAGGAATGGGATAACTGGGATGGGATTTGCAGGGTGACTGGCACTGGGCCAGTCATGCTGATTAGGATTGCACCGGAAGACACTTGCCACTTGCCACTTACCACTTTCAGCGTGCGACAATGTTTTCGAATTGAAATCCGAATCGGAATTTGCATGCGAATACTCGCGGTGTAATTTATATTTCACACTTTGCGCACTTTTCATTTCGCTGTGCGATTTTGTTTATGCAATTTGGCCAACTGCCTGCCGAATGCCAAGACAGACAGCCAAGACAACGCCTCAGACTTCAGGCTGCTGGCTAACGAGTGCAGGCGCGTGTCTGTATCTGTATCTGCACCTCTATCTGTATCTGTATCTGGTGGATAGGGAAGACCCCCGAGATTCCCATACAGCAGGTGAAGGCGAACGTAAATGCGCCAATTTGTATGCAAGCAGCATTAATCGAGGGGTAATCCGGCAGCGATGCATTGCAGCCAGTTAAAGCCCAAGCCCAAGCACAAGCCGAATCCGAATCGGAGTCCAAAGCCAAATCCAAAGCCAGAGCCACTGCGTTTCGACCTGGCCAAGAGGGGCCGTCATTACGTGAGATGTGCAATTGCACGAAATTGATTTGCAATCGATAAATGTGCGAATATTGCTTCTGCTGCGAATTAGCAGCCAAACAGCAAAGTGGCCAAGTGTCCAAATGGCCAAGATGTCCGAAGGCGCTCTTCGCCTTGCATTTTCCAGGCGTGTTTAAGTATGCATAAATAACTCATCGGCCGCCTGACCATGAATCCAATTGGGAACATCTTCATTTAAATTGTTTAGTAGCCGAGCAATGCGGCTGAGTAATGTTTGCATTGTATCTGCATCTGCGCCTCCGGTATCTGCACATTTTTCAAGCTGCCAAGTGGCGACGTTCCGATATAAAGGTATGTTTTGAACACAAATGTTGTCAATTTTAATTATTTTCGGGTGATTCGTATAAAACTTATATTTGTAGATAAAAGTGTTACACTTGTAGCTGTTCATTTGAACACGGCCATATTAAATTCTGCACGCTCATTTAATTAGAGTAATTATATTTGGCACAGTACATATGTAGCTGCTCTGATATGTTTCATATTACACTTATTAATTATTTAACGAGCGCTGTAATATATAATTGTAAAATTCCTGCGGTCTGGATCGCCCACCTGAGTGACAGCCAGTTGATTTAAGCGGAATGTGTTCTTCAACTATAGATGAACCATTGACAAGGGGTTAACCAGAAACAGTGCAATTATTTATATATTTTAATGCGGCATCTGGGCGGAGGAGCATATAAATTATATTGTTGCTGCAACTTCCCTTGCTCGTAATACTGATAAAATTCAAAATAAATCCAATCGCCTCTCTTCTATCAAAAACGCTCCTTGGCCTGTGTGTGTATGTGTGCTCACGCTTTGTGCTGCAAAAATTGAAAAATCAAACACAAGGAAAACCACTCGAGATTCAGCAGTGCAATCGATTTCCAAAGCCACATTGGTGGTGGTACTAAAGCAGTTGTATTGGTAATATTGGTAGCATAGTAGCCACTGACAAGGTCAGCACTTTGGCTTTTATTTGGGGCCCGGCGGTTGTCGTATTCTAAGCAAATCGCAATTGCCATATAGCTGCAGCTATCTACTACAGCAACATATACATTTGCTAGTAGCTCGTTGTGGAATCGTTGTGGAATCGTTGTTGAATCGTTGTGGAAATCGTGGCCCGGCCGTAATACACGTATTAATCTTGCCTCGCTTCTTGTTAGATGTGGCGTTGTTTTTGCGGTGGCAGCTTTGCTTTTGCCTTTTTGCTCAGTGCTTTTGCTTTGCTTTGGCAGCAACAAGTGTTTAATTGCGATAAATGCACCTGACCGCCTTGAGCCTGAGCTTGGGTTTGGGTTGCGACTGGGTTCGGACTGGGTTTGGGCAAGGCTTTCTGGTTCTCTCAGAATCTCTGCTGGCCCACTGGCCAGCACTACGCGAAAAGGTCAACACAATTCGGCTGCAGACCAGCGGCATTGAACATGAACGTGGCCCGAAACTCTGCACGTAAAGTTGCCAATTTTTGTTTGTTTGTTTGTTCGTTAGCCAACGTTTTCGGCCCAATTAAGAGCGGGCCCATAAATTTGGCAGGGCCATTTAAACATAAACCCCGACCGTGTACATCCTGTAACGGCTTTTTAATTATGCATGTCGCTATGAAAGCGTCGCTGCTTTGGCACTTGGCTAAAAGGTCTGCCAGCGCAGGCAACTGGGTCATTACCATGGCCTGGCTTTGATCTTCTGCTGATGGGGCCGTAAAAGACTTACTCCAACAGGTTGTAAAGCCAGTGAATTGTCTTGAATGTAATGTGCCATAAAGACATAAATTACAGTTCGGCCCAGAGACGCTGAATATAGTGGCTTAGGTCAGGCATTTGCTGCCGCTTATTGGAGCGTTTTCAGGAGCACCTCTTGACCTTTGGTGGGATCTAAGTAGGGATGGGGCATCGTATGAGCTTCGTGTTTAGAGGAGGAAGAGTTCCACTTCCACTGGGTACTTAATTACCATTCAGGTATGCGGAAATATATCAGAAATATTCAAGGGTCTTAATTTCCTTTTAAATCGTATGGAAACCCCTTGTAATCTTGAGTTCAACCGCAACTGCACTCAATGACAACTTCATGACTCAATATTAATTGAATTATTCCAATTGAGACCTGATTTGCGGAGTGGAATATTTTTGCCAGACTTTTGGCAAGTCATCGGTTAGCCGAGCTACAGATATTGAAAAATGATTTGCATCATTTGGCAGGCAATAAACTGTAAGATTCGCTATTCGATTTCAATCGAAAATCACGCATGCCGCAGTCAGTGGCTCGGATCTTAGCCCACTTCCACTTCCTCGAGTTGCAGTGGAGCAGAACCCTGGAGTTTAACCCATTGCCGCCCAGTTAACCCATGACTCCGGAGGTGAGTCACGGATGGCAGAACTGCGCGGAATCGAAATGGAATCGAGTGCGAACGCAGAGTGCGTGAAAATGAGTAATAAGGGAAACATTGCCACAAATTGATGCACTACGCAGTGCTACCTTTAATTGAATTATTAATTATGTACCTTAATGAATGCATAATTGAATAATAAACTACGTGCACACGCCCCCACAATTGTTGTTCGCTTCGGCAGCGGAATTACTCGCCTTTTTTTGTTTTTTGTTTTTGCACTCTCTCGACCAGCCACTGTTAACCTTTTAACTTTTGTGCACCGAAACCGAACCAAACCGACCGGGGCGAACCAATGTTTCGCGTAGTAAACATAAGTTGGGGCTCATTAAGTAATCACATGGAATATTCCCGCAGCCAATTAAACCAAAAAGCCGCAAGAGGGGGCTGCGGGGCGGCGGGACTGCGAGTTCGCCGAGATGGATAGACAACATCGCTCACTGGCAGATACAGATACATATAGCGATACAGGCGCAGATACAGATACAGATGCAGTTGCAGCTGCAGATGCAGATACACATGCGAGTGCAGCATGCAGACACCAGATACAATTAAATTCGATTCAGGAAGCATTTATGCAGTTTGCATACATTTAATATATATATGTACGTATATATGTATATGTGTTTCATGAGTGTGTGTGTGCCGAAACATATGCATATGTATTTCCGCACGCACATACGCACGGGCAGCCATAAAACTGCAACTGAAGCTTCTTTGACGGAACATTTTTAAAATGCATTGTAAATAAATAAATCCGGAATTTCTTTGAATGTTTAACTGCTGCGAGTGGAACACCAACTGAAATTTCAGCGGAGTAGATAGTTAAAGTCCAACTGGCGGCAAAGAATTCAGCTTAAGGGAGCAATGTTTTTTTAGAATATTATAATTCATATGCTAATAAAACATTCAATTATTTGAATTGCATATTTGTTTGTAGTTTAGACAACCTTCACTAACGTTTAAACAGCCTATCGCTGCATAAATTATGATTTTCCATCGGCGATTGACACACAATATTGTGCTATTTATGATTTGCATTGCGTAATGCTTAAATGCAATCATCCAATTACAGAAATCAAATAAGTCGCTGCACACTTCGTATAAATCAAAGCGCATTTCCCCATAGCTTTCGGTGCCCCGAGCCGCACATTTTGGTATTATGTCAAAAATAATTCGAAAATCGTAGAAAAGCCGACATCCTTTGTTGTTGTTGCCGTTAATGTTGATGTTGTGCATTTGTAATGAGCCAGCATTAGAGCAATCGGCTCGAATTGGTTACGTTGTCCGCCAATCGAACAGTGCGCCCCGCCACCACTCACTTTTCCAGCCGCCCCCCGGACGGTTGTCAGTTGCACCACATTGGGCAATGCTGTAAAAAACAATTTGCTGACAATTTTCAGTGTTTCAATCAAACTGGTTTGACATAATTTCAGCAGACCCACGAAACGTTGCCAACCTGACAATCGCAGTGGCATTTATTCGGGGAACGGGACAAGTTTCCAGACGTTGATAAACTGGCCAAATGCTTCCATCCCGGCTCCAGCTCCTCCAGTTCCTCCAGTTCCAACCGATACGCAGTTCCAGTTGCAGTCGTTTCAAGACTTTGCCATTTTGTATCTCACAGATGCATAGATACGCTCGTACGTGGAGCGTTTTACACTGTTGCCTTACTTTGTGGGGGATTTTCGGCTTCGGCTTCGTTTTGTTTTGCTTTGGTTGCACAACTCGTGGGGCACATGAACCCCCTTTATTTTTAGCTTCCCACTTCATACGGTGCGTATACGTACTATTGACCGTTGTCTCACTTTCCTATTGCTACTCGATTTCCAAGCCAAAGCTTTGCCACGCTGACCACAACTAACTTTCTGGCTAAAAGCGGAAAACTAAAAAATATGAATGGGCTGGGAGCGATACTAACTAAAAGCCAACAAATGAAACAAATACGAGGAACAGTGGTCAGTTAATTATTCTATTTATTTTGGGTATTTTTCAATATTTTTCTAGTAAACAGCATATAAGAAATTTTGTAGTTTCCTAGAATATCTTTCAGCTAATTTATAGCCAAGTTAAGACGTAAGCATATATATACAAATACATTTAGTGGACAAAGCTTGTAGCTTAAACCATAATAAATAAGTTTTTGTTCGATATCTTTATTATTTTTTGTCACTTTAGGAGGTGTGCTATGACAAGCCTTTCATTTAAATTGTTAAAAACATGTATTATATTAAAGTAAATATTATTACCTCGTAAATGAAGAACAAGTGAAACACATATTCACACAGTTTTTGATTCTCTGTACGAGATACTTTTTCCATAAGAGGTCTGATCCTGGTTGAAATGTTCCACAGATTTCAGACCACTGCCGCCCAGTTCCTTGGCAGCTCACACACTCACTCGTTTGCATACGACTTTTGTGCTGTGGTAATATGTTTTAAATATTTGTTTAAAATATCAAAACGCACGTACGCTGGCCAACAGTACGTGGTATCTAACAGATAGATGTGAAAATAAATGTTGTTTACCCGGCCACTTGGAACCGGGAACTTTTGGAGGTGTGGTGCTGGGCCACTGAGGCACTAGATTCTCATGGCAACTTGGCGACGAGGAAGGGGAGAACACGTGAAATTATGCCCCGCCAGCCGATCCGGACCTAACGGGTTCCGCCTACGTGCCACCGATCTTGCTGGGAATCCGTCTGGTCTCGACTTCGACTCCGATTTCGATTCCCAATTCCAATTCCGATTCGGATTCGATCCCAATTCGAATTCGTTATGATTCGATTCGCAAGCGGTAACATTGTTATGCATTACGCACCCGAAAACCAGCGACGAAATGCGACGTGTGCGCGGGTTTGGTTCCTGTGCCACGGTTACCAATTGCGACCCAGTCCCAGTTTCGAAATCTCCATGCTTTTTCCCCACTCTACGTGACAGCATTTGCCGTTCGACCTTCGTGTGGCATCCAAAAAGGGTGCTTCAATATGGAAATGGGCGAAGAAAGCCCATCATTTGATGTGTGATATGTGTGATTTCTCCATCAGTACACTAAATAGGTAGAACTGATTTCGAGCTGCTTCCGTGCCCTAAACTGAAATGCAAAGTTCAGCTCTGGACAAGGCCGCAACCACAAAACGGTAGCAAACAGTGGGCAAAATAAATATACACTCGAACATCCCCATCCCGGCGGACTTCCTACAATTAACACTTGAGTAATTCGTTGGCTTAGTGCCCACTTTCATTGTCATGTCGAGCATGACCGGTAAGATGAAACCGAACATCGATTTATTAGGTAATGTCTGACCATTGATTAGTCAGCCGGTTGAGCGATTTGCCTGGCATTAACTTTCCATTCACAAATGCAACCAGTGCATGCCCCCAGTTCGGCATAGTCGATGCATGCAAGCGATTAAGCCCATTACACGACTCCTGCCATCGGCCCATTTGACTTGACCAGTCGATGCGAGAGTGGCCAGAACCAATGGCCAGAACTGCTGAACCAGTTACCAGTTACCAGTTGTTTCCAGGCAAATGCCCTCTCGCCTGCAGCTAAAGCTATCGATGTGGCACGGCCAAAGCCATGGTCAGAGCGGATAACATGGCGATCATATCCGTATGCAAAGTGCCTCGGGTCCTCCGATTCAACGGGCAGCAGGCCGCAGATGAGAAGCTGCAATAAAATAATATGAAATGGAATAAAACAAGAGCCAACCAAAACAAGGGAATCTACTATCGCAGGTTAACCCAAAGCGGTAATACCCTTATCAAAACTGGTGATTCTTAAAATAAAAACATAACACTCTAAACAATGAAATACAAATAGCTCTCCAGTTTAAAGCTGTATATACTTATTTGTAAAAATGTTCGATTAATGATGAGTAACCATAAAAATAACAATTGGAGTCAAGAACCTCGAATAGCAAACCAGTTTTTGCTTTTTGTTTATACACTCTGACAGTCTGTTTTTATCTTACAGCTAAGCAGTAACATTAAATGAAGCATGTTCTGGTTATTATCGTAGATGTTGCTGAGCTAGTTAGTATCTCTTAAGTACCC
The DNA here is from genome assembly GCF_004382195.2 of Drosophila sechellia. Taxonomy (NCBI): domain Eukaryota; kingdom Metazoa; phylum Arthropoda; class Insecta; order Diptera; family Drosophilidae; genus Drosophila; species Drosophila sechellia. The sequence goes on along the minus strand of NC_045952.1, from coordinate 27,455,952 downwards.
TTTCGTAGAGTATCGCTAGCACTGCATGCAGACATACGATATTGGCTATATGATATATAATCGAAGTGGCAGGGGACGCAAAAAAATGAAATCCAAGGAGCGGAGTAAACCGAAAGACGATTGTGGTGCCCTTGGAGGGGCTTTTCTGGGTTCGAAGCGAGTGAAAGGCGATTCTGAGCTCACTGAGACAAGAATCTAGCCCATGCTACACTTTAATTCCATAAATATATGTGTGCAAACGCGCTGACTGACTGATTTTGCATTTAAATCTCTTGTTTTTGCTGTTGCCGCCACGGCGATGTTGTCTGTTGATTTGCACAAACAAATTTTGTCAACAAGATTAATGCTAATTGAAGTTTTTCAACTCGCCTCGAGACGAGACCAGTCGATTCCGAAGTCTCTTGTTCAATGAAAGTTTTGGCCAGGGTTCGCCTTCAGCGGAAGTTTGGCCAAGTGCGAAAAGTTACCAACCGAAATGACAACGTGGTGATGATGCTATAACTACGATAATATAATGATTTCTTGGATGCTGGGATGCTGGTCCGGTCGGATAATGATTAACTAGTTGGTGTGATGGCGCTGCGTCTGGCTGAGTTGATCATGACTTTTAATTGGTGAATTTCTCGTCCGAGATTCCATTAATGACCAACTAAGTGACCAACTAACCAACTAACTAACTAATTGCTGCACGGGGAGTGTCTGCAATTAACAACTGTGAAGTGCCCCAGCATTGAACTTACGGAGCTGCTCTTGAATCGCCCGCCCCGCTACAATTATCACCTGGCCAACTCCCCATCACGTCCTCCGTCTGTTTGTGATTGCCCGTTTTTATCGACTTTTGGGGCAGCTATGGGTGGCGCGGAGAACACTGGGCGGGATTGGAGGTCTAGGTCTAGAGGCCACTCTAGAGGTTGCATCCATTCATCCATTTAGATAGTGCCAGCGAAGATTTAAGATGTGAGACTTGGTTAATGCAGATGCCATTGAAACTGATTGGGAAGACGAAGAAAAGAATACTTGAACATGTGAAGTTTAAATTATTATCAATGCGAACCAAAACGTTTGTCCTCAAGCCAAATATGCTCGTTATATAATAAAAATTAATTTCGGTTTTCAAATGATTTCATTCCACTTTTGGCATTCAATAAACTTTATTTAACACTGTGAATATGTTTGATATCGTAATGTCAGTTGGTTTGAGCTTTCATGACTGAAACATTTCAATTAGCACAAATTGGCTTTTCAAATTAAGATAATCTAGTTAATTTCACGAAACGGAATCATAATGAAATAGCCAACCAGGAATTAATCCATTCTCTACGAGCGATTTTGCTCTTTTCGCATCGAGAATTTAAGTGCTCCTCAAAAATTCACTCTGTTGCGGATCTGAATACTCGATGGCTTAAAAATCGCATTTGTTGCTTTCGGCGCATAAAGGTTGAGTGCGGATAAAGTTAATATATCAGCTTTAAAAACGGTCACCAAGGGCGCAGGACGTCAATATGGATGTCCTTTATCCTGCATCCTGCATCCAGCATCCCGAATCCCGGATCCGTGTCCATTTCCATTCCCATCTTCGATTGCATTTGGCTGGGGGATTCATTCAATTTCCATTCGTCATTCAATCGGGCATGCAATTCAGTTATGAAAACCGAGTGCTGCGTTTTTATTTTGTATCTGTGTGCCTGCCTGGACCACACACACACACACGCACACATCGACGCACACACACTCAAATTTGTTTGCATTTATGAATATGTATCCCGTCATAGACTCATTTTTATGGGTTCCTTGTTTACTTCTTTATTTCGATTGCGTTTTTACTACGATTTTCCCTTTTTTTTTGGGGATTTTCTCTGGCCATCTAGGCCCTATAAAGCAGAATGTGGGCGTGACCCATCGGTGGGCGTAATGCAGGCGCAAACACACACACACACACACGGACATAGAGTGGAGCATAACGAATGTTTGGCCAACGTTAGCTCCCCATGTAATCGATTTAATCATAATCCAGCTTTTACTATTTATTGTTCTGAGTTATAGTATAAATATGTATGCGGGCTGCATTAATACAAACACAAAATATTATCCCTCCTGCTATTGTTGTTATTTTTCGCTCCGCTCCGGTCTGATTTTGTTGCTAGCTGACTTTGGCTCCATTGGAGCATATTTATGGTTATAGTATGCATAACTGGAGGCAACCATAAAGTAATAATATGAAAGCGACCCACCCATTCGCCGCCCGCCCACTTTTATCCTTCGTCTACTGTTTCATCGCAGGATTTAAGGGGGCGGAGCACGGAATTCGGGGGCGTGGCGCACTGGGTAGCGGGTAGTGTGCAATCATTGATTTTGGTTCAAGTTAGTTTTTCTTATGCAAATACGCCAGAGCATTTTCCATTCTTACCCTGTCCGCACACTAGCCTATATATATGTATATTTATATGTTTATGTATTTGTATATGTAAATATATATCCTCTCGAGCTGTGTGTGTGTGCCAACGCCAGTGGGCAGGATATTGAAATATCCGGTTTACGCTTAAGTATTTATTAAAAATAAAAAACACAAGCCTGGGCTTTGAATTTGATCTGATCGGAGACCCTTGAAATTGTTTCTGATTTCGGTGTTGCTATTGAAAAGTCTACTTTATTTCAGTTTCAGCCAGGTCGGGTATCTTTCTATGATTAAGTTTCAATGGCTGTTTAAAGTGCTCAGGGTGCTACAAACAAAAGCTGCCACTTGATAAGCCCCAAATGCACAGCATTTCATTTCCCTTTCATTTGCCACATTTTTTATTCACCTCCCGTTCCAATCGAGCATAAAGTCATTTAATATTTATTGAATCAAGTGGGATTTGTTTGGTGGTAACCAGATGAATATGCTGAAATCTTGTTAAGGAAGGCTCATCAAAAATCGAAAAGTATGTTAGCCAGCGGTGTCCAAAAGCAAACCATTTAATTAACCCAATCACGGTAATAACTTAATTATTTAAAATTAGCCAACATTCGAAAGAGCTCTAAAAAGTTATAAAAGTTTCAAATTACCTGGCCGTAAGTACCGAAAACTCGCCACACTTACTCCGCAAAAATAGAGAAGAGATCCCCACGAAAACGTACTCAATTTAAATGCAATAAACAAATGTATATTGCTCCCATTCTGCCATCCTGGCTGTAGTAACTTTCCCAAACGGATTTGGTTGAGAACAATGTTTGCATTTGAAATAAATGAAGTAATAACTTTTATGCGATGTTAAACATTTTTATGCAGTTCGCAAAAGCGGTGCGGGGGAAGCATTTTGCTTTATGGAGATTTTTGATTTGCAACAAGCAAAATAAATTGAATGCAATTTGTGGGCAGCATAAAAATGAGCCAAAACCCATTTCGCCCCCGGTCATTTTTGGGGGCGTGGCGGGGTTCAGGCCTGGGCTCGCTGGGTTGAGTGCATGTATTATCCACAAAATTCGTACATAATTACATGTTTGAAGGAAACTGCTTGTGGCCACGACCAGACACAATTTTGCAATATTTTTATTTTGCTGTTTTTGGTTTGTCTTTTTTGTTTTTCACCCATGTTGTGGGTGCAGCAGCCACAAAAACAATAAGTACAGCATTGGCAATCACATGAATTAACAATGGGGGAAAAATCTCAGAACGGGCAATAGAAATACAATGGTCGAGCAGGAAAAATGGGGAAAATTGTCCGAAGAAAAAAAGGGGCAACAATTTCGCTTCGAGGCCAAAGGTCACCCCATCTGCAAGAGATAAAAAGTAATGAACAAATTGCTACAACAACATTCAGCACTCGTCGTAAAACATCTTTGTGCCACTTTGTGTGTGGGTCAGTGGGTCGCTTATTGTTCTTCGTCCTCGTCTTGGACTGGGTCTTGTTCCTTCGAAATTGGTTTACTCGGGGGCTCTTGGGTTTATTTGGGGGTGGGGGTAACTACACCCGCAGGCAGTAGACTCAATGAATTGGGCGTCACAAACGGCATCGAGGGCTGGGTAAGAAGTCATCGTTTAGCAGAGCATAGCAAATGATTTCCTACGAAATTTGTCACACAGACACACCAAACAATCCGCACGCACAGTGATCCGACTATACATGTGCACGGCCACCGATATAGATACAGCTACAGCTACGGTTACAGTTACAGATACAGATACTTTGACAGTCCGCAGATACAGATACTGCGCGCGGGGGCACAAAGGCGGTGGCGGCTGAAGGAGGCCGGTGGGGCGACAGTAAATAACATGCGCAATGCCAAGATAAAGTGGCAAATGAGCAACACCAACAATGCCACAATGGCAGCGAGTACAGCGAGCACAGCGAGCACAGCTACAACAGCATCATCAGTGAATAACGAACAAAAGCCTTCGTACGTGTTAAGCACTCATTGCTGTCAAACATGCCGCGCACTTGACGAAGAAGAATGTTGGCCGCGACGTATGGGAAAGCGGGCTGGAAGTGCAACACTTGCGACTGATGGCCATCATAGCCAGAGATGCCCGTAGTCAGATCAGCCAGAGATCACATCCTCATCGTACATACATTACATATCCGATATAAGAAGCTATAGAGCTTAGCAACTTAAATTATTAGCCCTGCAATTGAAATGAAGTCCGATAAAAAATCTTCGATGTAAGCATAGTTTACCAAACGTGGTTAAATAGTGGTTAAAACATTGAAATTGGTAGAAAGTGGCTATACACTGAAATAAAACTACGCTGAACAGTCTGAAAAACTGTCATGATCGCCGGAAAAGTAAGCCAAGGTCTAGTCTGCACTTCCGATGTTCGCTGCGTTTGTTTAGTCTTAACCAAATATTGTTACGTGATAAGCCAAGAAGTTACTACAAATGTTCACAATAAGAACCAAATACATAAAGTCTGGCTGTAATTCTTATACCACTTTGGGTATTAACCATTAGAACTTATGTGCAGTAAATGATGATAAGCCAATAAAATTACAAGCTCTTTTGACCAGATCTTAACGTTTGGCAACGAAAAACCAGTTTCAGCCGCGTGCCCCTCAAGGATTTGGGAGCCGCAAAATATTAAAAAATGATTGCCTCGCGATGTGCACGACGAAGTGCTCAGCTCTGAGAGGCCACACCCATTCCACATGCCCAGTGCCCCCTGCCCCGGGGCTCCCTTGCTACATCCCTGAATCCTTGAATCCACGCCCGCCGACACGCATACGCCCCGTGTGACGCGACCGACACTTGAGCCGGCAATCAGGCTCAATCGTTTGGGCCAGGACGACGGACGAAGGACGAAGGACGAAGGACGAGGAGCGGAGCTTGCAATCTGGGGCCGGCACTCACACATTCGCACGTACGAGGGCCGCTGCCTGGAAATGTGAGCTATGCCAGCGCAGAAACAACAAATATAAATCGTTAACAATAAATAATCGTCTATAGGAGACGACATTTGTTGCTCCGTTTTGTAGCTGCCGGATTCCTTTATGCATTTGTAGTCGTATTTGTAACACAATTGTTTATGCCACTGCGGCTTGTTGTTCCCTTTGCCTTTGTTGCTTTGTTTTTATGGCCAGCCCAGCACCACCCACCACCCACTGCCCACCAAGCTCCACAAGCCAACCACCACCCACCGCCCATCGCCCATCGCCCATCAACTGGGCTATGGAGCATAGTTTATTGTTATTTTATTGGGGAGGGCCCTCTTTTAGGCTTTCGCGTGCTTTGTAAATAATTCGTGCTCGGCGCGTTTATGACGTGATTTCTTAACCGTTTACCCCCCTCGTGCTCCGCTCCTCCTCCCGCTGCTTGGCCCCATCACCCAGTAAGTGGGTCGAGCCCTTGCCACGCCCCCTCACTTTAGTTCCAGCCATGTCGCATGCCACTTCGAGCTCAAGAGGCTGCAATTTCAATTTGCGAAGAATTTCCATTATGACTACTCACTCCACTGATACCCTTCACCGAATCGGGTATTCTTGGAAAGGGGACTTCAATTGGAACATAAAGAGACTGGCTTGAATAATTAATAAATAAATTATGCTTTCAGATGGAATAAAGATAGGCAGTTCGAGAAATGAAATTAAGTGCAATAATCAAACTGGTAATGGGTATCTCCTAGTCTATGCAGCACTGTATTTTCAGCAATTTTAATATGTGACTGCATTTCAAAAAGCTTCAACTCTGTGAGGACTTTGTTTTAGTTTAATTGGAAAATATCATACGTTATTTATATGTATGCAGAAACAAAAATCAAAATTACATTCAATTATAAATTACGCGAATTGGGGCGGCGAGAGAGAGGGAGGCGGAATGCTGGGGAGAGAGGGATAGAGATAGCAATTGAAAACGATTTAAATGTTTGCTTATTTATTAGCGCATAAATTTGTTTTTGCATAATATTTTTGCTGGGGCCTTTTGTGCATTACATGCCAAATGATTGTTGTTGCATTGATTTTTGCCGTGATTTTCGCCATTATGGCAGCAAAAAATCGCGAATGAAGAAAAAATAAACCGATTAATTAATATAAATTATAGCGGAGCGCATTTAATTTATTTATATTTTTTTATTCGCTACGCTACTTTTTTTGTTAACGCCGATTTTGTAATGTCGTGTTGCTGCCTTTGTTGTTGTCATTGATAATGAGCGAATTATGTAATTACAATTGGCAATAGTGTGCGTGCTTATGTGTGCATGTGTGTTTGTGGGTGTGCGTTTAGGGTTTCCACAACTTGGAAAAAATGGCCATAAATGAGCAGGTGTAATAATGGCGCAACAAAAAATCGAAATTAATTTAGAAATTGTTCACTGCCCTTTTTGTGCATTGTTTATGGTATGAAAATTTTAAATTAACCTTAAATGTATATTCATTATAGCTGGAACGAAACCAATCAAATTAAAATAAATCATAATAAAACGCAATTAATGTTTAATTAATGAGAATTCAATTAATCGAGCGGCCCGATTGAATTGTTTTGCCCCTAATTCGTAGAGGCTTTCAGTTCATATGATTCCATCTCTTAAGCTTTTAAACTATGAAATATGAATTCATATTTTCTGAAAATGAGTTAAATCAGCAATTGAAAAACCGTTAGGGGTAATATGATTTAAATAAACAGTAAAGTAGCTCGGTTTCCATTCGGTAGCCCAATAAAATAAACCATTTGGCTTTGAGTTACTGACAAACTGTCCCTTGGGGTCAAATTCATATTTAACTGCACTTAAACCCCATTTCGTTGGATACATTTCACCGATGATGGCTCTTTGGGCCAGTAGCTTTGGGTGGCAGTAGTGGCTTTGGCTGCGTGCAGATGAAGATTGGTAATTTGCCTATTCAATTTGGCTTTGATTGCCGCTATGGCCATGCGAAAATGCGAGTATGAGGCAATTGCTTGGCAATATTTGCCTGGCCAATACATAAACGTTATTGCCAGCCACACACCATAACCGAAACTATAGTATTTGGTTAAACGCTCGAATTGGCCGGCAGCTCAGGTGTGTCTGGCTCTGGTTACCCAGAAGGCAGGGCATCGGGCTGGGGATGGATATTGGGATCGGAATGCAGTGGTGTATCTTGCGGGTTTTGTGACGCAGGCGCAGCTCCCCCAGCCGGAAAGATATGTATGAACCGATAGCACTCGGAATATATACTCAAAGTGATATCTGTGCAAGATCCAAGACACGTTGCCCCGCAAAGTTTCATTAATTTAATTGCCGCAAATGTTTGTCACTTGTGTAAGATTTGTAATTGGATATTCCGAGTTCGCACACGTTCTGCTCGAAAGATACGTGTAATTAGCATTTTCCAGAAGCTTTTCGCAGGGGCGGATTGTCTGGAAACCTGCAGTTTGCTCAATGCAAACATCGGACGCTGGATAAAGTCGTTAAGACACCGCGTTTCGCCAACAATAGCTAAACTTCGCAGTTCCCATCGACTGACTGCAATTATACCATCGGCGACCCACTAAGTGGCATCGCACACACATATTATCCAAAGGTCGTTCTGGCTGCGGGTTCCAAGGAAACAAAAAGGAAAAAAAAACTGCGGAACATGCCCTAATCCCTGTTTAATGGGGTCTGCTGCCATCAGATCCCATTGGAAAGATTCATTTGAGCAGCTGTTAATTGGCATTGGCTGCGCCATTATGCCACCCGGCTGGCCATCAACTAGACGCTGTCACAGACCACTCAATTTCAATACCATTGCGGCTCATAAAATGACGCATCAATATAATCAAAATTATCATTACCACCAGCGCTGAGTGGCCTGGGAAATGGAGCCCGGCAGCTCCGAGATGGGAAAAAGAAAAGCGGTAGTCGGGCGAGAAGCCACAACGGCCACGATGCATAAGCGACATAAAAACTATAATCAATATCCATATCCATTAGCGTTATCGTATCAACGAACTCGAATAATAATAGCGTACATATGTATGGATAGCTACCGCAGACGCAGCGAGGACACGACTGCTGTCCGCAGTCCACTGTCCGTTGTCCCGACATCTATACGGACACGGACCGCGATACGGACACCGGCACTGCCACTGGATGGGATGGCCATGCCCATGCCGAGCACGAGGATGACACCCCGTGGAGCTCCTGTCTGCCCGCCCATTTGTCTTCACGTAATTATCTTTTAATAGATTTAACGAACACTTTTCGCACCGACTCTTTGCTTGTGTGTCAACTCAGTGACAACAGCAAAAGCAAAGCAACAACGGTATTAACAAATGGCAAAGAATGAAATCGGCTGAGCGCAACTTGTGTCGGCCTCAACGAACTTTGAATGCCTTACGGAAATAAGATTATTAGGTTTAAATAATCTGAATTAATTGGTCACACTTTTGTGGGAATAACTGTGACACTATTCGAAATAATTTCTATAACTATTTGCTTACAAAGTAATTGAAAGTGTAATCTAATATAATCGCAGTAATTATACACGGAAAATTGCTTTAATAATCATTGTAAACACTGGAAGATGCTACCAAATGTGGGTCACAGTCATGGCCACCTGGCCATGGAAGGGTATACCCGGTGCATCGGTGGCAATATACATGCGAATATATATACTATATAGCACTATAGTCCCGACTCCGGACCCAGTCAGACTCTCAGACAGGCCAAAGCCAACGGAAGTCGGAAGTTGTATGGCACATGCGGTGGTCGTGGCGGTTGCGATGGCGATGGCGTCTGCACCACTGGTAATGGCGATGCCAATGAGGCGAGTGGTGGGTGGGTTGGTGGTCTGGTGCTCCTCCTGGGCAGCTCCACACAGAGAGGGCGATCGCCAGCGACGGCCATGCTTGGCCATTTCCATTTTATGGACTTTCAAACTGTTGCTGTTAATTATTTCTTCTTCTTTTAATGTGGCCACTGGTGTTGGCCGCAGTTCTTACTTATGCCGCCCCCTTTTGCTTGCAGGACCTTTTCTCGTCCTGTTAACGATGTTGCCATCGCCTCCGTGGGCTGATGATGATGCCGCTGCTGATATTATGCGCCACTTTCCCCGCTTTCCTCTTTGCATTTCGCGGTCTTGTGGCCGTTGTTTGCACTTTTCCACCATTTTACACTTTATTACAAAAGCATTAAATAAAATTTCAAAGCAAATGAGTCTCGTCAAAAGTGTTCGACGAGGGTTTGGGTTTTCCGAGGCCGGGAAAAGCGAAGGAAATGCGGGGGAAAGTGGGCGAAAGCCGGCGGTTCTGATGTAATTTTCGATTCGCATTTGGGTGGTGCGAACAGAATTCCATGGAAATAAGCAAAGTGGTGCAGTCGCTGATTTTTGTTTGCTGTTGGCCGCGTTGTTCTTGCTGCTGTTGTTGTTGTTGTTGCTCTCATTGTTGCCGATGTTATGTTGTTGCATTGCTAACCGGGCTGATTCTGCCCCACTTCCCCACCCAATGGGGTGCACTTGTTATTGTTGTGGTTCATACTTTTGTTTTTCGGCCCATTGTTACCCGAAAAGTTTTTCGCGTTGTTGGTGTTGCTGCAGCTGCTGTTGTTGTTGTTGTTGTTGTTGTTACTGGCGGTGCAGCAGCAGGCCGGCCAACAACAACAGCAACAATTACAACAACTACAAATACCGGCAGTCTGGTGCACCGCACGCAAACAAGCGCCAAAGTAAAAGAAGTACCAGAAGCGGCAACAACGAGCCCCACAGTGGTTAAATATCTGCACCAAAGCCTTTGCGAAAATAACTTTGCGTTATAAAAAGTTCGGAAGGAACGAGCCAACTTACTTTTACATTTGGAAAATACGCAGGGGGAAAATGCACTGTTGCAAAATGTATCCATAAAATAAATAAGAACTACGATTATGAATCAAACACATACATATTAAATTATATAGAAAAATACATATAAGCTGTATCCGTTAGTCAAAATATGCATATTTTAAATCGAAAAAAAGTTCAGCATATAACAACAATAGTGGTACATAAAACTGAGATTACAATGTTAGAAAAAAATTCAAAAACTTTAAAGATATGATAGGAAGGAACTATGCATATGAGATTCTTATAAATATATTATAGTTGGTAGCTGATTTCTCCATCCTTCAAGTTGATCCCACATCCAGGTTTTTACCCACTTCCTTGACCAATTTGCCCCACTGTGCCGAACTGTTTCAATTAGCTGCGCTTCGATGTGCATTGACGATGGAGTTTCGGTGTCGACAACTGATGGGGGGAGATGGGGCTATGGAGAAGTATCTGCGGCTGATACTTAAACAATGTATAAATTCGTCTACAAAGTCGCACCCCTGCACCCGCACCCATCCCCTGGCCCTGTTGCCGTTGCCCCTTTTCACTGCGAGAAGTTCATTCAGTGCGTACAGAACGTACAGAGTACCTTTCGTAGCATTTCTGTTGCATGGAGCAATGGCTGGTCGGATGGACAGACGGATGGACGCGCTGTGGTCGTCAACGTGGTGCAATCAGCTGCAGTGGCTTTTTGGCCGCACTGCCAGTTAGCCAGCTAGTCGAGAGTTGGGTTGTTTCTTTTTTTCTTTTTTTGGCGGCAGCGAGGTGGAGGAGCAGGGAGTACTAGGTGATATCCACTCAGTTGAACGGAGCTGGCAGGCTGCCCGGCTGCCTGGCTGCCTGGCTAACTAAGTGTCCCTGCTCGCCCCGGGGAATCCCCGCCTTCTGTCATTGGATTGCAGTGCGCTGCTTTCGTCACTCATCCGACTGAGTGAGCGCCAAGCCAAGCGCGAGTGGTGTAAAAGCTTCTCAATTGGTGTGAAATGCAACACCCAGCGGCCACAGAGGAACTGCATCGGATCGGATGAACTGGCCAACTGGGGGAGTGGGTGGTGTGTGGTGGGTAGTGGGTCGTCGATGGTGGGTAATGGGCAATGGTTAATGGGTAATGGGAGCTGCTCGGTTTCCATTTGCAAATATGGCAAATATGGGTTAATTGTGCGAGACTTTGACTGGCGCGAAATTATTTAATTTCCATTTTCATATCGAATTCGAGCTGTCGCGGTCGCTTTGTCATCCCAGCCCTTTGCCTTCCTTTTGGGGTCTCTTTGTCTGATTCCGCCCATTGTTCTTGGCGCGTTGGTTGTTTGCTTGTCGAGCATTTTACACGCAGACAGTGCGCGCCGAAGGTGTAAAGTCATTACAGGAGTTTTTTTGAATTTTAATGCTTGCAAACAAGTGGGATACATATCACTAAAAAATAATATAAAAACAAGTAAAGCGGTATTTGCTTTAATTCGATTTCATGTAAGCTTTAAAGTACTTCAAGGCAGAATGGATAGTAATTATTTAAATGAGTACAATGTAGTAGCCATTGTAAATACTACAGTTTTTTCACGCCCTAATCGCCTTGTAATTTTAAAATTATCCAACCTGGTCACCCATTTACATAGCTAATTAACCAACACCCACAATTACATCGATAAATTGGCGCTATAAAGGCGATTTCTGAGTCTAAATACCTGGCTCGAATGAAATTGCTGGAAATACGGTTGTGAAACACACTGTACGGGTTCTGTTTGTTCTGCCCCCGCTGCTTTTGTTGGCTGAGATATCCGACTGCGGAACAATGCCCTCTGAGCTTTGATTACTTTATCATTTTCGTTCCGGATTTCGCGACTCCAACGGCGGGGTCTGCCTTTTCGGAAAACTTAATTCAATTGACCGATGCCTTTGTTGTTAATGCTGCCCTGCCTGTAATTATCACCATTAGTATGTACTAACCACCAAGGCATTCAGTTTTCAGCATGGCATGTGCGCATTTGAACGCAAATTTCAGGCGTCATCGAACTGCCAATGTCTGACATTGGACACTCGAATCGAATTGGAACTGAAATTATACAATTGTATACACATGTGAGTTTAAGTAACAGGTTGCATTTCCCTGCAAACGGGTTGGCTAAAATATGCGGGTCCAGTTCGAAATTTCAACTTCAAATAGTTGCCTACTTCAAAGATTCGGGTTCTCATTTGTTATCGCAACTTCAGCAGCTTCATTTCGCGCTGCTCTAGCTTTCGAAAATTTGAATTTTATTAAATTTTTTCGAGTTTGCTTCGTTTTGGTTTTGCTTTCATACCTGGTTTTCTCTGTGTTTTTGGCCTGTGTCAACAGGTGCGTCTGGCACTTCATTAGGAATTTCCCTGACGCGCTCCACTCCTTCACTCCGCCATGTCGCCATCTCGCTCTCTCCGACTAGCCCTTTCTCTGTTCCGCCTGCTCTGGTCTGCCAGGAGACGAACAAAGTTTTAATTAAATTTCGAGCTTTACTGGAGCGAAATTTACTTATATATATATTTGATTTTTAGTAGCCAAGAAACAGTCGCATGGCCACCGCTTTGGGGCTCTTGTAATTGGCTTTATGGTTTTCGCTTCCCATTCATCTAGCTCGAATTAAAGGAATAATTTCCCCAAACTTCTGTTCAGTTTTCTGTTCTGTGAGGGGGGCGGTGAACTGAATGGGTGTCCAGATATTCAATTAAGGGATTATCTGTGTCGCTGAAAGCGAATGAAATCGCACTTCTTTTCACTATAAATTTCGTTTTAAAGTGGGTGGCACGTTCTCCTAAGCGGTTTTACAACTGATTAGCAGCTTGCTTTATTTAGTTTAAAATTCTTTAAATTTACGCCAAATGGTTTAATGAACTTATGCGATCTGATTTACTGTTCAAGAATTTCCTGTTTGTACCCCAATGTAATCCCATTTACTTTCTCATCCTACAGGTAATCAGAAATCATTTATCCGTCCGAGATGGATGATCCCAAAATAATGAACATTATGAACGGCATGAAGTCGCTGGAAGATCATTGTCAGCTCATAAATGACGTGAAGGGTAAGTGACCAGTCGACAAAAAAAAAAAAAAAATGAACCAAGTGCAAACAAGAATTCTACCCAAGATCAAGTACCCAAAACGCAAAACCCCACCGCAAGCCCGGAAAAATAAAAGGCATTTATGTGAAATATTACATTAGCGGGGGATGACTGCCTGCGGGGGAGAGTGACAAGTGGGGGGAGCGGGGTTTAAAAAAAAAATGTGTTGAAATTGACAAATTATGTGACAGACTTTTTTTTTGTCTGTCGCCCACAGAATCCGAAGCGCCAACAACAATTGTTGACAATTCACTCAAAGTGGGCACCCCCTCCCTGTTGTTGTTGTTTTTGTTTCTCGTGGTGCCCCAAAGGGGGGCTCATATTGCTGTTGTTGTTGCTGTTGCTTCAGCTGTTGGAGTTAGCGTTGAACAAATGCCCCAAAGCGCTCGAAGAGCTTTAAACGCCGCACTCGAAACTCCCACTCGAGTCACTCCAAGTGAGGCTCAATTTCGCCGCGTCCACGGAACAATGATGCCCTGGGTAGCTGAGTGCTGTCGTTCTGATGGCTTTTGGATGTGGAGCGGTTTTGGTGGGTGGAGGGGGGCCCTGCCACATATCCACACTTTCACATTTTCAGTCTGAGGCTGGTGGAAGGGGGCGCGAGGCGATGCAAAGTGCGCTCGAGTTGCATTTAAGCCAATTAGCATAGGTAAACAAAACATTTGAGTGAGCCAGCCAAGTGCCTGTGGTTGAGTGCGGCCTCGGGCCAGGAATCCGCTCCAAGGAGGAGGTGGTGCTGGCTCGGCATAGCGGCGGCTTGCCGTGGGACAGGAGCCGTTTTGGAGCCGTTCGGTGCTCGGTGTCAGCTCTAGGTGTCAAGTTGTATTTGTATGAATGTGCTTGTAATGCCTCAGCCGGAGGCAAATGGACGAGGATGAGGGAGGGGCCGGCGGCGGCGGCACATCCTGCTCGGCAATGTTGCATTTATTATGCAATTATCAAGTGGCAATTGTGCCTGGGTATTGGGATCTGCGGAGGGGATCAGTGTGTGTATCTGTGTCTATGGGTCCCAGTTCTCCAACTGACAGTGATTTACGCCGACGATTGGCAATTAGGCGGCTCGAGATGAGGGCTAAGGCGAGTTGGGCCATCTCAAGATGAAATGCCATTCAATTGAGGAATGTGCAGAGCCCTTGCACGCAGAGAAATACAAGTGAAATTAAATCAAATATATATTAATTAAGCTAGATATTCAATCTCACTAATTAGGCATTCTCATGATGGAGGTGAGGTAGGAAGTGTTGTCCCGATGAATTTGTGAATCAGCTTTGAGCTAGCTAATAAAATAGTTGAAATTAAGCTATTAGATTCCTTTAGAATCTTCATTTGGATAACCAACCCCCCTTTTTTGCCAGTGCAGCTGGCCACACACGTGCAGCATATGCAACTGTGCGTGTGCGAGTATTTTAGGCGTGTGTGCGTTTTAGACAATAGATGAATGGCTCGACGAGCTGCTAACTTGCAAATATTTATGAGTGGCCCAGCAAGTGGCAGGCAACGGCAACCGATGCCGCAAACAACAATGTGGGCAGAGATGGATGGCCTCCGCTGTGGGTGGCAGGAGGTGGAGGGGGGTGGAGTTGGGTGTGGAGGATTCCTAGACCCATTGGCAGGCGGCGTTGAAACGTCAAGTGTTGTTGCCGTTTTGGCACTTTGGCAAAAATGCAGCCAGGAGCTAACCTCGTGCCCTCCCAACTATTTGAGTGTTTGTGGGTCTATCCTGTCGTCCTGCGATTGTGTGTGTGTATAAGTGCTTGTGTGCTTGTGTGCGTGTTTGTGTGTCTGTGTGGGGCGTGAATTATGCGGAATTGAAGTGGCATTTGATGCGCATTTAAATTCGTGACGGAGCTTCAAGTTGGTGGCAAACAAACCGAACCGAAGCGAAGCCAACTGAGCAAACAGATGGTTTTCGGTTGGGCGGGAAAAAGGGGGCCAGGAAGGACGCCCCACTGAGCCCACCATCAATGATGCGCATCAAATTGGCTAATTGTTTAATGACTGTTTGCATTGATCTCTTCCCCAGACGAGTCGCCCATGCAAATGTTCTACAAGGACAAGGGCGTCTTCCTTACTGGCGGCACCGGATTCTTTGGCAAAAGTAAGTTCCACTCGACTCGCAGTACGTGACTGGAATGCGGACCACATACTTACCACATCCCATTCCATCTCATTTCGTCTCGTGTCCCCAGTTATCATCGAGAAATTGCTGCGCGTCACGGAGGTGGGACAAATCTATTTGCTGATACGCACCAAGAAGGGCAAGGATGCCTTCGCCAGGATCGAGGATCTGTTTAACGATCCGGTAAGTGATGGAGACCTGCAAATTGTTTTCTCTCTCGCCCTGGCTAACTAATTTTAATTTCTCACTGTTTACAGGTCTTTGCCAAGATGAAGCAGGTGAACCCCAAGTACCGCTGCCAGATCACCATCATCAGTGGCGACTGCTCGCTGCCTGGACTGGGAATCAGTGCCGACGAGCGGGAGACCATCATGGAGAACGTCAACATCGTCCTGCACAGTGCGGCCACCGTGCGATTCGATGAGAAGCTGAAAATGGCCATCGCCATCAATGTGCACGGCACCAAGGAAATCATCAAGCTGGCCAAAGAGATTGTTAACTTGAAGGTGCGTTGGATGCAACATATACTATAATAATCCTATTATTACATTTGCTCCCCTTGACAGGCTCTCGTCCACGTCTCCACAGCATTTGCACACTGCAACATGGGGCACATCCAGGAGAGATTCTACAGTGGCACCATGTCTGGCGAGAACGCCTTCAAGCTGAGCGACTGCCTCGATGAGCACACCCTGAACACCCTCACGCCGACCATCATCAAGGGGTATCCGAACACATACACCTTCACCAAAGTCCTGGCCGAGAATGTGGTGCAACAGAGCGCTCAGAATTTGCCAGTTACCATCTTCAGACCCGGCATTGGTAAGATCACTCTACTACACCTCAAGATCATTATCAAATTGAATTACTATGATAATGATACATTAGCTCAGGGGCCGCCCCTGCCATTAAGTTGCACGTTGTGCAACAAGTTTTTTTTAGTAGAATTAAATAATACGTTCGCTTAGCATTCCGAAGTCATCGCTCTGTAATAAAATCATTCATTAAGCAACTTACGTTCTCCGCACTTTTTTTTATCAATATATTAATGATATGCTTGCTTGAAACCGGTTTTTGAGGGCGCTTCTTAGCCATTGACGTAAAAAAGATTTGAGATCTTGTTTTATTAAATATTAAAATATAAATTTAAAAATAAATTTCGCTTCATTTACAGTGATCACCACTTACCGCGAACCGGTCACCGGCTGGATCGACAACATGTACGGTCCGTGCGGAGTGATCGTGGGAATTGGATCCGGAGTGCTGCGGGTTTTCACGGGTGACATGGACAACAAGGCACACATTGTTCCCGTGGACATGTGTGTAAATGCTCTGTTGGCCAGTGCGTGGGATATAGCGCGGAACAAGTGAGTGCAGACTGGAAACACTAATTGAATGAGTATATTTAATTACCTAATTAATTTTTGCGCAGATACGAGACTCCGCCGATTTACAACTACGTGCCGGATGCGGACAACATGGTCACCTGGCGGCGCTACATGGAGGATGGCTTCGAGTACGGCTGTGACATCCCGATGCGGAAGTCCATCTGGTATCCGCGTTTCACCATCGTGCCGCACATGTGGCAGTACCACATCCTGTGCTTCCTCTACCACACATTGCCCGCCCTGGTCATGGACGCCATCATGGTGATAATTGGCAAGAAGCCCAGGTGGGTTTACAATTTATTTAATTTAAGCATGCTCCAACTACTTGAATTGTTCACCCACAGAATGATGAAGATCTACCGCAAGATACACAAGCTAAGCAATGTCCTCAAGTACTTCAGTTCAAACGAATTTCGATTCGACAACGATAATGTCAGGAAACTCACGGAAAAGCTAGATGATCGGGATAGGCGGCTCTTCGCCTTCGATATGCGCGATCTGGACTGGACCAATCTGTTCCGCGTCAGTCTCTACGGACTGCGTCTGTATGTGGTCAAGGATGATCCCAGCAACATTCCCGAGTCCATCAAGCGCTACGAGAGGTAAGGTGGATCCTCATATCGAATCTCCTTATTTTACCCAACTATTTATCTTTTCAGGTTGAAGGTCCTGCACTACACAACACTGGCTGTTTTCTACGCGTTAGCCGCCTGGGCGCTTTATGCCCTCGTCAAGCTCTTCTTATAGGATCCTTTAACTATATCTATCTTTCGTATCCATTGTAGGGCATATCTTGAACTCCCCAGTCTTTCGGTCAAGCTCGTAACACTTTCGTTTCCAGTAGTTGTTAGTTCTAGTTGTATGTATCGTATATATCGTTTGTATGTTTGTACCATAACCATATGCCCATAGTCATATGTTTGAAACGCTTTATCCGAATCTTGTATAGCTTAGTTCGTACGTCTCTAAATGTAAATTTGCAAAAGTTGATGGCGTAATGTGGATGTAGATGATCGATTACAAGTACAATAAAAACTGCTTCACATTTTGTTTGGGAAATTCATAATCCTTTTATTGGGCTAACAGGGACAGCCAAGTTGACCTGTATTTGATAATTAAGAGTAAGCTTTCAAGATGTTCTTATCATTACAAAAGTAGGTCAAGTTTTGAAGCAAAGTTGAAAAGCAAACAAATATAGAAAACCATATTAAATTAAACTACACTGTTCAATTTAAGCTGAATTCCATTTCATTACTGCGAGCATTGATTTCTTAAATTGCTCACCAGTGCGTATGCTTAATAAATGTGGCTGACTTTTAAATACACGTACTTTTCGGTTGCCAGGACAATTTCACTCAACCTTGTTCTCCGCCCGGTTGCTACATACTTATGACTCCTGCCGCTGCGATTTCTACAGGATCAAGTGTCGGAGAGTTTACAAATTGACTGACAAAATGGGCAGAGGCGCAGGACGAAGGAGGTCGGGAATGAGCACAAATTGAAAACAATAAGATTTGTTTGATTTACACACCAGCTTAAAATCGGAATATTTTATTGCATATTTGCAGGCGTGTTTGTGTGAGCAGTGGAAAAGAGTCGTAAAAATAATGCCCAGAGGTAGTTTATCAAATTGCGAACAGCCAGCAGTCCGATGCAAAAATCCTGTAAGGCGCTTTATCGCTTTACGCTCGCACACAAGCACATTTTTTCATTCTCCTCTCATCCTTTTTTTTTTCTTTTTATTATTTGGCTCTGTGTGTAGGTGTGTGTGCATAAATAAATCCGCACATGTATCGTATCGCTTTGCGTTGCAGCACTCGCATTCGTATGATTTCAAAATTAAAATCACAGCATAACCCAATCAGCCTCCACAGTTTCCGTGAAGCCAAAGCCAAAGCCAGAACCTGAAGCCTGTTCCCCCCGCTCCAGGACCTTCAGCCTCTCCAGCTCGTCGTGGTCCTCATTTCAGGACATGCTTCCCGGGCCCCATGCCACATCACTGATTTCCCTGCCCCCCTTCCCTTCCTTCGGTTGCTCACAGCTCATTCCCAATACAGCCATAAAACTCTCGCATACTCATCAAACATACACGAATAAGTAAGGGACGCGCTAGGGCCAAAGGGGTGGGTATCCTGGCGGCGTGCACTGAGAGAAATCCCTTCACCATGTTAAGAGGAGCACTAACTTCGTGACCATCTGCACTTGTGTAATCTCCGAAAAGTATTCTAGATTTAAAAGTGTTTCATCCTGAAATTATACAACCTAATATAATCTATGGTTTTTAGAAGACTAAACCCAACTTCTGAACTTTTAAATTGAATTAAGCTGTAGCATGAAACCTGAAAACCCACTTTTTCGGCCAGTGTGCCATTAAACAAGGAGCTGGGCGCTTGGCGGTTGCCTTCGCACATTCTGTGAAAAATGTTTGTCAAACCGCAGCGAGCGTGGCGCGCAATGATTGAAGTCGCTGCCGTGCGGATTCCACTGCTGCTGTTGCAGATGTTGCTGCTGCTGTTGCTGTTGCTGCTGCTGCTGGCAAATCTTCCATGTAGATTTTTCAACAGAAATTGCCACAGCGTTGCGGCGCACTGTACCAATTAAAGTGAGCGTGTGACTGTGACTTGGAGCATTTCGCAGACGAGACCATAACTCCCCGATATCCGGCTGCTGCATTAATATATGGCCACACACACACGTACATAGCTGCTTAAATATATGTATATGTGAGCTGTATAGGGACTAACTGGCTGCCCAGAAATTGCAAGCGTCGCAACACGAACGGGCGAGCTGAACATTGAAAGACCAAACAATCTCAATCTCTCAAATTAGATTTTCAGAAAAATGCACCTCTGGGAAATGCACAATGAAAAAGCAACTGGCCTCAAACTCACACACACACACAGGCAGCAGTACTTACACGCACTAGCACGCACACATGCGAGCTTCGGCTCACTAAACGAAGTTAAACGAAGGGACGAAAGCTTTCAGAGAAAGTTTGGGGCGCTCTCTCTTCCTCGCCTTCGCTCTCGCGAAAGAGAGAGCACTCGAGCACGAGTCCTCTCGCGTAGCTGGACCATAATAACAGTACATGAAGTGCATGCTTATTCAAGGGTTGTTCATTCGTGAAATTAATATTGCGGCAACCGTCGCAGCACGCGCGCCACAATGTTTATGTTGCTCCTGGCGCTGTTGTTGCTGCTGTAGATGCTGCCGCTGTGCATCCGATGTTGATGCTGCGATGTGGCAGGGCATATTGTTACGATTTTTACGGCCGCTCGGCACTTTGTTTTGCTTTCGATGCCTCGCATTAGCTTACACATGAAAAACGTAGATAGATGGTGATCGCTATTTTAAAATTATATGTTATTTCATTATTATTTTACTAATTGTTGCATACTCTCAATTGCCCTTATGGGTAATTTTCATATATCTAGAGCTCATAAATTATTATGCTGAAAGGAAACTGCTATTATTTACTAAAAGCATTACAACGGATCCCGTTCGACAATCTCCTTAAAGGCTAATCACTGCAAATTGAATTTTCGCTGGGTGTAGTGTTCCTCTGCCACTCGTTCCGCTCTCTCTTCCTTCGGCTCTCTGCGATGCTGCCGCTCTCTTTCTGATATCCTTTGCGTTGGTGTGCGTGTGCCGGCATGCGTTTATTTGTCTGCCTCATTGCCATTGCCCCCAGACCATTATCAGATTTTGTAATAGCTTTACGTTTATTACTTTCTTACTTTTTTCCGAACCTTTTTAATTTCGTTTCTGGTATTTTTTGCTGCCATTTTGGCAGACTCTCAGCAGCCCCGCCCCCTTTTAGACCATTCTTTGGACTTGGGCTCGGGCTTGTGATTTGCTGTTTTTGCTTGTTGTCGCGTCAATTAAAAGCAAAGTTGGCCCAGAGTCTGCGAATCGCGGAGTGAGGACTTGCGACATTTTTAGTTTTCAACACAGCATACGGTTATTTAGCCACATCCCTCTCGTTCACTTCACATGCTGTTTGCCGCCACTGTGTTTGTTTGCCTTCTGTTTGCAGTTCGCTTGGGCTATAATTATTTAACGTTGCCTTGTCACTGTCTGCTCCTCTTTCCGCTCCTCTTCCCTCCCCACTGAATCCTTTTGCCACCTCCTCGTGCCACCGCGGCTCCTGTTTCTGCTTCCTTTAGTTTAGAGCTCGCGCGCGCTCTTGTAATAATATTTTAAATTAATTACAACAAACATGCATTTGCTTCTCTGCGCTGGTGTTTGTGCCCCTGTTTATCTGTGTGTGTGTGTGTGTCTGTGGGGTGGGTGTGGGTGTGTGCAACCCCTCGACTCGACTCGGCTTGTGTGTGTGCGTGTGGGGCGTGCTTTTGTGCTGCTGCCTGTTTTGTATGAAAAGTGAATTAAGGCGAATTTAGCGCGCGTCGTCCACGTCCAAAGTGCATTTGTATTAGGGATGGGCGCGTGACCTCGTTCGTGCCCCAAAACGTGATTGGATCGAAGCGAATTGAATCGAATTGCAACGGAACGAGGCGAATCCGGAGCCAACTGCCATGATGGCCCGCAATCAGGCTTAAGCTGTTTGAAAACGTTTTGCGAAATGACAAATGTGTCAAGGAGTTCTACAGATTTCTTTGTCGTAAATATCATTTATTTCTTAAAGGATTGGGCAATTGGCGTCTTTCGTTTATTAATATATTTAAATAGGCTTAATTTCATACTGTTTAGAGGAAAAATAATCTATGTGTCAATGGTATTAAAAATATTACGTATACGCCCTGTTAAACACTTGGAACATCTAGCAAATCAAATAGTATATATATATTTAAATAAAATAGTGTTGGATAATAATTAAATGAAATATGACTAGCAGACTAGTTTGGTTAGTCTGACAGCGTCTCCGCTTAAATTAATTGCCTAATTTCCAACGAAAATCGAGGACCATCTCTAGGGGCAGAGTGCATTTGTAAGTCCTGCTTCGTCATCGTCGCTAACTTTATCCTTCGCTGGCTGCACTAACACACTCAAGCGCACACACAGAGACATGCCTACATTGCGACGACACTTTCGCTGGGACAGTGTGTTAGTGTGTTTATGGTGGGTCCTTCAATTCAATGAAACGACCACGCCTACTTTGGACCAGCGCCCCTTTCGAATGAGTCACAACAACACACAGACTCGCACACACATGTACAGATCCTTAGATAGAAAGAGATCCCCGAGCATTTGGCATTGTCTATTAGTATCTCGTTTGCGCTTCTGTTTTCTGTTCTAGTGCTTCTTTTGAAGTTTTCGCTTGCATTCGCATTTTAATTTGAAGTGCATCATTTCTCTTCTACCGTCTGAGTCTGCGGCCACAACACACACACACACACACACACACACACCTCCAGAAAGCACACACATCCACCAAGGAAGCCACCACAGACAAACAAACACAAAGACAAACAAAAAAGTGCTTATGCTCATTCATTCATTTCATTTCCCATTACAACCCAGGAGGAGCTCTCCGCATCCGCATCAGGATTCACCTGGCTCTCCTGCTCGTTATATGCACAGCAGAGGGCAAGAAAGTAGCGCTTGCAATTCTAAAAGTAGCATCTTGCAGAATGTATGTTTAGATTTAAAGATTATTATTTGTATATAATTAGATGTTGGCTTTCTGCTTAATAATAAAACAGTAAACTCTATATAAGCAAACTAATAAAATAGAAAACCTTAACAATACACTTTAATGGAAACATTCCACTATTTGTTGAAATTTTTACCTTCATAACTTTGACGATTAAATAAAGCTAGTTCCACTTGTTGGCAGAGCGTGCTCCACTTGTTAAGTGCTATTATTTCGTCAATGGCTGTATGTGTGTGTTAGCCAGTGAGCGTGCATATTAGTGTGCGTGTGTGCGGGCCAGAAGGGAGAACGCTGAACGGTGAGCGCAGCAACCAAACAAAAATGGTTAAAAAGCAAGCCAAGCTGGGCCAACAACAACTTCCCAACCGCCACTTGCCACTACTTTATGCCACTTCAACGCAACTCAATTGCTTTCTTTGCCTTTATGAAACTCTATGCGTGTGGCCCCCGTCCTCCCCCCTCGCCGTTAGCCGCCATTCCACCAATCCAGCGCCCGTTTTTCTCCCTGTGTACGGTTTTATTAAAACACCCCTCCCCGCTCTTCGCCTTTGCCATCGCTTGTCTGACTCTCTCTATGCCTTCTTATTTTTTCTTCAGCATTTTTGTTCTTGCAAATAATGAAAAGTGCCGCACATAAAATTTGCACAAATTATTCCGCAGCTTCCACAGTCCCTCCTCTCGGTGGAAAAAGCGTCGCCTTTCTTGTTTCTCGCATTTTGTATTTTTGCCAACGCTTTACTTCTTTATTTACGCCAAATGCATTGAAAAAATAAATAAAATTATAAATGAAAGCAGGACGCGTCTTGTTTGCTTTTTCCACACTTTTTCTCCTATTTTGTTATTTTATTACTGTGTATTCCCCTTTGGTTTCGCTTTCGTCCTGCTCAGGCAACAATAAGAACCGAAAAATACAAAAATACAAAAACTGATGCACAACCAACTAGTAAAAGATGGGGCTAGGATTGTGGGCTAGTGCGGCGGGGGGTGGGGGCAAACATGGGGCAAACAATGAGGAATAAAAGTAAAAATTTCCAGAGACGAGTTTCGAAACTGCTAGATACCCGATATTCGCGATATAACCACCAGTTTTTCAACTGCATCCTTTCGCAAATAAAGTATAAGTTGGAAAATAAACTTTAAACATACTTAAATATATACATATATATACATTTAATAACAAGCAGAATATGTTCCTGGTATAAAAATTAAATATTTGTCCGTTCAACGCAGTTTCGTGGTTTCAGGACTTTGTTTTTCTTCAATCAGATAAACAAATATGCACTCGCACAAACCTGGTTAAAAAAACCATATGATCATGATGATTTTTTGGTTAACTGGTTTTTAATCGCAAGCGTACAAGTTTCGCGAAAAAATTAAAATATATGCATTGATTGGTCAATAAAAATTGAAGTTATATTTTTCTCTAATTGGTTAAACCAAATATACATATTTGCTTGCTTTAATTTCGACTTTTACCAAAAATTGTGTTAACTCTGAATCGATGCGATACTACTTCCATTTGATTGAATGAGGTCCGAAAGCGGATCTACCCGAAGTCCGGCTGGATATCAAAGCGAATATGCCCCGCTCCCCTGCGATTTCCGGGTAGCATTTGTGCGTGTGTCGCGGCCCCATCTCAGAGTGTTGCAAATAGTGGAATAGTCCAACGTACGTCGTAAATATTTCAACTGCAACAGCAGCAAAAACAGCGAGGCAGCTCCAGCAACCATAACGAGCACAAATAGCAAACAAGGAGCAGGCGACAAGGCGAGAAGGAGCCAAGGAGAAGGGAGAAAGTAGAAAGTAGATGGGTGGAAGGAGAACGGAGATGGGAGCGAGGGAGGCGGCGAATCGATAGATTGCACCTGGTACATGCCACGCTACGCAGAAAGTGTCCCCAGTTGTCCCCAGATCCTTCGGAATGAGCAGAACCTTTAACAACCTACGACACCAACAAAACCAGCAAACAACAATAATAACACGCAGCAGCAACAAAGACAATAAAGGAGCAAAAAGGCGCCCTCTATCGGTGGATACACTAAGCAAACGCAGATGAGATATCTATGAGATATAAGATTCAATATCGGATACCTAGATACATTTTATATTTGTATTATCTTTTGCACTTCTTAAAGCTTATTTTCTTGTTTACTTTTTTGGCATGCAATTCTAAGTTTTTCAATGATTTTCTCCCAGTGCAGCTGCAACTTTTGCTATCGCCTTCAGCTTCTTCTCCTCTGTCGCCTTTTGGTCTCTGCTCAGCTTTGAGCTCAGCAGTTTTTGGGTTCCAATTCGCCACCCCTAGTCCCAGCCCCACCCCCTCTGTCACATTCCTAAGCCCTACCCCGTTTCCACCCGTTCCCCTCTACCCCTAGTCCGCAATCCATGCGAAAATTTGAAGCGATTTATTTACTTTTTGCCATTGCCATTTGCCGTTTCCTCGTGTCGTTGTATTTGCCGCTTTGCTCGCACTCCCGTTCGTCCCCTTTCACTCCTTTATTCGCCCCTTTCTCCAGCTTTCTTCCCTTGGATTCCGCTT
The DNA here is from genome assembly GCF_004382195.2 of Drosophila sechellia. NCBI lineage: Eukaryota > Metazoa > Arthropoda > Insecta > Diptera > Drosophilidae > Drosophila > Drosophila sechellia. The sequence continues at coordinate 27,430,964 of NC_045952.1, read as the reverse complement.
CTTCGTCGCTTTCTGGATGCGGTGCAGCTACAAATTGAGGCATATTGGAATGGAAGGGCACTAAAGTATTTGCCTTATTGATTTGACAGCATCGGATTCAATGTAGCGATAAGGTCATAATGGAAACGGATCTTTGGACCAGGGATTTGGCCAGTGCTCGGTTACTCGAAGATCGGGCTATAAGTTTCACTATCACAGGACACATGAAGTGAGTGAGGATAGCCTACGCCTAAAGTGGTCAAAAATATTTAACAAATTTCTTAATTAGCTTATGCATTTCCTAAGAGAGCGCAACGTGCAACGTGCGGAACATGACTGCATGGACAGGTGAACCAATTAAATTTTTCAAATTTCTGAATAATTCATAAAGGTTTTCATTCGGCTTTATTTATGCAGGGACACCAATTAAACATTTTGACTGCATTTGGCCAAATAACACATGTTATTCCAAGGCTACCTCTTGTTCAGATCTGACATCCTAGTTTCAAATATTACACTCAAAAATATGAGAAAAATAAAAATATATAATAAAAAAACATTTCCATTAACTAGAATTTAAGTTGAATGAAATCACGAAATAGTAATAGAATTTTTGTATTGATCTTTCATATCCTTCTGCTTACTTTACAGGATATCCGCTGGGTCTACTAGCAATAACTTAAATAGTAGCTGCGCTGGTTGTTTTCTACTTTATTGCACCGATGGTAATGGTCTTGTTTTTCATTTTTAACATTTTTTTCCTACCCGTTTTTTGTTTGTTTGGATTACATCGTTGCCGTCGCCGTTGCCGTCACACCGTCAATTTGTTCGCTTTTCCTTTTTGGTTTTTCATTTTCCATTTTCCATTTTATTTGGGCGCATTTGCAGCGTTATGACAAACAAGTGTCCATTTATTTGCCAAATTTAATGTTTCACCATTTTGCCAGGACTTCGCCATCCCGTTCCCCTCAGCTCCGTGTAGTCTAGTCCCTCGTTGGTGACAAATTATCCTGCTTCGATTTCTCGGAGACTCCATCCATCCATCCGGCTGTAGTGCCCGCCCCAAACTCCCGATTTCACTGCCACCCAGTCGAACCGGACAACTGTGACTCGAATTTAATAAAAACGGGCTAATGGGGAACATTTTCTGTAGCTGTCACGCCCCCGGCAACGACGCCCCCCTACACTCAAACAAAAGGGAGATTAAAATCAATCCCCCCTGCAATGATGAATTTGTCGATATATCATTTTCATTAAGATCTGATATGTGTAACTTGCCATGGTAATGAAGATATACTGTATATATATCTTTAATTCCGTGAACCAATTTAAATCCTTTTCTTTTTAGCTGTGCACCTTAAAAATGCCAACTGTCGCCTATTCGAAATCTCAGCTCAGTTTAACTTGCCGGCCCAGCTGAGCTCAGCGCTAAATATTTTTCAAATATTTAACAGCTTTCCGCGCCGAGCTTGCCGTTGGCTAATGCATAATTTATATGTACGAAAAAATTTGTCATTAGGGAAGGCGGCGCTTTTCCGTTTTCCCCTACTAATTGGCCAGGTGGTTCGCTGGGCTGCCGGGGATAAGGATATTTTCGTTAATTAGCTGTGATGTCATGTTTGAGTTTTGAATGTCCGCCGACGCTCCGCCGTTGCCACACGATTCCATCTGCATTTTGTTTGGGACAAAGGTATGACATTGCCATACAGCTTAAACACATTTCACTTGTTTGTAAAAGCATCCCAGCTCCAGAATGCCGCACTTTCCACCGCACTTGCCCCTGGCCAACGGACATGTCAGGCTAGGAGGCTAAAATTAATGAATAGATTATGATTAATGAGCGGCGACATCATTAAAATATATTTATATATTCAAATTGCGGTTTTGCTGACCGACCCTCGACTCGACGTCTCGACAGGACCTGAATGGTCGAGGATGAGAGGTTGTGGGGGCTGTGGTGGAATGAATCGAATGAATGCGAATGTCCTCGAACAACATACAGACGCACAAAGCCGCATAAAATGTTAAATCATTAGTTTAAATTGCCGCAAAAAGTTTGCGACGGACGGAGAGAACATTTTCGCTTGGCTATTTACAAAATACAAAATATGAAAACGTGAATGAGCCACAAAAAAAAGAAGAAAATATAAACTGAAAATGAATGAAAAAAATAGCGCCGGAAAAATGAAAAACGAAAGCAAAGCAAGTGGAATCAGCGGCAAAAGACCAAGAAGATAAAAGCGCACGCATCCTTGAACTTTTATTTATTTATATCTGGATCTCTGGATCTGTGGAACTCTGCGCCGCACTCCCGGCTCGCCCTGTGTCCTGTCCTATTCCTAGTCCTGTTTCCTGCTTTCGCTCCTTATTGCTTTGTTTGTTTGTTTGCTTGTTTGCCACAATTCCGACCGCAAAAGCTGTTAGCGCGGGGAAAGCGGCGGGGGGAGCCACCGACGGGGGAAAGTTGAGCTGGGTCCGCTGGCATTTTTGCATATTGCCCATACGCAGCGTTGCCGCTGGTCGAAAAGTTTGCACAGCGCCGTTTGCTTTATTAAAAACTACCAAAAAATGAAAATAAAAGCGAGAAGGAACAAACTTTCGCCCCGGAATTATTTCAATTCTAATTTATTTTGTGTTTGCAGCAAAAAGGGTAGAGATGCGAGTATCTGCAGCTCGTATTTTTCGTATTATTGTTTGTCCTTGATCGTTGTCGCAGTTGGATTGCTGAATGATAATGACGATGGCCCGGTCCGAGGACCAAAATCAGGACAGCACGAGCAGCTCCGGCTTCCAAAAGCGTTCTCCAAATGGAAAATGAGTTTTATGCGAGTGTAGTTAGACAATGACATGCACATAATTCAAGTTGCAACAGCAAAGGCTACAAATGCACTCACTTCGGAATATCCTACCCCGTCCCCATGCCCATCCTCATCCCTATGCCCATCTCCTTTTGCAGGGAATGACAGAAATTAACTATCAGTTGGAGCTGCAGCTGAAGTGGAGTGTTGGGAGTTAAGAGCTGACTGTCACTCAACCGGAGACCAACACACACACACTCATATGCACAGAGCAGTCCAACAAGCTGCAAAGCTATCTTTGATTATGTGTCGCTTTTGGGGGACTTATCTATAAAGTGCCGGCAAGTGGCAAAAGTTATTTACACACGTTTGACCACCTCCAACTCCCCCAATAACTGTCCAATCGGAGGCCAATGAAGTTGGCTTTGCACTTGGGACAGCGCCCAGGAGCTCTAGATAAGTTGATAAATATAATATAATTGATAAATATAATATAAGATAATTGCTCTATAAATAAGCAAAAGCATTTTTCATTTTCCTAGAAAGTAAACAAAGTATTTTATCGATTAAATGATTACCAACAGTTGTAAATAAGAGTAGCTAAATTTGGCCAATGTCTTACTCAAGTATCATCATTAAAAGTTTCCTTTTTTCCAAATGAAAGCAATCAGTGGCTATAATAATTGATTCGATGGTCCATGGGTTGAGTTGAGCGCCAAGTGCCACAAACAATGCAGCAGATATAACCACATTTCGATCCCCTCAGCCAGCTCAGCCCGCTCAGCTCCCGCAATCCGTTGCCTGCCACAAATTTCCGCCGTCATAACATTTACAGTTGTTGCATTTTATAATCAAACTTGTTACTCGAGCTACTTTTGATTTAACGTCTGCCGGATGCCCAGCAACATGGCATCCCAACCCGCCGCGCGTCAAAGTTTAACCCGACAGACTGAAGCCACAGGGAAATGAATAAGCTGTGCCCAGCCCCCCTTCCAACCGACCACCCCCCCCCCCCCCCCCCTCGGAAAACGCCCTACCCAAAAGCCAAACCCCCCTTAGACGTTAAACCGACTTCAGAATTAATCAAATCCCAGTCAGATGTTTCGCGCTGCCAAAAAACTTAAGCACAACAACACCGACAGCAATTTGTTGTTATTCTTGGCATTCGCGCTCAAGTTTCACTGCTAACCCCTAGACCCCCTTTTGCCCACCCCCTTTTGGCCAACCCCCAACCCGCCGCCTCTGTCGCAAAGAGTTCGTTTCGGGCGTCCCTTTCTTTCCTGCTCATTCCATTGGCATAACGCACATTTACAAAATTATATTTGTAAACTTCACTTACCGGCTGCGAGTGGCCCTTCACAGATTCCCGCCGCCCGACGCCCGACGCCCGCCGCCTGACCCCCCTGGAAGCGGCGAGATCCCCGCCCCTGGACGTCTTTAATGTACAATGAAATTGGCGAAACTTGGCGAGAGCACATCACAAATATTAGCGCATAAAGATGATGGTTGCGAGACGATAATGAGGATGTGTGCGGGGTTTACTTGGGGTTGCATTAGTGTAGGGGGAGCTTGGGTATTCCAGCGGCAACAAGGGTGCCAAGGATTGCGAGGATTTCAGCTTTCGGCTTGACTGCTTCATTGGCGGCATGTTAATGACGTTGTACCGATGATTTGATAGCCGCAATCGAAGGAGCCAGGGCCAATAAGCCGCACCAGCCGCTCCATCCGCTCCAGCCGCCCAAAAATCGTTTCTGGCTGGCCCACTAATGAACACTCAATTACAATGATGTACTGCCCACCAGCCGACGAGCCGAGCCGACCGATAGATTCATTAACATTTGACCATGAAATGAAGTGGAGTGATGCTGGGTGGTTACTGGGTGTGTAGCTCATGCTGGCCTCGTTTAATGAATCTCTATCGCGTTTTCGATGATGTGGCTGCTTTTGATGCGCTCAATGCCAATTTCCCTCGAAAAACGCCGAAACTTTCACCCACGTTGACAGCGTGTGCCAAAACATTTTTCATCATCGCTCCAGACTCGGCCGTAATTAGACTTAATTCGCTGACATTCGACAGAAAGAGGCAGCAGTCAACAGATTCAGTGTTTCAGTGTTTCAGTGGCTTTGATTTTGTTCTCGTTTTTGGGTGGAGGATTTCAATTAAGGACGAGCTTAATAGGAATTGTATTCGTTATTAGCTTATGGCTCGTTATGAGATCCAAATGATTTTATGGCCATGCGATTCAATCTGTGCGAATATTAGAGCGCCACATATGGATTGTATTAATAAAGCGATTATCTCTTGCGATGCTTGTGCGTGGAAAAATCATTTAAATAAGTTCTGCGCACAGCCGGAAAAGTTTGTGGGTCAAACTACGGCAAGAGTGGGTTCGGCAATTAATTAACCCCATGTTAACAGGGGCTTGAAAATTTACATGTGTGCTGATGGATTAGGCAAGGATAATTGTGCATTAGGCCAGAAGTAGCAAGGCGTGAATGTGATTATTCTCATGGAGATGTGACCTAATTGGATTGGATAAGCATCGTAGAACTTAAACGGGGTTAATCGCCGTCTAATTAATTTGCTCAACTCTTGATTTATGTGCGTAACATTTGCTTGGGGTTAACAATACTTTCCTTTTTGCCCCTACAGCTAGCGAAAACCTTTAATCTGTTAAAAGCCAAATCTTTTAATATGAAAACTTGGGCACTCCAACTGGCAGTCAGGCATTCATCTTGCCAATTTCCAGGTACGCCATCAAGTTTTCATTACCTCGTCAGGGGTTATAACCCTCATATGCGTAATGGCGCCACCATTTCACTGCGGACCGATTTGCCCCTTTATGATTTTCCTTCGCTGAATGACTGCAAACAAATTGTTTTTGTAATTTGACGTTTAATTCGCGTAATTAGTGTTCCGACATTTTTCTGCCCGTTTCCCTCCATTTTTTTTTATTTTTGTCTTTGTTTTTGCCGACCGTTCTCAACGCTTTTTTCTGTGTTTTTGGCTGTTGTGTTGTGAGCTGTTGTTGTTGGCCTTAATTAAATTCATTGCCATATTTATGAAACTTTTTTCATTAAATTCTGCGTTTTCTTGAGAGCGAACCGGTGGATTTTCCAGCCCTCGCGAAATATTTGACCCCGCTGGCCACCCTTTTGCCATTCTGACCATTCTGGCCATTAACTCTCGGGGACCCAAGGCGGCTGTCCATTGAGAAGGGCTCTAAATATTTTTGCGGGTTTTTACGCATTTCACTGGCCCCACACCCGGTGGACATTTCTTTTTTTGGACGGGAAAATGTTATAAAAATAAAAAATAAAATTTCTGACACCTAAATTGCTGTGACATATTTGATTTATGAGGCCACCTATTTGGCCCCAAAAGTGCGCGGCGCCCGAACAACATAAAAGCATGGACGATGGACGATGGATAACCATGGAAAAGGGAGCTGTGAAAAATCCTGGTCGAGAAGGGACCGAAAACGAAAAGGCCAGGAAATTCGGTTGTGAGGGGCGATGGGATGGGTAAGTGAGGGGAGGGGAGGGGAGGGGGTCGGAAGCAGGAAAGGAGCACATAAAAAACACGAAAGGAAGTGGCACTAAAACAATTACAAAATAAAAACGATTACACGCCACTTCCGGCGACATAAAAATGGTGCAGGCCAAACGAAGACGAAGATGCTTGGCCAAAAAGGGTTTCGGCTCACACATACCTATACCAAACACACACAGAGTCACTCACACACACACACACACATCCATTTAATAAAAGAGGCCACTAAAAGACGTCGGCAATACAGGACCATAATCTTGGGTTAAAGACCATTAAGAATTTTTATTTTCAATTAAACCCGATTTGCCTTAATGCCCCACAAGGCTGAAAACGATGCTGCCGATGTCGCCAGCAACAACAACAAGTGGAGAACACAACGTGGGCAGGACACTTCCCCCACTCGCCCCCGCCTAGAACACCCCCCCTCCCGTTAGCTGAAATTTATATGCGCCGCATAGTCTAAAAGGGTCGCCTGACTTTACGCGTTGCCCGAAGTGAGAGCCCGCAAATCCCCCAAGCTCCCACACCCACTCCCATATCCAATCCAGATCGCCATCTCGGCCAGCAATTCCCCCCCAAGGAGCAGGGCAGCGCAGAGCAATGGCCAGCAATAGGCAGCAATGGCAACAAGGCAGGACACAACAAGGAGCCCAAGGAGTGGGCACAATAGGGCGACTAAATTCAAATGCGATTTTGATGCCATTGCTGCTTTTCAATACGCCGCCTTCGGGATGGATGCCACTGATGGAAGGGATGGATTCGATGGCAGCCGCCGCCCGGATTCGAACTGGATTTGGTCGAGTCAAATGACGGGGGCACCAAGCGCCATAAATGCGTCAAAGGAGTGCGCGGTGCGAAGGGCAGGAGATGACGGACCAGCTGGATTTTAGCTAGATTTGATTAGTTTTTGGAAATTTCAGATCTAGGGTAAACTTCGAGTGGTTTTGAAAAATATTTTTATGAAGGGAAAAGCAACTATTTACATCTTATCTGTTTTTGTAAGTAAAGCGAATTTAGAAAGTATTGGTTTTTCCCTTAATAGCTGAAACCTATTTGTAAATATGAATATGCAGCATAAGTAAGCATTTCCTTTTGGTGCAATGATAAATGAAGTTGATTACTTACAACGGACATAGCCAACTGCAGCAGTTGATATTGTCGTCTGCTGTGAACTGGAACTGCATCTGCAACTGCATCTGCATCTGCAACTGCATCTGGTGCAGATGGTGGACGGTGATTATCTCGACTCTGGCTCTCCGGTAATCGATGGCCGCCATCACTGGCGGCCTTCTGGTGGGCTCCGAAGAAATCTCTGGCTGAGCCGAAAACCAAAGGACTAAGGGAAGAAAGGAGTTGGTGGCAGGGAGCGGGGGGCAGGGGGCAAGGAGCAGCCGAGAAACGCAAACTGAAAAACTGCAAAAGAAAAACACAAACAACTCGCAGCGCAACAAAAGTTTGCCGATATAAAAAGTGTGGACTGCTCGAGTGGCCGCCACCCGCCACCGGCCGCCCATAGATGGTGGAATAAAATAGAATATACTTCTGGCTTAGCCGCTGGAGGATGACGAGGGGGCGTGGCATGGGAGGAGGGTGCAAGGAGGTGGCAGGAGTAGCACGGTTGTCCTGCCTTGGGCTCCGTTTCTCTGCTCAACTCAACTCAACTCGGTTCGGTTTGGTTTGGTTCGGTTCGGTTCTGGTTTGGTGGTGGGGCAAAGTATATTTAAGTGCTTAAAGTAAAATGATGTCGTACGAACTGGAAACTAAAAACAAGTTAGTATGGTAACTTTTGGCCTAAGGCTAGACACACAAATATATATATATATTTATATCTGTGCAGCTGTCCTTGTGTGTGTCGGAGTGTGTCTGCAATCCGCACAAAAAATCGTTGTAGCGTATCTATGCGCTCGCATCTTTGAGATAGTTTAGCGTGAAAATAAAGTAAAGTACGGTAAAATTGTTGGCAGTTGATTATTGAATCGCTTTAGGTCAAAGCTCAACGGCAGGCCCAACCCAACCCAGAGCAGACCACACCAGGCCAAAACCAATCCCGACCAACTCTGGCAGACAACAGCCAGGCAACAAGGGCCACAGGATTGGGATTCGAGCTGGATTCGAGCAGGATTCGAGGGGTTTTGCTTCGGAGCGGAGGGCAAACAAGTCAGCAACAGCAGAAACGGCAGCAACATGGCAGGCAGAGCAGAGATTAAAGCGTTTATTGATGCGCAGATTGCGCGCATTTTAGCCAGGAGGAACAGGCAGGATGCCAGTACGCCAGGACATCAGCTCCTTCTGCTCCTTTATCCTTGTGTGAGTGGGCGTTGCCGCTGTGTGTGTGGCACTGGCTGTCGCTTGTTGTTGGCGCTGCTTACGCTCAAATTGAAATAATTAAATTGATAAAATGTGGCAAAGATTAAGCGCCGCACTTTATTTGGCTTAAAGGCAGCCGAAAAAAGGAAGCTCCCACTAAGCCAACTGTGGAGTGTTGATTAAATAAATAAACCGATAGCGCCGCCGGCTGTGCGTGCCCTCCATGCCACACCATACCACTCCATGCCACTCCGAATCCGGCCGCCCACCAAATTGGGTAGCTATCTGGGCGGCTCCATGTGTAACAGGTAATATTATTTGTCTTTGGCATTATTTTCAAATCGCTTTTGTTTGCCACCACCTGGCCTCTTGGCCCAAAGCGACTGGCAAACATTTGCCGGCCAAAGTTTGAATTGTGCGGAGTAAATATTATTTGGAATTCAGCATGCAATATGGAAAGCAATTTCAATTATTTGCCCGGCCAATTCAGTTAATCCTTTGGCTGAAGGACCCTTCGGCGGCTTCCGATTTCCGAGAACCCTCGACAAGTCCGCTTTTGAGCACATTTTAATCCATTTAATAAGTCTGAGCAGAGTGCGTGTGAGCCTCCTTGATTTAAATGCTCCTGATGTTGCTGCTGGCTGCTGGATGCTGCTGCGGGGTGTATTGCTGCGGGGTGTGTTGCTGCTGTTGCGGCAGCTCATTTTGTTGATTTGAATAAGTAAGTGGCGCACCCTTTCATTTGTGCCCGTGTTGGGGTGCTAAATTTGATTTACCATTTGCATGCATTATGTGGCTTGATTAAGTTTTGTGGCCACCACATGAACATCGAGCAGCATACACTGCACGTAACTAAATACTATTCGTTAATGAGGGCGGATTTCAGCGCGGGATTTACGTTAAACATTAGAAACTGAAAATCTATTTTCCCGGTATCACTATTACAGCCAGTTTGCCAGTCATTCCCTGGTCGCACAGCCACATTGCGCATACGCCCCGTAATCAGCGGATTCAAAACCAGTCCCAGTTTAAGGTTACTTGTTAGGGTCCAACTCCCGTAAACGGTAAACTGTAAAATGTACGCTGTAGTCCGTAATGACCAGAATCCATCACAATAATCAAGTTGCAAAACAAAGCAAACAGAATCCAAAAAAGCGTTGCCTACATTTGGGCTCCCGCCATTGAAGAAATAGTTAATCAATGCCAAGGAGGAGAGTTGGAGCTGTGTAGCGATGGTATAAGCTTAAATTTGTTACGCCGGCTTATCGAAATGCCAAAATCGTCATGTGTAAGGGGCACATAAGCCATTTGATGACTGTTCGCCGGGGGAGGGAGCGAATTAGGGCGCGGGTGGCCGGGATTTTGCCGCCTGGGATCGACTCGAAATCGACTGGGCCCGGCCTAATGGCGTTAGCCATTTCCGGCACCCTAAAACGTTGCCCGCAAATTAGTTTTGGGCCGCGTTGCTGCCGTGCGAACAATTGAAAAGCCGAAATAGAAAATCTTTTCACAGAGCCAGGAGTTTGCAGTTCGGAGCTCCTAACTCGGAACTCGCACATCCTTCAACGGCGCTGACTGTCGGATGAGAACCTGAGCCTGGACCTGGCTACATCCTGCTCACACTTTAGAATTCATTAAACGGCCGCCTCATTAATGGAAATGGCCGATAACATTTGTGCCACGCTTCGATAAGCGACGCAACCCAAAATCCGACGGCCGTGTCCATTGTTCGACGATCTCGACCCAATATCTCGAAGCGGGGCGCCAAGGAAGGCTCCAGCTTCAGCTTCGGCTTCAGCTCCATAATTCAAAACATACAAGAACAAAAAACACGGCGGCTCGGCCAGGCGGCCGTCAATAACTTCAAAGACCGCAAGTAAATTAATGTTAATTTTATGCTAAAGCCGCCAGCGTCGACGGACCAACACACTGAGCGCATTTCCCATTTCCCAGGCTGGAAAAGCTGGCAAAAATGAGGCCAGCACCGCAGTGGCCGCGCCAATCAACATCATCGTCATCATCATCGGAAAAAGTGGAAGGAGGAGATGCCGGAGGAAGCTCGGATTCTCGATTGGCATTTTGACACGGACGGCGGACGAGCTGAGCCCTCGACGGCGGATTAAGAGCATCAGCATCTTGGAGCGGTAGCCGAAAAATTTAAAATTTATGCCGACTGCGGCACATAATTTAAAAATATCAATCAACTCGATAACGCCGATTCTGAAGGATGCCAAGGAGGGCTGAGATGGGCGGGCTGGAAAAGTACCGAGCCAAGCAGACGGCAACAAACGAACAAACAAACAAACAAGCTCGGCAAAGAGCACAAAAGTCGTGAAAACTTGGTAAACAACGAGAAAAATGGCAGCGGCATAAGGCCCAAAAAACGTTTGCAGCAGCTTTTTAGCCATCGACTCGAGGCTGCTGCAGGACCTGTGGCAAGGATATGGCAGCTGCAAAAGTTGAGACATCCAGTGCCGGTTCAATTGCCACTATCCTTTGCCGTGGCAAAGTCTCAGCTTTTCTCTTTGCCCTCTTCTTTTTTTTTAAGAGGGATTGGAAATGGTGGGGGCTGCTTGGCCCCCTGTTAATCTGGCCTGAGACGCCTCCCATGAAATCCTTCCCGCCGCAGTTTAACCCTTCTCGACTGGGCCATTGGATAATTTGGATACTTCGACAAACTTTGATTGACCTTTTCACTTCATTCGCACTGGTCCAGATAAAGTTTGATGCGAGTTTCAAGATCGTGGGACATATAAAAGTCATTTTCGAACTTTTTAAGGGGAATTTAATAATGTTAAAAGCCTGGTGAAATAATATTGGTTATTTATTAAAACGGAACTATATTCCTTGCATTGAGCAGATAAAGAAAGTAAGATAAATAAATTTAAAGACAGTATTGCCTTTTAATTGGACCCAATGAATATTTGAAATTCTGATCTAGGGGGACAAAACCATTTCCCACAAACCCATGCTTATCCATTAAAAAAGAGCTTTTCCAAAACGGCCAGCCAAGGGAAATCGCAGAGCGGATTGCCGTGAGCTCAGCCAAGGGTTAAGTGTATTAGAGTTGTCTCTTTGCCGTTCTGCTTCCTCTATTTTCCCCTGTTTTCCTCTATTTTCTCCTGTTTTTCCCCGTGTGTCCGGGCACTCATATAGCCATAATGCCAGAAATACTTATTCCCCGATATGCAACAAACAAGCAACAAACAAGCGGCAACAATGGCAGAAAAGCTAAGCCAAGGCCAGAAAAAAAAGTGGTAAACAAGTGGAAAGCGGTGGAAAGTGCTGCCAGGTGCAGTTGCAGTTGCACTTTCAGTTGCAATTGCAGTTGCAGTTGGAGCTACAACCGCAGTCAAAGGGTTCAAAGGACAAAAAGGGGAAATGGGCACGAAAATAGCAGAAAAAAAAACAGAAAAGAGCCTAAGTAGTAGACTTGAAACAGTTTTCCCTTTGCGGTATCATTTGCAATTATGTGGTTAGGCTATGCATGGCAGTTTGATGAGCTCCCAGCTGGAGAAGACTTTAACTGCAGCCATTGTGCATTAACTGGGAGATAAAAGCCTTTCTATGTATCCAAGGATCCCCGCAAGCCTTTGGACCGGCTAATGGAAAAGTGCATTGGAGGATTGGACTTGCTACTGATTCATTAGCCGATTACTCGATTACTGGCAACGGACTCCAATATTTATTAAAGCCAGCCCCGGAGTGTTACTGCAAAATTAACTCAATTTCCACTTCCTTTGTTCTGGAGTTCTTGTGAAACTGAGATGATTTTCACTTCGGCATTTTTCCATTTGGCCAAGACAAACACGACACGAAATAGTAGGGAAAATCAGCCAGAAATATGAGAAATATGAAAATTGAGAATGCAAACACAATTTGAATGCTTGAAGCAAGAGCGAATCGAGCTGAAAATTGATGAATTTTCATCTACAATGCTGAGACTAGAAGGCAAAGGCAAAAGGAGATCCCACTCTGCAGAGTGGTGAATTTAATTAGTTAAGGATGGGCATAAACAAAAATTCAATTCCCCGGATATCCCCAAGAAATCGGTGCTCGACAGCAAATTAATTATACGCCACTTGTATTTAATTAGTTTATTGAATGGCCAGCCAGCACTTTGCAATCAATTCGAATATTTTCATGTGGCTGCAGATGCAGCTGCGATAAATGTGGCAGTCAACACTTCAGACTTGAATTTGTCGGACTTGGGTCGGCACCCGTTTCCTTGCTGCGCTCTTCGGTCCTTCTAACCAGCTCCCGAATCAGATTCTGGTTGTGATTCTGATTTTGTTCCTGGTCTGGTCTGCTCTGGTCCTGGTCCTGGCCATTCAAACGTGCAATCTGAAATCGAAAAATCAAAACCCAAAACAAATTCACTGTCCCGAACGTGTGTCTGTCCGTGTCCATGTCCTTTGCTCCGTCTGTGTGGGCTTGGGATGGGGCCACTCAGCAGAAGCAGTGGCAGGATAACGAATGGAGCCAGGCACAATGGGTAGAAAAGTGCAGTTTGCGGTTGAAAACCGGATATTTTCTTTTCGCCTTCGCTGGCAGGTGAACGCAGCAGCAGCAGAAGCAGCAGCAGCCTGACAAAAACAGCTCGAAGGACGAACGGCTGCAGACGAAGACATGGCTCTCAGGATCAGACGGAAGCCGTTTAAGGCGAGGAAATGGAGAATAGTTCCTTTGGCCTGGCCTAAACATTAGCACAGCACCAGATCACCAGTTACCAGTTTGCAGTAACCAGATACCCAGATGCCCAGATACGCAGATACCCAGATACGAGCACAAACATTATTAATTAACATTCTCCCTGGCTGTCCCTAACAGATCCCGCCCAGATTTGTCCTGCGAAAGTTAATTGAATATCAAGCTAAAAGCGGCTGAGGAAGAGCAGGAAAATCAGTGAAAACCCAGCTGAATGCGAGGAGATTATTAAACATCCCATCCGCTGTTCCCTCTTTGCAGTAACGAAGAGCTAACGACATAAACATCAACCGGCAGCCAATTAATGACAGCTAGCTACAGCGTTTATCGTTTCACTTACAAGCCAATACAGCGGAAAAACCCCTGCATTTTCCACCCACACCACCCCCCTGTTAGCCACCTGTGAGTGTGGCCCAAAGGGCAGACAATGAAAATCAACTAAGCAATTGGCAACTAAACGAGACACCAGCAGCCAGCTCTTCAAGCCGTTGCAGCAACAAAATGGGCCAAGAAAGCGCAGCTGGCTACTGTTTCCAATTAGTTGGCCATGACTGTGGGAAAAGTGTTCGGAATACGGAGAGGGTGAGAGGGGTGGCAGCACACATGCACTGGCTACAAAATGAAAATGAGAAACTGAGGAAAACAGAGAAATGAAAACTGAATTATTGCTCAGAACGAAACAGAAGGGGCGAAATAAGGGGCTACGGCGTTTGGCTCTAACATAAATGTAATGCTTTTATTAGTTATCGATACCAACACATACATACCCCTGGGTGCAAGCTAGTACACTGAGCAAAATGTCTAAGTTTTTACTAAATAGAACTTTTTATGGGAATAATGTCTTGGGCTGTTAAAAGATGAAAGCTTATTAAAAGTATATTTTCAAATATAATTAATGTGATAATTGAACTAAAATACCTTGTATATGAGATAATAATAATAAATAATAATAAAAATTTACTTTTTTACTAAAAAATTTTAAATAAAGCTTTCATATAAATTTGTATACTTTTACATTTTATTTTCAAAGTTCCTTCATGTGTAAGAGCTAGAAAGATATGAAAAGAGTGTAAGCGTGTCCCGCGGGGAGTGGCGATCTGAGGGGGCGGGACTGCGACTCCGGGGAAGACAGCGCTGGTATCCGGCACCAAAGATTTACCAAACATCCGCTGGAAAATACCCCACTACGATTGCGACTGCGACTCCGGCAGCTGTTGTTGTTAGCCAAGTTCGTTGTTGGCAAACGCGATTGCAGCAAATCAGAAAATACTCGCACAAGTGCGAATGTGAATATTGATGCCACGGCGTAGGTATGTTTGGCTTATAATATATATTATTATACAGACATGTGTGTGTGGAGCTGCATGTGTGTTTAGTTGGCATTGCAAAACACAAACACAAAACTTCCATTCTGGTCGTGCTCCGCGAGTCGACTTTAGCCAGCCACTTGGCGCTACTTCGCCCACTTCAGCGCCACTCCACCCACTCAGCGCGCCCATCTACACACACACACACAGAGGCACACCCACACACACACACAGACATGGCCACAGAGCGCTCCTTGCTCGCTTACTTGCTACTTCCGCTTCCGAATCCGTTTTGTGTGCTGTCGCCGCAGAAATTTAACGAAGTCACACGTCGCCAATGCCAGTTCCTCTCGCTCTCTCGCCGAAAAAGCTCTGCCAGCCAGCATCCGAAGCATCCGCGTCATCGTGCCGCTCGTCGGCAGCCTTCGTGCGTCCAGCCGTTTCGGCTCCAGATGGCAGCATCCTTTTGCCGTGCTGGCTCAGTTGCGAATTCAGTTTCGGAGCGTTCGGTGGTGGAGAGCAGCTGCATTTGTGCACTTCGCATCGAACATTCATCGTGATCCCAAGCGCACGAAGTTGTTGTTTTGTTTGGTTTTTTGTCGCCAAATTTCGCGCGATTTTTTCGTGAGCGTGTGTGTGTGCGCGTGCATTTATTTCGCACACTGGCGACGTGGCAACCCCAGGATCTGTCGCCTGTCTTCGCTTCAGACTTCTCCTTCGGATCCTGCGGAGCGGAGCGTACGTATTTTCGACTTCAACTCCGTGTGTCGTGTGTGCCTGTGTATGCCTCTGTGTGTCTGTGTGTGTGGCATACCGGCATACCGTCTTTGTTGTTGGCCACCATTGTAATTGCAGTCAGTGAGGCACTGGCAACGCGGCGTATACTTGACATCTTCGCCGCCAAATTGTGCGATTTCTTCGGCTCCTTGGATGCGGCTCCTTGTGACATTGGCGCGAAGACGTGAAGAGTCCTCAAAATCCGCTATTCCACTGTGTTCGCAATCCATTTGCCTGCTGCCCTGGACGGGCAAACAAATTTTTGCAATTCAATTTCTATTGTGCATTGCCGATGCGAAATGTGCGCATCGTTTGCTGTCAATGCCAAGTATTCCGCATAAAAATTGAAAATTGCATGCAAATTAAATAAATAGAGTTCCGGTGAGGAGCTGAGCTGAGCTGCGAGTACCAGCTGAGATAGACACTCGAGAAGACATCCCATCCTACATGCCCATCGCACATACATATACGAGTATCCTTGCGAAAATGACAGTTGTGAGTTGTGGCTCAGATTTGGATTCGCATGCGGGGCGCAATCAAAGCAAACGTCATTAGCACTCGCGACATCGCCTTCGATTGACAGCGGGAGTTGGAGCAGCGGCAGGAGCAGAAGGAGGTGCAGATCCTGCGGCAGGATTCAGCAGCCAGGAGCAGGCACGAACAACTTTACATTTGCATAACTTCGGTGCAGCTCCAGCGTTCAGATTCCGATTCACAGGTACGAGAAAAACTCCTTACCAAAGTCGATTTCCGTTTCAGCAACCCCTTCAGCCCGCCCGCCCGCACCACATCCCTTTGCAACTTTGCTATCATTTCTATTTTCCTGTTTCTGTTTTTCATACCCGATATCTGTATCCCCACCAACATTTTGCGCCCAGCGCCCAGAAAGGGTAAAATCGGAGAATATTCAGCTCGTGCCGTGGAGTTGGGCTGTGGCAAATCCATTGTGGTGCACTCCGAGGTGGTTTGGATTCGCGGGCTCAGGGCCGTGGATTTACCTTCTGGGTGGCCTGGGAGGTTCTGGCTGGTCCTGAAGGCGATTAAGGAACAAACTCAGTTCGCTTAGCAGCATTTAAGCCCTCTCAGTTTTTTAGGTCAGCTCAGCCCCTCTTGATTTAATGATCCAATAAGGAGCTTCTAGGATGTTCAAATTGAAACCTGTTGGAGTGAATCAAGTTTTTCCGGGGCAGCAATTAGAATAATATCCTAATGTCATTTCGAATGGTCGGGAAATGCTTTTACCATTTTTTTTAAACCACTGCTGAATTTAATATTCATAAGGTACTTGGATGCGTAATAAAGTACTAATTAAATGAAAATGAGAAAGAATAGTGGCACAAATTCTTAAATTCGACTATATCTAATAAAAATTTTAGTTAGGCAAGATAAATTTGCTTGAAAATTAAAATTTAATGATATTTTAAGATCTGAAAACAAAAACTTTAGTACAGTTGAAAAACTCAGTATAATGAAACTGCCAAATAAAACTACTAGTCATTTCCAGAAAGTCTCGTTAGCATTTGATGTGAAGTGCAAGGAATGGTTTTAATTCTTGACCCAATTTAGAGAAAAATCTTTGGTTGCTTTACTAGTTTGGAAAGTCTGTAGTAGTAGTAATTTTCCAATAATTTCCTATAATCTATTATCCACACTATCACCTAAATGAGTCCGTGGAGCACCTGCTCGTCCAGAGCTCCTGACAATAGCATCTCCGATTTGTTTTAGCTTTGCCAGCTCTGCTCTTTGGTTTAGTATCAACTTTACGGCTGCTTCAGCTCCGGATTTCTTGCCCACTCCACTTCGGCTCCATCATGGCCACGTTATCCAACTTTTAGTTATGGCTTTCGCTTTTCGCATAATGTCAGTTTTATTTGGTTTTGGTTTTCACTGACGGGGCGTGCGCGCACTGGGTGGCAGTGGGTCTGTCCTGGCGCAGCAGGGGCGTGGAGGATGGGGGCCAAAGTCCCGTCTCAGATCCATGCCAATGCCCAGGATTCAGGATTCAGGATCCAGGACTCAGGACCTGAGGCCTCCGGCCCCGTGCCCGGCCATTCGGCACCCTTGCAAGATTTATTGTGCCTCATACACTCGTACACACGTACACATAACACCTTCTGCCGGGGACCTTCGTCCTCCGTCCTCCGTCCTCCCTGGATCCCTTTTGGGTCCTTCTCAGCCGCGCCTTGGGTTTCACATCCAGCTCCATCTCGTTCTTCATACATCTGCAGTCCCATAATCTCTACTATTTGCATCGCAGACTTTGCTTTGGATTTTCCCATGGCAATGGATTTAGTTATGGTTTTTCTTACTCTCCCGCTTTCCGCTTCCAGCCCTGCCACCGCCCAACGCCCCGCCCTCTTCCTCCTGCTGTCCATCCGTCTCCTCTCCGGTTGCGCTTTTTACTTCACACACACACACACACTTATACAGTTTTCCGGCAGTCGGACGTTTGTTTTTCCTCTGCCGTTCCGCACACACACTGAGCAAAAAAGGTTTGCCTAGTTATGGCTCAGAAAGAGATGGTAATAGTTGAGTTGGCTGGGCAGGGGTAGCAAGAAGAAGGACGAAAGTCCTGCGGCTAACCGCAGCAAGCGTCCCAGTTGTTGGCCAAGGGCGTCCAGGAATGCGGCTAATGAATAACCATCGTAATCCAAGCTGAAGCCGAGGCGATATGCAAATATGTAAGACAGATTAGCTGATTGTAAGTCCGCGATGGGGAAAACTATGGGGGGTTCTTTACTCGCTTCAGTTTTGATAAGTTATTTTAATTGATTAGTATTTCACCTCTGAATTATTTACTTAAATTACATTACATGCAGCTGCCGTTTGCTGAAATCACTTGAGCTTAAAGTTGATTGCGCTTGCACAATACGATTTGCGAATGTGAGCTTTAAAATGCCTTTGGGCTGCCATTTATCAACGATTTATTGTCGACTTAATAAATTAATTTGGTTCAAGGCTGGGAGGAAAATCTTTCACTTAACCTTGCCAGCATCCGAATTCCAATAATTTCCCAATCCCCAATCCTTTGTTATCGGATCCCCGCACTTTAAATTCCCAGTGACTCCCACTTTTCGGGCTAATGAAATTTGTGGAATTTATTCCTTACTTCTGACTTCATTATCATGTGAGTGCGCAAATGTATGTATATAGTATGCGCCAGGGCAATCCATAAAATTTGATCCCTGATCCATTCATTCCCGACTCGCACGCATGCCACCGTGGCCTTTACGTCCTGCGAATCCTATCGCAACCCATCACTGAAATGGCCACCGCAATGGCTCCTCCAGCCCGGGCTCCTTCTTTTTGGCCCGGTGTAGTCGTAACTCGTTCGCTCAGATTTGGGGCTCCTTGAGGAAGCCCCGCAAATGCGAAAGCTCACACACACTCTCACACACAAGGGGGTGGGGGAGGACTAACAGGATATCCCATAAAACGGAAATGGCATTATCCTCGCACATATTGTTGTGCGGATTTTAGTTTTTATTACACCAAGCAGAGCGCGGCTTCTGGCCGTGAGAAGCCTCACGGGCTCCTCCGCCGAAGCCCAAGGAGCTGGCGAAGGAGCAACTGCGGCAGCATAAATATCATTTGTGTCTGTTTGTGTGATACATCAAGTAGTGACCCATTAGCCCCCTCGCACCAACTGAAGCCGCACCCACATACCGCTCACCTGGCGGTTGCAATTTATGGCCGGACCCCTGAAAACTCCACACACTCCTGTGTGAGAATTGCCTGCCAAGGTGGATGGCTCTACGCTAATAGGGTTCCAAGCCATTGTTTTTGGATGCGACGTGCTGCTGGGTCACGAAAAGGAGGCGGAGGAGCAAGGATCTGATCGCTTTCTACATTGCGGGCAAGATTTATAATACCACTGGCCAAAAACAACAAAGGCGTCAAATGGCCACAGAAAATAAAATAATCTTCTTAATTCAGGAGTGTTTTCAGTTCACATAAGTAGTTTGCAGGAACATTGTTGTACTCTACTTTGGAATACCATTTTAAAAGATGCAACAACGAACTTATCCTACCACTGCTACTTTGTACATTTACATGAACTTCAGATCACTACAATACTACTAAAGCGTACTCCAAACTATTTTATAATTTTGTTTGTTCAACATGCCTAATAATAATTTAAGTGTCGAATGCATAGTTAAGAAGCAAATGGTCAGAGAAGGTTTTGGGGATTGCAAAACTACTTTTGACCACTGCGCATCGGTTTTGCTCGCAAGTTGAACGAGTTGCACTAATCCTCTTTTTTGGTAATTTTTCCTAAGTGTTTTCCCCGACCCCAGGACTCCTCCTCGGCCAGGTCCATCGCTCAAACAAAAACCGAAACCCCAAGCAAAGCAAGGCAAAGCAAAGCAACCTAAACAAACACTTGAGGTGTGTAAAGTTAGCCAAGGCTGCGTTTTTGCTTGGCTTCGTTTTTGGCCCACATTATGTGTGTGCGGTGCGGTTGGAGATTTTGGCTTTCAGGACTTTGGCATCGGACAAGAAAACTCCGTCCGTCCGTCCGTCCGCAGTCCGCCGTCCAATTGGCCGTCTTTGTATCTGGCTTACTTTGCTTTTGTGCTTAATCACAACACGCACATTTACATATTGGTTTTGGCCAACTTGAGCAGTCCTTTAAGATGCCCGTCCAACCCTTTTTTACCCATCGCTGGTTTATCTGCTCGCCTTTGTTGTTTCAATGTGGTTCAAGTTCAGCTCACCGCCGGGGGTCCGTGGGTGGCACTGGTCGGAATGGGTGGCATGGGTGGCATGGGTGGCATGGGTGGCATGGGTTCGTTGCGCTGGATGGGTCGGTGTGTCAGGCTTACGGTTAAGTAAACACTCAGCAAGAAGCATCCGCACACACTCGGCAGGCGGTCGCCTCCCTGGACAGCCATTGCTCAGCCGTTTGCGGCCAGGCATTGTTTTCACTTTCCATCGAACACGAGGGCGACACCCAGCCAGCCACCCAGCTCCACCCACAACCCAGAGCACAGAGCCCACCTTCAACCACTCCACTCCACCGCACCCAATCCCAGACTGTCTCTGAGCCTGTCTGTTTGTCTGTCCAAGTGTCTGGTTGACGGGCGGCTGTCCTGTGCCTTGACTGCTTCATAAAACATACAACAAAATCTGAAATTGATGATGGGCAGTGATTGTGGAAAGTTGGCAGTCAGTTAAATTGGGTTCCTGCCTTTCCTTTTCGGCCTAAAAGGAGCATGCGGAGCAGGGGGGGTGGGGTGGGGGAGGATCAAGCTAGGAGCAGGGGAGCTGTTGCGTTAATTGCTTTGTGAATGGTGTCCGCCTTGGCCGGAAAGTTAACATTTAACTTTAGTCTATTCGGGACTTTAATCTATTTATAATTGAGGAATGCATAAAGCATGTTAAATACGAACTTACACAAATTCTACTTTGTTATGCGTCCTAATCGGGCTGGTCTTCTGCTCGGAGGACTCACTTGTGGGAGCGTTTTGCCAGCCAAGGGTCGCCAGCCATTGTTTTAAATGTCGGATCACAGTGGGGGTGCTTTTTTGATGGGGGATGCTCGGATGGTTGGCTTCGAGCCGTGGAAGATGGAGTCCCGGTGAGGTAAAGGCGACTCACATAATTTGCATAACTAATTTGTGGAAACTTTGGGCATAGGAAGTTGTTGAAAGTTCCTGAAGGAGCAGCTCCCGGAAAGGAACAGGACCAGAAGGAACCGATGCCAGGAGCTGCATCTCCACCGCTCAACTGCTGTGGTTGCGATGCAGAAAAGTGCTTAATTCTTTTAAATGAAAGAGGAGGGGGTGGGCTGGCTTCCATTCCAAGGAGCAGGGCATTCGAAAATCTGTCCTAATTGAATACATGAGAGCATAAGTTAGCAGTGTGGTACTTTGATATCAACTTTGATTGCTTTATGGCACTTGAGCGTACAATTTGGCTTAGCTGGCAGTTGCTTGTTGTCCTGCTCCTGGCTCCTTTTTGGCCATTTGGGGCCATCGTGCCGAGCTTGGCTTTTTTGGCTGCCAGCTTGAATTTCAATTCGAGTTTGAATTCGAGCAGCTTGCTCGGCAATAAATGATGCTGATTAATGGGGGACTTTTGGCCCGGCAAGCATGCATAATTAAGCTCTGATTAGAGTCACATGGAGGCGAGTGAAATGCGCTTGGCCAAGGAATTTGAAGGGGTTTCCCACCGAGCGTTTAGCCTTTCGGCCACACTTAGTTAAGTGGAGTTGCCAAAACTTTGCTCGGTTAATTTAAAGCATTTCCCAAAACACAATAAAGGTCCTCAGACAATTTGTGCATTGGACTTGCCCTTCGGCTTATCCTTCTTTTTTTTTTTGCTTCCAAGAAATCCCACATACTGTCAGTCAACTCCATTCATCAAATTCGCTCTTAATAATTTATTTGACTGGCTTCTTTTTTGTGGCTGGCGAAATTCTTTTGCGGTCATAACTCATTTGCAAAAATGTGGCAGATGAAACATTCATGTTGACTGGGGAATTTAATTTTTCTTCAAATTCTCTGGCTGCCAAGACGGTCGGAATTCTTCGATCTCGGGCGCCGGGCACCGAGCGCCTTTATTGCGAATCCAATTAGCATGGAAATCTAGGTCTCTGGGTCTCAGTCTAATGATGCCCTGCAAAATGAAATTTACCGCAGGCGCCCAACAACCACTGCCCATCGAGAAAGGCAACCAGCAGCACAGCAACGTGACCAAAGTCCAGTTAAGTGGGTTGGGATCGGGATTGGGATTGGGCTCCGGCTTGGGTTCGGGCATGGAATTTGGATTGGGGATGGTGATGGGGGCAAGGGGCACGGGGTGCCAAATGTTGGCACACTTTATGGGCGGACGCGCCACATGGCGTATACGTAAGCGTAGCCAGCCGTATGGGTAGCATTTTAACAAAGTGTTAAACTGAGAATTTTATCTGCTGTTCGGTAATTCACAGCTCAGGCTCCAAGGAATACCCGCCCACACAAAAAACCCACCAACGACCTAAACTAGCCAAAAAAATAAAGTAACGAAAAAAAGTGTTAATTTCAGCGCTGCTCCGTGAGCTAAGTTAACATTACGTATACGTACGGTTGGCCAAGTGCAGCAATCCACAACGCTGTTTGCCGCTGCCCACTGACCTCGGCAATTACTCCACGCCTTTATTTTAATTACACGGCAAACAAAAGCAATGAGAAGTAAAAACGGCAATGCCAAGACAGACAGCCCAGGGAAATGAGGTGGGTGGCCGGGTAAATAAGGCATCATCGAGAGAATGGGAATGAGATGGTTGCGAAGCAACCAAACCAGAACAGCGCCAAAAATTAGGATATAATCCCGGGGGCATAGTTTTAATTCCCAATACAAATATCACTACACGAAAGTACAACGTGCATAAATTTCAATGACGTTGCTGCTTGCTTGTGTATTGCGGGTAGTTGAATCTTCTCCGTCCTCCGTTCTCCATCATCCTTCGTCCTCATCCTGTGACTCTGCTGCTGGCTCAGCGCTCCTGGCTGCTCTTTGCTTCTTGGCTGATTCTCCCTGCTCCCTGTTCCAGTCCCCTGAACCTTCACCTCCACCCAGCTGCCGCCACCAGCAGGTTGCCTTCACAATTATACGCACAGTCACACACCCAGTCAGACGGTTGTGCACTTGGAGAAAAAGTTAAGTATTTTCAGAGTTAATTAAGATGAATACAAAAGTTTCTCGCCTAACTTATGAGTTACAAATTTGCCGAATGAATGACGGTCAGGGAATGTAACATAGTATAACTGCATTTCTTTACCCAGATTTCTCAAAGGTTGGTTGTTAAACATATATATTATGTCCTGTAGCTCAAGGATCCCTGTTTTCGGTAGCATAATTGTTAATATAAAAATATAGGTTTATTCTTGCGAAACCTAGAGTTATCTTTTATTGGAACTCTATAAATAGCTTTGAGGAGAGCTTGTCCAGCACGTGCCACGGCTACCTATGGCTAGACCATTGTCTAAGGACTTAAGCTGCCTTTTATGACAGGACTCAGTCGGCATTGTGCAATTATAACTGATTGGGGTTCATTAGCATGTCCACTTGATTTTGCGCCGTGTAGAGCGATTCACAGGCAGACAGACAGTCGCCGAGGGAGCGCCAGAGACCGATAACAACGCTCATTTAGTTGTATGCGCACTCAGTCAGTGAGTCAGTCAGTGAGTCAGTCAGTTAGTCAGTCAGTCAGTTTGTCAGTTAGTCATTCAGGCAGTCAATTGAAGATGCTGGTTGGATGGCCACCACCAAACCACCTCGGTTGGAGGAGCACCATCACAGACAGAGCCATCGGGGCAGACACAAACACAGACAGACATTACTACGGGCCTGACTTTGTGGCATTCGCGCTGGCTGCTCATTTAAATAAATAAAGAAATCTGGAGTAACTTCTTGAAATTCCAACACATTCCATATCATTACTGGAGGAGGCCACAAAAATTTCCTCAATCCTTAAATGTGGCATGCCCCCTCCTAACTCACACACACACACACACACCAACATACAAGGCAGTAACATCAACGTCAGCGCCGCAGTCGTAAAAAATTGTAACGGATGTTGCGGCCATGTACACACAGACACAGTCAAACTTACCAACACACACACACATGTGCGGAACAAAATGGAAACGGGCAGCCAAGAGAGAGAAAGTTGGGAAAAGCTTTCTCTCGTAACTCTGGCAACTGCATCGTGCCTGCAACAACAGCAAAAGTGAATTGAATCCTCGGCTCTCGGCGGCTGCAGTTGCCCCTGTTGCGGTTCTGGTTGCCTCTGGTTGCTGCTGCTCCTTGGACTCTCTCTTTGCGAGCGGTGGTGTGGCAGGATAACCACCGAATGGGAACAGTAACTTGGCAGGATCCCTGGACCTTGGGGCGCATAGAGGGCTATTTTATTAGAAAGTTTACCCGAAAGTTAGTTTGCGAGTGAAACAGACCAGAATTGCGGCTGGCAAAATGCTCGAGGGCGGGGGCCTAATGACCCCCTCTCCCAAAAAGAGGGGCGGTGTTTTCGAGGGGGGTCCCCAAATTGCTGAAGTTTGCTGCTGCAACTAACTGAATGATTGATTGTCATTCCTGGTTTATTCACATTTTCACATCGTTTGCATTTTTTGTACTCTCGGTTCTATTTTTATTCTATTTGTTTTTGCACCCGCTTCTGTGCCACTTGATGATTCTGCAGTTTTACACAGTGCGGTGTGTGGATAAGACTTGATAAGTAAACTTCACCTAATGATCGGAGTTTGCGAATGCCGTAAACTTCAACCTCTGCTGGGATTCAATTATTTACAAAGTTACCAGCTCATATCTTGGACTGCAAGTGCTCTTGGTTTATCAAAGAACTATTAGGTTGAAAACAATATGCACAGAAGTCCAAAGAAGCCAATGATAATCAGCTGAGCATTAAGCTATAAAATCCACTAGATGGCTTCCTAATTATTCAACGATCTGTAAAGTAAACATTTATGAAGTACATCCAATCTGACAGCTGACTTATCCTGCAAGTCTTTTTTAAATAAGCCTCTTATGTTAACTTTAAAAGTATGCGCTTATTTGCCTGACAAGCCTAAGCCGACAGCTTTTTCCTTAAATCGCACGTTGTTCCTATTAGGATTTCATAAGCGAAACCATCTATCAAATGAAGTGACAATTGCAAGTAAACCTTAATTAAACAGTGAAAACTGTCAGCACAAATTTATAATTTAATTTAAAGTGAGTGCAGGAGTACATAAACCGTCTCGCCTGTAAATATACACATATATGGCCGTATTAAACTGGGGAGTGCCCCGAAAACTAGTTGTGCTAAGAAGAAAAGCACGTTCACTTCGTGCACATTTGAAATTCCCATAAGGGTTCTTTAGTGTTAAGATTTCCGTCATAGTTTCCCGGCATTTTCCGGAGTCCGGAGATTCGCAGGCCGCCCCCCCATCAAGCTCGTCTAGCTCTCAGAAATGAATTACCCACTCGGATTAGGGCAACTTTTTATAATCGTAATAATAATAATAATAAGGCAGCCAGCGCCAATCTGCTTGGGTCTCGTAAAAAAGCCAAGCCAAGCGGGCAAATCCTGCCGGATTCCTGTCCCGGCCCAAATACCAAATACCTCGATTAGCCGAACTAACCAATTTGGGGGTTAGTCCCGCGTCTCCTTATATGGAAATAAGTCCTTCAATCGCACATATGTATGAACTGGAGTCCCCGAACTCCAGCCACATTCAGCTCGTAAAGTGGAGTGGCGGCTGGGGGAGCGCAGAAACGCAAGAAAAATGAAATCAAAAACAATAACTTGTCTCCTGACAGCATTCCACAAGAGCCAGGACACGCCACGCACATTTGCCCCTCTGCGTCCTCCTCCCTTTCGTCTGCCCCTGTTTTGCTTTTCGCATTTTTCGCTGCTTTTCGGGACCCCAACTTCGACTGCTCCTCCTTCGCTTGACATCTTCGTTTGCCTCGCTGTGTGACGGTATTTTGTTGTCCTCGCCGTGCACTGAGAGAAAATATTTGATGCGCAATGTATTTACGCGATTGACAATGTAGTACTGCATGCCATAGATTTTGATTGCTAGATGATATCCTAAATATCTCCATTCTTATGTGTTATAGATTTTTGTGTAAGAATGCTACTTCAGTTAAGTTCCTTTAATTGCTTGATTTTATATGATTATCTTAACTTTGAAATATTTCATTTATATTTACTTCGCTCGCAGGATTTTTTATATGCAAGCTGGTTCAGTTATAGAATTATTTTCTGACTAAATCTATATTCATATATTATTTCCCTCAGTGTAATCGCTGCTGTTCTTGCTGCTGCTGCCGCTTTCTTTAGAAAAATGTTATTACGTGCCGCTTGCGCCTGGCGCTGCCAACTTATACAGTGCGGCTGCCTATGCCCAGACACGCTCGCCCCTACCATCCCCTCCTCGTCCTGGAGCCTCCCCTCCTTCGCCGCCCTGCAACCGCCCACAAAGTCGCCAAGCTCCTCGCTTGATTGTGTTGTTATTCAGCTTTTGTGTCGCCTCAGACGGTGTGTGTGGGCATGTGTGTGTGCGGAACTACACATTTTTTCGATACTCCGTCTTAATGTTATCGTTGTGGCAGGACTGCTCCTTCAGCTGCTCCTTCGCCTTTGTCGCAACAATTTTATTTGAAGCTGCCACTTTTTGTTCCCTCTCGGCTGCTACTGCTGCTGCTTCATTTTTATACACAATTCCACTTTTTTATGGGCATGGACGTGGGTGCAGTTCGTCCTTCCACGCCCGCCACTCCACACACCCCCCTCGAGATCGTCCTTCATGCGAGTCTCGATGGTATTAGGGGCTAATATTTGTAGACTTTTTCAGAGTTGATTGAGTGGCACGCACTGGCAAGCACATATGTCGGATGGGAAAGTGGTTTTGGGCAGCGTGGATGGGTGCCAGCGGGTGGCTGGGTGGTTTGGGTGGCTCATGGCTCCTTGTGTACATAGCTTGGCCCGCCTGCGGCTGGGAGCGCACTTGTCCCGTGTCCACAGCGCTGTTTTCACAGCATTTGCTGTTTTTAGTTTTCCCAGATTTTTGAATTGATTACGATATCAATTATGTTTGCTTTTGGCCACCGACATTGTTTGCTTTGTTTGTGCGTGAAATTTGTGCGTCCAGTGGGCCAGTGGAGCAGCCCAACTCCGCTCCGCTCCCCTCGCCACCAGCTGTGATTTGTGTTTATCCTAATAGAATGGAACCAACTTTCGCTCCGCTTCCTTTTTGGTCCTGGCGCGCTGCGTTGCGAAGGACGCTCAATTTTGGTTTCCGTTCGCAGCTCCGGTTATTTGCGCCCGAAAGTATGCTTTGTCTTATGCATGTACGGGTGTATTGCATTGTGGTCGTGCTTTCAACACCCCCCACCGCCCACCCCCTCAGCTGCGTGTGCGTGGGAGTGCGGCTGTTGTGCGCGTAACTCCGTTGATTTGGCTGCCACTGCTGCCGCCGTGCCCCGTCGCATTCCATTGCCGTATTGTTTTGTAAAATCGAGCGCACAGTTGGCGGAAACCCACGGACTACGTAGTGGCGCCAAGCGGAAGGGATTCCGCTGTTGCAGCCGGTATGCAGATGCACTGGGCGAAATTGGGGAGCTTTTTGCTTGCGATAGGAAATCTAGTAGACCTGTTGACCCAATCCGTTTTGCGATAAAATTACCGCTTTAATCGTTATTGTTAGTTTGACTGCTTAACTAATACTATTTTATTGCATTATGAATGCATTATTTATCTCAAGACTTTCATTATTTCTAATACACTATCTTATATATGACTTGATGTGTCTGCGAATAAGCTAAGCTTGAGAGACTTAACAAGAATAACTTTTTTGCAGACAGCATAAGCATACTTTGAACAACATATAAGCTTTTATGGCATTTCATAATCTACTGCACTTGAACAAAAGTGCCTAATGTGATGATAATAATTACCATATAAATAATGCATGATAAGTGCATGATTTAAAGTTGTTAGTTGCAATTAATACACAATCATTTTTGTTCAAATAATTACTTTTAATATACATTATATTATATATAATACATGCGTTTCGCGCAGTGCACTTGTGGCTGATCGGGACTAAAGTTGCGGGTCTTTTGGGGGAAGGGGGGCAATTACGCAGCACGGATAGGCAATATTAAAGTTGTTGCTGTTGCTGCCGCTTTGTTGTTGCCGCCACCGCAGCGAAAATTTCAACTTTATTTTGAGCTATCTGCTGTCTGCAGTTATGCAAATATGAGAAATTGCATTTCACGCAGCCAGCAGGCAGTCAGCTGGGGGAGAGAGAGAGACGGCTGCACTGCTGCAGAAAGAGACGGCAGCACAATAAAGGCAAAGAAACAAAAGTATATTGGAGTTGCTGCTGCTGCTTTTGCTGCTTTTGTCGGATTCGGATTCTGATTCTGGTTCTAGATGGTAGTTCAGTTCAGTTCAGTTCTCTACGGTTCGGTTCGCTTCGGTTTGGCTTGGCTTGGTTTGGTTTGGAGCAGTTGAGTTGGAAAGGGTGGATGGTTATTCCCCGGCAGTCGCGACCCAACTCATCTGCTCACTCGTGTTCTTCTGCGGGAAAACATAGGCGGAAAACTTTTCGCATTATTTGAAAATACAGCGCGTGCGATGCGATTTTCACTGCAAATTGCAGAAGAGTTTTGCCCCATGTTTTGGCATTGGCTTGCCACCCGAAACCTCCCGAATCCGCCCGACAACCCCACCATCCCATGTCCCATTTTGTCCTGGCCCAATCCTGCCCAGATCCAACTGGCATCGTCTTTCCTGGGTGGCTGGCTGTGCGGGTATTTTGCCTGTTTCCTCCTTTGCATCGGCATCGGATGCGGAGGAGGATGGAGGTATGGAGATTGGGATGGGGAAGGAAGGGTTGCTCCTTCGTGTTCGGTCTTGTTAGGTATCATTGTGTAATGTCTGCTGGCTGCCGAGCATTTGCACATATTTTTCACAATTTAAAATAAACGAGAAGTAATTTAACTGCTTGCCAGCAGACACTACCGACCGACTGGACAGCATGCAATAGTTGCCACTCCTCACCAGCTCACCAACACCATCGAAGCATCCCACTATCAGGGGGTGAAGGGGGTTGGTGCCTGCCCCAAAAAGTTCCACCCACTTTGCTGGCAGTTGTGATGATTGCTGGAGGCAAGTTTTTGGGCAAGTTAACAAAAGAAAATGTGCTCCTGATGTGAGGACTTTGCAATTAGCCATTCTAATTTGATGCTTTATACATATGCACGAGTGTGGCCGTGTGTAGGTATGTAGCTGCATGTATGCATGTGTGTATCTCCGTGTTCGGGGTAATTGAGGGAGTAAACGGCTCGAAGGATGGAGACTTCAGACTCGGCAGCTAACCCCTGAAGTCAGTTATGCGCTTCCAAATTGGTTTCTTGCTGCAGATGGCTTAGGCCGGGACCAATATGAGTGTGGTTTGGTTCGGGCCAGGATGGTCAGGATGAGTGTTTAGGTTTTCGGGATTATTTAAGCTTCATTCTGGTGAGCTTATGATATTTAAAGTGCTAGGCTTCACTCAAATACCACTTGCAGTGCAAATTGGAGAGGGCTCAGAGCGATTTCAATTGGGAACTTAAGCTACTTAATTTCAGTTCAATATTTTTGTTTAACTGCTTCTAAGATGCTCAATAATTGAGAAGCTTATATTTTTAATTATTATTGAAATCAACAAAGAGTGGATTTCCATCCAAGCTTTTCAATTTGAAATTTATCCTTGCAAATTGAGATTAATTGGGCTGTATATTTAATTGGAAATAACTATATCGCTTGATTTTCCTAATACATTTTATATTTGGTAATTTTAAATTAGGGGTAATTTAGAGCTATTTAATGCACCCTTGCTGAATAATAGTTTTAATTTCATTTGATAATTGGGAAACTACAGACATTCTGCTCATTGATCAAGTTATTCTTGCTGGTAAATTTACTCAAAAATGACTAAATTTAGTTTGCAGCTCATTCCGTGATGTCTTTGTTGGTAAGTGCATAACTAGAAAATAATTGAAAGACCTTCATTAAAGCAAACCAGACGGAGGAGGAAGTGGGATGAGGAGGGGGGATGGGCCACCAGAAGCTGCAGGAGATGCCGGCGAGCATTTGTAATAAATTAGCTCGGCACGGAAGCAGTTTCTGTCATTGCCAGCTCGCCGTTTCCAGATCTTCTGCGGCGGAGTCTCGAGCGGTTTCCAGTTGGCCCATTCAGATTGTCATTGCACTAATCACTCCTGGCCGAGGGAATTTCACGGGGTGCTCCGGTTCTCCACTTCTCCAGAGAGAGAGAAACTTAATTTCTAATTACGCGTGCTATTTGTCAGCGTTTTTTCGGTGTTTTTGCGCCTTTGTTGGGCAGGCGAATCTCCTCGGTTTCTGGTTTCTCCACGGCTGAGTAGGGGAAATCTTGTTCCGTTCGCATCAAACAGTCGGGGCATGCCTCATTTCCAATTAACAATAAATCCGTCGCAGTCGAGACGGCAGGCGAGAGGGAGAGAGACGGAGAAATATACTATATAGACGCATACATATATAGAGCCCTGGCCAACTGAGCGTATGAGTAATTTAATTTTGCCACAGCTTGGCCTTTGCTGGTACAACTGGTCAGGAATACCAGAGAAAGCTAGAGATTGCAACAGCCAGCAGGCGAACGAGATGGATAGTGATAGATAGACAGAGAGGGAGCTAGAGCGTGCGAAAAGGACGGGGCAAGAAACTGCACAGTTTACGCAATTAAAATTGTTGCCAGCGAATTTTCCAGCATCGTTGCAACTAGCACAAAAAAATAGAAAATCTGAAGGAGGAAAATAAAAATGGGAGGCTTCAGCCGTGCCAAGCCGGCTTCTTCCTCCTCTTCGTCATCTCCTGCCCTCTGCTGCGTCCTTCGTCCTGGCTGTTCGTGTCTTGGCCGCAGCCACTTCCTGAGACAGGATGCGGACGTCCTCGTCGTCGTCTTGGCAGCCCTTTTACTTTTCATTTGCAGGTAACTTGCGTTATAATTAAAAAATAGCAAAGCGCATTAGGCAACAAAAGGATGGCAGACAGGGTAAGGGTTAAGGGTGCACAAGGAGTCGAAGGAGCCGAAGGGGCAGGAGGATCCGAGGGATCCTGCGGAGCATGCAGGCCAAGCAGCCCAAGCGGGCGTGTCCCAAGTAAAAGGAGCCACATAAAATGCTTTGGCTAATAGCCATTTTTACTTACTTCACTGCCGCTTCTCACCTGGCCCGAAAACACCGGCGTGAGGCCAAAAAGCCAAGTTTGTATGTCCGTTCGCTTGTCCGTTTTGCTGGCAGTCGTGGCGAAAAAAGTCGTCTCTGGGGAGAATGTGGGCGTGGCATGCGGCCGAGTGCCGGAGTGGAATTCATTCCGTGCGTGCAATTAAATGCGCCGTTACATTAACTTTTACAGGGTGTCTGCCCCAATGTCTCTGGCCCCACGGCCCCCCATTCTCCCCTCACCTGTTTTGGCCAACTGTTTGCTCGCTGGCCTGTGATTCTGTGTGCTTGTGCGTTCCGTTGATTGTTGACTTGATTTGTTTTTGCTGCCTTTGACGCTGCCCCACCTGCCCCGCAGCTAGGAAACCCATCCCCCTGACCATTGCTCCCCTGGTTCTGGCCCCATCGACCCCACTCAAAACAAATTGCCGCACTGGCCAAGAAAAACAAAAATCAAGTCCGTGTGCTCCAAATGAAAGTGATTCGACTAAGCGATGCCATTTAGTTAGCTGAAATGTATCGAATCGTTGTCGTATTTCATAAAAAAAAATGCCGAATTTCTGGCTTTAAGGATGCAGAACACTCAAAGGACCTTTTTTTTCATAAATATAAACATGACCAAATATTAATGAAAATATTTCAAGCCTGCTAGCAGGTGTTAAAAACGTGAGGAATTTATCCACAAAAGGGATGCCTGAAATATATACCCTAATTCACTTCCTGTAATAATAAAAATAATTGAAATTATTATTAGTACTTAATTTAAACTTGAATCTCAGCCAAAAGGAAAAGTAGGTGTGAAGTGAAAATTGCATCCAAATTCAAGGAAGTCTGCCAACTTTCTGCCAATTTACTTACCCCTTTTGGCCCGCGTTAAATGCAAGTCGTGTATACCCCTTCGTTTAATGGATGGCAAGTGTAAAAACAACAAATTGTTTTACTTACTTTGTGTTTTGCGCCAAGTTGCTCATTTGCTGCTGCTGCTCATTTCGACCCATTCCTAGTCGCAATCCCACTCCGCTCCATTTCGGGGCGAACTTTTGCGTTTCTGGCCAATAAATGACTGGGAAACTTGCCGGGTTCCCAGGTAGACATACTGCCGGATAGGTACAGCTACAGCTCCAGCTTGAGACTCACCATCCAACCATCCACGTCCAAGACGTCCGCAATCGACCAACCACGTAAACAAATGTTAACTTTCCCGTTTGCTTCGCTTCACTCTTGCTGACTTCACTCCGCGTCCTTTGTGTTTTTGGGAATTTTTTGATTTAGTGACTTTAATTTACGCTCTGCCCAGGTGCGCCAACTGTTGCCTCCTGGCCCCACTCCCGAATTCCAGATCCCAGGTCCAACCTCACAGCTACCCAGCTGCGACTTTTACTAGCCGAACGCAGTTCTTGAAACCCCCTCTCGATAGAAGCGTCAACTTCAGCGCCGCTCGTTCGTTTTTCGTTTTCATTTTTAGTGGTGCGGAAAATTGATTTATTACTTGGAAAATAAAATGTGCTACGTGTCGCAGGCACACACACACACACAAACGCACAGAGACAGCGGCAGGATATAGGCACACCTACGCACCGCCTCCGCCATCCAACTCGTGCTCCACTTCACTTCGCTCGAATTCAGTTCAGTTCACTCCATCTTTCCCGTTCCGGCAAACTGGCCTCCGGAATTACGCGCATACATAAACGCCGACAGGCAGTCGGCGCTGGCAGGAGCGCCAGACCCCCGAATCCCTCACCCCCCACCAAAAAAACCCCCTGGAATCCCCTGCCTTTTGGACCGACTGTCGCTGCGCACGTCTTGCTGTCAGTTTGTCTGTCAAATCACAAACGCGCCACAGTCGCAGACAAAGATATGGACAGGGCCATGCCGCAGCTGCCACCAGCCAGCCACACCCCCTTTCCCCTTTGGAGGAAGAAACGCCCTCCCCCCCATGCACACCTTGGCATTGCCATGGCAGACATTTGATAAATCAATCAATCAATTCGCTTTTTTTCCCAGCTTGCGCTCTTTTTCCCTGCGCTGGGCTCTGTGTTATTTGTATTATTATATTTATTTTCTTTTTTTTATAATCTTAATTTGTCTTTTCGCTCAACCGCGAACGCCATTCATTTTGTTTGTCCTGGCCGCCTGTTTGTTTTCGTTATCCTGGCTGTTTACGCACTTCGCTTTTTGCATTTCTGCGCTAACCCCGCGGCATTCGCATCTGTTGCCTACTTTCGAGGGCTCGTGGCGGAATGTGTTTATGATCGGACTGTATGAACAAAGTTTCCAGCGGCCCAAAGCTGGCGCAAAGTTGGTCCTTCGCGGATATAGGCGCTCTCGATTCATAAGGCATCAATTTTGGGCCAAACTTTGGCGTTGGACCCGTGATTTGTTTTGAAACCGATCGTCTTTGAGGTGGCCCAAGTTTTGATAATTGAAAGCTGAGGTTACTTTTTTAGGGTGTGAAACAGATGATACAAGTCTATGGGAATTTATTTACTGATTTGCATAAATATGTACATATATACTTGCAGATAAATGAAGTCAACTAATCCTTTGCTATTATTACCCTTTGCGTAATTATAAATTAAAACATCACAGCAGAGCAAAAGGTCTGCAAACCGAAAGCCCTTCGGCTTGCGTCAATATTTATTCAATATCACCATTAGAAACCTCCAGATAAACCACCCCCCAGCTCCGTTACAGAGGACACATTTCGGGGACAGCGAAAACTAATTTGTTGCCTTTGGAGATTTCATTAGAAAGCCCCTGGCAAAAATGTGAAATTCCGCCAAAGCCTCGGCAATCCTATTGTAAAGTGTAAACACAAAACCGCCGCAACCGAATTCTGTCAGTGCTCGTTACTGTTCCACCCCCCTCAGCACCTCGCCAGTAACCTTCGACCCCTGCTCTAACCCCCAGCCCGCCACCCACCACCCACAACCACCCGCCGTGCCCGCCCCCGTCTCCGCCCAACTGTGTTATTGTTATTGAAGCTGGCATTTGAGTTTGGTTTGTTTTTGTGCGTTATAATATATTTGATTTGTTGTTGCCATTTGGCCACTTTTTTCGGTCCCTGCCGTTTTGGGTTTGACTTTTTGCCAGTTGGGCTTCGATCACCGGCATCCTGCGTCCTTGTCATCCCTCTTGGGGCTGCTTGGCCCCATGATTTGGGCCCAACTCCGCCCCTCCCTGCGATTGTAATTGATGCTCTGTTGTTGCTACATATTGGGGCGGCGCTGCTTTAGGCTGAACAAATTTGGTGCGTTTTTCTCTGTTTTTCGATTTTGGCGGCACTCGGTTATGTTTGTTGTTCGGCTTTATGTTTTGGCATTTTCGCAATTATTTCTCGCACAAAATGTGGTTTTAGCAGTTTAATTACTTTTGCCCAAGTATGTGTCGATTCGCGCGCGTGTTTGTGTCTGCAGTTATTTTAGCAAATTTTCACAGCATCAACATCAGCATCGATTTATATGCAGAGCACAAATGTCCAGCCCTCATCCGCAACTTTGACCGCCAAGCAGCAGCTGCCGATTTGGCTACTGTCGCTGTTTCTGCTCAACGCGGTAGCAGCTGGGTCAAAGGTCATACGGCACCAGCGGTCTTGCGAATTTGTAATGCTAACAAAAACTTAAGCCCATGTAGAAAAGGCTTTAAAGTTGCATAAACAGTAAATATTAATAAGCTATTTTTTGTTTAAGAGACATATTTATCCGTTTTAGTCAGAAAAAGTACCTATATACAATATCGCAATTAATTGATACACAAAAAAATACATATTTTCATAAAATATTGAAAGGATAACAACACTAATTTGCTTCAGAGTGCTTAGATACCCAATTTAAGAGGCAGTTTTTACTTACAGTCTTTTTTATGCAGACTACCATTCTATCTATCAACATAATTAATTATAAAACGAATTAAGCGATATGCAGGGTATCCTGGGAGCCTGTTCCTTGTTCTTGTGGTCCCAACACGCACTAATTGTGAACGCTGTCGTTGTTGTCGCCGCTGTTGCTATTGCTGTGGCCCCTCCTCATGTCCTCATGTCCTCATGTCCTGATGTCCTGTTTCTGTTGCTGTTGCTGTTCCTCTGTTCCTGCCGCTGTCGCAATGGCTGTGTTGTTATTGTTTGCGGCCGAGCAATAAAACCTGAGCTATGTGGCCCGTTGTTCCTGTTCCGCTCCCGTTCGTCCTTCCTCTCCCCGCCCGCGCTCCGTCCATCGCTTTCCGCTGAATAGAAGGCAGGATGTGTGAATGTGTGTGTGTGTGTTTGCCATACGCGGCGTATGCGTGACATTAATTTAATTGCAATTTCACATGGGAATTGGCCAACAGTCGGCGCGCGTGTTTGTGTGGCATGGTGTGGTGCAAGAAAAGTTATAAAAATCAGATTTATAAAATGTTAACTTTGATTTCATTTCTTATTTACGAGCCTGCGGTTAGACGGGCCAACGGAAGTGGGCGTGGCAGTGGGCCGTGGGCGTAACGAGAGCAGCATGTTTGCCTTGCTTTTGTTTGGCTGGTTTGGTTTGGTTTGGTTTGGCTTGGCTCTGTTGGGGTTAGCGGTTGATTCCTGGGACATATGAGTGAGCAAGTGCGTGTGTGTGTGTGCTGAGTGGTTCGGATTACACGGGAGAGAACATGTGTGCACTTTGATGGCTGAGCAGCGCATTTAGCGAGCACATCCTGCGGCTGCCGTTTCACTTTAATGAGTTAATTATAACCAAAAGGCGTCGATTATGCTCAGTTATGCGCACACAAACTGTCGCCATTTCGCATGCTTCACTGGAGCAGAATGGGAATGTCTCATTCTATCCGACCCACTATTCATTTCACCACCCCACGAATGCCAGATCGTCCTGCTCCTTCTGTGCTCCTTCTGCTGCGGCTGTGTGTGACACAATGTCCTGAGACGCAACAACGAGGACTCCTTTTGGCATTATGATAATGACATGTTTGTTTGTGTGCCATCTTGCCCGACAGGTGCGTGTGTGTGTGTGTTTTCGGGGTGGATGAGTGTGCATTTGAGCTTTCTTTAAGTCGCGCATTAACCAGTCCGAAACGATTCCGTTTATTGAGTGCTTTAAGCAAACGGCATCAGTGTCAATGTCTTCGGTTTCCAACCACCAACCGCTGTAATTGGCAACACTTCGGCGGGCTCAATTTTTAATTGGCAATTGCGATTTGGGATTGGGGCTTTGGGCCTTGGGCCTTGGGCTTTGGCGGGTGCTTTGAGGCGTACGTGTCGTATACGTAATTTGGGGGCTTTCGTCGGCTTAGGCCAACTGGGGCGGGTGTCATTTGTGGCATGATTAATTGATGCTCATCAATGTGCTTAAACTCGATTTAGGTGGCACCAATCGCGACTCCCTTGCCCTCGGTGCACCAAAAAGCAATTTGGTAGTGCAAATTTTAATTAATTTTGAATAATCCTTTTGTAATATTCACAAATGAATACAAATTGTTATTAATTCTCAAGACCGGCATCGAGGGAAATCCATCGGAGTGAAGATTCCCTTCCGCTCGCCATTGTTCGCTGTTTGTCGCTTGTGCTCGCATTCGTAATTATTGAATTATGCAAATCACGGGAATCCGGAAAACTTTTCTGAAAGCTTTATTAAACAAACAAACAAGCAAACAAAAAAATTGTATATAAACAAGAGGCGTATAAATCAATATATCATAAATCACGATAACTGCTTGAATAACTAATAAATCATGGACGTGTGCGTTTCCTCTTTGCATTAAACCGAAACCAAAACCAAACCAAACCATACCAAAACCAGCCAATCCTATCCATTCCGAATCCGAGAGCAAAACCAGAACGAACGAAGTCACTTATTTAATCAGAGGTCTTTTCCAGATTTATAGTTCCACTCCTTTGCTGGTTAAAATGCACTTAATTCATATAAATCAGCTTAGGCACCTCAATTAGTTTGGCAACCTTTTTGGGCGACATAAATTCAATTTAAAATTCAACGGCCGAGCGGGAAATCCTTCCAGGTTTTTAATTCATTTAAGCTAAAATGCATTTAATCTTCTTATTGCTGCTGGCAAAATACAGCAGAATACAGCAGAATATGGCAGAATATGGAAACTGAGCGAAGGGGGTACTTATGCACTCAACCGGCTTGTCAAATGGTCGAGTAATGAAGGCAAAATATTCTGGCGAATTAACCGAATGAAATCAACTAATGAAAGTCATCTGAAAAGCCATATCTCC
The DNA here is from genome assembly GCF_004382195.2 of Drosophila sechellia. NCBI lineage: Eukaryota > Metazoa > Arthropoda > Insecta > Diptera > Drosophilidae > Drosophila > Drosophila sechellia. Next base: position 27,393,584 of record NC_045952.1, on the reverse strand, counting down.
GTCCCAGTCGCCCTCTGTATTTTGTCTCTGGTGGAATGTAAATTTAATAACCATTTGCCGTTGATTGCACACAGCTATCTATGCATTTTCGCCTGTATGTCCTGGATGTCCTAAATGTCCTGTATGTCGAACTAATGCAATTCACAATTTATGCTAGCCAACATACACAGTCTATGTGCAATTTAACAAAATTTATGATTGATAATGATGCTCGATTGTGTGTTAAAGTTACCCAAACCAGCCAGCAATCTATCATTCCCACTTTATCCTTGCCATCTATCCACGTTGGGAATCTCGACATTTGTGGGCGGCGAAAGAAGACCTATTTCGATATTACAAAATACATTAAATACACGAGATTCCCAGCTCCGACTCGAGCTTAAATTATCCTTTAGTTAGGTCATTATATGCCCCAATACACTGGCCAAAAGTTGATTGACTTGTCCTTACTGGGAATTGGTGCTATTAAGTTGTTGTCAAGTGGATATGCTGGGTTCTGGTGGGAAAGTCAGGGGTAAACCGGAGATGGCTGGCAAATTGAAATATTAATTATGCCAACAGAATGAAAGCTCCTTGGAATGATTGAATATTCTCAGTCAGTCGTCTTTTGAGGCTCAGTATCCTTCTTGTACATCGGCAAATCAGATTAAATGAGCATAAGAGCCTTCTTTGTGTTAATTTAAAAGGTTTACTTAGAATTCGTTGGGTTTTGAGGTGCTAAATCAAGTGTTTTTCATTGTTCTTTAAACTTTTAATATAATAATATAATATAATTTAATATATAATTTAAAAAATTAACAAAAAGATTATTTTCATATTACTTTAAGAAATTCAAAAGTTTTTTTCCACCTTTAGAACGTAAACTGAATGTTTCCATTTTCTTTACTTTCACTACTATGTACACATATTGCATTTCATAAGTCAAACTTTTTCTCATCTACCATTCTTGGGCTGGCTTTACTTAGTTTAATTCTGTCATATGCTCTCGTATGTCTCTTAAATTTTTTGCAAATTATTTCAGACAAATGCCCGACAGCATCAGATTGTCGCCTATGAATTTAAGTTTCGGCTGAATTTATGTTGCAGTTTCCTGCCATAAACTTTCTGGGGCAAACAGCTTCGTTGTTCCCGGGCCGTTTGTTCTTGGCTCAGTAGTGTGTTTTGTCTTTGGCTGGGCTTGGAATCCTTCTGCAATTCAACAAGGACATTCCCGCACACACACGCTTACTCAGCTGACACGCACTCACACACACACACACAAACAAACGGAACGGAGGCATGGCCACACATAAATGGCTGGCAACATTCTCGTAACATTATCAATGACAAATTTGATGAAATAATAATGATTTATTTGCCAAATTGCTCAAGTGTACAAATGTGTATAAATATGCACATATAGATTCGCATGAAATCTGTATATACATATATATGAATGTGGATGTGCCTGTGTGCGTATGCAAAGAATGGAGAGCCTGGATTTATCGCTATTGTTGTTATCCTTGCTGTCCTCGTTGTTGTTGTTACATGGCATAATTGCTGTTTGACATGACATTAATATTTGAAGCCAAGTTTTTCGAGTCAGTCGGTTGACGATCCCAGGGGACGCGGGGTGATTGCTTTGGCATCTGCTGGGCTCATTACTAAAACATAATGCGATTCATTAATTGATTCAATTTATGCAAATATGTATACCTCGCCTGATGTGACTCACATTTGTGCACTTTTCTACTCCGCTCCGCTCCGCTCCGCTACGCTCTGTTTGCAGCTTGAAACTTAAATAAAAGTCAGCGGTGGATGCGGCCAAAGTTGGCGAATTTTTAATTCATGTACCATGAGCTCATTAGAGCGTAAAGTTCATTTAACAATTGTCATGGATAATGGATAAGTACTCCGCCGCTCCTGCGCTCCTCCGCCAATCCGGCAATCCGCCTCTGTTTGCCAGCTCCTGTCTGCTGGGAAAACGAGGTGCTGGTGATGGTGCGGTGCGAGGGAATTAAAAACTTTAATTGGCTGCGGCGCACGCTGCGTATGCTTGATATGCGATAGCTCTCGGCATATGCAAAAGGATTTGTTGCACGGCGCGCGGAGCATGGGAGTTCAGGGGATGGCCTGCCACTCGCAGTGTTCGCAAAGTGGCAGCTGTCTGCTTTCCAGCCCAAACAGCCTGAACAACCCGAAAGCAGCCCAACAACCCAGCAACCCACTTCAGGCCAGCAGCCAACCAGCGAACCGAACCCAAACTGAAAGTGCCGCTAATGCGCTTAACTATTTGAAATATTTAACGTTGTGGAGGCGTGGCAGTGTGGCTTTGTTTGTTGGCTTGACTGTTGCACACACACACACATACATACGTACGCACACACGCGTTCGCAGTGGAAATATTTTACCGTTGCCACAGCATCAGCTTGCGGCACACGTTGCGTATGAGTGACATTTTGATCACTTTATTTGACTGCTAATAAATGCGACGCTTATTAATTTCTCTGGGCCGCAAAGGGCACCCTCGCCCTCTGGGAATGTCAAACTTTTTGTCACATATGTATGTGGGCTGGGATTTGGTAACTCATACTATCAGTTCCACGAACCACTGCAATCATTCCTTTCTATTTTTTTATATTTGCACCATTATGTCGTGTGGTCTGGGCCTGAAATAATAAACTCTTAGCCAGTGGACGGTTGTGTTTATTATCGCCAAAATGCACAATTAGTTGATGTTTTTGCGGTGCTAATGCCTTAATGCCACTCCCCCACCCGCCGCCGCCCCACACACACACACACACGTACAGATACCTGCAAAAGCAGCGATAAGTGACCAACTATAAGTGCACACACACATACATATGGAACATCCGGCAGACATGGCGGCATAATGCAATCCCACTCTTCCACTCGGCTAGTTCATTTCTGTCGCTGCCTCTGTGCGGTCAGCCAATGAGCGATAATTATGTAGTGTATTTATTATTTTAACCGCTAATTGCATAAAATGCATATTAGTATGGAAATTATTTATAAATATGTTAGCCGAATGACATAAGTACCAACCCCTTCCTCCACAATCCTTTGCCCAATTCGGCGCCAGGCTTTCATTATCGATTGCCAAAACCACCCACTTTTTCTCCAGCGATAATCATGCAAATTGCGTTCCTGATGAATGGCTGTAGGCCCCAATTTAGATGTTTAGTTTTATGTATGGACATTGTTCGCGGTGACTTTGGTCTGGTTAATCCTAGCTTTTGACAGCCAAAAGGGGCGAATGGTTGGCTGAAAACAAAGCTATTAATTGATGCACGACGCGAAATAATATGTTGTTTAAAATGCAGTTCAACTGGTGGAAGAAAAATAGTGCAATAAATATAGTCATCTAGCGATATTAAAATAAAAACTATAAATAAATCAAACTAAATGGGAATCGATTGGAGTGCAATTGATATTGGCCAAAATGAAACTAATTTCTTTTCGTGTTGCTTTCATTATGGCCCTGGAACAATTAAATAAATTGGAGCACTATTTTAATTAATGCAAAGTCCACACAACCGCTCTTGATTGTTTTTAGGTCAAACAGAAGTGAAACCCTTAGAGATTTGGAATTTTCGTTTAATCCGGACGACAAACCAAGGCCTTTGCCTCCAGTGGAAAAGACCACTGTTCTGACCACAGGTACGCGTATTAAACCATCTAAGGTATTCCAAATCCCTCAAAGTTCTGCGGCGAACCCTTCAACACACAAAGGCAAACAAACATAGGTACGCACTCACACACACAGATAGAGGAGGCAAAGAGAGAAGGACAGGACAGTCAGCAGATTTTTGTTTACTTTCGGAAAACTAACGAGCAAGGAAACTAAGACGCTCCATTTTCTTTACAGTTTATTTTGAGCTTAACTTTCCATTAAAAAATATAAATCCCCATGAAGCGGAATGCAAGCCGTGGAAGCCGAAGACGCAGTTGAAGATAAAAAACGAGGGCCCCGAAAGACAAAGACCAGGAAATAGAGGCAGAACAAATGCCGAATTTTGTGCCGAACCATTTGCTTGTAGTTTTTTAACGGACAGGCGCAAAAAATGGGGCAAAAATGGGCTAAAAAAAACATACAGAAAAAGCATCGAAATAAAACAACCAACACACGAAACAAAAGTGAGCTCTAAGCCGAAGGGGTGGTGGAAAATGGTGGGGTAAAGCCGTTCGGAGAAAAAAGCAAATGTGTATAAATTTCAACAAAATATCTTCCAACTTAATAAAAGTTTTGGGGGTTTTCCCTTGTTTTTCTTTCGCTCATCTCATCTGTGTGCGGGATGTGCGCGTGTGTGTGTGAGTGAAATGTGTTTTTTGTTTTTAGTTTGTTCGAAATACCTTTCAACTTTTGGCTAAATAATCTGCAAATTCATACATACAGAAGCTGATGTGCATTCAGCAGTATTATAGATACAGCCACACAGCAGATAAGCATCCACATGCGTATGCAAATAGCAACAATCCCCCCCAAAGGACCCACTCGCCCCTTCCCTGTCGCACGCATTTCTTATGAGCATGTGTACATTATCAATTCATGACGAAAGAATGGGAAAAAACTTCATTTTACCAAAAAAAAAAAAGAGTAGTGGGAAGGGAAACCCACCGAAGGTCCCTTCGCCAATCCCTCGATGTCCTGCTAGGGCAGCAACAATGGACCCAGCTCGATGATGACGCCTCAGTTGCCACAGTGAGCACCGAAAGTGGGCCACAGGATGTGCAGGAGACAGGGTCGAATCGGCATTCGGGAATCGGGATCAGGATGGGGTGCGGATGCGGAGGCCAGGACACTGACAACTCCCCAGCTGAGTGCTCCTGATGTCCTGACGGGCCTGACATCCGAACCGAACTTAACCGAACTTATCCGAACTGAACTGAACTGAACCATACTGAGATGAGCTGCGTTGAGCCGAGATGAGTTGAAGTTGAAGCTGAAGTTGCTGCCTTGACTTGGAAACTTTACTCCCAACTTTGGCAACGCTCTCCCTTTTCTTACTTTTGTTGTTTCGCTTTTTGCCAGGATAATAAAAATGTGGCATTAAATATGCAGGAGCCGAGCAAATGAGTCCAGCAGGATGAGGACTGCTCGCAGGTTTTAGTTTAATCAAATATCGAATTGAATTACCAAAGCCCGCCAAACAAAATGTGTCAACAATGCGGCCGATTGCGGCAAATTTGTTCAGGGCAAATACTTGGCCATATTGTTTGTTTGTTTGCCAGCCTGTTTGGCGTTTTTCTGCCGGCTCTTCATTGTTGTTTGGTGGCTGGCAAAAAGGCGCTGCATTGAATGGCGATGATTAAAATTGAATGGCTTTATTAACGGCAAGTGTCCCGCGGCAATCGTTTGATTCAATTCCAATTTGGCCAAAGCGAGTCTGAATGCAAATGACGACAACGAAATTACAAATGAACAAACACCAAATGTTTGCCGAAAGCACACACACACACAAGCATTCCATATCTGCACGTGTGAATATCTGTGGGTGGTGGTTGGTGGGTTGTGGGTGGTGGTTTCTGGTGGTGGAGACTTGTTAATTTCAGTGGCAAAAGTTGCCGTGCCAGAGCGGAGAAAAAAATAAAAATCACACAAAATATGATGACCCTTGGAGCCCGAGACCTGTGGCTGTGAGCCACCCATTTCGAACCACTCCACTTTGCAGTAAGCGTCATAAAAATATGAGATATATTAAAAGCCCGAACCGTGTGGATGACCAGAGTGCCAGGTGGAAGTGGAGGTGTCTATGTGCATGGAGCATGGAGCATGCGAGTGGGGGCGTTGGACTTGGAAGTGGAGCTGGCACAATGGTTCTGGTGCCTGTTCTACCGATCCCAGGGGATGCGGCACGTAAATCGTAAAAAAAGGTTCGCTGCGAATTGGTAATGGCCAACGGCACACAACTTGGGCATACGTGTCTATGAGATTTGCGAAAAGTAAGTTTTCTCGACGTGGGCGTCGTGGTGTTTGGGATTATGAAAATGCCCCTTAAAGCGATTGAAACGATCAAGCATTGATGGCCGAAAATGATTCCAAATGATGAATGATTCGAAAATGGCTTTGCCGAGTTTGGATTTCTCAGTGGAATGGGAAAATTAAATGGTTTTGTTTGAAATGAGGTTTAAAGGGGGTATAAGAAGATTAAAAATATATATTAAGTTCCAATCTTTTTGCTATGCGTATGTAAATGAAGCCTTTTCAATGGATTTACTCAACTCTCAGTTAGTTAAGCAGATACGCTTAGTAATAAGATATACTATATTACATTTAGCCTTCGATTACATAAATATGTTAATTAAATCCCCTTTCAATTTTAGCTGTAATGATAAAGCTCTTACTACCATTTACTAGCTGTAAATAACTGCTCTAGTTTACTCCAAATAACTCGAATCGAAGCCACTTTATGTAAGTGCTCAATGGTTATCAACGGAACTGCAGGTCCTTATGCAGGTAGGATATCTGGGGGATTATCGCATCTGAACCATTAGACCTGTCCGGAGTTTACCGACGTAGCATGAAGGCGAATCGACATCTGAATTGATAACAATCCGCTTTCACACGATTTGGAATCCGAGCTCCGCCGCCCACCTGCCGCCCACCTTCCATCCACTGACTGATTTGGATCCTTTTTGGATGTGAGTGCATACGTATGTGTGTGTGGGTAGCTACTGATGATGGACTGAGCGACTGGTTGATTGGCGAATTGACAGACTGACAGAATGACGGACTGCAGTCCGCTCGCTTGTTAGGATGATAGCTCAAGCTTTTTGCTACGGCTCATGCACGTAAGTCGCTTATGGTCGCCCTCAGCTCATGCATATGTATGCATTGTTAACAGTGAAACAAACCAATTGTAACTGTGTGTATCTCTGCCAGCATGTGTGTGTGCGTGTGTAGTCGTATCTCAGTGTGGGTGCTCCTGTTGTTGATATGACCATAAATTTGTAGCGCTGCTTCATTGCCAACTTCTGTGTGTGTTGTTTATTTTTGTGCAAAACTTTCCAAGGGAAAACTCACAATGGCCAGATGACAGATACGAAGGGATGGTAAGCAGGGGGAGTGGGTGGTGGTGGTGCTTCGGCAGTCTGGAGGGCCAAAGGATATGGCCAAAAGTCTGCAGCAGTAGCAGCTACGGCAACTCACAAAAGTATCAAGTGTTGTTTTTGACGGCTGCATATTGACTTAACTGTAAAAATAACAGCAAGACGGAGTCCAGGACACACAGCAGACAGATGAGCAAGATGAAAAAGATGAGTTGTGAGTGTGTGTGTGTAGGAAGGGCTGGACGGTGATCAGTGGGTGGCAAAGTGGACCTGCTCTGGGCCGTGTCCATGTCCTTGTCCATGGCGCGTGCAGCAAGTGTTTGGATTGAGTTGTTAGGCAACTGATTTGATTTACTGAATAATAAAAAACCAACCAAAGCATGCATACACTGACTGACAGGAAGGCTAACACATAAGCACATAGGGCATGCAGGAGGCGGGGGTCGAAGGATTCGGGGGCAGGACGACTGACTGACTGGGCCATAAACAGTCATAGACACTTGGACATGGCCCGAGCACGAACGGCAAGTTTATCAACTACAATAAGAAAATGTGACAGCCAAAGGGGAGTGAAATAAAACTTTTCCTCTTTCTGCGTCCCTGTCTCTCTCACTTGGGCACTCGCACACACACACACACAGACAAATTTGCCATTTTTCTTGTTGTTGTATTGCAAGTTCCATAAAAAATGCAAAATACATTTGAGCAATGAGCAACAACAAAACCAGAAAAGTGGCAACACAAAAAAAGAGAGGAAAAACCAATTGCAGGCAAGAAAACGATGAAAAAATTCTGATACAATTTGCAGGAAAAATAAAGAAATAAATAAGAAAAATCGCTTTCTTCTCATGAAATACTGAGTGAGGCACACACAGACAGACACACACACACACAAATACACAGATATAGAGACATACTAGCGAATTTCACATTGCGAATTCTCTGTTCAATTGCGGCAAAAGTTAAAGCGGATATCCTTTGGCAGCCAGGACATCATCGAGCACTACTACAGACTGATTTGAGTGCGATTTGTGGAGAAGTTTCGGCTCTTTTCTGGGAACGGAAATTTTGCGAACAGGATCTGAAACTCCAATCTATCAAAGTCTTAAGTGGCGAAGAATTTGATGATTTCATTCCTCAACTTTCGCAGCTTAAGAGAAATTGTTTTGGAATCAATTTTTTTTTGTGATATTGTGACCAAGCTCCAAAGTATAGCTATCAATGTTCAACCTCTATGCTATTTGTTATGCCCTTGCATTTTTGAAATCAGTTCAGCAAAAATAAAAGCATTTCACCGAAATCCTTTTCTCTGTGACACAAACACGTTCCACACATTTATGAAATACTTCACTCTCAGTTCACTGAATGCTAAAATTCTCGTTAAACTTGAACCAGAAAAATAAAAAACAATCAATATCGAGAGTGAAACGAATATTCCATTTGAGCTTCTCGCAACGGACAGCAGAATATATATAATCCAATATTTACATAGATAAATTATCATGAGTGAAAGTTTCCTTTCACAGCAGAGGCCATAAAAATTGTTTGCCCAAGTCCGATATCCCGATCGGTAAATCTGTAATTTATGATTATTATTTATATCCCCTTCAACGCATATTGATCACTTTCCTGGGCCAACTGACAAATCCTCGTAGGCTATATCCTGAGTTTTGTGATTTCAAGTGGTAGAACAAAAGGGGAATGGAAATACGAACAAGCATAATGAAAAATATTTCACATTGTGGTGCACCAGTCTTCCAATCACTTTGATGTGCGTGTGTGTGTGCGAGGGGATGAAATATGGCCAGAAATGACGTATGCGCAGCATAAACCAAAGACAAATGAACAATTGGATATAAATAAGCGACATAGTGCACTGCACGCACACATATACACACATACATGGGCTGTAAAGTGAGGCGGATGTAAGTGAAGCTGACAAAAATGACACAGCAGCGCCGAAAAATTAACAGCAACAGCGGCGAAGGACAATGGCCAAAATGAAACAGAAAGCGGAGAATGCGAGGGCGGGAAAGTGGAGAGTGGAGAGGGGGTGCCAAAGAGAGTGGAGTGTCATGTAAAAGCCTTTCAATGCACGTTGCATACTTTTAGGCGATGCGTGTTATGCGATGCCCGCGGCCTCAATGTGTTTGTGTCTGCGTGTCTGTGTGTGTGTGCGAGCCTAGAAACGCGATAAAAGCAATGCATAAAACACACAAACGAAAAAAAACAGAAAAACACACACATACACAGGGAAAGCGAGCGAGCGAAGAAAATTGGGTGAAACAGGGACAAGGGGAGAGCGGCAAAACAACAAAAGCAAGAATAGGAATGTGGAAATATTGGAATTTAAAATACCTGGTTTTTCATTCATGCTCGCTTTGAACCTTGTGGTTTTAAATATCACAACTGACACACTTGTAGGCAAAATAACATTTCAGGTAGTAAGCAAGTGGCATTGTGTTAAATTCCCAAGAGTAATTAGGTTTCCATTTAAGTGGAGCTCAGCTGTGCTTCCAATTGATGGTCATTTTAAGTTGCCTGGGCTGCAAATGTATAATTCATTCCAGACGAAAAAAGTTAAATGCGAAATGGCTTGGATGCCTGCGAGCTGCTTTTTAAATATATCACTCATACGCACTGTTGCCGTAGCTCACATATGCATTTGCCATTTGTTTATTTACACTCACTTCAAGGAATGCTTGCCCTGCCTAAATATTTGTTTATAAATTATCAAATGGGTATGGCTTTAATATCCATTGTGCATGCTTTTTAAAAACCTTTGAAAATCACATACAAAATTTAATTTCTTATGGCATTATCAATTAATTTAACCGACATTATTGTAATGTAACGACCTAATGGATGAAATGCGACCAGCTTAATATACCCATTCACACGCCGAATAATGGGTGCAAAAAAGAAATGGCAACTATGAAATGAGTGGCAAAAGAGGCAGCACGTCCAAACGATGGGCGAGCAACAAAACGTTGCATATAGATGGGCTGGCCCATGGGTGTGTGGGTAAATGGGTAACACATACATACATATATGCGAGTGTGTGTTGGTGTGAGTGTATAGAAGGCGCGCTGGCGACGTGCATATGCTTGAATGCGCGTGTTCGCACTTGCTGGCGAGGGAACAAAAAATAAAATGGAAACCAAATGCACAGCAAACCCATATACACACACACACGCACATGCAAATACGAACGTATGCAATGGCAAGTGTGTATGTGCAATGTGAAAAACGAGTGCAAGTGGAAAAATAAAACATTTTTGCAATTAATTGCGCTCAATTTAAAATGTTGCAAAATTAATTCAAGAGTCATGCCAAATACACAGGCGCAGTCATTTATGCAAACAGAGACAGCCACAGGAGGTGCAGAGGGGGGGGGGGGGGGGGGGGGGGGCTGTGTTGGGGAAAATGGAAAATCCAAAGAGGGCGGTGAAAAGCGGGTGATCAGAGCTGAAAGGCTGCTCAAGCGACCAGACAAATGCGCAGTTGAAACGGACACACACGGAAGGACATGGCTTGCATATGGAGAAGGCAGTGCAAGGAGTGTAACGAGCTTCAGGATGCAGAGAAAGGAGTGGAGCAGGAACAGGAGAAGGCTCAACAGCAGGACCAGGAAAAGGAACCCAAACAGGCAGGAGCACAGAAATGTGGCGTTGATGAGCAGACGCCAGGAGGGGCTAGGTGCCGGACAAACGATTCCAAGACACAGGACACACACACACACACTCACAACAGCCCACTCACACACATGGAAAGGAGCTCGGGAGCCAAGCAAACGGCAAAAGGAAAACGACGAGGAGGCGAAGCGAACGTCACTGCAATAAAAATAACAAAGCGACCGGGAAAGCATAGAGCAGAGGGGCAGGGGAAGGGGTAGGGAGAGGGGAGATTGGGAAAAGTGAGCTGCAGACGGATAGAAAGCCAAACCCAAATGAGCAGCAGCTCATGCACTACGAAAAAGGACCCATGGGAATTCAAAGCCAAAGTGCAAGCAATCTGCAAAATAAATCGTTCTCTCAGCTGAGAAAATGGTGGAAAACTGCACTAGTCATTTTAATAATAGTTGGTAATAATAAGTAAGACATTTTTATGGCTTTAAACAGGAAACTTTACTATTTATTTGCACGGGAAGCCACACGGCGTATACTTAATAAAGTAATAATGTGTTTTAAGTACTTATTATCTTAGAAATAAGTACTTTGCACATTTCTAACTATGCTATTAATAAAATGGTTATAAATTTCTCCGAGTGTAACAATGCACACACCACACACGCATGTGTGTGCTGCAACATAGCAAGATTGTGGACTCAAATGGATTTCCATGTTGTCATTGTCGCCGGCGAAGGAGTTGCAGCAGAAGTGGCAGGAGCGCAATAAGCAGACGGAGAAGCAATTCAAGTTGCCGTCACGGAAGTTGCCTGTTGAAATTAAGCCAACAGCAATTATGGCAACAAATGCGGCTAGCAGCGCCGATTATGTGTCCCCTTCCGCTTCTTCAGCAATTCTAGGAATTTTTCTAAAGATGCTCAGCCTCGACTCCAGGGCCTAGCCAATTATACATAAGATTTAGCAGAAGTTTTGGGTTAAATTTGAAAAGAAAATTTGCACTCCAGCTAAACTTTAAAACCACTTGCGGATTCGGAAGCTTGTGTTTGCAAAAAGTTGGCAAACAAAAATATAAACATAATTATGTGCTATTTATAACAAGCTGGCATATGAGTTGGGTCTTTTGGCGCACATAAAACTGAACTAAGAATCCTTCTTATTTGGTTAGTAAAATAAACCTCTTCCTAAACTCACTTTGCACAAGTCGAAATGTAATTTCGCCATTTGCCTTTCGATGCGATCGTAACCCATCCGTCGTGTCAATCCTGTAGCTCTGCTTTTCAATTACAATCAAATTTGTCAAATGATTGAGCAATCACGACTATTAGATAACAGATAACACACAGCAGCTAAAAAAGTGCCCGGGAAAAGGGAAAACAAAACCAGAGAACGTAGAGAACCCTTCGAACCAGGACGAGCGGGCGAAAAATCATATGCATGCATGTGTATGTGTATGTGTTATCTTATCGCTTCCGTTTCCGCTTTTGAGCTTCGAGCTACCAACTCTGGACACATGCAAAAAAAAAGGGCAAAAATGGGGCAATGAGGGGGTAAATGGAACAACACTTGTGCCCAGTTCAATGGAGTTATCGCCGAGCAGAGTGCGTTTTACAAACTCCCCCCGAGCAATTCCCCAAATATACGTAGACGCGAGTTTTTCCTTCATTTTTTCCCATTTTTTTGCTTCTTGGGGTAACGAAGTTTTCCTCGTTTGGCTGCGAGTGTCTCACTGTGGGCAAATAAATGCCAAGCGCTACGTAAACCAAATAAAGTCGAAGGCACGCACAGTCCCACACCCACTTATACACAACCACACACATGCTCGCACGCACACACATTCAACAGTAACAGACGTTGGCAATGAACGCGGCACTGATTATCCTCAAATTCAATCTCAAATATGAGATATGAATAGATAACTATGGTAAAGGAAAGGATTGAAGCTCCTGGGATATCATATAATATCATCATATCATATCATCATATAATAATCATAAATATGTTATTGTTACAACAGCTACTTCTTAAGATAGTGCTATAATTATGGCCATTGCTGTGCGCGCTGAGACAGACAGATATGCATATGGGTAAGACAGCGGAGTCCCCGACTCGTCAGCTTTGCTCCTCTCGGTCCTTCATTTGCTCCTGGCCCGAGCTCCATCCTTGTGCTCCTCCTCCTGCTCCAGCTCCTGCTCCAGCTCCTCCATTCTTGAGCCGCTGCAGGCGTAAAAACGTGCGGCGTACAATTTACACAACGAAGCGAGCAGCAGGAGCAGCAGGACACGGAGGACGTGGCGGTTGCAGGGGGCAGCAGGACAAGGGCGGAGGAGGCGTCGCAAAAAGACATGCAACAACAATTAAACTTTCAAAGACGTCGCTGCCGCCGCCCGACACGGGAAAAGTAAACCGAGCAAAAGTTGTTAACGGGGCATAAAAAATGAACAAGGAGGCGGCGGGCGGAGAAAAAAAACGTGCAAACAGATGGGAGGATGAGTGGCAGGAGCGCGGGAAGATGGCCAAAAGAAGGGGCCAAGTGGCAGCCTGCAGTCGTGCGGGAAAAAGGAAAAGGCACGCGCAGCCAAGATGGGGAAAACTGGGGGCGTAGGAAGTGGGGCGGTCCACAGACAGCGGCAAATTCGCATGCAAATTGTGCGCGAAAAAAGACGTCCAAAAAAAGTGTATAAAAGGGGGGAAAGTGCGGCGAACATGAGCTGGCAAAAGCCCGAGTTTAGAGTTGGAAATAACGAAAGACCAGGCCAAGAAAAACTTTTGCCCAAAGATGGGGTACACGCTACTCATGTGTGAGTTTCAACATAAATGTAAACAATAAAATTGTAGAAAATTGTTGAATAAATAGGGTTCACGACGGCGAATGGATGGGGGCGGGCTTAAGGATGGGGGCCGGGCAAACTGCCGGCGGAAAAGCTTTTTCTTGTCATCATTTCACGACTCTGCAGCCACACATTTTCATTGCCCCCGTGCCTGTGCCGGTGCCTGCCCCATCGCCTTCACCCTTTAGCCAGATTTTGCAGCTGTAGGTGTGAGACAACGGCAATTATCGCAATTGTCCCCAGCACTCATTCACTCACTCAAAACGTAGAAAGGCAGAGGAACAGAGAGACGAGGCCAAGTCGGAGCAGCCTAAGCCATCAGCATTTGTTCATTCATTCCGGCTGTGGGTGGGTGGTTGGTGAAGGATGGGCAGGATACCAGGGGGCCATCGGGCGGGCACCATTCATTCGACTTACGCATTGTTCCTGCTCTGACGCCTTGCTGGCTTTTGTTGCTGAGCTGTGTTTACAATTACACTGTTTTCAGCCGGGTGGAAAGCAGCAAGCAGCAGCCAGCCGGCGACGGCAGGCATCATTTCCATTTCCATTTCCCTGCCACTTCCCACTTGCCACTTCCCACTTGCCATTTGCCACTTGGCAGTCGGTAGTCGTACTGGCTTAGAGGGCCAACCATTTGATGCCTATCCATTCCCCTCGCAGGCCATAAAAACCCGCTGTTGCCTACTTTGCGGCGCATTTAGTTAAATTGTTTATTTGTCTGCTGCAAGCTTTTCAGTTTGTTCACAATCAATTAAAAGTCAAGCGGCAATGTTTAATTAAGCTAAAAGAAGCGCCGACAACTGCTGCCATTTCCCATTTGCAGTGGTTTTAATTAGTGTCGCCCCCACCCTTTGCAAAAAAATGAGACCCCACCATTCTACTTATCCTTGACTTGGCCCAAATTGAGTTATTAGATGTTCATTATCGGCCATTCCCGCTTGTCTAGCACTTTTTCTCGATTCCAGCACTTTTTTTGGTTTTCTTTTGTTTTTGCCCAACTGCAGTCGAAAGCCGCTGACATGGAATATAAATTTGCAATGCCCCCCCACCACCTCTGAATCCCCTTAGAAGTCGCCAATAATTGGCTACTAATGGTGGCACATAAAAACTTTTACCGACTGCAATAAAAAATCCCATTGACAAAACTTTTCTGCCAACTACAACAAATACACCAGCTGCAAAGAAACAAGAGCAACAGCCACTGCATGGGGTAAAAAAATAAAGTGGGGAGGTGGCATAAAAACAGAATCAATTAACATTTTCATTTTGCGATTTTCCGCTTCAACTTTGCAACACAAATTATTGCATTTTGTCATCTTTGTTGCTGTTGCAGTAAGCGCCAATACAAATGGCTTGAAAGTGCATAATAGATGTTTGTTTGCGGCCAAATGAGTGCGTAATTGTAATTTGATTGCATGCCGCTCGCCAAAACAGGATCATTTTACGCATTCGTGCCACCTCAAGGAGGCTTAATTGCTTAAGAGCTTGAATAAAAATGAAAAAAAAAGGTGGCCAAAAGTATATAACTCAAGCAAAAATTGTTAACACCAAATAGCTTATCTGCCCTTATAAGCCATTTTAGTCAGCAACTGAATTGAATTCTTTTATATTAAATTTGGTCACAATTGGCTGCATATTACATTACAATATGGCTGCGCCACTTTTTCACCTGTTAATTATAATCTGTAAGAGCGTGCATTCCTCCAAAACTGCAAAAGCTGCGAAAAGCGGAAAAACTGGCTCCATTGTTCTTGTTTTTTTATTTTTTTATCGGGTGAGCCCCGTTGTTATTGTTATTCGATGGCACTTACAAATGCGAAAGAAATTCATTGGGCACCCCGCAACGCTGCTCACCTGGCAGTCGCACCTGCAAAATGGAGAGTGCCACGCGCATTATTGCAAACAATTTGCCCCGTTTGTGCCACCGGACAAATGACAAAAAGGACAAATGGCACAAAATATTTTCCAAGCGCCCTGGCGCAGGCAATCGGAAATGTTGCCAAAGTTCTGCAGCCAACACACACACTCATGAGCCCCAAAGGGCAAAACACGCTCACACACACGTACACAGGAAGCGAGTCGAAAGGACGCAGGATATGCACAATGTTTGCATTGAGGAGAAGCTTTGGCGGCTTAGCCCCCTGAACCAAACTCACGAATGTCCTGCGCTTTCTGTGCGCCTGCAGTGTTTGTTTTAATTTAAATAAATGAGCTTAAGCGCACTCACAGCTCGTGATCCTTTAAGGCTCTACGCCGGCCCCTTATTTTATTTGTCCTTTTCGGAATCGCAGTCGCCGTCACTGTCCATGTCTCCGCCGCCTCCTTTTGTTGTCCTTATTTAGCTGAGCTGGCAACGGACGAAGGACGATGGACGATGGACGCGACTGGCGGGACGATTGCCAGGATATGCAAGTGCTAAGCATTTTTAAGTCAAATTGCTTTGCCGAACATTCTGCCATTTGCCTGCACGACTGACCCGCGGACCCACCCCTGGTGTCCTTCCGCCTTCCTCCTTCCACCGCCCGCCGATTTTCCCCCGGCTTTTCCGCTTTTCCACCGCTTTCGCCACGCGTTGCTGACGTCGTCAGCGCTCTTGAATTCAAGAGTTTGCCGTTGTTCTTGTTGCACTGGCTTCTGTTTTTCCGCTGGGTCGACTCAATTTGGCCAGCAGTTTGACGTGATTATTCACAGCGAAGGGAGTTAATAGAATTTATTTGTTTTATTTTATAAATACAACTCTCCAACAAAACACTATCAACACACATTTATTTGTGTTTAGCTTCAGGCACAGCAAATGCAAAAACGAACTATTTAAAATTGCAGTTAATTATACGATTAAATATCCGCATTGTTATTGTTACATCATTTTATATAAATAATTATTGGCAGTACAACAAATTCGTGGTGATAATGCCTTTATTTATACACAATTATTTAGTTCAGTTTTTTATTTGGTTGCGTGTATTAAATTGGTAAGCAATTATAAATATATTTTTATTAGTAGGAACTAATATATTAACTAATCACATAAGCGGATATTTATAAATTGGAATAGTAATTAAAAGAATGACACTGATTGGAAAAAACAGTTTTTTTTCCTTTTGTTTTTTGTTGCTTGGTATATATGTATATCTTTCTGATCTGATTTTCTGTAATTCTATAATTTAAAACCCAAAATTAGAGTATTTAGTATTTTGAGTTTGAAAACCAATCCTTTGTAGTGCCTGCTGTTGTTGTTGCATTGCCTCTTGTTTTTGTTATTCACGCTGCTGTTATGTTGTTGTTGTTGTTGTGTTAGTGGAGGAACTTCAAAAGGCTTTTCCGCTGTGTTAGTTCGCTTTGCTGTCGCCTTTTGCTCCTTTCACTTGCTCCGCCGACCTCGCGCTGCCACTTGTCGAGTTTCTCTTTCCTTACCACCCCCCGCTCACAGTTACACACTTTTCCGCCCGCTTTTCCCAGCCACCCGCGCGCCGGAAAAGCCCACTCCTTTTTGGCCAGGCATGAAGTTTACCTTTGGTGCAACTGCGCTGATTTGCAGTTTCTTCCTTTCATTTGATGGGCGCAAGTTTTTGTCATGTTTTTCCCTTTTCTAGCCCATTCATTCTTCCTTGCTCAGTTTTTCCAGGTTTTCCAGCTTGCTCTCTTTGGCGCCGCTTCTGTTTACACAGCAAATTTATTTATTTTCGCACTGTGGGACGCTCTTAAATATTCCGTCTTTTGAGTGCTAATGCAAATGTTGTCTGGCGGGCGGGCGGCCGGTCGGTCGGCAATCAACGGAATGGCTAAAAGGCTCGGGTGCTTTTGGCCAAAGGCAGCGGAAATCACTCGAAATAACGCCCGATGATTAACTGGGAATTCGCCGTGAATCGAGGTAAATATGTGATGAGTATGAGGCATTCGCAAAAGGAGCCATTCAATCGGAAGAGGTGCCTTTGAAGACCTCTAATTAGGTGTAAACTAAATGCAAAGTAAGAAGGTACGAAAGAAGTTAATGTTCATTTTAATTACATGTGTGCAATGCATCGACTCGGTGAATGAAATGCTCAGAAACTAAACATTTCAATTCGAAGAAAATGAATCTCTAAATTCATTTATTTGTGTATCCAATTTATGAATGTATGTTAGCTGGCATGCGAATTATATATTTTGTTTGCATTCGTTTGGCTTTAAATACAATAAATAAAAATAGTTAGAAAGGAAGTGTACAGATGCAAATGGAAATGCTGACATGTGCTGTTTTATTTGTTAAAAATACAATAAAATTAAGTAGAAAAGGAAGTCAATAAAACTAGATTTCAGTTCCGATACGCAATATTCAGAAATTCAATTTAGATACCGAATGTGGATAAGCCTAATAAAAATTACGCAATCGTCCAGGCAACACAAGGAACTGTGTTCCAACACAAGGCCATTAATACAATGGGCTGGGAAAACAATTAAATTTAATAACCGTAAGTTAATCCACTTAGAAGGAAAGCAGATTGATTCCCCTTCGCATCGCCATCCACATCCCTTTCTAAAACCCGACTCCGTGGCAAGTTTCGCATGCTGCAAGCTCGGATGGTTCCCACGCCGAGTAAACTTCTCTCCCCTGCAACATTCTGAAACTCTAATTTAATAAGTAAATCACATTTCCGCCTTTTGAATGTCACCACCCTGGGAGTCCGAAGGGAGTTGGCGGGCGAAACCCGGAACTGCAAGCTCCCATCGCTCGGCTTTCCCGGCTCCACACTCACCAGTTCCTGGGGCATCGCATTGACACCTCGTCAAAAGTTCGCAAGACATCGCTCCGGCGACTTGCTAACTGGTTTAGTGCAAATTCACTATTAGGAGAGCGCTCAATTTCACACTGGAATTAAATTACAGCGCATGCCGCAGCGCCAGGTGGGCGGTCGTTGCACGGGGCGGGGCCGTGGCGCTGCAGCGTAAGATCAGAGTTTGTGGCGCGTTTCAGAGGCACGGCAAATGAGCGAACACCTCGTTAGTTTGTGCGCCTTGAAACTTTTTTAATATTTACATTCATATTTTGCACCTTTCGCCTTTTTAACCGCTTTTCACGCCCTCCCAAAATCGCGGGCGCTTCTTTTATTGCAACTTCTGCATCCTGACTGCAGCATCCTGGCTGCTGGACGGACCAAGGATACTGCTGCTGCCGAGCCATAAATTTTTGTTTGTGTTGAAAATTGCATTTGCCTTTTACTTTGTGTCGGGCTGGGCTGAGCCGGGGATCCCAAATTGGTGGCAATAGGGGCTGGTGCACTGCGCGAAAATATATAGCTAAAAACACCTAAGATTATCTAATGTTGCAATGATAAACAGATTTCAGGTTTTCCATATAAATTTACCAATCAAATATACCGTAGATGGAATAGTAATTATTTTTGCAATATGTTTAGTTAATCTAATAATCCGATTTCGCTCAGTGCATTACATGGCTGTATTGGTGAGATTGAGCTTGCCTGGCAGCCATATTGGATGCCCCTAAAAGCAGGCAACGTCAAATTTGTTGCAACGCTTGATAATCAAGTTAGCGATGGGCGCTGCTGCCATCAAATGCAGACCCCTTTTGCCCACCTCCACCCCCACCCCTCCCCTCTGCAGACCAGCCCCCCTTTTAGTGCACTCAAATTGAACAGCCTTTTGTGCTCGATTCTTCGTTTTTTTCACTTTATCGCGATATAAATTTAAACCGATGATTCCGCTTCGGACGGGGATTGTGATTCCGTTTCTGAATCTGAATCCGCATTTGATTCTGATTCCGATTCTGATTCTGGCTCTGTTTTGCTCGCATTTCTTGTTTACTTGCAGATGTCAATGGGCGTGGCAGTGGGGCGGCGAGTCGAACCAGCTGAAAATCAAAGCCCAATTGGCACAAACACGCGGTAAATAGAATTCGCAATCGGAATCGGAATTGAAATAGGAATTCGCATTCAAATTCGAATGCAAATAGAAATAGAAATTGCCGCGAGACCCCCACAGAAAAAAAGCGCAAAAAAAACAGCAACTAAAATACCCATAAAATAATAGGAAAACAAAGAGTGCCAGCGGAGAAGCAGCTGCTGCAGCAAATAAAAGAACCGCAACAGCAACTGCAACAGCAGCAACAACGGCCATAACAACTCCACCAACAACGACATCAACAACAATATGGAGAAGCTGCTGCAATCGACGCTGTTTGTCATCCTGATAATGGCCACAAAATGCGGCAGTGGCTCGACCCAGAACCAGCATCACGGTAAGTGGCCATGGAATGGGGCATGGCATGGGAGGCATTTAATTGCGAGCGGGTGCCTCACTACAACCATTTCCACCTCCCTTCGCAGAGAGCAATTCCCAGCTGGATCCCGATCCGGAGTTCATAGGGTTCATCAACAACGTCACATATCCGGCAGGACGCGAGGCCATCCTGGCCTGCTCGGTGCGCAATCTCGGCAAGAATAAGGTGAGCTAACTGAATAGGATAATTTACCCAGAATTGCAATATATATAATATGATATATAATCCTCTGATAATAGGTTGGTTGGCTAAGGGCCTCCGATCAGACCGTTTTAGCTCTCCAAGGTCGCGTGGTCACCCATAATGCGAGAATCAGCGTCATGCATCAGGATATGCACACGTAAGTCCACTAAACTTCCTTATAGCGACAATATAGCTTATATACAACTTGCACCTCCTTAAAGCTGGAAACTAAAAATCAGCAAGCTGCGGGAAAGTGACCGCGGTTGCTATATGTGCCAAATAAACACGAGTCCCATGAAGAAACAAGTGGGCTGCATCGACGTGCAGGGTATGTCATTTGATCGCTTGTTCCCATATAGAACTTAAACTCATAGAAACCACATATTTGTAGTACCACCTGATATCATCAACGAAGAGTCCTCCGCCGATCTGGCCGTCCAGGAGGGCGAGGATGCCACGCTCACCTGCAAAGCCACGGGGAATCCTCAGCCAAGAGTCACTTGGCGCAGGGAAGACGGCGAAATGATACTCATTCGCAAGCCTGGCAGTAGGGAGCTCATGAAAGGTACAAACATTCCCTGAAATCCTTTGATTCCTAATTCATTACCCTCTTCCAGTGGAGTCGTATAATGGATCCTCGCTCAGGCTGCTCCGCCTAGAGAGGCGTCAGATGGGCGCCTACTTGTGCATAGCATCCAACGATGTTCCACCCGCTGTCAGCAAACGAGTCTCGCTGAGTGTGCAATGTGAGTTATCAAATATTCACTCGATGAATAGAATATTATACTTCAAGTGCAAGTGCACCCTATGCCTTTACCGAAAATTAGGACTTATCATTTTCAATTACACATAGCTTGACAGCTGACAAAAGTCACTTTCAGTCCAACTTCACATTGGATCATGTCCACAAAGTTTCAGCATTTAAAGTAGCCACTTTAAAAGTCAGTCTGCTGAAAAATTTAACAATTTCATGAGAATAAGAACAATAAGTGGATTTATCTGCGCTATATTCTGCAATCGATGAAATCCGACCGCCCACTCACTCACTCACCATTCCACTCCACAGTTGCTCCCATGGTGAGGGCCCCCAGCCAGCTCCTGGGCACGCCCTTGGGATCCGATGTGCAGCTGGAATGCCAGGTGGAGGCCTCGCCGTCGCCCGTCTCCTACTGGCTGAAGGGGGCGCGGACGTCCAACGGATTCGCCAGCGTCTCCACGGCCAGCCTGGAGTCCGGCTCGCCGGGTCCCGAAATGCTGCTTGACGGGTAAGTTGAGGGAATTCCGGACGGCAGACATCAGTGATACATATCCATCTCGAAAACCATTCCATTCCCGGCTCTCCATCCATGCCGACCCATATCGAATTCAGGCCCAAGTACGGGATAACGGAGCGCCGCGATGGCTATCGGGGCGTCATGCTGCTGGTGGTGCGTTCCTTCTCGCCCTCCGATGTGGGCACCTATCACTGCGTCAGCACAAACTCGCTGGGCCGTGCCGAGGGCACATTGCGGTTATACGGTGCGTATACGCAATCTCT
Source organism: Drosophila sechellia (assembly GCF_004382195.2). NCBI lineage: Eukaryota > Metazoa > Arthropoda > Insecta > Diptera > Drosophilidae > Drosophila > Drosophila sechellia. Next base: position 27,372,080 of record NC_045952.1, on the reverse strand, counting down.
ACTCCACCATCTCCCGCCATCACAGGGTTTAATTTGTTTTGTTTGTCCCTGTTTTGTTTTTTTTTCTCGGTGCCTGTGGTTCTGTGTTGCAGAAATCAAGCTTCATCCGGGCGCCTCCGCCAGCAACGATGATCATCTGAATTACATCGGAGGTGAGTCCCACGTATATGGAGGGATGAATCTCTCGTGTGGAGTTATTTAAAATTAAAATATTAAAAAAATACAAAAGCAAGCGATTTTTAACTCTTTTCTGTATAATCGGAACTATCTTTTTGCTTTTATCGCCACAGGTCTCGAGGAGGCTGCTCGGAATGCGGCCAGGAGCACCCGGACGACGTGGCAGCCCCTGCTCGCCATGCTGATGCTACTGTGGATGAGGCTGAATCTGAGAGCAGGGGGAGCGTGATATCAAAACTGAGAGAAGAAGAGCCGGCAATCAAGTATTCCTACAGATTCCCTCGGACACCGACATCGACATCTCTTTCTCTCTTGCCTGCGTTCTTGTTGTTCGTTTCCGTTTCCGGTTCCGTGGCCCCATCTCCAATGTATTGGACCCCTGCCGCCCACGCACGCATACATATTGCCGGAGGCGCCTCCCGCTGCCTCAAATATCATTTGCATACGTATCAGGAAACGCGTTGTTCCCACCCGCTCGAAAACCCTCAAAGCCCTTGCCAAACTCCCACTCCCTGCTCCCTAATGAAAGTAAGGAGGATATCAAAAGTGGACAATTGGATGCCAAGCCCTACCATTTCTCCCCAGCCCCAAATAATGTTACATTGCATATAAATTAAATATGAATACTATAAAATAGTGCATAAAATTTATTATCATAATATAAATAACGACAAAATTATTGAATAAATTATCGCAAAAGTGGATAAAAACCGAATGGAAAACTGCATTTTCTTTACTTCCGACACGACTTCCTGCGCCACTAGCCTGACCCACTGATCCACTTTTTGGCCACTGTTTTCCGGATGGTGAACGGTAAGTAGAGGCGAGAATAATCGATGGGCAACTTAACGACTTACCCCATTGATTTCCAAGGAGCACCGGGCAGGTGGCCTGCAAGCTTCGGGTATCACAATTGCCGGAGTTGTCAGTATTATGCCAAACCAAGGCCGATCCCCGACGGGGCTTAAAGCCAAAGCCCAGATCCGGAAAAGAGGCATAGCCACCCATTTGAACATCACTGAGCTGGCATACAGAAATGTATACGCTTTAAATACAAATATTATTTTGCTTTCCGGGGGCTTATAAACATTAGCATTCGCTTTTTGTATGAAGGTATTATCTCTGATTTTTTGGCTAACACATCTTTTGATAATCTGCTAAATTTAAAGATAAATACTTACATAAAACATCACAGATGCCGAGCGGTATTCTTTTGGGTAGTATCCAATAAACTCCTAGAAAACAAAGCCTGCTTTGTAAATCACTTGGGATACATTAGATACCAAACTCACTTTGGGCTGCTCGCAGTCCAAGTGGATGAGCTCCTGACCTCCAATGCCATAGTTAGAAACTATCAGTGGTTCGCTTTCTTCCATATCGAATCCTGTAATATCCTCGATCCTTTGGTGTATTCGTCTCACATGATCAGAGGCATTTGTATCCACTTTGGCCTCTACACTGGAACTTTCTTTTCGTGTGTGCTCTAACCTAGAATCCGTGAGATGTAACAAGTCCTCCTGCTCTGCTTGTGAGATAGCATCATGAACGAGCCCAACGAAGGGTTCAAAGTTGAGCTGCTCAAGTTTAACAGGAGCCAATCGGAGAAACGGGGAACCACCTCTGAAGTAACGACAACGGAGGGAGGATTTGTTGGGAAGGAGGTTTTTGCCCCGGCAGTTGTCCACATGCACAAAAATGTGGGCTAGTTTATCCTTCAAGTGTTTGGCCAGCTCAGTGTTATCATCCTTAGAGGCCCACTCTATGGACTTCCTAAATGCAGCCTGACTGGCTGGTAAATCATCTGGAAAAAGTGACAAGTATATTGGTCATATTCAGGATAGGTCTACTTTTCCTTACGCATTGCGAGCAAAGTTAGACCAAATTTCTCGTAGATTTGAGAGCGTCCTGTTTGAAGTAGTCTATTTACAGGATCCAATTTCTCTTCATACTGATCAAGGGCGGCTTTAAACCACTTGCATGCCAGTTTGCCCTTTTCCACATTCTCTAGATGAGTGGCCACTGCAAGGCAATCTGCAGCACTCATTCTGGAGCTATTGGGAGATGCAAATTAAGAAATTAAACTGGCCAAGGTATTATAAATACCCACTTGTACTGTTTGCCATGTAGTTTTCCATTGGCCATTTCGCTTTCATCCATACCGTAAACGCCCTGAAATCGCATCATACCAGTTGCAGCAGTTTCAAGTTCTACGTCAGATATACTGCTCAGATCATAATCAATAAATTGTTGAAATGGTCCTGCAATCCAATCTTCAAAAGCAATCTTCTAGAAAATGGTTATATAACTACTACTTGCCCTGTTTAACCTCCTCCCGAGCTAATTCCAGCAACTTGGGAACATCCGTATACATGCGTCGCATGAGCGGAAAGCTTATCAACGGATTGGCCACATAGGGCGTAGGATCAGCGGGTCCTAGCGCCCTCCTGGTCATCCACTCCTTCTGGAAACTATTATATCGATGCTTACAATGGTAGCTAATAAGTTAAACAAATCACCCACGTTCGCATTGTGTTTACTTTGTGTTGCAATTCCATCGCATACTGACGCATATATCCAATTAGTTCGTCCTCCATTTGCAGCAGGGATGCCACCTCGCGGGTTGATGTGGCATAGTATTGTGATTCGATTGCGGTCGTGACTCCGAGAAGGAAAATCGACCAACATAGGTTCATGATGATAACTGAATGTGAACGAACACCTCTGACAGCAGTTTTGTACTTATTAAAAGCCATGAAATTTTAATTTGTTCAGGTGATGAGATGACTTGGACACGACTGTCCCATTGTGTGCCCAGCAAGGCCTAAAAGTATACAGCCCTTACCGACATGCAGGGCAATATATGTATATACATCTAGCTTTGAATTGCGCTGAAGCTTGACAAGAAGTTTCCAATATTACCTCAATTAAAAATAAGTTAAGTTCTTTTTTATTTAAGATTTATTCCACTTTTTAATAACTTGACAATATTGGTTTTTATCTTATATGCTGGTTGATCGGGTTAAATTGCAAATAATGTAATTTATAATTAATATTTATGTAATATTAAACTAACTCACAATCATTTGAATTAAGTATGTATAAGTATATTCAATTATACTCTGTGTGTAGCAATGTGTAAATGGGTTGATCTTTCGATATTCGGTTGTAAACGAAAACGAACAAAACAGGCCGGCAACGGCTCTACACATTTCAAAACGTATTCTAAGAGAGATGACTCTGGGGGCTGCTACTGAATTTACACAAAATGCGCTGCGATCGCTGAAGTGTACACAGGGTGGCATAACAATTGCTCTTTACATTTACAAGTATCCGTACATTCGTGGGCGGTGTACATAATGGCTTGCATTAGCGTACAGTTCACGCTCTCGAAATGGTGCATTAATTACAAATTAGTCGGCTCCCGGTTCAGTGACAGGTGTACATATGGGGATGCATTTCAACTAGCGCTTAAGCGACTTTCTTATTTTACAACTACATTTGTATATTCCAATTATCGGTTTGCAGTCGGTTCAATTATTCTCCTCCACCTTAGGGTGTGGTGTGCACAATGCAAGACATTTACAATTAGGTTCTGGTGTCGGGAAGACGCACCGCACTTTCAGTATTATACACGATTTGGTTATCATTACAGAACAAAACACTGTTGGCGGGTATGGTACAATGCACAAGCGCAACAAGGCGCTACACAGCTCTAAATATAATGCACAGCAACATGTGCACGAAGTATTTTGGAAACAAAGGATCAAAAGGGATCAATGGATTTTTGTATAATAAACATCTATACAAGTCAAGTTCAAAAATTTAAAATAAAAGACTTTTGCTCTTAAAATAGGGTTCATCGTAAAGTTGGTGGCCTACTCTACGAGGCGGGTGCAAGACGTTGCTGGACGACTGCCTTGAGTGTATGTTTGTATGAGTGAGTGCTTAATTAGCGCTGTCTGTCAACAATAACCAAATCGCTGTAATTCTCATCTGGAGAGGCTATGCGACCGTTCGCGGCTGCTGCTGCCCGACGAAAGGGGCTGCTTGTTGCTGACCTCACCCACTCGATGGTGCGGTGGCAGCCTATCGAAGAACGGATGATGCAGGGCCTCACCTGAAACAAAGCAAAAAGAGATCTATTAGCATTGGAATCAATCAACAAGTGGGCGGCACCTTACCTAACGTGATGCGTGACGAGGGCTCGTACTCCAACATCTTCTTGATCAGACTGAAGAGCTCACAGTGGTCCTCGCTGTCGCTCAGCTGGCACAGGAACAACGGCTTGCAGTGATCACGGACGTAGCGACCCGCACTGGACTTCTCATCCCAATCCAACTTACCATGATAGAAGTACTTTGTTTTGGTTTTGCTATAAAGAGTATGATTTCTACACGTTAAACGATTTCGGTGAAGAGAACTGCGCCTTGGGAAATAAAAGCATGAGCTGCATTGTATTACCGTGCCATGCGATATGGTATTTGTCCCAAGATTCGCTCCATCATGGCCAGGTGCTCGCGATTGTCGTGCGTTTGGAAGAGCGTGATTCCCAGATACAGTTCGAACAAGATGCACCTGTAGGCGAAATTTCGTCGTTCATTTAATATGCGCATATTTGCAATGCCAAGCCGACTCTTACCCAATGGACCAAACGTCACACGGCTGTGACCACCCCAGCTCCAGTATGACCTCAGGCGCGCGGTAATGTCGCGTCGAGACAATTGTGCTGTGGTGCTCGTGGTCGAAGGTGGCCGACCCGAAGTCGATTAGGCGAACGTCCGTGTTCTTGACGCGGCGCACCTCGCGGTTCTGTCAAGTATAAGAGCATAAGGATATTTGCGCATTTTTAGCTGATTGTCTGCACTTACAATCTTATGATTATAGTGAGAAGTATAATCCGAGTCGACGAAGAGAATGTTCTCCGGCTTGAGATCTGTGTGCGTTAAACGATTGTCATGTAGAAATTTCACAGAGTAGCATAATTGATAGGCCATATGGCGCACTTGGTCCAGCGGGTATGGCTCATAGTTGTTCTCTCGCTGTAAAAAACGATTAAAGTATTAATTTTCCAGTTCTGTTTCAGTAATTTAGCTATAGCTCACCAAAAAATCGAAAACACTGAGCCCCAACATTTCAAAAACTATACACATGTGTCCATGATAATCAAACCAGTCAATCATTTTCACGCACAAACTGTAAAAGCAAGAAAGAGAATAAGAATTAGAATAAGATCAAGGAGGATATTGCATATATACAAACTTACTGATCACAATGCGGATCCTTTTGGGCAATCTTTTCCAAAGCATTTATCTCCAGCTTGGCAGCTTCGCGGTACTTTTCCACGTTCTTTATAATCTTTAAAGCCATACAGTAATCACTGAAACAATGAAAAGGCGGTTAAAGTACTTAATCTTTTATTTCTTGTATGGAAATTCTTACCGCTCCATATCTTTGACCTTGACCACACGTCCAAAAGTTCCCTCGCCCAGTGTGGCCATGATCTTATCTGAAATTCGGGAAAAGGATAGCGAGTTGTAGTAGGATTTCGGACAAGCCCATAAATAGTGTTAAAAGTTAGCTGTCTGGTTGATTTTCTTGTTCTAAAGCTAAACCTGTAGCTGTAGCTAAGTATTTGATGGGGGCTGGGCAAATTACTAATTTGGACTAAGCTGAGTGTGGGTTTGTATTTTTAATATTATTCGTTAATTATGCGACAAGTTCGTGTTCGGTTTGTGTGTGAAAACTTCCCAGTTGAATTTTGTTGCCAGTAAAAGTTAAAACTTAGAGCCATCAAAGACATATTCGGAAGTTCAAAAAATTTTTGCGAAAGTGACGAAAATTGTGTGAAAATTATCAATTGTTGCTTTGTCCTTCTTTCATTTTTTTCGTTTAAAATTGTCTTAATTTCCCGATTGCACGCGACGCGGTTGGTCTTGCTGTGAGATAATTAAGAAATAATAATGAAAACTTGGAAATATTTCAAACTAAAAGAGAGTTACAAGAAGAGGAGAGAGAGGTGTGACTGGTGGGGTGGCTTTTGCCTATCATTATTTTTTCTTTCTTTTTCAGGTATTTATGTGTTTTTCAAAAGAGTTTTCTGATTGTTGTCTAAACATAAGTATGGAAAAATAAAAAACCAAAAATTGTCACGAACATCTGTGATGGAGAATGTCTCCGGTGTGGTAAATTAAGTGACCATCAGCATCATCTTGAATGACGGGCTTTGCTGTCTGTTCGGTTCGATCGAATCGGATTGGAGCGGAGCGACGACGTTGCAGTGGTTGCCGTTGGCGTTGCCGATGTCGCAGGGGTTGGGGGTGGTGGTGGTGTTTGCGGTGGGTGGCGACGATTGCGATTGCGTTTCGTTGCGAGTGGTGCATTCGATCCGTTGAAAGAAGGCGGTTTGCAGGCGAGCGAAACGGCGAGCGGAGAATTTGCGAGCGAGAAGTTGGGGGCGTTGGGTGGTTGTCGATGGCAGTTTACAGACGTACACATAAGGTGCGTGTGTGGTAAAGTATGTAATTTGAAAGAGAGAAAAAGAAACAAAAAAGAAAGAGAAAAAGAAACAAAAATATATATATCCAGGGGTTCGATCGGATCCACGGGTTGTTGGTCATCAGGTCAAAGCAATCATCAAAAGCGCACCATCCAAACGACGGACGATCCGGTTCCCACGTTGGCACCAAAGCAATCGCATTCCGTTTATAAGTCAGCCGCAGATAGCCCGTAAACCAACCAACATCATCATCATTTCATCATCCCCATCAAGTTGTGTATGTACATCATCATCATCAACCCATCATCATTGTGATTTTCATCATCATATTCAGAAAAAACACGAGAAAAATACGTTTCGTTTGTTCGATAAGAAAATTAGTTCGGACAAATTTTTGAAATTTGTGTTTACAAAAATGGTTAATATCAAAACATGTACAAACAATATCATATATAATGGCAAATAGGTATATATCGAAAATGGTATATATATATATATATAAATAGGAAATGCATCAAAAGCTGTGCTCTTGTTTCTTGGGCAATGAAAAAACAACAAACCATCGAATGCTTCCTGCTTAGTAATAACATTAATAGCTGTTGGCAATATATTGTAAATGTTAAATGGTAAAAGAACAAATAAGGTAGTTTGCTATTCGTTGTAAAAGTCGAGGTAAAGGGATTCTTACGTTTTTCGTCCCAGTTTTAGTGTCAAAATCACATGCAAAATGATCAGGCTGGATCAAAACATTGTATAAGTAGGACAACATGGATTACAATCCGCAATGCTGTTAGCTTTTTCTGTAGTAGGTCGATTGTCTAGGATGTAAGGCCTTGAGATATGGGGTGGGGGATCGGGTTCGGGAATCAGGGTCAATGGACAATTGCAGTTGCAGTTAGAAGAGGCTGCGGCAACAAAGCTCAAGCTGCTAAGGAATCTCCCATCCGCCAAGATGGTCGTGAGATGGCTCATTGCTTACAAAGGTCGAGAGTGTCTTTGGAATGCGAGACCTGTTGAACAGGGCCGACGAGGTGGCGCTCTTGGCCAGCTGGTAGTGATCGTGCTGCAGGTAGGAGGACGACTGCTGGTACTGCTGCTGGTAGGCATCCAAGTGGGATCGTTGAGGATACAACGAGCTGCCTGCCAGGGCATTGGATCGCCTACTACTCCCGCTGTACGAGTCATGGAGGTAGCTCGATCCGGAGCCCGTTCCAGATCCCGATGGCTTGTAGCGATCGAACTCGCTCAGCACCGCGGCGGTACGTGAGCTGGCGCCCTGATACCGCTGCTGCTGACGCCGAGCATCTGCTGCCGCAAGGCGCGCCCCAATGCCACCGAAGGCCAGTGCCCCGGAGCTGGAGGAGTGCATTAACTGGCTGCTGGGCTTGTACTTGGCGAGGTCATTGTTGTTGCGATCTGAGTGAGGCAGAAAGCGGCTCTTGTTGGTGGTGCCGGAGGAGAGTGCCGTCGCTGCTGCCATTGTGTGGTTAGAAAGAGCAGAGGTGCTAGTGGATGAGGTGGTGGCTGTATTTGAGGGGGTGGTGGTGGAGATGGAGGAGCTGGTGGTGGTGTTGCCATTTACAGACGGGAACTGTGTCTGTGGGGTTGTGTCTGCTGTGTGGGTTAGTTGCACACCGGGCGCAGCCGAATCCGTCTCGGTTTCTGTTTCCGCCTCATCGGATGAGCTACTGCCCGAGGTGCTCTCGGAGGAGCCACTGCAATCGCTACCGTCTCTAGTTACTTTTTTGCTGCGCGACTTCTTCTTGGGCGCCTCCTGTGGCGGTGCCAGTGTGGCTGCAGTTGCTGATGATATTGCGGCTGCAGTTGCTGCCGCAGTTGCAGCAGCTGCGGCTGCCTCCTTGGCTTGTTTGGCCTCCTGCTCGAGTGCAGCTGCCTCAGCTTCTGCTGCCGCTACGGCCGCTTCAGTCTTCTTAGCCTCCGCAGCCGCTTCCTCCATGCGCTTGACGCGATCCCTAAGTTCACGGCGTTTGCGCATGCGCTCCTCGAACTTTTTCGCCTCCAGGAACTGATTGTCTTCTCGGAGCAGCATCAGAATGGCTGCATTGTCCTCCGATGACCGATCGTCGGCAAGAATTTCGCGCTCTTCAGCGGTCAATTCTGGTGGTGGCTGCTCCTTACGTCGATGAGCAAAGCGATTCCGTGAGTTCAATGGTCGATCCTCGGCGGGTCCAGCTGCATTTCGACCGCCGTCTTGGATCTCAGCAGCCAGTAGGCTTTCCACTGTTTTAGTTCTTCCATACGCTCTTGTGGAGCGAGGCGAGAGGGCTTCTTCTTCGCCACCTCTTCGGCCGTAGCGACTGGAGGGATATCCTGATGCTCCTCCTAAGCGTAGCGCGTCGTGATAGTCGTATCGCTGACCATAGTCCACTGGGTAGTTCTCGTCCAGCAATCGATTGCCGCTGGTCAGATAGCCGCTGTCATTGGACTCGGCCATATACCTTTGCCTTTGCGCTCGAGTTCGGTATGGAGTGCGCTCCTTGCGATCCGAAGCATTAAAGGAGCTGGAGGACAGCTTAGATTTCGCCAGCTGGTGTGAAGTGGCCGAGCGGAGCAGTCCGCCACTACCACTGGCACCATAGTCATCCGGTTCCAGGGTCTTGTCGCGATCCTCTTCATGACGCCGCCTTCCAGCCGCTCGTTCCAAGATATCAGAGTATTTGTTCTCCAGCCGGGAAATTGCCGACTGCTTGCCTCCTGAGGAAATCGCTGAGGTGGTGGGCGTTCTGTCCTTGTCCAAGAGCAGATCTCTTCGCTGAGGAATCATACGATTCAGGGGGATTGGGATTAAGATTCAGTTTCGGATTCACAGGTTTAATGGAGAAGGAAAGTGCCCAAGAGCGGCGCTCGTGTGAAACCAACGGTGACGGGCGTAAAACTCTTTACTCTTTACGCTCCACGAAAGAAGAAGGCCCAGAAACCGAAACCCAAACCCAGACCTAGACTTAGACCCATTTAAATGGCCTTTTCGGCAATGACTAATTATGGGGTGCTTGGGCCTTTTCATTTCGCACAATTTCACTAACATTAGAGCCACTCTATCCGGATTTGGCTTTCTCCATGTATTTTCGGATTTTCACAGAGGTGGGCTGAGGGGATACCCTTTATTTTTATTTAGAATGCCTAGCAGAATCTAAACAAAAAAGTCCACGGCGCGACGACCTTCAAAGTTTATATATAAAGCGGCAGAAAATCGTGAATAGCTTTATACACATCTGCAGCGTACAGAGAGATACAAATACAAATGTAGCGGAATAGAGAAAAGCGCCGAGATGTTGGAATCGAAAATAAATTCGACAACGTAAACGCACACGGCAAGAATGAAGCTGAAGATATAGAATGAGCATATAGAAGCGCTATAAAACGCGCCCGTGTGGGCCCCTAATATAATATCTGCACATATATCTTCTGTGTAGGAAGAAACTTTCTATAGCCGTCTATGTGGCAATAGGGGTAGCAATAGTTGGTGCAATGCTGTTTGGCCAAACACGCATATACTATACCCTACAACGCTTTAATTGCGCATATTTCCCCATTCGACCGTCAGTCAGACATGTCACACATTTAGGGCAAGTGACTTGCTGACTCACGGGCGACAGGTGAGATGATTTCTTTCGCTTTTTCCAAAATTAAATACCCCGACTGTGAGTCATGGGATCGCTTTTGCGATCTCGATCTGGGTCTGGGTCTTGGAAGTGGTATCCTCCGTTGGTTTCCACACCGCTCGCTTTTGATTCACTTATGGGTTTCGAAGATACTAACATCGTCTAGGTCGCGGTCACGCCTGCCGCCTCCCAATCCTCTAATCAGTGGCTTATAGTAGCCGCCCACGGGACTCAGGTGGGTGCGCAGTCTGTCGAGGGCGTTGGCTGTGGTGGAGCTCTTCTGGTAGCGACCCATCAGGGCAGCGGTGCTGGTGCTCCCGCTGCTGCTGGGATGGTAGCCCAATCCTGTGGTGCTGCCAAGTCCTCCGCTTGCATAGTAGCGTCTGTGGCGATCTGCCATTTCGCGTTCCTTGTCCTGTTGCCTATCCCGTTCTCGTTCCCTATCTCGTTCTCGTTCCCGTTCCCTATCCCCGTCCGGATATCTCCGGCTGGCCGAGGATTTGTCCGAGCTGCGGCGACGTTTGCTCTGCTTCTGGGCCTGGCTACTGGATCCACCTTTTCCCTTGTTATTGTTATTATTGCTGTCATTCGTTGGGGTCGAGTCTTTAGGATCCTCGGCTATTGCTGCCGCACTTAAAAGAGAAGCCCAACAAAACAATGAGTTCTGGTGAGGATCTATTCGGTTCTTTTTTGTCGGTCTGGATGCGTTGATCCACGCGGTTCGCGACGAACGACGGACGGGACGCGCTGCCACGACACGGACCAAAATTTAACTGAGGAAAACTGGGGAAAATTTTTCGGAAAATTCGTGCGACGACGAAAGAAAGAGGCGGCAGATGCGAAGAACGAAGTAGATGAAGGAAATAATGATGCGGCGGCGGCGGTAGCCAGAAAATATTGAGGAATCGTTTTTATTTTTGTGAAAAGTGTGAAAATATTGCGCACTTGCCAGAGCGAGAGGTCGCTACCGCGTGCGAGCGAGAGCGGGCGAACACCCAAATAACATATGTAGACGAGTGGGTGGATTGGATAGTAGATTGAATGCGATCCGCTTCGAATGGGAATGCTTCTTTTGTCCGCCAGCTGGGCACGCTTCATCGAAATGCATTTCGCTTTGTAAGCCGTAGCAGTGTAATTACATTTCCGTCAGTTTAGCAGCACAACATGGGAAATGATCGAAAGTCTTCGCAGAAAAAGCCTTGAACTCTCGCCGACAAAACAAGCAGTCAACAAGAAGAACAATAAAATTGCTGCTGGTCGAGCGCGGAAAGAAATAAAAAGAACAAAGCGAAACATTTACGTTTTATTTTAAACATGCCCGCACATATAAATAATAAAGGGGCAATTGCAGTTAAACAAAGAGCAGCGAAAAAGAGAGATTCGCTTTACTTTATAATCATGCGTAATGAGGAAGAATTTGCCAGACATCCACAGTTTGGACTTGAGAATTTATTTGGTATTCCCCGAAGACAGCTGAAGAGAGATTTTGGGAATTTCAGAATCTACTGAAGAGAATCACTCGGATTCTTCACTCGCAGAATTCGGACAGCTGTGAAAGCTCGTGGGCAACTCAAGCTTTTTTGTGCAACCAAAAGTTTTTGGCGAAAATATTGAACTTTTATTAGACGTATAGACTACGTAAATCTTGTAGCTAACATTTCGAGGTTTTTATGGACATGCTGGAAGATTTCAATCAGATATCAAATCAGATTTCCACTCGCAGCCAAATCTCGGCCCACTCTCTTTCATTTCACTTTCAAATTATTGATCAACGAGCATTTATATTGGCTCTTTAGACTGACAATTAGGGGTTTCCAGTGCATATCACACTGATTTAAGAGCTCCGTTAAGCTCTGTTTGATTTATGACTGGCAATAACACGTGATAAATCAAATTTCGACTCGTATCTTTTCAGTGGCAATTATTCACGATTTATGGCAGCAAGATTTTCACACTTTTTGAGATCGTCGCACTACTGAAAGTTCAGCTGCGAGTTCAAAGCGATTAAAAACGCACTCGCACTTGGGACCGTTTACATAATTGGCCTTCTTTGCGATGGCCAAAAAGGCGGTGGGAAATGCAATATACAAAACGAAACGAAACGATCCGATGCGATGCGAATAAAATGATCCGATCGCGAGATACTTTCGGCCGCGGAGTGACGCGCTGCAACTAAACTCGCAATTACGCGCTGACCACTCTGCTTAAATCAGCGCCAGCGGCACAGAGAATACATTTTCACTTCACTCGCAGTGAAAATAGAGGGAAAGGAACGCAATGAGCACTGCGTTTTGACCGAGTTTTTTGCTTGACGAAAGGCGACGAAAGCAAAAAAAAAGGCACGCAAAATTAAAAATAAATTATAAATCTTTTGCTTCATTTCCTTTGCATCGATTACCAATTGCGTTGCTGCTGCTGCAGTTGCTGTTGCTGCTGTTTGTTATCAGGTCGTTCGCTTGGATTGCGTCGGAACCGCTGCAGCAGACTGTTGCAGCTCTCGGAGAGCAGCTGCGTGACGCTGGTGGCGGTGGCGCTTCGCATGTACCGCCGCTGCGGACGCTGCTGCTGCTGCTGTTGTACCGCCTCGGCGTCAGCTGTTTTCCCATTTTCGGCAACCGCCGTCGCTGGCAATATCTTTTCGCTTTTTTCGCGATGAAAACGATTCAGAAATGTGGCCATTCCTTGGCTTTTTCGGATGTCGGAAATCCTCCTCGCCGCGGCAGATTTCGCGTGGGTCTCGCCCGCGATGACGATGACGACAATCGGATAATACTTAACGCCTCTTAGGGGCTTGGTTGCGGTTGTTGGGTGGGTGGGCCGCCGTCTGAATTTTTGGCCGATACGGATCGTGCTCCTCCGACTTGGTCTATTTCATTAATTGTACTGATTTCTGGTATTTGTTGGGAGCATGATTTTGTTGTAGACGAATAAAATAGAAAAGTATTGTACGTTCTCGGAGTGGCAATATATGTACGTAGAGATCTAGTATAGACAGAGCGTATTTATGTGTAAAAATAATTGAAATTGTAAGAGATTCGGCAGCTTCGACGGAAATAGACACACACAACAGAGACAAGAGACGCTGGTCGCCCTCGCCACTGCGACAATTTCGACGTGGACTCGAGGTTCCATCAAAACCGCACTTTAGATGCGCCCATTTCCATTCTTTTCACGCACTTAGAGCCATCCAATGCGGGTTACGAGCTTCGCTTCCGATTTCCCAGTCAGTTTTCACAGCGCGTTTCCTTCACCGACCGCCGATTGCCTGCGCATTGGTCGAAACAAACAAACCGAAATCAGCGCAACATGAACGAAAGCGCACGCCACAAATACTAATTATAAAGATTGAAAATATCGGCGATGTCGAGAACCCCGAGCACGGAGCACCATCCGTAAGATCCGCGGGAGAGCTGCTGAGCTGAGTGTGCGCCTCTTCTTCCCGTTGCTATTATTGTTTGCTGCGACCGAAAGAAGCCAAAAACTAAAGGCTAAGGAGTCTGCAGATCAGGTACGAAAATATACTAGGGTATGCTCAACCATATTCAAGTTGCTCTGGAAACAGCACTTTATGGTTGCATAAGGGTTCACAAAATGCAAAAAAAAAATTCGATTAATGTAAAAGGAAAGGTTGGGTGAGGATCATGAGGTTTTGGTTGGAAAGGGGTATCTTGTAGTCGAGTCAGTCGTCGCATCGATCAGTCATTTTTGTCGGAGAGCGCGAGAGCAGGTCGTGAGTATTAAATATTTTTAGAAATTCGATTCTGCTGAACGCGTTTCGTGTTGTTTAGTGTTTTTTAATTATTAAAACAATTACATCGGGATCGCAATTCGGCCATAAAATAGTTAAAGTTCAACGCATAAAATTCATGTAGGCAGTTAGCAATTATGCAAAGATTTTTTAGGTGCTGAAATCGAGTAAACAAACATAAATTAAGCAGTCAGCCACTATTAATAGAGCTGAGGAAAATTGACATTGAATTTTCCCGCAGTCTTTGCTCGATTGTGCAATGTTGTCGATGTCTACAAGTGCAAGAGCCTGCCAAGAGGCCAAGAGATCGGTGTAGACGCCAAGGGGACCGAGATTCTGAGGTTGGAGGTAAGCAATAAGTGCCTCTGCTATTGGGAACGCTTCACACTTGAAACGCCACCAAGAGTACAGGAAGTACAAACTTGGGGGCCAACCAACAGAAATTAGCAAAGCGAGGGAAAGTACAGAAAACGGGGGGAAACACATCGTCGGCGGAGGCCTTTTGGAGCCCAGCGATGAGTCAGCCGGCTATTTTGGGGCAAACTTTCTTTGGAAGCGGTAGCGTGTTGTTAGTAGGCATTTTTGGTTCAAACACATGTGCAGCACGAAAACAAGACAGAAATAAATTGGAGGAATAGAATCTACCTCGATGAAGTGCAGCCCCAATGCGGACTTGGACATTTCATTCTGCTGCTGTTGATGTGGTTGGTGTTGCTGGCCTGAGTGATTGAATATGACAGAATTGCTTTGTTGTAGCTGCGACTGCTGCTGCTGTTGCTGTTGCGGTTGCTGCGGTTGCTTGTTCGATGACGATGACGGTGGCGACGCGTAAAACAATTGCATATTTGTATTTGGATCGTATTGAAGCCCAGCGGCACCGCCGCCGCCTCCTGCAGCGGAAACATTCAGAAACTGCGTATGCGGATGCGGTTGCTGCTGCTGCTGCTGGTACTTGACCGGCTGCATCTGATTCGGCTTGGGATAGGCATACGGATCGAAGGTCTGCAGCGGCTTGCGCTCTGGCTGCTTGGGCACATTATAGTAATTCCTACTCATCATGCCCAGCCCAAAGCTGGAATGCTGCTGTTGTTGCTGCTGGGGGTGTTGCTGCTGTTGCTGCTGCTGCTGATGTTGCTGGTGGAACTGCAGGGCCGTCGGCCTTTGGGCGGAGCTGAAGGAGGCCGAGTGCGTCAGTGGGGCACCGGTGCGGGGATAGCCCATCTTGGATTGCTGCTGGGGCGCCTGGTATCCGTACATCTGGGGCATCATGCCGGGTGGCTGCTGCTGCATCGGCTGGCCAAACTTGTTCTCCTTGTTGGTGTTATTCTGCAGAAACATGGCCAGTCCTGATTTGGGCGCCTGTTTCGGCACATGCGACGAGGAGTATGATTGCTGCAGCTTATGTGGCAGATGTTGCTGGTGGGCAGGCATGTGTTGCTGCTGCATAAAGGGATCACTCGCTCCGTTCATGGCGGAACATGCAAAGCTATTCCAGTTGAGGAAGGGTCGCTTGTGCTGCGGATACTGCTGCTGTTCTTGATGTTGCTGTTGGTGATGTTGTTGCTGCTGCTGCTGCTGCTGTTGCAGCAATCGCTGATAGCCGCCCATGGGCAGCTGAGAGGTAGAGTTAGATTTGCCTATGGGATAGCAGAGCCTTTGTTGCTTCTGCTGTTGCTGCAGCAACGGCTTCTGCGGATCGTACAGCTGAACTGGCACGGGGATCTGAGATTCACCTACGTACTTGCTACTGCTGCTGCTCGTGGGGCCTTCGAGTGCAGTCTTCGGGTCTTTGTGCTCGCCCGTCAGCGACTGCGACATGATTGCATTATTATTGCTGTTACTAGTGTTGTTGCTGTTGCTGCTGGTCTTCAACTTTAGCATGTCGTTCAAGCATTTTTCTAGCTTGTTGTCAACATCTTTCTGGCGCTTTGTGGCCGCTGAAGACGATGACGATGTTGGCACCTCCAAGTTGGCAGCCACCATGGCCGCTGCTCCGCCACTTTGCTGCTGCTGATCGCTTGTTGTTGCAGCTGCTGTTGGGGTCGGTGTTGCTGTAGCGGCTGTGGTTGTTGCTGTGTTGGGGGCAATATGGAACGATGAGGTGAACTTGGAGAGCTGCGGCAGGTGGGTTGTGCAACAGTTGGTCACCGTAAAGCTGCTTGTGCTTAACGTGCTATTGCTCTTCTCCGATTTTCGTTCCAGAGATGCGGAATCACCAGGTCCGGATTCCTCGATGGGCGCCACTTGCTGCGGTTTCTGAAGTGGCTGGTGATGTTGCTGCTGAGGATTGTTAGATTCTTGAGGTCGGCGAAAGAAGGCAGCGGCACAACGCGGTGAGGGGACACAGGAACTGCTGGAGCTCTTTAGGACGCCACTTGGCTTGCCCACAGTCGGTGCAGCATCAGCTATGGCAGGAAGTGGTGCTGGAGCTTTCAGAGGTTCCTTTGGTGGAGGTTCCTTTCGCGGTTGGGTAATGAGTATTGCAGAGTTTGATGTGCTCCTGCTCAAAGAGGGTAGATTCTTCATGTAGCAGGGTATATGAGTGCGACTAGAAGTTCGCAGCAATGGAGCTCCCATGGGTTGACCACCACCCGGCACATGCGTCATGGACATGCTCTTTGGAAGCACCTGTTGCTGCTGTGCTGGAAATTGCTGCTTCACCGGGACTCTACTCACAAAATTCGATCCTGCCAACGGAGATTGCTCGTTGCAGATCAGCTTATAGAGATCGTCCTTGGTCACCGCCTGACGCACCTTGAGGTCCAGGTGCGACAAAGAGGCATTCTTCTGCAGTCTGTGCGGCTGACTTTGTGGCACCTGTGACTGCTGAGGTCGTTGCAACTCCTTCTGAGCGGCCTCCGCAACTGTGGGATCAAATATAGCCAATTTCTTGGCAGTCTTTGCATCCACCTTAAAGGGTTGTCCTGCATCGCCCAACTGGGCACCACAGATCTTCTCGTAGTTCCAAAAGGTTCGCTTAGGCGTTTGCCGCTTTTGAGAACTGGTGAGATTCTCGCTCCAGAATTCGTTCATCAACTGTTTGTTAAGGGACAGATTGGAGCCACTTTGCAGGCCATTCTTGGTGGGCAGCGGGCGCATTGGAGTAGGTGCACTTATTGGCATATTAGAACTTGAAATGCTGCGCTGCAGCTTGGGTTCGCCTGCAGCCTGGGAAAATATCGAGGGATAGGCCAAACGCGGAGCAGCTCCACGACTGCTGGGATTCTGGGCGAAGTTAATTGAAGAAGACTTGGATAAGCCGGAGGAGATCGCAGGCACTCCTGGTCCTACTGCCTTCGTGACCGATTGCTGCGAATTGGACTTGGCCAGCGGCTGCTGCTGACGCTTGATCTTGTCATAGAGATCCTCGCACTCCTGGAACTCCTGGTGCAGCTTTCTGTCCAGTTCGCTGTAGTCAGGCAGGCTCTTAAGATACTTGTTCATCATCTCAATCTCGGCATCGTAGAAGTTTGCATCCATTTTTGCGCTGTTTGTGGCTGCCGCGGATTTCTCCTCTAGCTCCTGCTGCTGTTGCAGCAACTTGTCCAAACTGATTTCGTTCGAGGTGGATGGAGGTGGGGCAGCAGGCGCAGCAACAGGTCTACTGGCATTCTTAGGAGCTCGACATGGTACTGGCGGTGGTGGAGATGATGAAGGTGAACTACAGGAGGACAGCGATATACTAGAAGCCGGGCTGGAGGCAATGGTGGTCATTAACCGGGAAGGCAACGCTGCTCCAGAGGCACTGCTGATTGTTCCCGTTGCCGCGTTGTAAGCCAGAGGGTGATGTTTTCTCGGTAGTGGAGGAGTGGACTTTGGACTCGCCGGCAGCAAAGGTGGACGACACTTCCGGATTGCTAGTGGGGAGGATATCGGAGAACGCACCGCACACTTGCTCTCCGGGATGCTGGATGATAGCACAGAGGCGAACTGCGGGGAGACCACCTGAAAGAACTGCTGGCCAATGGCCGGCGGCGGCGTAGGTTTCTGCATAGCTGGCTGGGATTCCTCTTTTGTTCTTAGGCTTGGTGATGCGGCTGCGGAGGGGGATACCGCTGAGGGCACTGTAATTGCTGGCTTGCCGGCATCTTCACTCATCTATAGGGAACAATCGCGCACTGCGAACCGTTTTGGGTTCTATGAATTAAAGATCCGATTTCAACTGAATCCGTTGATTCAGCTTGTTTTGCATTCAGTTTTCAATCAAAACCCGTTCATTCAGCCTTTATCGCGGTTTTGTGTGTTATGTGTGTGTGCGTTTATTTATGATTTCGTTATATCTTATACAATCAAACCATTGCACTTCCTTATTTTTCAACCCATAACTATTCCCAAGTGTATCAACGTGTTCCTACCATCGAGGTAAATTCTATAAAACAGATTTCGAACAAAACACAAGAGGAGGGAGACACCAAACACCAGACGAACTACAGACACCACAAGGCGATCACCAACACGACGACGACCAACCTGCAGATACTGCTCCGGTATCTTACTGTTCTTAGGCACAATGATCTTCTTGATGATGATAATCTTGTCGCCCTCGATCTTTGTGATAGTGATGGGAACGCCGGGCATAGGACGCTGTGGCTTTGCGGGCACAGGTTGCTTAGGAGCATTTCGAATTACTTGGGGTCCAGTGAGGATGCCACCGGGACTTGGTTTAGCAGCTGGAGGAGCAGGCTTGGGTTTTGGTTTCTGAGCAGGCACGTGTTCCTTGTGGTCGCTGCGCACAATGGAGAAGTGGTACAGTGGTTTATCGTCGTCCAGAATGCTCTTTTGCGGTACAGTTTTCTTCTCCACTCTACGCAGTACGACTCCCAGCATGGGCGACTCCTTGGGCTTGATGGTTATCGATCCACTGGGCGCTGTCACCCGCTTGAGGCTCACTCCAAGGTTAGTGCCCACTGGTGGCGGTGTCTTCGTTCGATGCACCATTTTTCCGCTGGGTATGTCACGGTAACCATCGTCCATTCGCCGGCGACGACGATCCTCTTCAATCTGTTCTTGAACCCTTGGATCGGGATTGGTGTGCAGAGATGGTTCGGGTGCCACCAATGGCGATGGCCCAGGGAAGAGCGATGTCAGACTGCTCCGCCGGCGGTCCATGTTGGGCGCTGACACCGTCTTAGTGAGTGGAAATTTGGTAGGCTGTGGAGGTGCTGCCATAAGTGGAGGCTCCACACCGGTGGTACTCGTAGTGCTACCACGTCGACTGCCTGCCTTGCTGGGTTGTCTGGATGCCGATGCACTGGCCGAGTCCAAACTGCTCATGCTAACAGAACTCTGGAGGCGATCTGGAGCAGCGCTCCTTTCGCGATTACGATCAGGAGAAATTGACCGCTCTCGACTGCAATTGTGGGATCGGGCATCCCGAGCAGCTCGCTGCATTCTCAGCAGCTCAATTGAGTCCGCTATGTGAGAGGTACTCTTCTTAGGCGGTGAGTCATCTTTGGAAGAGGCCTTCGGCTGCGAAACGCTGAGAAGGTGCATCTCCATGGCATCATCTATGTTGCTGGGTAGCGAAGCAATGCGTTCCCTTGGACCTGAATTGGCTGGAAGGGAACCCTTGGTCAGTTCCTCTTCCTCATCCTCGTCTTCATCATCCTCCTGCTCCTCCTCTGCTTGTTGCCTGCTGCGCCTTTCCTCCTCTTCCTGTTGCCTGCGTTTCTCGCTCTCCATCACCCTCTGCAGCTGGGCCTGCACCTCGAGGGCAGCACGTGCTCTGGCCTTGGACTCGGCCTCGCGGGCTTGGCGCAACTGTTCCTGGGCAATTGCTCGAGCTTCCGCCTCCGCTTGCGCTCGAGATCTGGCCTCCGCTTCCGCGGCTGCTGTTGCCCTTAGAGTGGCCAAATCCGTGGCCGTCATCTGCTTTATGCTCAGGCGGCGCTCAGTGTTGAGGATCAACTCCACCTGGGTGCTACCGCCCTGCGGCTTTTGTGCCGCGAGGTCTGGACAGCCAAGGGCGATCAGTTCGCTAAGTTCGTTGGACATTCCAAGGGGTGTGGTGAACTCTCCGGTTGATTGTCAGTTTTCTTTCTGGATCCCAAGAGGAAAAATTACTCGATTATCTAATATTGCACTGGCGGCTCCCACGAATTGCGTTGGGTTCGACTAGCTGGGCAAGACTCGCGAGGCTGCCAATGTTGGCCCCAAAGGAAACCTGCGCAACATCGGATTATTTCGTATTGGTTCTATTCGGATCAGATCGGATCGGAACAATCGATCGCACGCTCAATGTCAATGTCTCATTGGCATTTTGGCAAATGCCCGACGACTTGACTTACTAATTGTATCAATGGTCGCCGTTCGACCAAAGACTGTTTCTTTTTGGCGCCCATATACATCCGACATATATGTGGGTACAAGCATGTACAGCACCCCCAATTTGTTTTGGTATATAGAGCAGAGGCATATACAAATTACAAATCGTAAAAAGCAATGAGCTCATTGATCGCGGCGCCGCCTCATCAAAAAGCAAACCCCCTACCCCTTTGCGATTGTAGCCAAAAGACCTGCACCTTGCCCTAGATCTATTGCGATGTGTGAATATCCCTGGAGAGATCGTTTTGGCCTATGGGTGATATCTCGGTGGGGTTCATTGGGCATCTTTCCCTGCCATTCTGCGTTCGGTTCGAAATCTGTTTTTATTTTTAACAAATGGACGACGGTATACCTAGTACACAGTACGTGTGACGGTAGTGCCAGTACAGTGAAACCTCGGTCAGCCATGCAAATTGAACTGACAGCTTTCATTTAGAAGATGCATCTCTGATCTCTGATAATTACATTCGACTGATTGGATTTTGTAATTCGCTTTGAGTTTTCATTAATTTTCTAATCTTTGCTGAGCTCTGGCATAGCTTTCACTGTACCGAAAGCACACACACTCGAGTTGGAAAATCTAAGGGGGAAAAGTTTTCCACCCCAATTGACTTTTATTTTGGTTGGCATCATCATATGGCCAAAATTTAATTATGTACAAGTTTGTGTCTTGGATTTTTGCTATAAGTTTGTTGTGGCAACTAAATATAAATGCAAGCCTTACGAAAATAGCTTTCGAATATTATAGAAAACGCCAGCTAAGCGGAAAGTGGAGGATGGAGGGCAGCGGAAGGAGACGCCGGAGCGGCGGAGATCAACATGATGATGATGTGGCAGCCTGATGAATAATCCCGCCGATCTGTGGCGCACATATAGATAGTTTGTATCTATGTGGCACACACACTAACGGACACACACGTGTGTGCTCCATTTGTTAGTTTTGAGTTTTTGTTTTGATTTGCTTGGCCGCTGCGTTGTCTTCTTCGCCTTCATCTCAGAGTACACAGAAAAAATATTCACCATATTATCTAAGCACAATAGTAACTAAACTGTTTTTACTTGTTGACCCTTAACTTTGGAACATGGTTTACAAAGAAATAAGGTTCGAAGTTCCATAGTTCCAAAATAATCTTAAACTATCTTCATTTCTATCTGTGTATTCGATTGAGTGAATGTTGCTTTAGTCTCCTCCATCCCCATCCGCTATTTCTATTAAAAGTATCTTTCGCCTCGCTAATTGCAAACTTGGTGGAGAAGTGCAAAGTTCACTATCAGCGTTTTGGACGTTTCACAGCTGCTCATGAGGCTGGATGGTATCCCACTTGATATTATTCCGAATTATACACTCGCCACCTTTGGCGGGGGGTCAATAAAACAGTTTGGCTCTGGTATCTTGCATCGCGTTTTGTTTAAACAAATACAGTCCGATGAATATCGCGCACTTTTTAACACTCAGTGTTAAACAATTTTGTTCTTGCCGCTCTGCTACTGTTTTATTTTTAAAACACTTAAATGTTCTAAGTTTTGGGTTGTTTTTTGTTCTTGCGCTTGATTATGTCACGGTTCCCAGCAATTGTTCTACCTATCCTATCGTTCCGAAATGCGTTTCTATATTGCACATACGCCCCGTATGTAGCTCTAATTATTGTACTATTCGATTATTTGGTTTTTCTCAGCCAACTACAAAAGGAAAAGGAAGGTTCAAAAACACAAGAAACGCACACACACCACAGGCACACACACACACATATATCGATAAACAAAGTGCGCGAAAGGAGACGATCGATATAGAGATCGGGCGGATCTGGCCGGATAGAGAGAGACAGCGAGTGTGCGGGGGATCCTCGTGGTACCCGTACCGTTACACGACGAAGACGGAGCGACGACAATATGTAGTTTATATGGTTTATATGGCAGCAGTGGCGGCGACACACAGCCAACAAACGTAGATTTCAATCTGTTTCGGTTTCCTCGAATTTGAAAATTCTCAGCCGAAAACTGGCCGCAGCTGAGAAGAGCGCAGACTTTCGGCGGCGCGTGTATTTATAATTTTCCAATGGCCACGGAGCAAATGGCAAGTAGATGCTTTTCCGCCGGATGAAGCTGCGCGCGCATCTCCGAGCAAGAAGCATCAGCTGTGCGGCATGGGCCATGGGCGCTTTAGAGGAACATGCGCACAGTGCGGAGAGGAATCCCCAAGGCGTCGCTCTCGGGAGCCGATAAACATGTGTGTATTTGGGGGGATATAGACAGGGAGAGTGAGTGGGCACCGTGTAAAATCGGTGTATATAGCGGCGGTCAAAGCAGTAGCATTGCCAATAAATCATGCCAAAATTTCCAGAAGATTTAACTTTAGTGTTCGCAGAAATTCGAATAATATATGGACGACCATTTGACTTGAATCGACATGTGTACATATGTATATCACATATACAGATTATAACTAACAGTTTTGTTTAACACACCGCAGGGAATTTGTTAGGATTACAATTACTGTACATATTCTTTTTCCACACTATTTTGAATATAGTAAATGTGTTTCTATAGAATAGTAGGGCTGACAATGCAACACGAGAAAACGAAAGATATTCGCCGACAATCTGTGATTCGATGACTCACTAGATAGTCGTCATTGTGGTCCACAAAATACTCCTCGATGATCCAATTGTCGCCGGAGTACTTATCCACGGGCATATCGCAGAGGGCCACAAGATCAAAGTGGTTACGTTGCCGCTTTAGCAGCAGGCAGCGGGTAATGGCACCGGGTGAAGCATCCTCCTCCAGATATGTTTCCAGGCCACAGCCATTCGCCCCATTCCGGATGATGAGCTGCTGCTCCAACTGCTTAAAATACTGAATCTTGGCGGCTTGGCGACTGAACGATGACGCGGAGGGAATTCTATGCGAGTTACTCAGCCCACTTAATTGGCGGCGACATGGGCAACTGGCAATGCTGGCGAGGAGCAGTCCGCATCTTCCGCAGCAGCAGTAGCAATATCTCATCACATCTCAGAGCAGCAAAGAAAACTCTGGCCGCCGTCAACGAGTTAATGTCAAATGATCAATTGAACGAAAATAACTAGAACAGCGGGGAGTGTTGGGCACAGGGGTAGCTATAAAGAACCACCAACAGTGAATGGGAACTATAAAGTTCTCGTTTAATTGAGAGCTGTTTTTCATACTGCGAGATGCCATGAAGATCGCATAGAAATTGCTTAATTTCCACATGAATATGGCCAAGGTTTCGCTTAACTGCTCTATTTAAGTACCATTTTATTGCTGATGACTACAGCTCAAACCGCGTTTCCGCACTAAGCTTCTGATAACCTCCTAAAATTTTGATTATATTTAAAGTAGCTACTGTTTTCAAATGGTTTTGCCAACCTACACTTGAATCCAAACCAAACCAATATTTATTTGTAATTATGTAACATCCAAATTTCCCCATACTCTATTTAAGTTTCTGAATTTCGACACAGTTTAAAGGCCTTGCCCAACAAAGTTACTTTGTTCCAAGTACTATCTTATCAACTCATGCTACTCACCGAGCTCTCAAGTGATCGGCCTCTTGGAGCCCTGAAACATTCATTTCCATATTCAGTTGAACTGATTACAGTGACTTTCCCATGTAATCACTGTACCAGAAGACCAAGAACCAGAGCAATGTGACACATCTAATGACAAATTTAGCTCAACTCAACGCCGCATAGATAAGAAAGTAGAGAGCGATGATAGCGCGCTGATCACTTCACCGATCCACTCGAGAATCGGGTGTACTGCAAGACGCACACAAAAGTAAGGAACGATAGGTTAGTGAGGAGGAGAAGAAGGGGAAGGAGGTGGATGGGTTCGATTGATAGCACAACATACATGCTTACTAGATAATCGCTGTCGTGATCGGCAAAGTACTCAACGACTATCCAATCATCCGTGTACGGCATAAAACGCAGTGAACAGCTGGACAGGATCAGATCGCGACAGTGATCCACGACCGGTGGCGCCGGCAGATCACGCATCTTGATGTAGCACGGAATCTGGGAGCTCTCGAAGTGATCGGCCACCTGCTGGGACTTCTCAAGATACCGCTTGAAGAACAGCATGATGGGGGAGTCGATGGAAACGATCTTCTAGCACTGATCAGACGGACGGCGCAGCTTTTGGCAATGCAGCACAAGGATTGGGAAACGCAGGTGGTGGTTAAATGAGATCGGTCCGATGTGTTCGTATTATCTATCTGTCCGCCTAGTTTGTTCTTTTAACATTTTGTTTTGCTTTTAGCTTTCGTTTTCAGTTTGTTAATTTTCTTTGGGTTTTCCTTTTTTTTTCGTTGCCCTGCCTACAATTTTCACTTGTTTGCTACTTGTGGTGTGTATAAAATAAAAAGTTTTTACCTTAGCCTGCGACTGGCGGTTGTTGCGTCCGCTGTCGCGCTCGTCCTTGGCGCGATCACGGTGCCGCCGGCGGGAGCTCGAGTGGGACGTCTCGTCCCTGTAGCGGTACTTGTGCTGCCGGCGACTAGCGGCGGGTGACTTGCGGTGCGAACGCTTTGAACGCTCCTTGCGTCGGCGGGATGAGATGCTGTCATCGAAACTGCAAAAAGAAAAGTGTCCGGTTAGTTCGATCTCGTGAGGTATTACCTAACCAACCACCCGGCGACAGCAGATGAATGGCCGTCCTTGGAGCAACGCCCAGCCGCGTGGACAACATGGAAAGCTACTTAGCTACCCAGCCAGCCACTCAGATTCTCAGCTACTTAGCGAGTAAGCCGCTCCACGCTCGCCTTGCCGACGGATTCTTAAGCCAGGCAGCCGGCAAGCCAGTGCGAGACGTGTGTTGGCGAATCGGTTTTGCGTTACCAATCAAGTTAATCAACTCGGCCGGATGGCTACCTCAGCTGGTACTGTTACTGTTGGCTATCTGGCTGGCAGCGGCCCACCTCTACCGTCGGCCAAATGCCTTTGAGAGTACTTCATGGTTCGAGGAATGACACAATGTGAGGCAATCGCCAGTTTCTGAGTGAACCCAGCGACACAGCACCCTAGACTCGGCGATTGAGCCCAGAAACTGTGTCAATAACATCGGTAGCTCGGCGGGCAGAGCTCATGTTCATGCTCATGTTACATCCACTCACCACACCCACCCCAAGAAGACAAGAAGCCAGGGGGCCCAGACAGACGACGAGCTGCACAAGTGCGGGTGGGCAGCGATCTTGGCATGAATCAGCTGATTGCCGAGAGATAACTGACCTATCGAGCTACTACCAAATCCAAGATCCAAGAAGTCAACCAGCCGCCACATATGCTAATAAGGCAAAACCAGCTCTCATTGAGCGATTACGAAAATTTTTGTCGGTTGCGAGCTCACTGCTCCTCGCCCACGTGGCCCCAAAAAGCGTCTAAATTTGGGCACAAATTATGAAAAACACAGAACCGAACTGAAGCTGAAAGTGACTTTGGCTGCTACAAGTACGATTCGTTCGTTCGTTAGTTCCGACCTGCATCCATACGTATATAGCATAGTGTGGTGGTATCGCATATGACAAATGTTCAACGCCTGCGCAACCGCCAAGAAAACTACTTGAGCGCACACGCTCGTGTACAGCTGGGATGGATAGATCCGTAGGCTGAAAAGACTCTTGGCCAAGAAACGAACTGAATTGAACCTATCTGAGATCTGTGATCTCTGACTGGCGTCTGTCGCGGAAAAGCCGCTTACGGCCTCGCGGCAGTTAATAAAAGGAATACAGCTCGATGGTAGTCCAGCTCTTTTGGCATTTCGATTTATGATTAATGACGCGCTGCGTGCAAATTAGACCAGCTTTTATGGCCAACTGTAATTGGATATTAATGATTCGTTGATTCCGATTCAGATTCAGATCCAGAATACGATTTCGAGTTCGAGAAACAAAAGAGTGGGAGGGGTAGGAGGGTAGGAAGCGAATGGCAAAGCAAGTTCATAATAGATTCCCAATTTGGACTGGAGCATTTCAGATCGGCGTTGTGTAAGGTAATTGGCTTAATATTTCACTCAAGGCAGTCGAACAGGTCGAAAGCTTGACTAATAAAAGGCCTCGTAAAATATTATCGCTGACCTAAAAGAACACGAGTAATGGGTTCAACGGGACTACCATAAACATGCTTAAGGTAGATGTAATCAAAGGGTTTGGTGGTTGTCAAACGGGGAAAGCTCTGATATGGGCGGCCACAAGATAAGATATCTTGGGAAATAGTTATTTAAAATATGGCATTGTGGTAGCCAAGCTCTAAAACTGGGTATCTTAGGGGTTGATCTGCGGGTAATCGTCGGAATTCGACCGATATATTGCCCGGCGTGCCAATAAGTTATGACAGCCTGTGGGAATCGAGATAAGATATGATTAGGAGAACTGAAACGAAGTTGCTTGGCCTGAAGGGGTTACAAGAGGCTATTCACACTTTAAAGAACTTCAACGGGAATTGCTGATTATTTCAAGGATGGAAACCGCTCTATGTGAGGTAATTGAACAATCGCGCCCATATTTATAGAGTTCCTCATTCAGCGGTCTGCCCTTGAGGATTTTGCCAGCTCAGACGCATCGGGGGTTCTATATATTGTTATTTTTCTCTGTTGGCCTCGACTTTTCGCAGGCACACAGATGAGGCAACAGTTTTATGGCCAGGCCAATCCCATTTGTGGCCTTATCATTCCCAACATGTGGACACCAGTTCCTGGAGTGATTGTGACGACCTTGACCGATTCTTTCTGCCAACTTGAATTAGTATGCATGTTCGCAGGTAAAAAAAATCACCCATTCACGCAATGAATTGATTGCGATTAAACACCATTGTCTTGGCCAACTTCCTTAATGGCCAGCAATTTGTACGAATCATGTACACCTTACCACTTCCAAGATGATAAAGAATCTGCGACAACAATTAGCATTTAGATTCAGTCGGCAAGATTAGGCGAAACGAAATCCGCTAAGAACAATAACCCACTGCGAGTGGAAGTCTGCAACTCGCTTGCCATTCCGAGAACGAGAATAAAAACCTCATGAAAATAGTTTCTTATAAGCCAGCCGTGTTATTGAATTATGAAATTAATCATTCGAAAACCAGTTTTTTTGTCATGATTTACATAGAGCAGCTGAGACACTTTAAACCCACCAACCAGAGCTGCCTGCACCGACAACCGCCGACAAACATTTGTTGCGGCTCGAGAGATTTTTCTTCGTTTTGTCGTATTTAGCTTATTTTTTTTGCTGACCCTGAAAATGCCATAAATACATTAAGCAAAACGTAGCGCACATATGCGATCTGCCCTCCGCCCCCTCCTGCGCTCAAACAAATTATACAAATATAAATATAATAAAAAAGCGTTAACAATTGGATTCCAATACCCGCTTCCAATGAACTGCAGAAGTTATGCGTCATTTGGGCTTTATGCGCTTACACACACAAAATACCCGAAAGCAGTTGAATAGACCAAGAAATGCTAGGGATGGTTCAAGGTTTGCCATCATGGTTGGTGAACTATTTATGGCAGGCCAGCTCAATAAATATTCAACTTTGTGATAGACAGTTCATCAGATGAGATAAAATCAAAACATTTCCAAAACAATTTCAACAACTCGGATCAATAAACCGAAGACTTATGGCACATGTTTATGTCAATAGACCAAGGCGAACTTTCTTGGTTCGTGAACTATTTAATGCTTGGTATTGAATACTTTAAGGTTGCACAGCTCAAATCTTTCGTGTTTTATGCCTACGTATAACAATTTTCTGTCGACACTTCCGCAAACAGAAAACTCCCATATTAAAGCTCAATTTATCCGTCAAATTCATTCCCTATATGGAATAATTGTGATTTAAAATTCATTAATTTGGCATGTTTAAATACCCATCTATCTTTTCTTCCTATTTATCGACGTGACACTTCAACTCCATCCCTGGTCAGCAGAACTTGAATATGATTAAATATATATATGGCGTATCTCTGGTTTCGTTTGGCTGCTCATTGATTAAAGCAGAAGCCAGTACTATACACATGTATCTCTGTCCTCAAATGAAACATAATGAGAAACCGGAATTTTCGGCCTGTCCCCAGAGTCTAAAAGCTACCAAGAAGGCAAAAGTAGGGGGTTTCGACCACTGGGTGAAATGCAAATGACTGTCGCGAGCCTTAAATGACAAAAGAAGTGCCGTTACGAGTATTGCCGAGTATAAATGATGAAAAGCAGAAATATTATGAACAAAGAATGAGTAAGGGGCCAAGTATGTTAGCAGCCCAAACACAGCTGCGGGATTATGCAAATCCATTTGGGTGGCAGATCTCGGATCGAGGGCATGGAGGAGCCGGCAGGTCGAGGGCCAAGTGTCGAGGTGACGTTGGCCAATTGCAAGGTCACTGGTTGCGTCTGCGCAAACAGCGAACATCAATTGGCACTTCGGGCAGTAAGTGAGATGGGGAATGCAAGCAATGGACAGGCCTTTGTGCGTCAGTTAAAGAGGAGGAGCAGAGCTCCACTGGATGAGGAAGTGCCATGTCGGGCGGGTTCAAGCAGGCAGCCAGTGTCGGGGTCTGGGCCTGAGTCAGTTCAATCTGTTGGCAAAGAGGGAGAGATCGCCCGGTTCAATGAACGTAATAAAATTTTGCACTGAGATCGCCGCCGCCGCCTTTTCCTCGGAGTAACCCCATCCATCAGTCTCGAACGGACCGAGCCGGCCATTACTGTTAACAAAAACAAACAACAGTTAAGCGAATTCAGCAACAAGCCAAATTAAATATGCCAAATGTTCCCCTGCTTTCGGCCCGCTCGCAAACTTACACACACACACACACTCGCTGCGAAAAAGGAAGCGATGGAAATTTGTGTGCAATTTAAATCGAGTCTAGAAGATCTCCCCATACTGCATTGTTTGGATGCGAGTTTTTGTTATTTGTATTTGTTTTTGCGGTGCGTAGTCAATCACCTTTCGTCTGACTCTTTATAGAAAGTCAATAAAAAACATTAAAAATACAAAACAAAAACAAACATTTCAATCGGCGCTGAGAGTTGCATCCATTATTCACTTTTGTTTTCAGATCGTTGGCGTTATTTTTTTTCGATTAGGCCTGCCTTGCGCTGTCGGAAATCGATCGAGAACTGTACGCTCAAGATCTAAGCTTTGTTGTCAGCTTTAGTTGGCTACCCCAGCCGCCGGCGGTAGCAGCATCGATTGCGATCGTATATGGGTTTGCGGAGACAGGTCCGGTTTGTTCCGATCGTGATAAACGTCAGATAAATGAACCCGAGCAAGGAAAAGAAGCCCAGAATACACAAAACGAAAAGCCAAATTAAAAAGGTTTCGAGAAGATCTTGGGGAGCTCCCTTTCGAATCAAGAGTCCCAAGACTCAAGACCTACATTGACAAAGTGAGGATTCCATTTGGCCAGCTGCTGACATAATTGCCTAAAAATATTTCAGCAGGAAGAGCTATTTGCGGCAATTATGTCATCAGGAATTCAAAAAGGAAGAACTTTAAAGGCCAGTCGTTAAAGCTTAGTTTACCTACGTTCAGCTACTTTACTCAAATCAATATGTGTCTTAGTAGCAGTATGAACTGATTTGTTTTGCTAATTGCTAGCTAAATAAATCCTATAAAATACATTTGAATAAGTTTAAACGAAATTCTATCTTCTCAAATGAACGACTGACTAAAACGTCATAGATTCGCATTAAATTAGTTCCCTAAAACGTGTTAATTGATGAGAGCTTGGATTTCATTGGAATCTGGACATCAGCTGCTGTTTCGAATGGGCACAACGCAATCATATAACACGGGAAAGTGGCCAACAACCAGGTCGGAACTCTTGGGCCCCCTAAGTCAACAAAGCGACGAAAAAGGGGTTGAGAGTGAGGCGCTCAACCAAATAAAGTGTGTCCCATACTTGAGGGTAGAACGCTAAAAGCTTTGCAGTTGGCCTGGCCCGGCGCTTAGGTTGCCTAATGAGCTGGACGGAGCTCGCCATTTGGACACCGCAACTGGCGGCTTAGCTCATAAGTAGGGGCGGTGTGCTTGACCAAATTTGGCGGGGAGATCTTGAACCGAATCGTAGCGGCACAACGCCAACAATAACAAA
Source organism: Drosophila sechellia (assembly GCF_004382195.2). Classification (NCBI taxonomy): domain Eukaryota; kingdom Metazoa; phylum Arthropoda; class Insecta; order Diptera; family Drosophilidae; genus Drosophila; species Drosophila sechellia. The sequence goes on along the minus strand of NC_045952.1, from coordinate 27,341,608 downwards.
CATATAGAAAAAAAATCAAAATAAAAACAGAAAACAAACATCATCGAGAACGAGATTGAGTTGGGTTGAGCTCAAGATGGAGATGAAACAAAGAACAGTGCGAGGAGGAGGTGCTCGGTGGCTTTAAATGAAGTGCGGACAGAACGCTTAGTCAGCAAGCTGTGCCGCCACTCAAGGCTAGCTCCAGTTTTCTGATTCGAGTTTCCGCATGCTGAAGAGACACTCACTTATACTCACACGTCGTGGACCCCAAGTGCTCGGACCGTCGACGCGACTGTTGCTTCTGGTGATTGTTGTTGCCATCCGCTGGTGGCAACAGCACGCGGTCGGGGTAGAGCGGCTTGGGTGCCCACGAAGCAGCGGCCACATAGATGTCCGTTCGGGGCGTGGGCGGCGGCGAGGGCAGCGGATCCGGTGTTCCAGCCGCATAGCTGTAGTATCCATCCTCGGGCTCATCGACCACGGACAACCGATGCTTGGTCCTGGCCTGTCCGGAGTCATCGCTGTACAGATACTCGTGCATTGAGCGTGCGTACTTGCTGTTCTTCCTCCTCTGCTGGGCAGGTGTTAGCTGACTAGTTTGCTTGTTTCGGAGCAATTCGCATTCATCTGGAGAGGCCCTTATCCAGGAGCTGGCGGGCACATACTGCCGTTGCTGGTGGGTCTGCACTAGTTTCGAGAAGTCCACATAGAGAGACTCATCAGTGGACGGTTTGCGTTGGAACTCATCATCGTCGTCACAGCGAACACGATGGACTTTTTCATCCATATCTCCAACATCATCTTCATCATGAGGCGTTGTGGGCGCACCCACGGAACTGTAGAAACTGTAGTTGCTGGACGACTGCGAGTAGGAGCGATTGCGTCCGTAAAACTCCTCCTCAAAGGGCAATCCCTGCGGGAACTTATTCGAGAAGGCCTTCTTGAGGCGCGGAGAGTCGTGCGAATCACTGGATCCCGTCGAGGAACCAGCTCCCTCTCCGTTGTGGGTGCACCCGTTGCTGCGCTGCTTAAGGCTCAGCTTGGGCGTTGCCGGCAGCTGGCGACGCTGGGCCAAAGGAGTGGCCTTTCCGGCTCCTCCTCCATTGGTGAGATCATTGGTGGCAGCCTGGCTGCGCGGTGGCAATGGTGGCTGCGGTGCCGGATAGTTCTTGGTGGAGCGCTGACCCACACGAGCTGGGCAGTTCTCCTTGGCTGCCATTCGTCCCGCATGGTACGTGCGCTTCTGGCTGGTGGGGGTTCCCATCGGTTGCTGTGATACTGATACTGAGCCCGCTGGCTGATACTGTTTCCTGGCAGTGCTGGGCGTGGTCACCGGGCGGGCAGCCTGAGTGGGCGGTAGTGGCGCCCTCGCCTTGCAATGGCGTGTGGGCGCTGCAGTGGAGCAGGTGCTCTCGATGCGACGGATCAGCTTGGGCGTCAGTGGCTTCACGCTGCCACCGCTCACCAGTCTCTGCTGCTGATGGTGGGGATGCTGTTCGGTCTGCAACTTGTGGCGGTTGCTACTGCAGTAACTGCTCCGCCAGGGCTGCTGGCGTACAAAATTGCCACTCGTCACAACACCCTGCTGATGGATAGAGGAAGTTGACGAGGCTGTGGATGTGGAGGAGGAGCCAGCTGCCTGGTTGTTGTTTCTGCCCGGCATCGATTTCACCATCGATCTGTTGGCTCCGTTGCTGCTCAGGGGTTGGGCAGCTGCTGCTCCCATTTGGACACTGTTGCTCATGTTGCTGCTGGGGTTGTTGTTGCTGCTGCTACCGCTGGTGTTGTTGCCGTAGCCACAACTGCCGCGCGGCACTCGAAAGGAACTGTATGGCCGAAAGCCATTTCCATATTGTTGACCAACGACTGGCATTTTGTTAGCTTTTTATGATTTTTATTTCGTTGTTAAATAGACTCGCTCGTTGGTTAATTATTCGTAATTGCTGATGTTGCTGCGGGGCAATGCTGTTGTTTCCTTGTTGTTGCAAGTGGTCTCGTTTAGAATTGGCGTTGAAATTTAAACCGCTGAACGTTTACTTTAAACGCGTGCACTTGGAAGATCGCTTATCTTTAGCTTTATCGTTATCTTTTGTATATAGCTAGCTGTTTGAATTTTGAGAATTTTATAGCATTAATTTCCAATGCTGTGCACACACTTGGCTGTCGCGAACGGACGTAAGCTGCGGCTACCAGTCAGCCAGATTTCATGGAACACCTTGGCCCAGCCTTTAGTTTCAATAATTTATCGAACACTTTTCTATTGTCTGCTGCAGCTGGCTGCTGTTGTTGCTTCTGCTCCGGATATAGCTGGTCGAAACGCGTGTAATTAACACGTTCTCGATGGCTTATGAGTGGGCTACCCCAACGGCAGTATCCATCACGAAGAAAACCCCCTGCATTTGTGCGACTTCTTGCTGGCCGCATTTCGTTTTTGTTTTAGCCAGCCACTTTTGGCCTGTCAGCACCGCGAGGGCCACAATTGAATTAGCCACTAAAATAACCCTGAACCTTGACTGCGATTTAGCCTATGGCAAATCCAATTGGTCCCCAGCTACTAGCTACCAGTCACAGGCCACCAGCCACTGGCAAGTTCATTGATAAGACCCCCAAATCCCAACCAGTTAAGACTTTATGCAATTTGCTGAACGAGCCAAATACACGTTGTTCGTAGTTGGTAGAAAGTGTCTGCGCATGCGCCGAGCTCAAAGACCCGGCTGCGAACAGGTCCTCCGTCGACCAGTTTTCACAATTTTTACTTTTTTAACCTGATTCGCAAAAGGAAACGCAAGTCTTGGGTCCCCGATCGGCCAAACAGTCAAACAGCCAAGCGGGTCAACAGCAGGCAGCAGCCGATGAACAGCAACTGGTTGTGACGCTATGAGTAATGGAATCGGAAATAAATGCGAAATCCCTTGCCCAATAAAAGCACTATAGGCAGGTCGGGTTCCGCCAAGTCATCCGTTCAGTTCGGTGCAACCCGTCTTTGATAAGTCGTAGGCGTCATCGTCGCAGTCCTAGTCGTAGTTATCTTATCTTGGCTTAGTTAACGCGTGTTGGCTAAAGTTTGTTCCCACTGGCCACTGATTTTCTTCTGTCCTCTAAAGCTCTGTATGCACAGCATTGAAACTTCTTGGAATAATTGAGGGGGTGTTTTCGAGCTGATTTGAAATTCCGTAGGCGCGCGAGTTATTATTTTTGGCCAGGATGCATAAACAATTCGCGAAAATCACACAAATCACACGGGGAGCTTCAGTGCTTCAGAAGCACACACTGCATTTTGTTAAAAATTATAAACAATATAGAGCTGCTTATACATTTCTCTCAAAAAACACTTGGTGGCGGTTGCACGGCGGCGACGGCGACGAGCGAAGAAGCCAGCACCTCCATTCGCTTTCGAGTTGTCGTTGCGACTGAGCAGCCGAGCGACAAGTTGGTAGCGAACAAGTGTCGGTTGTACCGCCGCTGCCTCCGGCGCTGCCGCCTCTACCGCTCGACTTCGCTGCTCGCATTTCCAGTTTACCAGCTTACAGACAGACGATCGAGACGCAGTCGAGGCAGCGGCGAATTCGCCGCACCATGCGTGCACCCAATTGATGGCTTGTAATTTAAATAAAAAATTATTGAAATCGAAAATGATCGACAATAAAACAAGAGCATGACGGAAACGCGGGCAATACACATTTGAGAATAGTACTCCTTATCGATGCGTTTGATTTTCATATTTGGGCTGCGTTTTTCGGCCACTTCCGCGTTGCAAGATGTCACCAACATTTGAGTAATGAGCCGGGACAGGTCGATTAATCTGCCGCTGTGCTTCATGAACACTTAGCCAGCGTGTTTTATGGCAAATGCAAAAGGTTAATAAACAATGACAGCAACGGCAGCACCCTGGCGGGCATGAAAACGTCACTTTATCGACAAAGAAAGCGGTCGCTGCTAGTGGCGTATAAATTGCGAAATGCGACTCTGATTAAGCCAACTCCCCAAGATGCTCTTGCTGCAACTACCTAAAAAGGCTACGCCAAGTGTATTAAACAATAATAAATGCGACAACGTCGCGCCTCAAGTTATCCGTTGTTTTGAGTAATATGCAAATACGCTTTAAATACGCAGGCGCATAAATTAAGGCGAGGAAATGCAGCGGACAACGCGCCAGGATCCGCCAGATCTGGTGGAGACCCAACGCCCACGTTCACCGGCCTCCCGAAGGGGGTCAGCACAAAGAAATCGCTGAGTCCGCATTAATTTACAGTAAGCCGACTGAAGAGGATGACTCTTAGCTGGCAGGAACCAGCGCAGATTTCACTTGCCATATATGGCCAAATGTTAATTTGTCTCTCTGGCTGCTCCTGCTGCCCGAGCGGCACTTCTTTATGGAGCCATGCGCCATTAAAGACACGACCGTTTACAAGCCATTCAAAGAAAGCGAGTCCCAAGGAGCGCGGAGCGCTGCGTGGGCAGGACACTTTGGTTGCCACATCTCCGACAGCTGCGGGAAATACCCGTGGTGCAGTAGGCAGAGCCAGTTTACGTGGACGAGACTGAGCCGAGACTTTTCGAAAGGTTTCACATCAGGGAAGTTTGTTTATTCAGTCGATGTTGTGGAGGCAGATGTTAAGACTTGCCCCTCCGTCTTTTTAACTTTCAGGCAAGTCACACTCCTAAATGCAAGAAAAAAGCGAAATAGATAAGTGAATTCAGAGCTAACAATCTTAAGGTTTCATCTTGTCCAAGGCCGCTTTTATGTTTTTCGGTTGCATAAAATTAAAAATTAGAAACGGTACCGTTAGTTAAACGGTTATTGCAGCCAAATCTGCACTATCGGGATATACCCATTCAAAAAGCATTACGATCTATACTCCGTTATGGAATCGATTGACTCGATCAATTTCGCAATAAAGAACAATTTGTATTCCTTTTCAAATGCTGTCACAAAGGCAGAGCAAATCTCTTGACAGCTTAAAATATTTTCGGTGCGTTGGGAATGTCGCAATCAATTTTTGTAACCAGACACACCGTTTCTTCGTTTCGTCTGATGAATATTTGACTACAATAACGCTTTGGAATTCAAAGCAGTTATTATACAAGGACTGATTCCTTTATAATTCCTTTTATAAGATATGCCTTGTAGAGTTCACCCGAAGTGTATGTGATTCCACAGCTATGTCAACTTCGATTGAATCTATTTTAGACCCTCTGATAGAATAGGATTTGCTAAGTGACAAATCATGCGAGTTACTTACGTGGGTTCCTTGGATATCTGGGCCTTCTTGGCATCGAGCTCGTGTCGCCTTCGCTTGGCCGCCGATCTTGTGTGATGTGTGTTGGTGACGCGCGGCCTGCAGTGAAATAATGGAGACCATGAGTACAATGGGTAGCTGAGTAGTTCCTCACATAGCTCGCAGAGAATCCCGAGAATATGGGAAAATCGGAGAATGCAAACATGATGGCGAACTTACGGCGATGGGGCCTCAGCTAGGGGTGGCGAATGATCGGCAGTATCGTGTCGTCGGCGCTTGTCTCGTGTGCCTGCCGAGGAGCGATCCCTTGAGTGGTGGAGTCTCCGTGTTCTGGGCATCTGAAAACGTAGTATACACACATTGTCAGTGGGTCTGTAGTACCTATAAGACACCTATCACATTTATCTATAGGCTATATACTACTGCCTATATGCGCATATATGCATGCACATATGTACTTATGAACCGTAAGTCAACGGGTGGTGTGAGCACTGGGAACAGCCCCGTATCACCCACCACCCCTTTCAGCTGTTCCCACCAAAAAGGTGAGTACAGTACGGAATACAGCTGGCACGCACACGCACACATTCACACCCACATACACACACTCGCACACGCGGGCGCTCAAGCAAATTGCAATATTGTGCCTCTGTGTGGGTGCCTTGGAAAACGGACTACAAATAAAAGCAACGAAAAAGTCCAAAAACTTTCGCATTTTAATTAGCCAACCATTAGCGCATCTACCTTGCAATTTGCTGCTGATATTTTTCACGAGCGCGAAAATTGATTTTTGTTGTATGCGCTCCGATGGCTTTGCTTTGCTACTGTTGTTGTTGCTTGGCCGAAGCGTCGCTGTCGCTGCCGTTGTTGTTGCCTTTTGAGCAGCTGCTGCTGCCGCTATATCCACAATTGTTGTCCTGCAAATCCTGGCTTCTGCCTGTTGTTGAAAACGCTTTTTGGGCTTTTCACACACACCGAAAAATAGTGTGCGTTTACGTTGAAAATCGTGTTTTTTTCCTTCAATTCACGTCACTTGGTATTTTATTCACCACGTCTGGGAGACAGTGTTGTGCACGCCAACTAAACAGTGTTGAAAAACGCTGACGAAAAAGAGCTGCCGAGTGCGCAACAACAGTATCAAACAAAACACTCTGGAGATAAACTAAAACAGCGCAATAATAATGGCCTACAACCAATAAAAAAGAATACAATAACACAAAACTTTGCTTCTGGGAGCAAAAACTGGAAAGTAACTGTTCTGCTCTAATATAAATCGTGTGTGTGCGGCGTGCTGCGTAGTCAACTGTGCACCCGCACGCTCGCGTCTGCGTCTGTATGGGTGCCACAAATCCCATGGACATGTAGCAGTTTTGTTGGATATCTTGTTTTCCCTATTTTCGAGCTATCTGTTTTGTCGAGCATTTTCATATCTTGTTTGGGGCTTTGCAGCCGTCTTACCTCTTTCTTCGCGCGGCGCTGCGTAGTATTAGCTGGGGGCGTGGCGAGGGGCGGCGCTGGCAGAGCCAAAAACGGCGAACGCGGCAAATAGAGGCGCTGCCACAGGCCGCTCAAGAGTTGCGTTAGCGACTGCCAGGAGAAATTCGCTTTCGCTTGCTGCACGCTGCTGCTGGGCATGAGTTTGTCCTTCGGGGAGGGTAGGTGCATGGGTTTTGTCCTGTTGTTTATACTTAAGTGCGAGTGTTTGCATGGGAATGTTCACCTTTTGGCGCCCTTTTTCGCTTCCGGCGCGCAGTACGCCTCTATCAGCTCGTTTGCGATGAAATTACCGCATTGCGGTGCTCGTTTGGCTGGGCTGCTCTTTTCAACAGCTCTTTTCAGCAGCCTGCTGTGCAACAAATATAATTAATACGCGGTTATTTGCAACGGATTAAATTGAATTGCACTTGGTTAGTGATGTGAGAAACATGAGCGACTCTTATCGATGTTTTGTTGATATCGATGTTAGGCAATGCAACCTTTAAGGGTCGTCATAGCACAGTGTTAGTAAGAGTAAGCAGTAGTTAAAGTTGCCACATAATGAAAATACAGGCGGGAAGTATTCAAATTTAAAATTAGCAACAGACGACTGATACAAAAGCGTTACAAAGCAAATAAATCAATTTTTAATTTTTGTAAATTTGACATTTTAAAATTAAAGAGTAATTGCGCGAGCACCAGCTGGCTGCCTCATATTCGGCACTGCGCCTGCGCTGCTTTGGCGCCCAATAAAAATACGGGTTCCGATTCATTCAATTGCATAACAATACGCGAGGAAAAATAACGGTATCGTTATCGTGTGCCCACGCTCAGTCAAATACTGACGTGCCTATCCCAACGGTCGTGTGCGCGGAATCACTTCCCCGAACTCTGCTTCCCGCGTTTTGTCGCTCTGGGAAAGAGTCAATCTAGCTGGGATATACTTCATTTTGTCCGAAAGAAGCCCACGGAAGCCGATGGAATGGCTTGAATACCGATAGACTATATAGTATGCCCCGCCCACGTAACATCTGCAAGCCGAATGGAGAAACCTGCTCATCGTAGCATCGGTCCAGGATTCTAGTCCCCGAAAAAACGTAATCCCTCTACATTTGCGAGTAGGATTCTGTACCAAAAACATTTGCGCGTTCCATGGCAGAAGTAAGTATTTTTATTGATTTTTTCCCGAGCCCGGGAGCTGATATTTGTGGCCTAATCCGAGACTCGCGTGAGTCGCATGGAATATTCAATTACACACACACACTGAGGAGTACAAATGGCGCAGGCCTTTTTGGGTCACGAGGCTGCTGTGCGAGTGTGTGTGTGTTGACATTGTCCTGGTCTCGTTTTCATTTTCCATTTCGCTTTCGCACGTGTTTTTTTGGCCAACACATACGTAACACATCGCATCTTGGCCAGCCGCATATAGACGATCCATAATTCATGACGTTTGCTTTCGCTTTCAGCTGGCCAGCTAGGGAACCGGAAACGGAAACGGCCACGCAACCGGAACCGGAACTGGAACAGTAATTATAACTTGAAGTGAGCCCGAAACCGTAACCGTTACCGTTACCGCTACCGATTTCGAAAACGATCGAAGGTATTAGCACGGCATGGACACCGCTGCCGCCGCCGCCGCTGCAGTCGCCGTTGACCTGAAACCCGATCAACAGCTGCTGGGCAGCTCCACAAAGGCCAGGATTGGAGGAGGAAATACTGGATGCGACTGCCTGGGCAGCACCGTGGAGACCATGTCGCTGACTCCGCCACCCACGCCGCCTACACGCGCCACTGATGGCCAAGTGGAAGCGTGTGGAGCTCCAGGCATCCCAAGTGCTCCCGCTGAGACCCACTCCCTGAACGGAATGAAAGGCAAGGAGGCGCCGGAAACAGCAACCGCAATAGCATCCACTGAACCCACTCAGCCGGATATGCCCGCCACATCATCAACGTCTTCCGCCAAAGCTTCCACCACGCCAACGTCTGCCTTGCTGGGATCAGGATCAGCAACAAGTTCGCTAGTCCCTGCAGCGGAGCATCCACCAACTGCAGCTTCATCGGGGCCTAGTAGCAGTGCCAGCAGCTCCAGCAGCAGCAGCAGCAGTTCCGGATCCGACGAGAATGTGGTCCAGCTGCTGCCCTGGCAGGACATGCCCACGTATCTACAGTTCAATCCCTACGTACTCCGTGGTTACAGACCACTGCAGACCTTCAAGGGATGCCTCCTCAGCCTGTTCTACTGGCACAACGAGACCATCAACATACTGACACATGGTGAGTTCCGTTTGCCCTCAACCTTCCACCTCCGCCCCTTTCCCACCCACCTGTCACCACTGGCTTAATTATCGATCCGCCGCGTCTAACTGCTCGTAACAATCACGGTCAAAGCCAAGTGGAGGCACGTAAATAGATTAGGTCGGAATTTGTAATGAACCTTGACTGAGGTTGGCTTGAGCATGAATAAGAAAGTTGCCAACTAAAGATAGCATTCACACCCAGCTGAACATGGATTTTTTTGATAACTTCCATTAGTGTAAGGTACAATTTTTACATTTTATTTACTTCACAGATTTTAAAATTTGAATTTCTTGACCAAGTCAACAAAATTTCTTCGCGCTTATTCGAAACTATAATTTAAATACCCTCAATACTAGAAAATCTAAATAGGTTTGGCTGATCAAGTTGAGGAATGACATTTCGGGTCAATCTAACTAGTACAGTATGCATTTCTCACTAGGGTTCATGGCGGATCCGACTGGGCAGTTGAACTCCTTCGAGAACTCGTCGAAGTTAGATAAAGATCCAATAACGCGGAACTTTCCTGGCATGTGCTGGTCGGTTGACACCTGAAGTGCCTTCACACTGGGATGTGCATCGTTGCACCAGCTCTGAGCAAAGCTGATGAAGAACAGTTGTTTGGCGGTGTATCGCAGATTGGGTAGGGTCTCCTTGGTCATATCCTGAGCCCCATTAGGAAGTGTCAGCTGGTTTTCGTACCATTGCCGGTAGGCGGTGTAGGCCAGTCGCATTCCGCCGTTGTCCGCAATGTTCTCCGACTGCGCGGTTGACTCCTTCAGCTGAATGCCATCGTAGACATACCTGCCGTACTGCTTGGTGAAGCATTCCCTCCGTTTCAGGAAGTTGCTGCTGGACTTCTCATCCCACCAATCCTTCGAGTTCCCCTTCTCGTCGAACTTCCGTCCGCTGTCGTCGAATCCGTGGATTAACTCGTGTCCAATTAGGGAGGCCAGGGTTCCGAACATAATAGCATTGGGGTAGACATCGGACCAAATGTAGAAGGGCTGTAGTAGGGCCACCGGGACCTTGATGGTGTTCTCTATCAGGATGTTGGCCGGGGTGTAACTGAGTTGGGAGCCCGCCTCAAACGGTTTGGCCGGCTTGTGGAGCATCTCCCGCATCTGTTTGGCCCCAAGTAGGCTTGTATATCGCACATTCTCCACGTAGTCGTCACTTTGCAGATTGAGTTCGGCAAACTCCTCGGTGAAGTTGTCATCTGAGTAGTTGTTGACCTCCAGCGTCATCGCCTGTAGCTTCGCCATAGCAAGGTTCCGTGTGGGTCGCTCGATCCAATTCAAGGCGGGACTGGAACGGAGTGTCTCGTTAAAGGTAGACTTCAATTGACGCCACATGTTGTCGATTTCTCTCGAGGATTTCTCGTTGTTGTAGCGACGATAGAACATGTTGTCCAGATTCTTGGCAAAGTACTTCTTGGTAAGGTCCACGCACGCCTGCTTCTGCTTCTCCTGCGAATCGGATGGCGTCTCCACAAACTCCCAGATCAGCCGGAAGAAAATATAGTTGGCTACAATGCGCTTGGGCGTACGCTTGATGACTTCGACCAAGTTTTGCTGATAACGTTTGTTATATTCGTAAATCTGGTCGGAAATGCGCTCTCCCATGCTCACAAACAGAAATCGGTCGATATCCAAGGTGGGGGAGTACCTTCTCTGGATTTCGTCCACTGTGAGTAACTGGGTCAATTCACCCAGATCTAGTCCTTCGCTATCGTCCACTAGTCCTTGAGCCAAATCCACCTCAAAGTCAATCAGTTCCTTGGCCGTTTTTTTGGCCAAATCCATCTGCACGCCCAGGGAACGCTGCAAGATGCGCTGGATATTATTACGATATTTCTGACGATATACTGCTGTTGCATCATCGACGTACATGGAACGCGCCTCCAGCGGGAAGTCCTGCTGACCCAGGTATATCCGGTTCCGTGTATTGCTGGCCAAGTCCTTATTCACCTCAATGCCGATAACAGGAGTTATTCCGTATCGGTAGGCCATGCGAGCAGTAGTATTCAGCCAGTCGAAGTCGTCCTCCTGCCAGGAGGATCCTTTGAGCAGCGGCATCGTTCCAAATTCTGCAATGAGCCGCTTCAGCTTTTCGCTGTACGTCGAGTTGAGCTCCTTGATCCGGAGACAGGACTCGTAGAAATGCTTCACCTTAATGTCTTCCGGAGTGTCGTAGGTATCGTGGGGTGTGTTGAGCATCTTCAGGATCTTTCGGTTAAGTCCTTTGGTCAGAGTCTCGAATACTCCAGTGGTGACCACTTGCATGCTCAAAGCCGAGTTGATGCGCTTATAATTGCCACAGGAGAATGCGTAGAAATCGTTGCATGGATCCGCCTTCTGGTCCATAAAGCCCTCGATCTCAGCGGTCTTCGCCTGACGCAGTAGTTCCTTCATGTAGGGCGTGTCCTGCTTGAGATCTTCCTCGCTGGTAGAAGCAGCCGAGACCATCGCACTTAGGACGTGACCAACAATGCAAATGCAGAGCAACTGCATCGCGTTGTGCTTCGCTTTAATTCCCATGATCGACTGTCGTGCCTGAGTTGATCTGATGAGTTCATCGCCATCCCCATTAAAGCCAAGCCGCTCCTCGGTTGTGGGTAAACAAAAGGCGACCCTGGGGTTATCGGGTGCTCTCTGACACAGTGCTCAGCTCAAACACTGAGTTCCTATTGCTCACTGCTGATTGCAAACAGCTTGCTAATTTTTATCAAATCATTTTTTTCTCGGAAGCATTATCATTCTCTATAGCTGTTATATTACAACTGAACTTAACTTGTCTACAATCTTTTTCTGTAGATATGCTTTGGTTGTATAATACTAGCGAAAACCTTTCATTTTATAAAATTAGATTCGGATCTGTTATACTTTTCCTTATTGGCTGATTTTTTACTCAGAAAGAAGTCAATGATTTTTTAATATAGCCTTTATTAAGCTGTTAAAGTAAATATGCTTTTAGCAAAGACTCTTTATATTGTTCTACTTCTACATGAATGATAGAATTGATGTCAAGGTAGTTGATTACTCTGCGATGACGTCCAGTTGATGTGTGTCTATTGTAAACCTCAAACAATATAAGCCCCAGCCGGCACGTTTCCGAATGGTGACGAAAACAGAATCTCCACATTTCGCTAAAAACATTGTAAATAGGCATATTTAAATTTTATTTGTTTAACATCACTTTATGAATTAAGGTTGAGGTATTGGATAAGAAAATATGGGATTAGGTCGGATATTAACCATTACTGAAGTGCTCATCCCTTCCAAAAACTTAGAAATCACAAAGAAAATAGTTAACAACGAATAAAATTGAAAAGTTGAACTGCTTAGTTATTACTATTATATACTCTAGTAAAGTTTGCATTTCTCGATGGGATTCATGGCGGATCCGGCGTGACAGTTGAACTCCTTTGAGAACTCCTCGAAGTTAGATAAAGTTCCAATAACGCGGAACTTTCCTGGCATGTGCTCGTCCGTTGATACCTGAAGGGCCTTCACCTTGGGATGTACATCGTTGCACCAGGTCTGAGCAAAGCTGATGAAGAACAGTTGTTTGGCAGTGTATCGCAGATTGGGCAGGGTCTCCTTGATCATATCCTGAGCCCCATTAGGAATTGTCAGCTGGTTTTCGTACCATTCCCGGTAGGCGGTGTAGGCTAGTCGCATTCCGCCGTTGTCCGCAATGTTCTCCGACTGCGCGGTTGACTCCTTCAGCTGAATGCCATCGTAGACATACCTGCCGTACTGCTTGGTGAAGCATTCCCTCCGTTTCAGGAAGTTGCTGCTGGACTTCTCATCCCACCAATCCTTCGAGTTCCCCTTCTCGTCGAACTTCCGCCCGCTGTCGTCGAATCCGTGGATCAGCTCGTGTCCAATTAGGTAGGCTAGGGTTCCGAACATAATCGCATTGGGGTAGACATCGGACCAAATGTAGAAGGGTTGTAGGAGGGAAACCGGAACCTTGATAGTGTTCTCCACCAGGACGTTGCTTGGGGTATAGCTCAAAAGTTCGCCCGCTTCCAGTGGTTTAGCCGGCTGGTGAAACAATTGGCGCATTTGTTTTGCTTGCATCATCTGAACCTGTCGCAAATTCTCCACGCAGTCCGTGCTTTGCAAATTTAGGTCCGCAAAGTCCTCGGTAAAGTTCTCCTTTGCGTAGTTGTTGACCTGCAGGGTCATAGCCTCCAGCTTAGCGATGGCAAGACTTCTAGTGGATGGCTCGATCCAATCTAGAGCCGGACTGGATAACAAGGTCTCCTTAAAGGCGGACTTCAATTGATGCCACATGTTGTCGATTTCTCTGGAGGATTTCTCGTTTTTGTAGCGGCGGTAGATCATGTTGTCCAGATTCTTGGCGAAGTACGTCTTGGTGAAGTCCACACAGGCCTCTGTCGGCTTTTCCGACAGTCCACTTGGTTTTTTTATAAACTCCCAGATCAGGCGAATGAATAAATAATTGGCTACAGTGCTCTTGGGCGTACGCTCGATCACCTCGACCAAATTTTTCTGATAACGCTTGTTGTATTCGTAGATCTTGTCGGAAATCTTCTCTCCCATGCTCACGAATATTAATTGGTCTGTGTCCAGGGTGGGGGCATATCTCTCACGCAAATCAGCGACAGTCAGAAGTTCCAGCAGGTCCCTTAGGTCCAGGTGCTCGTTTTTGTCCACCAGTCCATGGGCCAAGTCCACCTCGAAGTCAATCATTTCCTTGGCCGCTTTTCTTGCCAATTCGACCTCAACACCTAAGTATTCCTTCAAAATGAGCTGCACATTACTCTGATAATTTTGGCGGTAGATGGCCGTTTCGTTGTCCATATACATGGACCGTCTCTTCAGTGGGAACTCCTGCTGGTTTATGTAGATAATGTTTTTTTGGTTATTGGCGAAGTCCGTGGCGACTCCAACGCCTATAATGGACGTTATTCCGTATCGGTGGGCCATGCGAGCAGTAGTATTCAGCCAGTCGAAGTCGTCCTCCTGCCAGGAGGATCCTTCGAGCAGCGGCATCGTTCCAAATTCAGCAATGAGCCCCTTAAGCTTTTCGCTGTACGTCAAGTTGAGCTCCTTGATCCGGAGACAGGACTCGTAGAAATGCTTCACCTGAATGTCCTCCGGAGTGTCGTAGGTATCGTTGGGTGTGTTGAGCATCTTTACGATCTTTCGGTTGAGTCCATTAGTCAAAGTCTCGAATACTCCAGTACTCAATACCTGCATAGTCAAAGCCGAGTTGATGCGTTTGTAGTTGCCACAGGAGAATGAGTAGAAATCCTTGCAGGGATCCGCCTTCTGGTCCATAAAGCTCTCGATCTCAGCCGCTTTGGCTTGACGCAGTAGTTCCTTCATGTAGGGCGTGTCCTGGTTGAGCACATCCTCGCTTGTGGGGGCCGCTATAACCAGGGCACTGACAACGTGACCAGCAATCCAAATGCAGAGCAATTTCATCGTCATGTGCCTCTTTTAAAATGAAATATTTGAATAAACCAAGTAGTTAATAAGCTGCCGAAACAGGAATGGAGCGCTTAGGCTTATCGCTTTCTTTCTTATTATAACTTAGAGGTGGTATCCAAATCTTCGGTTCTTAGTATACATTTTAAAATGAGAATACCTCGTCGAAGTTCATGCCAAAACGGGAAACCCGTTTAAATGCAATGCACTCTTCTATAGTATATAATCGTAATGCTATCGACTGTAATAATATGCAATCCAAAGCAATTAACGGCCAATACTAGTTACTGACGTCATTAGGTGCCCATAGCATTCCACCCAATTATTACACTATAACGTGAGCTGTATTCCAATCACGCACTCCCCTCTAACTTGGGACAGAAACATGGGACCCACGACCAAGCGGGTGATAAGGAAGTGCTGGGGCAGCGCTTCCACCCCGTGCTGCACTGAAAGAAACTTCAAGCTCATACATTCAATAATATATGGCATATAAACCAATAGGCAAGATTTCTCAACCGGAAAATATATTCAAAATATCATATAATGGAATGGAATAATGCAGGACTGCGTTCAGATTTCTCTCAGTGCAGCTTAATCTCAATCTCAGTCGCAGAGAGTGGGTGCGGAAGTGCGTCTTGTCGAGCTGCCCGTTCAGTCGCTCTCGGAGTGTTCGCCATGGAGAACTTTGGTATCGCACGTGCCCTGCTCCAGCTACTGCTGCTCCATCTGGTGGGAAGTGGTCGAGGTCACCTGCTAACTGGTCAGGCGGCCATTGACCTGCGCATCCAGGCGCGGGAGCAGCTGATTTCGCAGTCCAATGACAGCGCCTATGTCCAGCGACTGATGCGTCTGTCCAAGTCAGCCGAGATGCGGAGCTATATGGAGCAGGACGCGGATGCCTGCGACAACTTCTACGACTACAGCTGCGGAAATTGGCCCCAGATCAATCCGGCCAACGATGCCTATCCCCGGGAGACGAACTTCGTGCAGCTGCTGCTCAAGGCCTATAGTCACAAGCAGCAGCGACTGATGGAGCAGCCGGCGAACGAGGAAACGGATGAGGTGGCCGTGCTCCGACTGAAGGAGTTTTATGCCAGTTGCCTGCTCTTCCGACAGGCGGCGGAGGATCTCTACAGACGTCAGTTGCAGGAAATTGTGGCTGAATTCGGACGCATGCCCGTCCTAAGCCTCCCGGGTCAGGAGTGGCCAGCCGAGGAGTTTGATTGGCTGGACACGGTGGCGCGAATAAAGCGGAAGTACGGCTTTGACATCCTTTTGCTATTTCAGCAGTCGGCGGATCACATATACGTGGGACAGCCGAAGCAGATTCGTCCGGAGGCCAACAGAAAGGGCGTTGCAGAAGACATAGCCAATCATCTCGAACGTCACTTGGGTGTGGATTCCAAAGTGGCCGTAACAACAGCAAGGGAAATCACAGAGTTTGAGCAAAAGATTGCCGCCATTATGGTGGATCGCCGAGTTGGAGTGATGTCCAAATTGTACACTCCAAGTGACGCGGACTACGTTGATGTCGCTAATCTCACCCAGTACGTGGAAACTGTCCTTGACCGGGAGTTGGAAGCCAACGAGTCCCTATACCAGCATGTGCCTGGTTATCTAATGAAATTAGATGAGCTAGTGACGGTGACACCACCCCACGTACTGGCTAACTACGTCTTCAATGAGCTTTTAAAGCACTTCTACTACGAGCGAGCGGAGTCCGTTGTGGAGCAGTGCGTCAGCCGCGTCAGGGATCTCTTTGCCGAGCTCCTTGACCACATGTTGTTCAAGCAGTATGGAGATGAAGGTACCCTTAAGGAAATAGATGTAGTCTGGCAGCAGTTACAGCGCGGCTTTAGAGGTATGTTAGAAAACTCTTCAGCGAATTGGTTGGTTCCGGAGACGAGGGAACAACTACTAGAGCAGCTGAATACAACCAGTCTGGTGATCAATGGATATGCCGAAGTCAATTTCACGCAGCGATATGAGGAACTGCACCTGAAACCTAGGGATTATCTTCACAATCTGAGGACCATACTTAACCATCAGAGTTTGAGGGTCAAGGTGAAGGCTCAGACATCGGTCACCTATGATCCTGTGGGAAAGAGAGTCCTGCTACCAGTTGCTCTGCTCCAACCGAACTTCCTGTGGTCCCGCTACTATCCAAAAGCAGTGTGGTATGGCAGTCTGGGCACCTTGCTGGCTCAGCAGTTGGCACACAGCCTGGAAGATGCATCCAAGTGGGATGCCAAGTCCTTTGCTGAGTACTCCAAAATGAAGTCCTGTTTCAAAGAGCAGTACGGAAGACTGCGGTTCAATGGTCAGTACTTGCCGGAGAGCGATCTGCAGGCGGAGAACATAGCCGACAATCTGGCCATTCAGGTGGCCTACCACGCCTACCGAAGGCTTTTGGACGAGCTGGACCCATCCTTCTTGGGCTCCGAGTCTTTGCCACAACTCAACCTTGGCTCCCGAAGACTGTTCTTCCTCAGCTTTGCCCAGTTGTGGTGCAATGATGCCAATGAACAGTTCCGGGACAAGCAATCCCTGTTTCTTGGAACTCCCAATGCCCTCCGCGTGCTGGGAGCACTATCGAACTTTAGAGCCTTTGGACGGGACTTTAACTGCGGGAGCGCTAGCAGAATGACCTCTCCCCAGAAGTGTCAGCTCTTCTCCGTAATCCTGGATTAGTTAGGACATCATTTAAAGTACTGTGAACTAAATTCTACCCATAATAAAAACTAACACTGAAAAGTTGGGTCATTGAATGGTTAATTCTCGACAATTAAAAATACACATATTGTCAACAGCAATTATCAGAGCGTCTACATAGCCATGACCGTCTATATGTTTCTACGCACTCTCATTGATAAAGCTACTTTGTTTACATTTCTAGACACATTCAGCATTAATTATATACTTGTATATGCCAGAACTACATTTTTGCCAATTCAAAGATGCTATTATATTTGTTTGTTTATTTTTCATGCATTTGAGCTTACCAGGTTAAGCAACATTAAAGCAAACTTAGTAAAATAACAAATGAATCAGTAGATGGCGCACTTGTACTCCGGATCCATGGGCGCCGATTGCGAGCAGTTGAAGACCCAGGGGAACTCCTGGAAATTGGACAGTGGTCCAATCACCCGGTACTTGCTGGGTGCGTGCCTGTCCGATTGACTCACCCAGGGCTGGAACAGAAACTGGACGTCGTCACACAACAATTGTGCGTATCCCAAGAAGAAAAGCTGGCGACTGTTGAAGGGCAGACCCTCCATGGTTTCTCGCTGAAGCACCTCCTCGGATTGCTGACCCAGCCACAACTCGTAGGCGGCGTAGGCCAACTTTAGGCCTCCACTATCCGCTATGTTCTCCGACTGATCCTTGCTCTCCGGCAGCTTTTTTCCACCGTATTGGTACTCGTGATACTGGGCCTGGAAGCACTTGCGCCGTTCCTCAAACTCGTAGCGGGATTTCAAGTCCCACCAGGGCGCCAGGTTACCAGACGCATCGTACTGCCTTCCATCGTCGTCGAAGCCGTGTAGCATCTCGTGGGCGAGGAGGTAGCCCAGAGTGGCGTACTTTAATGCCTCCGGATACTGGTCACCCCAGAAATATCGTGGCTGCAGCAGGGCCACCGGGATCGTGATGTTGTTCTCCTGAATGTTGTAGGCGGGAGTAAACCCGAGTAGCTCTGTGGCATCTACGGAGTCTGCCGGCTGATTAATCCTTGCCACAAATCTGATGCCCTTTGCAATGAGCAGCTGCTGAACATTTGGAACGTAATTGAGGCGATCGATGGACACCTCTCCATACACATTCTCAAAGTTCTCCTCGTCGTAGGAGTTGATGTTCAGCTGCATACGTTCTAGCTTTTCGATGGCCAACGTCCTGGTGGCATTGGATATCCAGTCCAATTTGTCTCCCGAAAGCCGATGCCTGAAGATTCCTTTGATCTGATCCCAGATCTTGTGAACTTCCGACTCCACGTCCGGGTTGCGATATCGCTTGTAAACTGCGTGCTCGGCGAGCTTTCCGAAGTACTTCTTTGTCGATTCGGTGCACCATTTAACCATGTCCTTGGGCTTGGCGTCCACCAGGAAGTCCTCGAGCAGCTTCCACAGAACGTAGTTTGCCTGTGTGGCCAGCGGTGTGCTTCGCATGGTAAGAAGTGCTTTGTCCAGGTACTCCTCGTCGTAGATGTACAACGACTTTGGTATGTTTTCCTCGCCGAGGATCAGGCCCAGGAATTCGGTGAAATTCAGATGGTCGCTGTACTTCTCTTGAAGATCGGCTACCGTATAGAGGGAGAGTGATTCCTGCAGAGTCGCTGCACCAGAGCCACCGGACGAGAAAGTTCTCTCCAACTCAGTGAGCTGCTCGGCCGTGTGTTTTGCAACGCTGGGACTCAGACCGAAATTTTGCTGCAGATCCATGGATGTGCGTACCTCCTCTATTAGATTCGTTAGGCGTGTGTTAATCGTCTTAAAATCTGGCTGACTTATGTACACGCGGTTCACCGATGTGTTCCGGATATCGTGCATGATCTCCAGGCCTAGGATGATCTGTTTTCCGTATTTGTGCTGTATCTGGGCCACTGTTCGCCACCAACTGAAGTCGGAGGAGTTCCACTGGGCCCCAACCATGGCCGGGAGTGCTCCGTACTCCCCGATGACGTTCTCCAGAGCCAACTTGTAGTGCACATCATCGCGGTGCACCAGATTGCAGGACATGTAGAAACGCTGCATCTTCTTTTCCAGATCGGATTGCAAGTCATTGGCGCGCAGCAGCCGCTGGAGGCGTCGATCGAATCCCTTGGATATTAATTGAAAGTTGTCGGTCATAACGTCGCCCAATAGCTGGGCGGGATTGTGGCGATGCCAGTTTCCACAGGCATGGGTGTAGAAGTCGTCGCAGGGCGAGACCTCTGGCTTCATCATTGTCTTCATTTCGGCCACTTTCGCTTGCACGATGATTTTCTTCGCGTAATCCGAAGTCAAGTCGTCGGCAAAGGGATTACCCGCATCCGATGGCTTGGTCATAGCTGGAACTATGGCCACCAAAAGGCAGAGCCACAACAGCCGACTCGTCATCATCACGCGCCTAATTAAACTCAACTAATTTTCAATTGTTCCCGATCGGTGGAGGCCACCTTATCAGCGGGATTTGTTTATACAATGCCCAGGGTGCGCTGGGGTAGGTCAACATGTTATCTCCCAGCTCTTATACAATCTCAACTGCACTCTTATATAATTCGCGCTCCAAACAAATACGCTTCGTACTAGTCAGGCTTATGTTGGAGTGCTGACCAATCTGAAATAATCTATCTAAATATTACGCTCTACTACCTCCGACTATGCGCATTGTATGTAAATATAAATAGGTGACATCATATCTTATAGTTTGACAGGCACCAAGCCCATACATTTTATGGTTCTAAAAGTTCACCTTCGTTAATCTTACCATTTTAGCCATACCCATCTTCTACATCCTGGCCATCGTGCCCGGACTGATGCCCTGGGACAGTGGCTACAAGTTCCTGTCCTTCTGCCACGTCTTCGGATCGGTGGCTCCCTGGTGCGGCAGCTTCGTCTACCACCTGTTCATGAACATCGAGAAGGGCGAGAACGTCTACTACACGCTGCTCAAATTGGACATGGTCGGGATCTGGGTGAGCCAAAGCTTTGGTGAGTACGAACGCGATGATAATGCTTGAGAAGGGGAACTATTTTATTCAGTACATATACAAGCGCGTAATCAGCTAGACAGGGGAAATCTCAATACATCAGGCACTTGTTTGGGGGATTCATCTTGGTCGTGTTGCTGCACTGGAATGCCTCGGCGAAGGCTGGGCTGTTGATAATCATGGCGAATACCCTGGCCTCATACGGCGGATGGAAATTGTTTCGCCCGAAGTTCGCTCGTCTTTCTGGATAGATATCCGAGCACATGAACTGAGCTGCGCTGAGGAAGAAAAGCTGATCCGGCGACTGCGTCATGTGCGGCAGGGATTCCGTTTCCTCCATCTCTACGTGATCCAACCATTTCCAGTACGCCGACTGCGCAATGCGAATACCCACATTATCCGCTATACTCTCAGCTTGCGACTTCAATCTTCGCAATCGCAAGTTGCCGTACCGCATCCCACTAAACTGGTCCGCCAGGCAATTTTTGACCAGCTCAAACCCCACCTTGCTCTGGCTGCTCCAGTTGTCGTTGAGGTTTCCCCTGCTGTCGTAGAGCCGATTCAGATCATCGAAACCGTGGGCCATCTCGTGAGCCAGGGTGAAACCTAAAGTGCCGTACTTAAGGGCAGCCGGATAAACTTCGTCCCAGAGATAGCGGTGCTGCATATAACTGACCGGTAGCACCACCAGATTTGTTTCCGTCTCGTAGATAGGAGTATCGGTTACACCGTGGTAGTAGTATACGCTTCTGGACTCCCGCAAAAGATCAGTTCGGAGAATTCTGGCCTTTACCTCCAGCAGGCGTTGGATATTGCCGTAATAATCGGCGGAGCTGACTACCAGATCGCCGTACTGCTCCTCGAAGTTGACCGCCTGACCGCCGGCTATCTCGAAGGACATACCATTGAGTTTTTCTAGTAACTCCTCACGCGTCTGCTTCTCCAGCCATTCGATGTCCGGGGAACTGAGCATTTGCTGGAAGGAGGACTTCAGCTCCACCCACAGACTCCTCATCTCGTTGGCTATGTAGGGATTTTGCTGCTCTAATGAGTGGTACACCATATGGTCCACCACATCGGGAAATAGCTCGGTGATCCGCTCGTGACAGATTACTTTCTGTTGATCCTCATTCGCCGTGATCTCAAAGTCGGTCAACAGACTGGACAGCATATAGTTGGCCACCACATGGTTAGGGGTGCTCAGCAGGATCTTCTTCACCTGGAAAAGGTAGCTAGGCACTGATTCGAAAACCGGAAGATTGTATTCGGTACCCAACCAGGAGGTCACAAAGCGAGTCACGTTTAGAATCGGTCCGTAAGCATCGCTCATGTTGGACAGCATGGTCAGATGGCGCATCAGTCGCGGATCACGGTTCATTCTATGGTCAAAAGCACTGCGCGATAGTTCCGATTCCAGTTCTATTATCTCCTCAGCAGTCTTTCCAGCTAGCTCCTCCGTCAGACCCAGGAGATTCCGCAGACGCATCTTCAGCGCATACTTCTTCCACAGACTGGCAAACTCATCGCTCTCAGCGAGATCGAGCCTTTGGCCCAACTGAAGGCGTTTAATCTGGGAGTTTAAGTGATCCGGAACCACATAGACGCCCAGTAGAGTCAACTTTCCGTAGCGTCGGAGCAACTGAGCCATCATCTCAATGGCGTCGAAGCCGACGTAGTCCCAGGACTTGCCCTCCACCGCCGGCATTCCGCCAAACTCCCTTAGAACACTGAGCAGATGGGATCGCTGTTTCGTCCTCAATGCCGCTGTGTCCAGGCAGGACTCGTAGAAATACTTCACGCGCACCTCCATCGGTCGATCTGTACTTATCCGGGGCTCGTTGAGCACCTGCCCCACCCGACGCAGATAATTGGCAAACATAAGCTGCCGGATATTGGTGTCTTTTTGCGATGTTGCCGCATTTATTGTGGCATAATTTCCACAGGCATAGCCATAGAAATCGTCGCAGGGACTCACAGAGGTGTCCATAAAGGAGCGCATCTCCGCCGACTTGGCGATACGCATGATCTGCTGACCCAGGGGCGTCGTTAGCTCCTTGAAGACTCCACCCTGGATGGCCGATGAACCGACGGCCAAGGCGACAAAGATTAGGCAGGCGGAAGCTGGGAGGCGTTCCATCGCGATCGAGCTTTGTTTTTCGACTGGACCGCCTTATCGGCGGGCAGACTGCGTGTGCTAACAATCTCTTCCGCTCTCCGGTTTCTATTTCCAGGTGCCCTGCCCCTGGTCACAGCCACCACTCTGTGCTTCCCCCCCGTGCTCAAGTGGCTCATCATTGTTTCCTACTGCGTGCTCTCGCTGTGGGGCCTCTACAAGGTGAGTGTCAGAGGCAGTTGATGCGAATCCTCTCTAATCGATCCGCAATCCCCGACAGGCTCTAACTGCCAGCTCACCCTGGCAGCGTCGCTTGTGCTTCGCCCTGCCCTTCGCCATGCGCTCGATCCTGACCTTCCTGCGCATCCGTGGAATGGTGGGCGGCAGTCACATGGCCCTTTCCCATGTCTACCTGCAGGTGCGTATGTCCAGGCTTTCCAATTGACTAACTGCTATTTTCTATAACTGTACGTTTTTGGCTGGCCTCTCTCGGTGCGCATAGGTTAAAGTTGTAAGTCACATTTTCATACATATGTACATTCGAGTAATTGGACAGAGCCGCTTAGCACTTTTCCTAGCGGACACAAGACACCAATCCGCTTCCGAATACCGCTCGCTAATTTGCCCATTAACCCTCTGTTCCAGGACGGCGTCTCCATACTGGGCGGTGCAATTGGAGCGATGCGAATCCCGGAGAAGTGGTTCCCCGGAGTGGTGGACTACTATCTGAACTCCCACAACATAATGCACGTGCTGGTCGTCGTGGCCGTTTACTCCATGCACAAGGTGGGTTAGATACTCCAGGGATGAAGGCTGGTATTCATATTTAAAATATATTATATCATATTACTTAGGCTACCATCAAGGACTTCGAGTGGATGTCGACGCAGACTTGCCACACCGCCGCCAACGCCACGGAGCAGGCTCTAGGTCACGTGGAGCTTTGACCCGCTTATTGGCTGCTGCCGCTGGTGCTGCTGCCCTTGCCGTGGATAATCCTGGCCAGGCGGCGGGCCCGGACGCACTTGATCCGCGCCCTGATCGCGCCCATCGCCTGGCGGAGGCGGCGAGACCAAGTCCCCGCATGAGACCAGACGGAGATCCATCGATGCAGTGGAGCGAGGACGAACGCTACTTGAATATACCGTGTATAAGAGAGCGAAGATGATGTAGTAACAATATACATATGTATATCTAGGTGTAGGTATAGGCCATACATATATGAACTGTATGTGTGTATTTACATATAGTACTTACTTCGACTGTGGTATTAAGCATTAAGGTTATATTATTACTGGGACAAGACGAGACGAACGACAGGATGGCCGGATGATAGGATGACAGGATGGCAGGATAGTTCGGAACCAAGTCTTCGGATTTTCACGCTAATCTCTTGGGTATTCAGTTGCAATACGGCTGCGCAATGGATAGCGAGTAATTGATAATGATACATGAATAATAATTAATGAATTAATTGTAACGATGATTTGAATGATGTTGATACACATGTACCTCATTGTGCTTACGACAACACATCTTATTTTCAAATACTCGTACGTACAACTTTGTACCTCGTCGAAAAAACTACAATAAGAACACCTATAAGCTAATCTCTTCCTAGTTGAACTTTTTAGATATGCAATTTGTTAATTTTGGCAAGCTAGCGATCTAGTGGTAGTGTAAGCCTAGTTAAAGCTCCAATCTGTGCATAGTTGTGAACAAAACTCAACCACTCATTTCTTGCTGATGAGTGCCAGTAGTTAGAAACCCGAATTGAAGTTGGACAAGTGTGAAAACCAATACAGTCAGTCTCCTGGCAAATCGCTACTGCAACGAATCGCGTACATGAAAGCGTAGTAGTAGGAATTCGAAATGGATTGGGTTTATATCATTTACGTCAATTGAGTGCGCAATATTAACCTCAAGTATTTATTGAGCTCCCCGAGTATTGAATATTATTAGAAACCGCAATATTTATTATGAGTACGTATACCGTAGGAGCTAAGCATTAGGGCGGGTATACATCCAACTTAACTATATACGATAGCAACCTTTCGAGCGTCGGTCTATTTTAATCCTAGCAATGCGAACAATTATGAGTAATGCGTTTTAGTAGTGTCAATAATTTACACCACCCACTCGAAGAAAGGCGATAAAGAGAGCAAATCTAACAAGAGAGACGTAAGCTAATAAACGAATTCAAACAAACAAAGCAATAATTATAGGCAGTCTCAATGCTTTAAGTTTAAAGTTGCTGCTAAACATAAGTGACAATTATACGAATAATGTAAAATGATTTTCTGAGAGGTTAATAAACATTAAAAGTGTATTTAATGAGCAAATGAAAAGTACTCGTAACGTTTTTTAATTTGAATATGTAAGTGCCCTTGGAAATATCACCGCCAGGTGGCGTGCCTTTTGCCTTTCCGTCAGGTGGCCCAAGTTGGCAGCTCTGGCTAAATTAAAACCCACGTTTTAAAATATTAGAAGATACTAAACTTTTCAATTTACTTGTTATACTTTATTAAATTCTTTAGTAAATTCTTATATTGGCGCCATGCATTTATAGACAATATGTTTATATTTCCTTTCGTAATAATTAATGTTTATTCGAGTGGTTGACTAGTTGTAGTTTATGATTAGTTGTTTAAATACGAGTTCAACGCTTTTGATTAATGCGCGTTTTATAGTATATTCAGATACATACATGTATGAAGACTCTATATAAATATGTTTATTTAAAAATTTACAAAAATGGAAAACTTATCTGATTCGTTATGAAGCTAGTAGCACTTTAAAATTCCTAATTGCCGTTCGCATATAAATATGTAGTAGTGTCGTATATAGTATGTCTATTTTTGTGTATATGGCTATATTCGTTAAAGTAAAAACTGCATTGCACATTTCTCGGTGTCCTGCTTTTTTTTCAGTGTATATATTTTGCGTTGATCGTTTTTGATTAGCGTTCTGAATTTTGGTTTCAGTATTTGATATCCTCTTTCAATATAAAAATCATTTCATCTTTATTCTCTTATCTAAACATTCTTCTTAGTAACTTTAGCAACGATTCCACGTATAAAATTATATAAAATAAAATAATATTAAAATTAATAAAATTGTATATGCAACCTATATCATTACAACATTTGTTTATATTGCGCTTTGGACTTGCAGCAAAAATTTGGCACCAAAAATAATTAGAGTAAAAAAAGTTCAAAAGAACGTGAGTTCCATTAAGAGCATTTCTAAAAACAAAAGTAAACAATAATGGTAAAAACTTAGCGAAATTTAATCTCACTCTCTGTGGGTCGCCAGGACCCCTCACTTGTTCTATAGATATATCTTTCAGCGCTGCGCGTAGGAAAAATCCGTCTGAGCATGTGCATCCTGACTGCTTTGAGGGAGATGATACAACGGGCTGTGTTGGTGATGATGATGATGCTGGCAGCCGGACACCTGCTCCACCTGAAAACCATCGGTCTGCCGCTCCAGCGTTGAAAACCTCGTGGGAAGTAGCCTGGGAAACTGCTCCTGCTGATCCTGAACCACCGAGAAACTCAATCCACACGAGCAGTGCTCGATGTGGGGCTGTGCTGAGGTCAAGCCCGGAGTGGGATGCACTTGTGCCTGCTCCGTGATGATTGTGGGTGGTGGCGACGGCGAGGACAGACAATCCTGGCAGTAGTGAGTTGTTGCTGCCATCTGATGGTGTAAGTGAGTGAAGGACGATGGCGGCGGTGGGGGAGGCGGTGGCGGCGTCATCGAATGGGTTGACGAACTGGATTCCGTGGACTCCGAAGCCGTATCCGTGGCCGTGCTGTCCGACGTTGACGTGGATGAGGATGGCTTGTGTGGCTGATGTGGCTGATCGGGTGGATGATGGCAGCGACATATTGTAACTCAAAAAGTGCCGCCATCGTGCTGATGACTAGATGAGGATGAGGCTATTGCAGATGCCGGCATTGGCGCTTCAACAGCAGAAGGTGGTGGTGGAAGGGTAGCCAGGCCCAGCCCGTTCATCGGGTGCTGCAGCGTGCTATAACCATCGCCATCTCCATTCTGCTGCTGCTGTGGATGATTGTGACTGTTTGTGGAATGATTCTGATTTGGGTGCTGACTGTGATTGAGTTGTGTGTTGTTCGCTTGTGTGCTGGGATGCGGTGAGTGGGCCTCATCGAGTGAAAAGTTGACCCCGTTGCTTGACACTGCCAAGGATTTGGGCGGAATGGGCGGCGGCGGCACTGGAAAGTCCTCCACATCAAACGAACTCGTCGAACTCTCTCGTTGTGTAATGTTCATTGATGCTGCGGCATTATAGTCCAAACTCCCATTGCTGCTGATGCGACAGTGTTCCCGATGCTGCACAGTAATGGTCGAGATCGACGATGAGTCTTCGCTCAGGTTGTTAAGATTCATGTGGTTCAGTTCCCTAGAGCTAGTCGTCGATATGCCGGAGTCCCGGAAATCATTCGGGGCAAAGCAGACGCTTAGGTGTCCACCGCTTCCGTCTTGGAAGTTCGGCGGCAGCGAATGCGGCTGCTGATCTGCTTCTGGATCATCGTAGCTAATATCAACAACGGAATACTTCTGGCCATGCTGCTGCTGCTGAGAATGGCGACGCCCCACAGCGTCTCCGGAGCCGAAGTCATTGAATATCAACGGATTTGACGCCCTCTTGTCCGGTGTAATACCCCGCGGAGGCAGCGGAGGAGCATTGGGAGAATTCAATGTTGGCTGTCGTTTCGGCGGAACCTCCGGGCTGTCCATGGATCCGTTTCCAATAAAGTTCTGCGAGCGAGGACGATTTGGAACTGGAGGAGCAGCAGTATCCTCCAGAGGAATACTAAGACTCTCCTTGCTCAGTGTTTGGTAGGAGCTGAGTGGGTCCACGGGTCGTACTGTGTCACCCGGTCTCGTGTAGATCTCATCAAGGTCATATACATAGTTGGAGTGGGCATTCGCATTCAAACTTGAGGAAGCTGTCGCCGGGGCTACTCGTTGCTCTGTAGGCAACGGTGGCAAGGGAGTATTTACAATGCTCTCGGAGTGCTGACGTTTCAGTCTGCCCATGCCGGATAAACTTTGCTTAAGCTGGGAAAAGCGTTCTAAAAGACGATTGTGCAGAGGCTGGACACCACTGGGCGCTAGCTGACCGTGTAGCTCGAGGGCCTGCTCCAGAATCTGAATCTGCTCCAGTATCAGTACCTTCAGCCGCTGCACATTTCCCTGCTGTCCAGCACCTTGCGGCGATTTGAGGAACTGCTCGGAGAAGAAAGCCTCCTGGTACTTGCTTATACCCCCCATGACATTGGCATCGATTGTGCCCTGCAGACGCATGGAGAAGGGATTAATATTCCTCTTGGGATCGCGCTTATATTGCACAATCAGCTCGGACAGTTCCTTGCCAGCGTTGCTGATAATCTCGCAAGCGTACTCTACCGGCGTTAACTCCTGCATCGTCTTCTGTTTGACCTCATACCAGCGTAGAATTCCTGGCAGTGGACTAGCAATCTCTAGGATGGTGCGTTCTATCCACAACGACTTGAACTCATTGTCCTTGTCAACTGTTCCCTTGTACATGGGGCGATCGTAGATGAATCGGGTTACATCGTTGACCTCGTAGAAACGAGCTATTTTCTCCGGCACTGGAACCATTGCGGTCTTCAAGGCCTGTGCATCCCCAACAGGTCTTACATTGCTGATCTGTATGTACTGATCCGGAGCATTCAGAATGGCGTTGTCCGGCGGACTGTTGTTGCCCAGGATCTGAGCACTAGGAAACTCCGTTTGCAGACGCTGTGTGAAGGCTCCAATTCTCTCGTACTCCAGTCCACGATACACAAATTGCTTGTTCTAAAGTTTTAAAATGTATAACCATAAGTAGATTTAATAAACGAGATTTCGAAAGTTCCTCACATACCCGCACAAAAAGTGGCAGACCCATTCCGTAGAATCCCACCCGGAAGTATTCCGGTTCCGGTCGCAACTGAGTTAGGATATTCTGGAAGAACTTGGCCTCCTGAATGAGTATTTCACTCAACTTGTTATAGTCAAAACGCCGGGTTTCGTATAGTTGAGCCAGCTCCTTGCACAGAGGAATGCCCTTTTCCCAGCATTTTCCCTTGTCGAAGTATTTTAGGATCTGCAAGACATAATTAAGGTTAAGTGTACATTCCATGTATGGTAGGGATGATGGTTAACCTCGTGGTATAGGCGCTCCTTGCGCTGCCACTCTGGCTGACCACTATTATCGAAGGGGGCAAAGCTCTGGGTCTCACGATCCCAACTCAGCATGGAGGCATACAGTTTCAGAGTGAAGCCAGCCTCTGTGTAATTCTCTGCCTGCAGATGCAGGTTGTGCAGCTTGTAAATGTATCTGCAGGATTAAAAATGAAATTAAAAGCTGGAAAAAACATATTAGCTGCTCCTAGACTCACCTCAGATACATCTCCTTTCGGTTGATTTCGTTTTTATAGAAATTAAGGAGATTGACTGTGCAGGTCATGCGCTTATCCCGATTTTCCTCGCCCTGCATTACGCTTCGATAGTCCAGAAGGCGCTCCAAAAGTCTGGTGACTGAGGCTATGAAAGCGATGCCAGCCTCCTTCCAGTTGGGGTTCTCCACTTGGACTTTCTCCAGCAAACTAATAGCACACAATAACTGGTATTACTTTACGCCTTAAACACTACCAAAGGGTAAGGTTTACAAACAAATAAAATATACAACAAATGAACTAGCGAAATGAACTACATTTAAGGCAAGGAAAAAATTGCACTAAGTTAAACTTACACCAAGCTGAGATGTTCCCTTTTTATGGATGGCGATTGCAATGAGTGTGAAGTGAGTCATATATGTATATTTACAGACATTTACAAACATTTATGTACAACATATTGCCGTAAAGCATGTTTTGCAACTTACATGGTGCTGAACAGCTCCCTGTACTCGTCGTCGCCCTTGTTCTCGCTGATGAGCAGGTCCAGCTTGTCAATCAGTTCGCTCTCCACCAGGCGGAACGAACCACGAGCAGCCTGCTTGAGCAGATTCACATTAAATACCCATGGTTAAAACGATAAAGTCCCAGCAACCCACCTGCTCGCACTGCATCATGTCGTAAAAGACCGATAGTGTGGCCTTCCGCAAGGCTGGCTCTGGTACCAAAGTGACCTCCAGGAATGGACCCACCATAGATGGAATAAAGTGCAGCTTCTGCTCGCCCAGCTGCGACCACATGCTGAGTATCTGGAAGCCCATAAGCACCCGCATGTCTCCATGCGAGTGGAGTATCTTCAGTCTCTTGGGCTCCCTATATTGCTCCAACTGCAGGGAGGGCTGTGTCAAGAAGGCAACAGCCAGACTGAAGTAGCTCCACCAGAGCTGCGAATCGAAGGCCTGTGGTCCCAAGAATCGGTAGACCAGAGGCTTGGCGAACTCCTCCAGCGACATGCGCAGCACATCGTTGGCGGCAAGCTTCATTACCAGCCAATCGTTGGGAAACACGTGCCAGTCCTGCGTCAACAGTTCCTCGTACACCAGCACTGATTTGCTCAGGAACTCCTTCAGATCCCGCGGATCTTTGTTGGGACTCAGCTCGTCCCAGTAGCGCTTGTAGTGGGTCTCATCGAGCAGCTGCAGCAAGCCCAAGAGACAGGCAACCAACTGCGGCAGAACTGCATTGGATCCCTCCATTATTATGCTTATAGTACGGATAAGAATGCCCAGTATATTTTTGCACAGAGAGTCCAGGTCGTGCTGTAAGGTGTTGGTCACCTTGTCGCGCTGCTCCTTCTGTAAATCGTACAGTTGGCTAAGAATCTCCGAGAGAATCTCAGCACACAGACGCAGTTCATCGCGGCGACTGAGATGCATGCGCAGGTGCTTGCAGGCCACCGAGAGAACCACAGTGCGAGAATCTGAAATTGAGTTGTTAATTAGGAAAATAGGACATTACTCTCCACTAATGTAACATACCATCCTCGTGGAACAACTCCCCAGATACCAGATCCTTGACAGCATGCAATTTCGCCTGAATTAACCGAATGGGAGCTCCCCGGGGAATGGCGTCCAACATATTCCGCGCCAGCATGCCCAACTCTGGAGCGGGCAGTGTGTCCTTCAATTGCTCCAGGACCACTCCCGTCGAATTAAGCAGGGCCTCCTGGGTGGGGATGATGACATCGTACGAGGGCACAGCCAGCATTCCATTGAGGGCCGTAAAAAGGGAGTGGAGGTCCCGCTTGAACGAGTCCTCATACTGCCCACCTGTTGCCCTGGCAAACAGTTTCCTCGACTGGATTAGCAACTTGAATATGTACTCCAGGGAACCGAAGCACTTCTGGAATGGGTCGGGGTGCTCTGCCTTGGTCATGAACACGGCCATGTGCTCCACTGAGGTGATGAGTCCTTTGTAAACCAAAGCAGCCGCAAAATGATTCTCGATGTACTCGTTCATCACCGGCCGAAAATGTTGGAACTTGTTGCTCTGCAACAGGCTGAAGATGCTCACAAGGACATGGAAGACCAGGCCCGAGTGCTGGGTGCTGTTACCCTCCTCATTGGAGAACATGGCAAACAGGGCGTCCAGCACGTCCTGCAGGAACTTGACCAGCTCTTCATCGTTGAGCCGAAGGACTCCCGTCAGCGAGTCCTGGATCGTTTCGGGATATGTGCGCCACTGCAGCAGTGAGAGAAGGTCAGCGTTCTGGGTCAGCTTCGTAGAGCAGAGCAGGGAACGCAGGACGAACACTTCTTTGGAACTGCGACTGAAGCAACCGCCACAATCCATTTTGGCCTGTGCATCGCGAGGTCTACACTGCAACCGCAGATAGTTGGATACCTGAAGCTTTGCGGGATCCTCGCACTTGTACACATACAACTCGTGCAGGCCGTCGCCCAGAGTGGCACCCCCGGTGTCCATTAGTCTGGCAAAGCTGAAGGCGAATAGCTTCGGTTCCGTCTTATCCCTCGTCGAACAGTGCCGGAACTCAAACCGCACATGAGCCGTTGAAAACTTGTCGATCGGCACACTGAGGCGCAACATCTCATTCCAACTGGGAGCATTCTGGTGGTACAGGATCATGGACCGGTACTGCGGCTGGGATTCCATGCCGGAGGCACCCCAAAGGCAGTCGGTAAGAACATTACCTGCCACATCGAGCACCACAACCGTAACGAGGATATTCTTCCCCGTATTCTTTCCACCGCGCTCGAATTCACCGCGTTCCAGATTGAGGAAGAGATCGTTGCGGACATCTCCGGGCATGATGACATCCGGGAAGCCCATCTTCCTGGTTATCGTAGAGCTCTGGAAGAGCAGCGGCTGCTCCTGCCGCGCCTGACCCAGACCACCGTGCAGGAGTTTCAAAGACACAACAATTCCCTGAGTTCCCTGACTCGTTTGGATGGGCGAGTACTTCCCGCTCGATTTCTTGATAATCAGTTCGGGCAGCAGGTGAAAGTCCTTCTCCTCGCACTGGAACAGCTTGAAGCTATACTCCCGCTCATCGGAGGACTGCTCCAGACTGCTATCGAAGTGTGCAATGTCGCCCAGCGAGAGAACACCCACTCCAAATGGTCGACGGAAGGTTGGACCATGACCCAACGTGCCACCCTTCTCGATCTTTTTGATTGAGTCCGACTGAATGATCTTGCCCACGCGCATGACCACCGCCACCAGGTAAAGTTCCTCATTGAGATCAGCGGCACCTGAAGATGTAAAATGGTTTAGATCACATAACATATTGATGTGATAACTCCCATACCCAAGTCAGTGAACACCGTGCAGTTGCTGTGCAACCTTTCAATGTAATTGGAGAAACCATCCTTGGAGATTTTGACCAGAAACCGTTCGGATAGCGGTCGCATGTGACTGCCATCATAAAGGAAAAAGTAGACCTCCGCATCATCGCCACCGATCCGGTGGCCAAAGTCGCGCATGCAAAAGTACAGGTGGTGGGTGAGTATCTTGCGCTGCGTCTTCCGCCTCAAAGTTCCCCGACTCTGTGGGTTATCAAATTAAGAGTTATAACAACAATCCCATTGGATTCCATTACCATTGTTACCGAGGAGGCCTTGGCGTTATCAGCACTGCTTACGTGGACATTGTAGAGCTTCACGATGCCAATGCCATGTGGATCCACCGCCAGTGGTCCCTCTCTGGGCACCAAGTCCAGTCCGAGTTTGCTGCAAAGATCGGAAAGAATTTGCTGGTTGATTGATAGCGATATCAGGGAAGGAAACACCAAGCTAAAACAACTTTGCCACTTTGTCACGTTCCGGTGCAAAACACACATTTCAATTAATGGATCGTGGGAGCGGGCGCTCGAGGGGATCCCTTCGTATGCAATCAGGCTGGTTGTTTGGAAAACCATTAGAGCTTTAAGGAAATTGACGCATTCGTAATTAATTGTCGCTTAACGGAGTCGTGCGGAGCGCCGAGAATTAAATACAAATTTGGTCAGTCATCATGGGTGATCATCATTAATCAGCTGGGTATAAACCCAAAATAGAACACACCGCGAAGGGAATGAAGATTTATTTTAGGCAATTTTTAAGAGGGAGATCCCATAAAACATTGCTTCTGAGGGTATAGTGTATAAAAGTGAGTAAATTAAATAATCATTTTAAAGTAAAGAATTCAAGATGGTTTAACTATTTCTGTATTGTTGTGTATTACATGTTATTTCTTAATAATTTCAATAGACCTTTCTGCAAAGTAGGTATCGTTTGTGTTTAATATGCAATGGTTACAATAGAACCAGTAGACTTTCCAGTTCCATGGAGTGTGAGTAATTCGTAGAACTCATGCAAATTGAATGAATCAGTGCCAAGGCAGCCTCAGAACCTGTCACGACTCCACTCAACTTTCGGAAAGTAGCTCAAATCGAAAATCAATCGAGTTCTATTGCCAAAGATCGTATCTAAATGGATTGGGTCGATCATTAACTTCACACTATCTATGGCCTGTACGTGCCTGCTGTTTCGTAAGGTGGCTACCGATTGGAATTTACATGATGATGATGGCGATGATCAGCCACGGATCTTGGACACACATCGCATGGCCCGCATGACGCATAAATTTCGGCTGCTTACAGCCGATCGCCGATCCAGCCAGATGAGGTACACAAAAAACTACACCAGCTAATGGGTTCACGGCATTCCGGTGGCGCATGCGAGAGGAGCAAGAAGAGCGGTGGGGAGCGGAGAGCAGAGGAGGAGCGGAGTTTCGGCCAGGTTCACATTCACAGCCAGGTTGTGGCCAACGTCCAACGTCATCGGCAATATGTTGACGATGCTGCTACCTCGGCTACGCTGCGCCTTCTACCTGGCTTACGCAGCGAGAGAGCCAGGCATCTTTTACCATCCAACCTCCAGCTCCAGAACAAGCCGAAGAAGCCGTTTTGCTGTTAACGAGGCCTAAACGGCTTCGCTCTGGCTCAGGTGAAATTCAAAATGAGAAAGAGCGATAGAGAGAGAGAGAGAGAGAGAGAGAGAGAGAGAGGAGGGATTTCCAGAGAGATTCTCCATTTTGGAACCGGAACCAGTAGAGAAACAATGGTGCTATAGTAGAGACCTCGGAGAACAAGATCTATGGGTCTCGGTCTCTGGGGAATGGCATGTTTGGCTCTCTGGCCATATAGAGATATATAGGTTTGTGTGGGGTTCGAGCCACCTCTGTTACGCCGGGAGCCGTGGCTCTGAGTTGACGTGACCAAATGAAGCACTGCGACTCGAAAATGTATCTCATGGATACGAATATGAGAGGAGCGCGTGCGCGGCTGCCTGGGACCCGCAAAAATACAAACGGTAGCCCTGCTGGTAATGAACACTTTAAGTCGCTTTTAATTAAGTGCCTGACCCAAAGCTCAACAGGTGAAGGGAAAGGGAAGCAGCCAAATGTATTCCCCAAAAATGCCAACCCCTGCTTTGCTTATCAAATTAACAAATGCTTTTTTAATTAAGCCTCGCCTAAAGTGTTGGAAATCTATGAAGATATGACACAACAAAAAAAAAACAACAAAAAAGGCGGAGGAGAAACGAGAAGACACAACAAGATGGAGAACCAGACGATACAGAAAAATTTAATTATTTACACTTCGATAAGCAGGGCTGTCAACCACAAACAAAAGCAATAGCGACAACGCGTTCGATTGCATTGTATCTATGGGTTTGGTCTCACCAGCGGCCCAGATACACGGCATATCACAATCACACATGCCATATATTTCGTATTTAATGTCTTTATAAAAGGTGTAGCTGGCAGATACATTTCTGGCGAGAGGCGGCAGGCCACAGGCAAGAGGCCTGGCCAGGGAGCATAGGGATAAGGGCATGGTAACCGGCATCGGGAACCCTCAATAAACAAACAGTGCAACGCGCAGGGAGGCGAAGTGGAGCGCAGCGGTTCAGGACATGGAAACAGCAGCACCACCAGCAGCAGCAGCCATTTCGAAATGGCATTTCATTATGGCGAAGACCGAAGATCGCGGCGGGCCAAAGCCACCGAGCTGAGTCATTCCATCGGGCCAAGGAGTTGCAGGTTTCGGACTTGGAACTTGAAACTCGAAGGGGGGAGAATTTGGAGCCCAGATCCCAGGGAAATGGGAGGAATGCCTGGCAACAAGTTTGGCGTTGCTTGTCTAGCTCTCAGCATGCAAATGGATCTTCATTTCGGAACCCTATACACTGAGATCGCATCTGTGTGCGATCGGCCACGACGTGTATATGGGCCTGGAATATAACGACGAATAGTTCCTTAGACCCACTTGGCGGACCCTTCAGAGCGGCGTCTGTGCTGTCAGAGGACTCGCTGGATGTGGAAACAGCGATAAATTAAACGAACAGGCAGCTCCAAGTTCCGAGGAATTAATTGGAATGCACTTGGGGTCCACCTCATTAATTTTACTTACTTGAGTTTGGATACGAGGTCCCATTAATTTAGAAGTGATTGATAGAAGGATAAATAATTGCATGGTCTAGCGATTGCATAAGAACTAAAAGTACGTACTAAAGACTTCAAGTTTTCCAGTGCAGTATTGTTGAAGTATAAACTAATTGTAGTACTATATTCAATAAAGATTGCAATTGTAATGAAATAATTTTAAAATTGAATGCTATACGTAATAAAATCACTTAAATAAGGAGAGATTTTGAGCAAGCTCTTGGTACATATACAGTTTTGTTTTCTTGAACGCTGCCCAAGTCTTAAATATATCTTTTGTTCTTTAACTCTTTTATTGAGTGTTCCAGTTGTGACCCAAAATCTTTGTCTGCCCTTCGTCGACTTGTTTAAGCTACCCTAACCTAATCTGGAATATCTAGCTGATAAAGTTGTATAAAATTACCCCCTCAACCCAGAGACCAAACTAATCAATGGATTTACAGATTTCAAATCCAGATGTTATTGGGCCTTGTTCAAGTCGTTTCAAGATCGAGGGAAAATCTGGGAATCGAGCTATCTGAGCGAGAACTACCTAAGGTGGTTGGGTGGGTCCTCTGCACCTCAGCACCAAATACTTCTACAGGTAACAACACCGGGTCTCTCGGCTCAGGTAAAAGGCAATGCGCGAATGCAGCTTGAGCGTAATTTCGAACTGGGAGCGTGAACCAGCTGGGATCGCTGGTTCCGCCGGAGAGGGAGGAAAACCACCCAGATCGCAAGAACGACTCTCTCTCTCGGCTCGGGAGGCACTTATACAATGGATCGTTCGGTTTCGAGCTCGGGGACTTGGTTTTTAGTAGGTTTTTGAACGCCGCTGAGAGCAGCTGCACATTTTCGAGATACGGATACGGGTATGGGCACCACTGAGTGGTCTGAAATCACAGCTCAGCACCACTGAGCAACCACCAAGCTGCACGCACACCACCAACAAATGCAGTTGCGAGTGCAATTCCAGCTGAGTCTGTCTGTGTCTGAGTGTATCTGTGTGTTTGTACTTGTGTATAATAGAAATCTCGCATCTGCAACAAAGTTAAAAACAAACAAAAAACAACCAAAAAACCAGACAGAAATTATAAATACTGGGAACGAAAACCCGTTTCCGAAGTGTCAAAGTGGCAGCAATAAATTTAAATGCGAGCGGAGAGCTCTGAAAAGCGGAGCTACTTCGACTCCAGCAGGAGCAAAAGAATCACTTAAGTGTGCGAAGGGGTCGTCGCAGTTCGGTTCTGGCCAACTGGCAGGTTGCTGTTGCCAATCTTGGTAGCAACACCTTCAGGAAAAAAGGAGAAAAAAACAAAACACCAAGGAAAACGACACAAAATGAGAGAGAACAGTGGCAACAACCGATCGGATCCGATCGCGACCGCTCAGCTCCGCTCCAAAAAGAAAATACCTTAAAACCAGTTTCTTTTTTTGTCTTTTTCGAAAAAAAAGAGGGAAAAAAGAGTTATTGAAAGAAAAAGGCCAGAATTGAAGTTGGCCCGAAATGAAGTGCTCTCCGCGTATCTGTGTGAGTGCCGTTCGTGGCGCTGTGTGCGTGGTAAGATTGAATGTTCAGTGCAGAAGCTGATGCATTTAAAAGGAGTAGCTGCCGTTGCGCAGATACAGATACTTTGCGACTTTAATTGCCGCTCGCATGCGTGCGACAGAGACGACTCTATGCGCCCTGCGTGCGGCGCAGTGTTGCTGTGTGCGTTTCGCTCTCGGAGTTACGGATTCCGATTCCGATTCGGATTCGGAGTTATATACGATGCGATCTGTCGTGCCGAAATGAAATACAGCCAAAACACACACATAAAACACACAATAGCCCGAAACACAAAAAAATTTGCATATAAACAAAAGAGCCGAGAAGAAAGCCAACCAGAACCTGATCCACGGCGAGCCGAAATCGAAAAACCCAACTCGAAACCCAAAAAGCACATACAAAAGTCCAAAAAGTGGGAAAAGAAAACAAAACCCCTTGGGATTTCGGTCTCTGTGGGCATGGAGACAAAGTGAAATTTATGCGTGGGTTGACAAAAAGCTGTACCGGTTCTGAGAGCCGAGTTCTTGAGATGAACTTGTTAGCTATCTAGTACTTTTGGGGACCGCACGGGGGTACCAGGCGCGGGCAGGGCATTCAACCTGGACCTGGAGCTTAGCGCAGATTAGATTAGATTGCACAACATACTCGCATTATTTAGTTAGAAAGAGAAATAGCTATGCTCCCGACAAACAATTCCGGCACTGCCCAAGCACTTACTTAATTGTAAGTGCGGCTTGTCGACGATAACGCCGAGAGCCCCCGACAAGCGATGGAATAGTTTGGTATGCTATAGTATGGCAAGTGAACATGGACTGGCACTGGAGCTCAGATTGGGAGTAGTGGGGAGGAAGTATGGTCGTGTATGTGAGGCAGGGTGGTGAAATAATTTGGAATATGTCATATCTGTCCTAGATAACGCACAAGGCAAACACACAGAGCACAATAAAGTGTGGCACAAGAAATAAGGCAGATTGCAATGCACTCCACAAAAGATAACTTGCTCCCAATCCGATATCCTAACAATAGAAAAGCAACACAGATTTGAATCAATAAACGCATTGTTAATAATTTAGCGCAATTAGGAACTCTATGCCCATTTCTCACAGTGCGCCGCTGCTCATCTCATTAATGCTCTCTTCTCCACTTGCAGTTAGCTTCGTTGCAGCAGCACACCAACCATCAACATGGCGGTCTTTGGCATGGTCTCGGCTGTGTCCGGCTTCATCAAGATACGCTATCTGCTGGACAAGGCGGTCATCGACAACATGGTTTTCCGCTGCCACTACAGGATCACGACGGCCATTCTGTTCACCTGTTGCATCATCGTCACCGCAAACAATCTGATCGGTGAGTTAGCACCTACTGAAAATTAGTGCAGCTATGCAAGTGTTTAGCACTTGAGTAGCCCAGTTCGTCAGCTTGCTTTTGCAATTGCTGCAATGCTGCTAATGCAGCACTAAATTCCAAGAAATACGATTCGACCCATTTGAATCCGAGCTCTTCGGAACGGAGGCATAAACGCGTGCAGAGCTTTCACAAATTGACCGCAACACGCTCATCGGATTTCAGCTATAGCCATTTATTCGAATGACTCATTCCTCGGTCGCCACGGGTGGTGGTGCTGGCCTGTGCCTCGCCAGAAATTGGCGTGAAAATCAATGTATCTGGATCCAGCTGGGCTCAGTGAATGGTGTCTTACATAATGGTACTTGTTATTAATATGATTTTACATTCCCACGCACTTTTAAGCGAGCTCTGTATTAAACTCGAAGCAATTATTTCTCTTCATTCGAAAAAGGGTGATAAGACAAAAGGCCATGAACAAACAAATGCTTAGCGTTATCAAAAATCAGAATTAGCAACAAATAGTTTTCAAACGTTTTGTGGTTTAAATTATGCTCCATTGAAAACTTCCTGACTTTAAAACCCATTTTACGAGACTTCAATCTGATCTAGGCAGCGCGAAGCCATCGCAGCTTCAATCCAAATATTTGTGCATTAAAAGAAGTGCTCCAAAAGTGAACAACTGACAAAACCACAGTCAAATATTGACGGTTGGTTCTGGGAATTCCCCATCCAGCCCGCTCCACCTTCGTCTGCAGTCCCATTTGTATCCACTTTGTTTGTCCAAAAGGGGGAGGAGCGAGAAGGAGAGGAGTTGGAGCAGGGGGAGTCACAGTGAACGATAAAGTTGGGGCGCACCCAAAAAAAGGCTGTCTATCTGTTCGTCCGTCCGTCCAACCAGCTGAATGTTGCAGGTTTACCTATGGCACGTCTGCAGCCATAATAAATGTAACCGTAGCATAGTCGTTACCGCACCCACAGCGTCGACAAATTGGGACCGTGGAGCCAGCTCCACCAGACCACCAGAGATTGCCCTAATGGCACTTGACGTTGACGAACGGCTGGCGAGAAGGTTTCTGGCGAGGAATGCGCTTGCGTTTCCCTTGATCTGAATTGCGACGAGGTCGAGTGCATTACTAAAAAAATTTTCTCTATCTCTGCGCTTGCAGGCGATCCCATAAGTTGCATCAACGACGGCGCCATTCCGATGCACGTGATCAACACCTTCTGCTGGATCACCTACACGTACACGATACCTGGCCAGCAGCATCGGCAAATCGGAACGGACGTGGCTGGTCCGGGACTGATCAATGAGTACGGCCACGAGAAGCGCTATCACAGCTACTATCAATGGGTGCCATTCGTGCTATTCTTCCAGGTGAGTGAAGCTCGAAGTAATATTTGTAAGAAGTACTTGGGAAGGATTTACAATTTGAATTGTTTACATCGCTGTGGATTTATTTTGAAATCCATAGGAGCAGTATTTAATTGAATAATTCCCCACGCTTTTTTTCCCAATTTACATGATGATGAGCAATCTTGCCATACGAAAAGTTCCATCTTGTCTGATAAAGTGAACTTAATTGAAGTCTTAGTATGACTGTGGCCTATCACATGCTGTTCGCTTTAAACGTGACAAATGTGGTTTCTTTAATTTATTGTAATTCCCGCTTCCGACCAAACTAATATGTAAATTATTTCAGGGGATCATGTTCTACGTGCCCCACTGGGTTTGGAAGAACATGGAAGACGGCAAGATCCGCATGATCACCGATGGACTGCGCGGCATGGTCAGTGTGCCGGATGACTATCGGCGGGATCGCCAGGACCGGATCCTCAAGTACTTCGTGAACAGTTTGAACACCCACAACGGCTACTCGTTCGCATATTTTTTCTGCGAACTGCTTAACTTCATCAACGTGATTGTGAATATCTTTATGGTGGATAAGTTTCTGGGCGGTGCTTTCATGTCCTACGGCACGGATGTGCTCAAGTTCTCCAACATGGATCAGGACAAGCGCTTCGATCCCATGATCGAGATCTTTCCCCGGCTCACCAAGTGCACGTTCCACAAGTTCGGTCCCAGTGGATCGGTCCAGAAGCACGACACTCTCTGTGTGCTGGCACTAAATATCCTCAACGAGAAGATCTACATCTTCATTTGGTAAGTAGTTGAGTGGGTTGTTACTCTTTGAAGGGATCTTTAACCCTTGTTACTTTTCATAGGTTCTGGTTTATCATCTTGGCCACCATCTCCGGCGTGGCTGTGCTCTATTCACTGGTGGTTATCATGATGCCCACCACCCGGGAGACCATCATCAAGCGTTCTTATCGCTCGGGACAACGCAAGGAAATCGCCGGACTCGTCAGGCGTTTGGAGGTGGGTGCCCAGCTGAAATACTCTACATGAGTTGTATACCATATTAATCCGTTTTTGGTTTTCTCATCAGATTGGTGACTTCCTGATCTTGCACTTCCTAAGCCAGAACCTCAGCACAAGATCCTACAGTGACATGCTGCAGCAGCTCTGCGGTCTGCTAGGAGCATCCCGAACACCATCCGCACCATCGACCCTGGAAATGAACCCCATCAGCCATCCGATTTATCCGCCCGTGGAGACCTTCGGCGGCGGCAAGGAGACGGAGACATGAGCCCGTGGCCAGGGATTGGCTTCAAAACAATGATTTCAATGATTTCTCAATAATATTTGTAGGGGGGAGATAGAGAGAGTTGTGTGTCATGAGGTTGGACATTTCCATTTCTACCACTAAGACTGCAAGAGAACGAATCAGCAATTGCACTTTCGGAGATCCAACTCAGTAATGTTCTGTGCGAAATATATTTAGCAAAATTATAAGGAAACAATCTTTGAATTTGGTCCTAGGCAAGCGAAAGACAGGTGCAGTCCTTATTGACACGAGGTGAGCCGCAGAGTGAGAAGATACAAAACAATAAATCAAATAAAAATGAAAACAAAAAAAAAAACATAAAAAACGAGAGGGACACAGGCAGACCACCGTGCAATTTGTAGGTTGAAGATGATTGAACGACGATCGAGGATATCCCAAAAAACGATTTTGCTACTTGGTATCGTAGTTAGGTCGTTGACAATGATGCGCCATTTAAAATATACACTTAAGTTTAGCAGTTAGCTCGATAGTGGACAGTTGGAGAGTTCTTATCGAGGAATACCTATGCAGCTATATCTGCTTACCGCTCACGCACGCTCACGAAACGTTGATCTATATAAAATTGTAGTAATCGAATGGTACAGTACGACGAGGAATATGATTATGAATATTTAAACGAGTATACACAATGCTCCCGCTATTTTTGTCCTAACATTTAGTCTACAGATATATCGTAATTTTAAGCAATTTTGTTTATAACAAAATTATTGTGATTATTGCTAGAAAAGAACACATTTTACATAAAGCAAAAGAGAACCCAAGCTATCTAAGTTTAAAGTTGTAATAAATATTCTATATACAATTTCAGCTAAACCCAGTAGTTATCAGTGGGCGGGAAGCGATTGTGGTTTTGGATTTCTCAATCCCGAAGGTCAGATTTTCCATTGTTTCTGAAAAAAGCTGCGATTTAGAACTAGAGTACGACGCATTTGTTGAGAGTACTTAAAAACCTTTATATAAATAAAGGGAAACCCTCCAGAACCACTTTAAGTTTCTTTACATGAAACGCGAATCCACGAAAGCCGATCTTCAATAAGCTATGGGTGTTTTCATTAGCTCCCAATATCTCTATATCACTTACCGATTGCCCCAATCTATCTTGGAAACCACAACCATCTGAAGCTCAAGTGTTTGATCCTGGGTCATGGTGGCACTAAGGAGTTCCCTTCGACTTTCCAATATGGAAAACATAACTTTGCGCAGGGTTTGGAACTTGTACGCTTCGCGATCCTGAAAAAGATTGGGAATGGGAAGTTTATCAATTGAACCAAGTAGTTGTAACTATAACCACTTACCACATAGAGACGCTTCCAGATCTCCGACCATTCGCGCAGGACCTGCGTGCATTCGGCGACCACAGGATCGATTTTCGAGAGGTCCTTGATATGTATGTAGGTCTTGGGGAAGAGACCCACTGCCCGGGACTTTCGGGGGCAGGAGCCGCGGTACCAGTGCTTGCACTCCTCCACAATGTCCACGGAATCGCCGACATCCAGTGCCAGGCCGAACCGGACATCGCCGTGCCAGTTGTGGATGGCTGTTGGCGAAGAAATGGGAAAATGTGTTAATGAAAATGAGAGCAGGAAAAGCTACAGTCTAAGAAGCGGCTGGATTACAACCAGTTGCGTTGCCACTTCTTGGCCATGACATTGCCCCAGGATGGACGGCGTGGCAATTAAAGTGCCCCCCCTCGAGTGGCCACTTGAGCATGCCACGAGTGGCCCGGCAACAATAAATACTTCAACTATAAATAGGCAAATGGCTGCGAAAGGAAAATACAGGCATCCGAATGTGTGTATTTTTATGGAGCCTTAGTGTGTATATGGGGGTGTCTCTCTTTGTCGGGAACACGGAACAATGAGCAGCACTTGGCCACGCCGGCAATCGAACACTTTGGCTCGTGGATGGATTCAGCAAGACCCAAGTGCCAAGGAGCCCACTGCCAAGCGGAGCTCTATCGCCGGGCTCTGCGAGCTGCGGGATATATCCGCAATGCTGGATGTGGTGGCTATGGCAACGATTACACTGACAACTTTAGATTGAAATTATTCTAGGAATTTACTAGGCCAAGCAACATATTCTGCTGTGTGGAATCTTTGGGATATTCTAAGTACAGTGTTCAATTAAAATATAATCCTAAAATAAACCCTTTAAAATAAAGGAATTGTAAAGAAGTCGTTTTAAAACGATTTGTGTGATTCATAAATATTCATGCTTCAATGATTTGTAGGATTACAACGTAAACCTCGGCATTAGCAATAAATTTCTTCCCCATCATTTCATTTCATTTGTATTCTGAACGGGGAATGTCCGATTTTTCGCCGTGTATCAATTAAAAATGCAAGGCACACTCTGTAGTCTGGGAGGCGCCGCAAGCCGAGGAAGCCGGCCTTCTGATTTTGCTGCTTCTGCTTTTTGCATCGGCTAGGGTGGTGCTGATGTGGATGTGGATGGTGGTGCTACTGGTGGTGGTGGTGATGGTGTCTGTGGGGCTGGGTGGCTGTTGCTGTGCATGTGGGTGTATATGTGGATGCGGGGCTCCCTTGTTGAAAGACAAACGAGCGAGCACGGCATGAGCATATCAACGAAAGGAGCTAATAAAACGCACGCCCAGACAGACAGATAG
Source organism: Drosophila sechellia (assembly GCF_004382195.2). Lineage (NCBI taxonomy): Eukaryota > Metazoa > Arthropoda > Insecta > Diptera > Drosophilidae > Drosophila > Drosophila sechellia. The sequence goes on along the minus strand of NC_045952.1, from coordinate 27,298,219 downwards.
ACGGATGGAGGGGGATTCGGCGGAGGCCGGAGAGATGAAAATGAAATGCTTCAGTGCCATGAAAATGGGCAAACTGCTTCCTGTTGTTGCTACTGTGGCTGTTGCTGCTGCTACTGTAGATGCTGCTGCTGATGCCGTTGCTGCTGCGAGTGCTTTATGGCTGCTGCTGCTGCTGCCTTTGCCCCAACTCCACTCCACTTCACTCAGCTTTCAGTATTTCAGCTATAGCATTCGACAACCGCCTCTAACTGGCTTCAATTTGAGCTGCTCGACGCGAATGCGGCAGCCCGATTTAAATGAATTCTGGAGACGCTAAATAGCAAGTATTTTATAATTTAAAATGCCAGTTGAAGACCTCCGTTCCTGGCACTTCAGTCGGCGCAGGCAAACACTCCAGCAAATGAGCACACATACCCACACTTTGGCACTCGCAAAATATGGCAGTGCTTTAAGTTTATAGAAATATCAAGTATGAGATAAAAACTTCAAGCAAGAAGCTCCATATATGAAGACTTTTAAAATAATAAAGACAGCAGTATGCTTCCTTTATTGAAAGGATATTAAGCTCCTCCATAAGTTCGTTTGCGGGTAGAATCCGCATTTTTGCTGAGTGTACGTTCTCACACATCCCGGATTCCACAACGCAGTAGGCAAAGTGCCAGCCAAGCGTTTGCACTATTTAGGTCAGTCACATTAGGAAGGCGTCGGCTTGGCAAGCAGCTAAAACTCAAAGCCAACTGGAAAAACCCGCCGCAAGTACACTCGCAGAAAAGGGTTAGAGAAGTCGATGCAGGATCTTAAAAGCCAAAGGTACTACAACAACTTAATTCAGATCAACTGAAGAAGAAGATAGAGAAAGATGAAATCTTTGGGATGTATCTAGTAGTAGAAAAGCACGTTTAAATGTTCTCTTCTATATCCTCTGCATAAATTAACCACTTTCGCCGAGTGCATTGCATAGTTTTAATGAGCATTTAGCCAGCTTAGGGGAATTTAATATTAAATTTCATAAAGTTGACTTGAAGTGCCACTGGAAATTGGCAGGATCATCGTAGGCCGCGCCGCATAATTACTTTTACGATGAATGCAATATCCCAAAAGGCTCGGCTTACATCACTCCTTTTGTGTGCCCGGTCACAAAGGGACAAAGCTGGGGGAGATAGCTGGGAAGGAAGGAGCGGAACGGAACGGAACGGAGGACACAATGCCCACTCCAACAAGTCCGCAATGTCAACAAACGTATTTAAATAAAAAAGTCGTTAAGGCAAGTGCATGGCAAATGGAAGAGGAGGGCTGGCGGGTGGCAGGGGTTCCCTAGGCGGAAAATAATTTTAAATTAAATGAAAGAGCACTGCCTGCTGCACTACTACTACTACTACTCGCTGTGTGACTCAAACCGCAGTCGCAGCTCAGCTGCAAGTGGATTAAATGAGCTGGGCGTGAGGGGGCCCATCTTCTTCACACTTGACCCCTCCCCCCTGCAACGCCTCTGCACTCGTGTGCCACTGGGGAGGCTTAAGAATTTAATTAATTAATTGTGTTATAGCCAGCAATATGAGGTCGCCGACAAAGTGGAACTCGCTCGCCGGCTGCGGAAGGGGAAACCACCGGAATGTGGGTCAAGTGGCTGGCCTAAACCACTAAAATTAGCTCCTAATCGTTTAGGGTTATTGCTACTCCAGGGAGTTATGACCAGAGCAAGGATTAGACCCTCGAAACTGCGCACCAAAACTCAGGCAAACAAAAAAACGTATTAATAAATATCCATGACACATTTATGACCCCAGTTTGTATGATTTAATGCGTCTTTCGCACACAAATATTGCTTAAAATAATCCAGTTTAAGTGTAAAGTGGTCGTTTGAAGCAAACGAGTTATGAAATGGAGCAAAATCATCATCAAAACTATCACATGAAATTTGGATATAGAGCTATAGAAAGATACATCTCACTGACCTTGAAGTTTCATAGCAAATTAGTAATATGGACTTTTATTTTTACAAGTGACTCATTTTGTAAAGACTTCATATTATGTATCATCATTTTATATTTGAAATACGAGTCCTATTAAGTGCCTTCTGTTTGGCGGAATCGATTGAAACCTGTTCGAAGGAGGAAGTTTGACCCAAATGTCAATCAGATGTCATTATCACATGCATTGTCTGAACAATAGAGTTGGATAAATGGATGAATGGATGCTGGAGCACTATCTGTGCATGTGAGGCGAACTCCCAGCTAAGCAAAGCGCACTGCCATCCATTGTCAAGTGGATTTCATTGCAATTGTGAGCTGGTGCCGTCGGTTGGAGTAAAAACGGGTATGTGGATACACAGATACATATACATACATATGTGTACGTGTGGTTGGGGCCTGAAATATTTGCTTATTATATGCATTTTGTATCTCTCGATGTAATTAAATGCATTTCATATATGCCACTCAATTGAGAGCTTGCACACCCGTTTGTTTTTTGTTACTGTTTGCATTTTGTTTTCGCATGTAATTACTTATAGCACTTTGAGTCCACATGGCGCGCATTTGTTTGCTCATTTTGGGAAACTTACATTTCATGCCCATCAATAAACGCCAACTGTTAAAGGCCATTAATCGCCGGCAGGAAGAACTTGTTCGCTATTTGTTCAGTACATTTACCTCACATCCATCTAACCGCTTATCGCACCTGGCTTATCGATGGCAGGGGCGGCTACTTCCGTTAGGGGTTGCCTATCACTGGATAGGTACCTTGCCTAGACCTGGCATTTACATAAATCAGTCCGCGGACGGGGTCACCGACACCCCTTCCATCCATTCATCCATCCGGAAGGCAGTGTGACCGATAATGCGCCCAAATGCGTTATACTGATAAATTTCGAGTGTACGTGCGCGCGGGCTGTTAATCATACGCCGTGTGTCCCGCAAATGGCAATTCATAAATAAATCGTTAAAGACGAATTATGGAAGTACAACTCAAATGGACGAGTGTTCCGTACGCACCACTCGAATCGGAAAATAAATGAAAAAGAAGCGCGCCCGCCGAGCATATTAAACAATGGAAATGAATCAATTTTATGCGCACTCGTGTGTGTGTGTGTGCGGTTGGTTGTGTGTTATTCTGAAGGAAGGAAGCGCTGCACAAATTTGTGCGGCCAAATGCATAAAATGAATATTAAATTAAAGTTGAAACTGAAATTGCCGCTGCGACAGCGGAATTCGCTGGAAAAGGCAGAAAGACAGGCGGAAAGTCGGAGCGGCAACATCCGGTGCCGCAGGCCTGTCCCTTTCCGCCGCTGCCCTTCATCCCCGCAGATTCATTCAGATTTTTTGGCAAAAAGTTGCGTAAACTTTCAGCTTCGAATCTAAGTTCGCCAACTCCCGAACGGAGTGACCCGCATGGCCAGGTCCAGATTTACGAGGGTTGCTACGCGGAATTGTCACCATTGTGCACGCGACTCACTGCGCAATTGAGGGCACAGCTACAGTCCGACTTCGATGAATTGAACCTTTTGAAACTCAAGTTAATAAACTTATTAAAAGCTACCATAAATTTCCATTCAGCCAATTCAGCTAACAGGGATTTTAACCATGCTTTACAACATACAACAAAATTCCATTTTGATTATATGTGTATTATATATTATTTCCCTTATGTAGACTCTATTAAACTATCCCTTAAGTTTATGAAAGAAGCATTGCAATAGTAAATATTTTTCCCAAGTGCTTTCAGTTTCATGTCCGAACTCAATATACAAAAACTGAATGTAAACATGAGTCTGATACATTTGAAAGATGATTCGCCATATACTCCCCGTGACAGATGGCGGTTTCAGCTTTCAAGTTATTGATGTTCGACTGTGTGTGCAGCAGCAGCGGTACAGTAATTACTTATAGGGGAAGAAGTGCAGAACCAAGGGCTGCGGACAAAGAGTGCGCTGGTAATGAAGTCATTGCCCAGCAGTTGCAGTTGGCCAGCACGTGGCGCTCCCAGATGAAAGGACAGGAGGAGGACAGTGGGCCGGGAACCAAGGAAGTGGGTCCAAAGTGGGCGCAAGAAGGCGGGGCTGGGCATTGTGCAAGGTTAGGGCATTGGATCGCTGTATTGCCCGATGACTGACTGACTGATTGATTTGTGTAAACTCTGACCGCTCTCATGTCAATCTCTGCCGGGTTGAATGTGGAGCAAATGTCAGCGCACAGCAGCCAATAGCTGTCTCCACGACTGATGGCGAACTGGAGCTACTGGAGCATAAAAACGGAGCTGTAATGAAGAGTACTTGGATGGTAATGACGAATACTGCATACCCTTTATCACCAAGATAAAAACAATATAGAATGCCAAACTGATCAAACAATAATTATTTATTTTATTGGAACATTATAGGCTTTACATCACAGGACGTATACCCTTGGATAGAGCAACCCATAAACAATGAATATTGGTGCTTATCTGGGCGAGGAAAACCCATTGAAGCGGCACAATGAATAAAACTTGGCACAGAGTCTGCCACTGAAGATGCTGTACGTAGTACATCGCAAATCATCCGTTGTCGTTCACTGGCTCTTTTATTTTATTTTATTTTGTCTTATTTTATTTTGTTGACTACTTCCCTGCCCTGTCCCCGCAGTAATTTGTTAAGCGCTGCCATTGAAGCGAGAAGTGCGACGAATGCGGAGATAATGGAGCATCCCAGTCGAGGAGAAACCAAAACCAGCACATTGTGCTGCCCAAAGAATACCCAAGATCCACACTTGTATTGTTCGCATGTGTGTTATCACAACACGCAACTTGATTTTCCACGCCTGTTACACAGTGGTAACCGTTGAAATGTAGACTGTAGTGCAGGGGAAAATATATTTGCTGTTTATTTATTCCGCTAAAAGCTTGATAATAGATATGTCTTATAACTAATCAGGAGAAAACAGCAACATATTCCAAGTAAAATGTGTAACGAAATAAAGTCCATAGCAAGCATCCTTATGGATGAGGAGTTTAGATTCCCTTTTCTTTCTCCTTTCTATATTCTATCTACCAAGTATGTTTTATATTAGCATACTAGGAAATATAATTAAAATGTAATTACTTTCAGATCAGAATCAGAGAAACTTGTCAAATCAAAATCAACCAAATGAACTTGGAACAATAAATGTTTTGCTTGCGAAATAAACATTTTTCTAGGTGTTCGTAATTACGAAAGCATTTAATTGGCAACACCTGGGCTGGGGGGAAATTGGCAACGCGACAGCCGAGCGCTGTGCGGGAAAACTGAGCGCGGGGAAAACTGTGTGTATAAACACATCAAATCGCAGCGCGGCGGCAGCAACAAGAAACATGGAAATCTCTTTGAGATACACTACACGCTGGTCGGAAAGGGGGGAGGTGCGGTGAGCTGGGGGATGATGATGCTACAAACAGTTTGTGTACAAAAATAAGTAGAAAAATCGCTTTTCCTCCCCGCTCGGAAAAGAGCGGGGGTGGTTGGCATGGTATCCGGCGTTTCGCGGAAAAACGCGTGAATCGCCGCAAAAGGCAGCAATAAAAACAAAGGCCGCGCACGTGACGCCCAGCGGGGGGTGGTTGGGTGGCTCAGAAAAGTGGGTGGCACACCGCCCACTTTTATTATTTACTCACCAACTCCGTATTTGTTGTTCGAAGGTATCCACATTTTTTCGCTGCTGCTCCGCTGCAAGTTTAGCCGAAAAAATCCAACTTAGCCGGCCACTCCCTGCATTTATAATTAATCAACGGATTTTTGCGGAAACACCCTTTTAATCGGCGAATATTTGCATTTGAATTCACATTTATAACGGCCAATATTTATCAACAATTTTTCGCAATAGCTCACATGCACACACACATACACATCTACGCACTCCTCAATAAAACTTTCGCTTTTGTTGTTGTCTATTTCCCTCTCTTTCACTTTATCTTGTTTAATAACTACAACTACAAGCAGCAAATACACTTGCTACATTGCTGTTTTTGTTGTCGCTGGAAGGCAACGATCGCGGTTCCAATTGGCAATGATTACCGCTAGGTGGAAGAAAAGGAAGTGGCTGATTGGGAAGTCTGGAAGTGGTGGCTTTGCTTTTGTTGCCTTTTTCACGGACCCGCGCACACACAAACAAGAAAATCAATACGAATTTGGGACTCCGAACTTCCAATTGGATTTCTACACTGTGCGCAATTTAAATTGCTTGTCCCTTGGCTCCGCGAATTATTACTGTTGTTTGCAGCTGCACTCGCGACACGTTTAATTTTTGCAATTTTTTGCGTTTTATTATTTTTCGCGTTCTCCGCTGCGCTGCTTCCCGGGCGCATCAACAACAAATATCCGTCCGCCGCTCAGCTGTTTGAAGAACAACAACAAAATTCGGGATTCGTCGGCTTATATACGATGCAGTGTGGCCAGTTGCTAAGCGATGGATAAGCTTACTTTATATAATTGGGGAGAATTTTCATTATAGCGGTCACACCAGTATTTATGGTATAGCTAAGACTCGAACCATTTCGCAGTTACAGTTTTTGAGTCACAATCATTCAATGTCATCAATAATTTAACATAAAAAACCAATAATAAGTCCGTCTTAATATGCCGTCTCTAAAGCTGGTCTGATTTGGCCTCATTTACTCTATTCCATTTTTTATAACTTTTTTCTTTTATATTAACGGTGTGCATATTATTTTACTTATCCGAGATAGCCACCAAAATTGCGTTGCCAACTTTTTGAAGGACTTGCTAGAATCGCGCTGCCAACCTGTTTAATAATATTTTTAATTTGCAATAATATAGTCTTAATAAATTAAATGTAAGCACTAAATCTTTAAAGACAGAAATTAAATTGCAGTATAAATATATAAACAAATAAATAAAAATTAAAACGATATATATAATCCCTTCCCAAAATATCGCTACATTCTCCCATCCCTAGCAGCTATTTCTTGTTGGTTTTTCGAATTCTCGATATAACAGTCACACTGCTCGCCGCGGTTGGTCGCAATTTTTGTTGATAAGCGGACTCGGAGTTTCGGGCGCGCTTCGTATTTGTTTTGTCGCGAAACAAGCCAAGAATCCAAATAGTGGCAATATCTGTGGGCAAACAAGTGATAAAGCGGGAAATGTGTCATCTGGTGGGCGAGGAAGCTGCCGAGAAATTGTGTTTTTAGTCAAGGTACGCCAATCGGAGAATCTCTGGGTTCGTGTGTGTGTGGGAGTATAGTCGCTGGCTCTTCCAATTGGAATTGTTCTTTTTGGGCCTGACAATAAAACGCAGAACGTTTACTCAATAAATGCGCACCTTATACAGCTGGCGAATACAAATGTGTTTAGCTCAACTCGAAGAATGAGGTACTCTTTTGTAGTTTCCTGTTCTCCTGCCGATTCCTTTTACAGGAAAAATCAATAAAGGTCCCAATCAGAATGCGACTGCGCCCTAGTGTGGGTGTGCAAAGTTCGTGCATGTGTGTGTTTATGTGTGTGAGTGCTCGCTCCTTTATCAGTTGGAAAACGCAGTGTGTTTCGTTTGTTTCGTTGTTGTTGTTTTCCAACAGCTGCAAGTGATTGTGGCACGCCTAATTGATAACTATTTTCGAGCACTTCCATTCGACTTCACCTCAGCATAATTAATCACCGCATTAAGGAAAATACGTTAATATCGGCACGCTCGATTGTCTTACATGCCCACAAACATGGGAGAAAAGGAAAACACAATTCCACACTGCAAGCGCTCGTATTTAGTTTCCCTTTTACTTTTCTACAATTTACATAATCATCATCTCGCGGCGGCAAAGACACAAAACAACCGGTCAGCAAAACAAAAGTGGCGTTCATTAAACCAGCTCATAAATGCACACACTGAAATCATAAGTACATACATATGTACAGAAGTTAGTATGTAGTTTCATTATTTAATGTTTTTGCGTACATTTCCCTGTGTTTGATGGTTCGCGGTGCCATCATCTTCATCGCTTTTCGTTCCCCCGCAAATCTTCAATTCTTTTTTCTTTGATAATTCTGCCGCGAATATTTCGTATGCAAAATGTGTGCCAAGCCAAAAAAACCGGACAGTGGGTGGGATGGGGAGATTTGGTGGAAAAATCGGTGATTAGCTTAATGGGAATTCACTTAATGGAAAAATATTTTATTTTTGCTTTTCCCTGCTAATTGTAATTGTACCATTTTTAAGGGAGGGTGTGACGAAAACCACCCTTTAGATCATCAATGGGATACAATCTGCCCAAAAAATGTTTCCCTCTTTCACATATTTCAACCTAGTATACATTTTATCACAACAAATTACACTTTCCAAAATAGGCATTCATATGTCGGTTTAAAATCACTTTTAAGACCTTACTCTCTATAAGGTGATGAAGCCTAATCTTTCAAAATCCAAATCTGAACTACCCATGCTACACAAGCGCTTAACTTATATGCAGATTACCAAAAATGGAATTGTTCATTCTCATATTGATTTAATTATGCAAATATTTTGATATACATGTATCAAACAAACACTTCTATTTATTGGTTTACACCTATCAGTTAAATTAAAAGTAAAACTGCTTATTAAGAGCCTAGTAACTACTTATTCATATGATTCAAGCAATAAGTCACATTTGTTTTTGAAATCTCGTTATCTGCGAAAGAAATATAAACTGGGTGACTAAAAGTTGGCAGTCTGATTCACTTTCTATCCGCTAAAATATGGCAGTTGCATTTTATTTCAAAGCGTGGGGTTGTTTCTGGTTTCGCTAACTATGCGAACCAATTTGGTTTCCCAATACAGTTGACTCGAAACGCTTGGAGTCGAATTGTGTCCATTGTGCAGGGCTGTTTCCCTTGTGCGACTCGCTGGCCGGTTAATGACACGAGGAGTCGTCTCTGGGGGACCGGGTACATGGCTCTTGGCTAGACAAGTGACGCATATTCTCGCATTCTTTGGGGTACTAAAAGTATCTATGTAGTATTGTCTAATTCGCGGATCGTTGATTCATCGAATCGCTCTGCTCTGCTCTGCTCGTCTTTCGAATTCTTGGCCTCGAGAGCACTGATATCGTGACTCTTGCTAAATGTTAATCGGTGGAACCGAACTGCCTGCCTTATCACGGCACTGATAGTGCTGGCTGATCACATATTTTATATATTTGAGGCCTAGGCAAACAATCGATCGGCGATGATGAACGATGGCCACTGTGTCCAGTGCGGCATTCCAATCGAATGGCTTGGATGGATGGATGCATTTCCGCTGTTACACAAGCGATTTGCATTTCACAGCCACTCAAATTGTGGTTACCACTTTTCGTTCGCCGGCTGTTTGCGCTCTTTACGCTGGTCGCAATTAAAATTTGATTAATTTGCCAATTGGAGCTTGAACAAGTCGACTTGTGCGGAGCGAGAACTGGTACACGACCCGGGTCATTCCCAATCCCAAACTCAATCCACTTGAAGTCTTGAATTGGATTGGCTACACAGAGGAAAAATGATTGTTTTTCGATATTTTAAAGTATGCAGTTAATCTAAGAAAGAAACATTGTGGCTATACTTTAAGATACATTGCAGATTGATTTCAGAATCCCAAGGATTTATTTGAGCCTTGATTAAAGATGTGAAAATAAATTAATAGATACCTTACGTTAGTTACGTTATTTTCTCTCTGTGTACATACATATTTGCACTTCGGTCCGTCCACGCTCAATTTTACGCTACAATAACAGCTGAAAAAAAGAAGTGCAGCACCAAATTGCATTTGCACATAATTCAACGGTAGCTCAAATGAGAAATATGTCTTGTGCTTATGGAGTGTGTGTAGCAACAACAATGAGAGCCGGGGCAATATAATATATCTGCTGAAAACGCATCTGTATCTTTCTTCATGCACTGGAAATTCCGCAAAGACGACGCCGTGTGCCGCTAACTTTCTAAAAGATGCAGCGCCAGCTAATCATGATAATGACTTAGCTGCTCATTTGCTATTGTGGCTGCCGCCACCAGAAAGTTGCCCGATGATTAAGTTACAGAGCGATAGAGCAGGCAATGCACAGAACCTGCCACAATAGGCGAATTCTTCTGGGATACAACAGCATCTAAGCATCTACTTAGAAAGTCGATCCTACCGAGCAACCTTATAGATAGGGGTCGGCCAATTAAAAAGTGAAAAGCGATTAAATTGGTTTCCCATTAAGATCAATTGGTCGATGAGTGTAATCTATTTCGATTTTATATTTTATTTGGTGTTCTAGAACAACAAGAACTACAAGAAACTTGAGGCTTTGGATCATTCCTTTAAATTTTGTGCAATGACTTCACCATTTAAGATAGCATTTATCTTGGCTGGATTTTCATATCATAAAGCTGACATACATAGTTTCCATCGATCATAAAGCGAGTCATATGCTCATGATGACTTAAGTGTAGGCGCTAAACTGACGACTGCCAATATTGTTTTAACTTCCTTCAGTTAAATAAACTATAACTAAGTTGAGCTTCAAGTCGAAAGAGTGTTAAATAAAAGGAATATGTGTATTCAATATCATCTTTTTCGAGACTCACGCCTATGCCTTTTACATTTTTGCTATATTTTACATCGAATCACCTTTTAAACTTAATACTGTTGCATTTCTGAGCGCTGCCCACATCTGATATGTGATATATGCATCCATGCAGCTAGCTGACTCTTCTCTGTTTGAGTTTTGCCCATCGGATTACTACAGGGATTGGCGGGCAGAGTGCTGGTGGTGGTGCGTCTATAATTAGCCCACGCCCTGGTCCGGCACTAAATTTATAGCAATCTAGAGTCTCAATTGTGCCTTCGCTCACTGTGCTTTTCTATCTGCTTTCCTTGCAGGCCATGGAGCATTGACTTGGACCACTGAGATCCCGAATCCCCAGTCCCCGATCCCCGCCAGGCCATGTTGGAGCCAACGCTGACGCCCGACCTGGAGGAGGGCATCGCCGAGCTCAGTCTGGAGGACGTGGATGTGGACTCGGTGCCAGAGCGTAAGCCGCACTTCCTCGACTACGACGCAGTGCCCCCGCCCGACTATGAAGAAGGCTTTGGGGCCAGTTCCGGGGAGCAGCTTAAGATGGACAAGAAGTACGAGCGGGATGGCGAAGTGAGCGACTACGAACTGGCCGCCAGTGGCTATACGAAGAAGGAGTTCACCCAGGACGACAACACGCTGCACTTCACCCAGAGCGCAGTCGGACTGGGATCCGGAGCCGTTGGTAAAAAACCAAGAGCCAAGCATTTTCTGGACGAGAACCCCATTCCGCCGGATTACATGTTGGCCCAGGAGCTGCGGGAGATGAGAGAACATCGCAGTCTCGACAGGAACTTCGAGCGACAGTCGGCGCAGCAGCAGCAGCTGGATGAACTGCCTCCGAGGAATGGAGGAGGCTCTCCAGCCAGCGCAGGTCGTCCGTCCCGCAGCAAGGAGCCATCTTACACGCTCTCTCGATTTCTGGACGGCGATTCACCTGCTCCTGCTCCAAGGCTGCCCAAGGGAGCTGCCTGGACGACCAGCTTTGATGAACGGTACACTTCCTCGGCAGTGGAAGCCACCTTGGGATCCAAGGTGGAGTGTGTTTACTCACTGCTCTCCATGTTGGGCTCAAATGATCCCCTCGAAATGGCAAAAAAGTTCTTGGAGCTGTCCGGAAATGCTCAAAGTTGTGCAACTCTTAGACGCTCTGGTTGCATGCCGCTTCTGGTGCAGATGATGCACGCACCGGACAACGACCAGGAGGTGAGAAAGTGTGCTGGACAGGCGCTGCACAATGTGGTGCACAGTCATCCGGACGAGAAGGCTGGCAGGAGGGAAGCCAAGGTGCTCCGACTGCTTGACCAGATCGTTGACTACTGCTCCTTCCTGAAGACGCTGCTCCAGAGTGGCGGAGAGGCCATTGCAGATGACTCCGACCGTCATCCGCTGGCCGCCATCTCTTCGCTGATGAAGGTGAGCTTCGATGAGGAGCACCGACACGCTATGTGCGAGCTGGGGGCGTTGCACGCGATCCCCAATCTGGTGCATTTGGATCACGCCGTTCACGGACCCAAACCGGAGGATCAGTGCTGCAATTCTCTGCGAAGATATGCCTTGATGGCCCTGACCAATCTGACCTTTGGGGATGAGAACAACAAGGCGCTGCTGTGTGGTCAAAAGCAATTCATGGAGGCCCTGGTGGCCCAATTGGATTCGGCCCCGGACGATCTGCTCCAGGTGACGGCCAGCGTGCTGCGCAATCTCTCCTGGCGAGCGGACAGCAACATGAAGGCAGTGCTGAATGAGATTGGAACGGTGACAGCTCTGGCCCTGGCGGCCATGCGGAATAGAAGTGAGAACACCCTAAAGGCCATACTCTCGGCCCTGTGGAATCTCTCGGCGCACTGCAGCACCAACAAGGCCGAGTTCTGTGCCGTGGATGGGGCCTTGGCATTCCTAGTAGGAATGCTAAGTTACGAAGGTCCCAGCAAAACTTTGAAGATCATTGAGAATGCAGGAGGAATCCTGAGGAACGTGTCCAGCCACATTGCTGTTTGTGAACCTTATCGGCAGATCCTGCGCCAGCACAACTGCCTGGCTATTCTGCTGCAGCAACTGAAGTCCGAAAGCCTCACGGTGGTCAGTAACTCCTGTGGAACTCTATGGAACCTGTCAGCTCGCTCTGCCGAGGATCAGAAGTTCCTGTGGGACAATGGAGCGGTGCCCATGCTGCGTTCGTTGATCCACTCCAAACACGCCATGATCTCTGAGGGCAGCTCTTCGGCCTTGAAGAACCTTTTGAACTTCCGACCTGCTGTTCAAAATCATCACCAGCTGGATCCCATTGCACGCTCCATGGGCCTTAAAGCATTGCCCACTCTGGAGGCACGAAAAGCCAAGGCACTGCAACAGGAGCTGGGTGAGCGTCACACGGCCGAGACGTGCGATAACTTGGACACGGGCGGAAAACTGAATAAGGAACGAGCCTCCAGTTCATCCAGACGTCATCCTGCGCCACGTTTAACCCGATCGGCAATGCTAACGAAGAGCGAGAGCAGGGATTCGGTGTACTCGGCCAAATCCGATTGCGCATACGATCATCTAATCCGCTCCGCCTCTGCTTCAGATGCTCATCGAAAAGTGAAGCCCAAGATCACGGACTTCGACCTGGAAATGGAGCAGGACACGGAGGCAACCGAGGAACAACCCATTGACTACTCGGTAAAGTACAGCGAGAATGCCACCAAGACCTCAACATATCAGGAAACGGACCTGGATCAGCCCACGGACTTTAGCCTTCGCTACGCTGAGAACCAAATTGAATCCGACCTGGACATATCAGGACCAGCAAGCGCACAAAAGAGCACTATCACTCCTCCTGCTGGAACAGTTCCCGTGAAATCCGAGGGCCAGGAAATATTGCTGATACTAGACGACAGTGTTAAGTGCTACCAGACGGAGGACACCCCTTATGTTATTTCCAATGCGGCTTCAGTCACAGATTTACGAGTCGCTGCTAAAGCGGATGCAGAAGCGGAAGTCAAGCCAGAAGCACGCGAGGTGGTTTCCAAGGAAGAAGCTCCCAAAAAGCTGCCCAAGCTATCGCAGTGTGGCTCCGGTTCGTACACTCCAGAGAAACCCATTAACTACTGCGAGGAGGGAACCCCTGGGTACTTTAGTCGCTACGATTCCCTGAGCAGCTTGGATGAATCCGGTAAGGCTAACCAGGCAATAGTAGGAACTGATGCGGATATCAAGCCCAAATTAGAGAAGCAGGAATCCCAGCCAGCAGAGCAGGTCCTGACCAAACCTCCCACCCAGGCCAACTCGGCATTGGAAACCCCGTTGATGTTCTCGCGACGAAGTTCCATGGACTCCCTGGTACACGATCCGGATGTAGATGTGGCCAACTGCGATGACAAGAGCTCAGTGGTGAGTGACTTCAGTCGCTTGGCCAGTGGGGTAATATCCCCATCCGAGATCCCAGATTCCCCCACACAAAGTATGCCCCAATCTCCACGGCGAAATAGTGTCGCTGGTTCGGGGCAGAATGTGGATTCTCCCCCGGTTGTAATCCCGGCCAGCCTACAACCATTACGCAGCGTTTTCGAGGACGATCTGAGCAGCTTCAACGTGGAGCATACACCTGCTCAGTTCTCCACGGCCACCAGTTTGAGCAACCTGAGCATAGTGGACGATGAAAAGGCCCCAGCCAGTGTGGCCGAGGAAGACAACGAGGATGAGCTCCTTTTGGCCAACTGCATCAACATGGGTATGCAGAGGAAGCCAGCTGAGGCTGTGAAATCGACAGTAGTGAACTCAGAAGTGGACGTGGCTGAGGAGACCACTCGTAGCTACTGCACCGAGGATACGCCAGCATTGCTCTCCAAAGTACCAAGTAACACTAATCTTTCGGCCATCTCCATGAGCTCCACCGATGCCAAGGATGCTACGGCTGGTCAGCCACAGCTGTACGCTCATCAGCTATCCGACGATGTATCTTCGAACGCATCGGATTGCGGTGGAGCCGCTGGTCACCTGCTGCAGCAGTGCATCCGCGATGGCATGAAGAAACCCCTCGCTGAACCCACTCCAGATCCCATAGCCATGCTTCGACGAGGCGGAAACCAATTGCCTGGCTATCTGCCGTCTGCCGATGAAATTAACAAGTTTTTGGTGGAGGACAGTCCCTGCAACTTTTCGGTGGTCTCTGGTTTATCCAATCTCACCGTGGGATCCAGTCTGGTTGGGCCAGCCGTGCAGCTCAAGGAGACCGAACCGTGAGTAGTGATCCGAAACTAAATAGTATAGTAGGCATTGCATTAAAATTCAGTTGTGATATCAATATCAAATGATTCATATCATTACTATGATTAATGCAATTCTATAATGTTTTGCTTAAATATTAATTGGTGGTTCAAGTTAGAAAAGCTTATCTATATTTACTAACTATATTTAATCAATCGATTTCCCAATAGATCCAGTGTAGATCAGAATCCTGGGATGAAAGCAAAGCCCGGCAAACAGGAGCAAGTCCGAAAACCGCCGCATTGGCAAGATGATTCGCTGAGTTCTCTATCCATTGACTCGGAAGATGACACCAACTTACTGAGTCAGGTGAGCAGTACATGAATAACCAAATTAACTATGTATTAAGCCATTTCTTTATTTGTGTAGGCTATTGCCGCTGGTTGCAATAGACCGAAATCGAATCTTGGCTTCAGCTCGAACGGCAAGCGCTCCAGCTCGCTGAGCTCCTCGCAGCCAATAGCCATCAATGCGGCCACCTCGGCCAGCTCCCTGAATTCGGCGATGACAGTTCGCAAGAGCCAGCAGCAGGAGTCCTACAGTTCCGTGGACTCTAGCGATTCTAACGACAACCAGTCAAAGTCGCTCTTCGAGCTGTGCATCCTCAAGGGCATGTACAAGACGAAGGAACCCGGCGCCCGGGCCCAGCAGATGCAGGAGCAACCTATAGTGGGTTCATCCTCCGTCCAGTCGAATCCCAATCTCAAGCAGTTCGATTCGCTGCCGGTGCAGCTGCCATCTAGTGGACAGGTCAAGCGGCAACGCCATCATCATCATCACCATCATCATAGGGAGCGAGAGCGAGAACGCAAGGACGAGAAGCTGCTGCAGGAGTGCATCAATACGGGCATCTCGAAGAAGATCAACGCCTTGCCAAAAAACGTCCTGGCTACGTCTGCGGCTGCATTGGAACCGTGTCACCCAATGGCAGCTACTACATCAGCAAGTGCCCTCAGCACAGCAGCTCCAGACGTAGAGCAGAAAGCGCACGCCACCAGCAATCCGCACCAGCAGTCGTCCATGCACCTGAGCAGCCCCATCCTCCCGAATCCTATCGACGCCATCGCCACCGTCACCGACACAGCAAGAAGTCCAGCAGCTCCAAATCAAGGGAACGGGAACGCGAGTCAGAACGGTCTCGAGACCGCTACTGGGTCTAAGGATTTGGACTCGGAAGATCGATCCAGCGATGAATCAAATCAGTCCTTCATCATGGAGACCATGGTCAGGTTGGACAGTGCTCCCAACGAAACGTGCATCTCCGGAGCAAGCGAGAAGCACAAGGATCCCGACCTGATGCTGAAGTCTGTGGAGAGACTGACCATGGAGTTTGTTACCTCGGCAGAGCAATTGCGCAGCAGCAGCCATAACCACAGCAGCAGCCATAACCACAGCAGCAGCAACAGCCACAAGAACAACAGTAGCAACAACACCTGGAACGAGAGCACCTGTCCCAATGATGTGAGTTTCCCCAG
Source organism: Drosophila sechellia (assembly GCF_004382195.2). Lineage (NCBI taxonomy): Eukaryota > Metazoa > Arthropoda > Insecta > Diptera > Drosophilidae > Drosophila > Drosophila sechellia. The sequence goes on along the minus strand of NC_045952.1, from coordinate 27,281,960 downwards.
CGTCAGTCAAACGGCACCGGTTCTGGCGTCCTTGAGCTTGGATGAAGATGCCACGGAGGCGAGATCCCTGCACGAGTTGATTGAAATCACGCCCACTAATGAACAGCAACCAGCATCGCTTGAAGGTGAAACGGATACCCTGGTTAATGGTCATGCTGACAGCTACTCAGGATCGTCTGGAGGTCTTAACTTCCAGTTGGGTGGGCAGGTGCAGAATGCTGGCGTCAGATTGGAGCCGCAAAGACTATTATTCAATGGAACGAGTGCCTCCATTATGACAAACTCGACCATGATTGCGTTCGAAGCGCGAGCTCTGGCGGAAAATCTACTCCAGCCCGCTGCCACTGACGATGACACCACTGAGATGACCTTCAGCTTGAACAGCTTGGATCTGGATAATATTCGTCCGCCGTCGGGAATGGAATCGCTAAACAGCTGCTACCAAGATCACTCCCAGCCGAGTTCCCTGCGCCAGCCAATGCCTAGCAAGAGTCCCCGCTTTGCGCGAAAAATGTTTCCAGCCAATTTGGTAGCCAGACGTGCGCTGGGTCATTTGGCTGGCAGTGCGGAGAGCGTGAACTCCAGCTGCAACCTGCTGGACAACATCAAGCCTCCGTCGCTCATGGATGAGCTGCTGGACTCCATGATCAGTGTGGACAGCATTCAGTCTGAGGTGGCCGATGGTGAGCAGGACTGCAGCATGGCCACCACCATTTCCGTGTCCAACTATGAGACGGCTGCTTGCGATGATCAGACGATGACCGTGCTCCAAAGTTGTTTCGACGAGGATGAGGATGCCACTATGAATGACTACAGCTCGGCCGAGTCCACACCCAAGCACGGATCTACTCCATCACCCAATCGTCGTTCCCTCACCCCGAAAGACAAGCGACGTCTCACAAAGGATCGCTTCAAGACCTACACCATAGCCACCAGCTGCGAGATGGAGGCACCAGAGGCCAATGAAACTTTGCAGATAGAAATTGTGGAAGCTGCCGTTCCTGTGGCCACGCCTTCGCCACGCGCCAATGGAAGGAGAAGGGGCAGTGCGGAGCGGTACAAGACCCAACTAATTGAGTGTCCCCTGGCTTTGATACAACCCCAACCCGATGATTGCCCAAGCGAACAGCTCTCCTCGATTCGAGCAATGATGCAACAGTTTACGTTCATCACGGACATTAACATTGTACAGAGTCAGGAGACTTGCGAGAGTACTGATCCTCTAGAAGACGCAGGGGAATCCCCGGAGTGCGATCAGAACTCTGAAACGGAGTCGTGCCATGGTCAGGAACCGGCACAGTTGCCTCCTCCTCCGCCAATTGTGGACCTTAGAACATCTGTCGTTAAGCCCACAACCTTGGAGCCCGCCACGGCCGTAAAACTGGTGCGAGGTCGCAAGAAACCAGCCTATGTCTCACCCTACAGCATGCAAAGTCAACGTAATAGCAACAATGCCGCCCCGTCCAAGAAGAAAACCCTATCTCCAACAATTGCCAAACGCAGTCTGGTGGCCGGTGGGTCAGGAGTTAGGCTACCAGCCAAAAAGAAGCCGACGCCGCCGCCTGAGCCGGCTCCCGCTCGCTTGGAACGACAGGGAACCTTTGTCAAGGACGAACCCACGAACTCCAATGTTCAAGTGCCCGTGGTGGAGACAAAACCGGCTCAAACCAGTCCCACTCACGGCGCCTCGAAGTTGCCCACAAAGAAAGGCATGACCAGCGGTGGTTCACCATCCAAAGCAGGGTCTCCCAAGAGGATTCCCTTGGCGCCGGCCCGCCGAATGACGCCACAAAGGGCAAACACTAGTCTGCGACTGGCTGCCGGCAAATCCCCCGCGGCTTCACGTGTGGTTTCCGGCCGGGTGTCGTCCACTACTCCACCATCCCGCAGCAACTCCAACCTAAATGGCAGCAGTGCAGCCGCAGCAGCTGCGGCCAAGATCAACCAGGCGCAAAGTCGTATCGCCAACATCTGGAAGAGAGTGGACGAGGCTAAAACCAAGCAATCGTCATCCAACCTGAGGACGCAGAAAACCAAATCTTCCAACATGCTCAACGGAAATGGAACCAAGCCGACGCTCCTGCGCAGCTCCACGTTTGACAATACCCCCAGCACCGCTGGAGGAGTCAAGTCCAAGCTGCCAGTGGTGGGCGCTCGGAAATAAAGGGTTAATTTGTTCAGGATAGTATGGATCACAATTTAGCCAAGTTAAAGCGAAAACGGAAGTGGAGACTGTAAGAGGAACAGGACTGTATTTGTCAAGCATTTTTTAGGAACGGAACACGCACAGGCCCACATCCACAAGCCGAGCTAGAGTCAGAGTCAAAATCAAAGAGTTTTTAGGATAGGAGTTAATATACATACGCTATGTAATCCATATTCTACTCTCCTTTTACTTTATACATTATCCGTAGACCCTAAAACTTTGTAAGCAACCAGTTTAGCATAGAGTTAGCGCAAACTCCTAGTAACTTCAACTAATCCAAATCACAGTCAGAGAAGGATGCTCCCGATGCTCCCGATCGTGTGTAGCCAAATGTATTGCATATATATACACTAGATCAGGCCTTTCAACATGTGTACAACTCCCCAATATATACAAAATGTATACTGGCATATATATAAATGCTATATATTCGATTGTCGCATTAACTAGGAAAGGTTTACCAAGTCTAATGTGTGTTCTGATTTAACTTTACACTTAGTTAGATGAGTTGTCCTCCAACTGGGCAGCTAATGAAATCAATTACAATCGTATAGTTGCACATCTGTTTTGAGAATATACTCTAAGTTCAAAATATGCCCCTGGCTTCCTTATGCAAACACCAAATATCTGAAGAGAGAGGAAAATCACATTTTTTAGTCACTGCTTTTTAAGTATTCTTTTATATAATTTAGCAAGTTAAGGGTAACCGTTTTAGGAAACAGCTTATGCATTAAGCCCATCATTTGCGACTTAGTTTTTACCGATTCAATGCGATTAACCATTTTCAATTGAATAAATCGAAATATGCTTTTTGTCAGCAAAAAACAAAAACCAATGTGAATTTACTCGATTATAATTTTAAACAAAATAAAACATATTTTGAAAGCCAGATGGACAAATATTTATTCGTATTTTAGGGGGTGGTAAACAAAGTTAAAATTAAAGGAAAAAATAACGTAAATGCAAAATTGTACTATTCCCACAGATAGTTCAGATATGTTTTAAACTTTCAAGCGGAACTAGTGGTGGTCAAAATTGAAAAGTCTCGAGCATGGTCTGCACAGGGCCTTGGCAGAGCTTGCTGCATATTTTAGGAAATTATCGAAAGGGTATTTTTGGCCTATCGACTGGTTCGTTCGGTCACACTGGCCAGCAATTGAATTAAAGTGAAAAAAATAAATGAATAAACAAACTAGCTGTGCGTCCGCGAACAGACGAATCACCCGAGGAACACTCGTTTTCAACGCAAAGCACTCGATGCCGCGGACGCGCGCCCAGTAGAGCCTCCCGATAAGAATCTCGGAATCTGCAAGGCCAGAGACTACACAGATTTTGTGGTGTGTTGTGTTGTGTGTGGGAAAAAAAACGAAAGATTGAAGAGCATTGCACGAAAATAAACGCAAAAAATCAATGGGCGACCCCCCCAGCAGAGCAGCTCAGCTCACACGGGAAATCCGAGACCTTGAGTTGGGGAGCCCAACATCCCATCCCATCCAAGCCGAACCAAACCAACCCATGGACTTACTCCCAATCCGCAGCAGCGTCTGTCTATTTACATTTGCATTTTCACCCCACCTGGCGCGACGACGGACAGGTGTTGTCACACATCTTGGAGCTGCGGAGTGGCGCACAGTGGGGTGGTTGGTGGCTTGTGGCGAGTGCCGAATGTTGAGTAACCCAGACCACTGTGCATGTATCACACATAGATACATGCGCACACCTAATCAGTGCTTTTCGCCAAAGATAAGGGCTCTTTTCGAAGAGTTTGCCACTGGCCTGGCTTTTGCCCACATTCAAACGCAGCTGGCTGACTGTTTCTGTTTCTTCTGATTTCCGACTCTCGGGCACCGTGACTCAGCCCAGGCGATCCGCTCGCAGCCCCACCGACACCATAACCAGCTACATCGTCATAGCCAGCGCAGGTCTCGGTCTCTCTCGCTCGCGCTCTTGGCCGTAAATCGGGCTGAAAACCATTCAAAACCGTAAAGACAATACTGTCCATCGATTCAGCAGTCCGAAAACCATAATTCTTCGATCCCAAATCGGGTTATTCGCAACACACTTCGGCCTCCGTTGCTCAAACTCTCTGTAGATCGGAGTTTTTACAAGCTGTACACTGTACAAAAAAATAGGCAGCCTATCAAGTGTAGTTATCTTTTTATATTCGAAGGCGTTTACTTCAATAAATCATTTAGACGTTTAATATTATACAGTTTCTGACCTCTTTAATATAATTCTTCCTGAGCTCAAACTTTTCATTTATCGTCAACCCTACGATCCCGAACTTTTGTTCACCCTATCGAAGTTCAACTGTAACTGCGTGTGCCTTTATTGTTATGAACTTTTTACTTTTTCGGGGTCCCCTGCGTATTGTGATATTAAATTAATACATTTAGCTTTTGTTCATTTGCGTATTGTTTTCGCCACACAATAAAATGCGTGTTGTGTCCGTATTGTGCAGGGAAACCAGCCCAGATCCCCATATCCAGCACCAGACTCAGATCCACGACACCGGCCAGATGAGCAGCGGAATGAGGTCGCAGGACAGTCCGCGGGCGAAGGTTAATGCCGCCAGCACGCTGCTCACCCAGGAGGAGAATGAGGCCGTCTTCAAGCTGCTGGGCAAGAAGTGCCAGGTGAGTCGAGTACTGATGATGCATAATGCCCCCAATCGGGTGATTAATAATTAAGCAATGACATGGTTTGTGTTCCTCCGCCAACGCCTTCACCGAGCAAATCCCACAGCTTGATGAAGCACTTCCTGCGGCTCAAGTGTCGCCCATCGTGTGCGAATTTCACTCGACGCTTCGCAGAAGCACAGTAACCCTATATCATAATATCATTCTACGATCTACGGGCAGCTGCCTGGCATATTTACCAAATTTCACTTGCACACTGCCCAACATAGTCGAATGGTTTCTTTGCCCATTTAAAGATGGCACCGGAAGCTAAAATCTGTGAACAAAATTTGAGTTCTATGCACTATAGTTAGTTGGTCAGCTATAAAATTTTCATGGCAGTTTATAGAAAACATATCGTACACATTAATAGCTTTGGTTTTATTTGAAAACAATATTCTTTTGCTGGATAGTCTACTTGAGTCATTTAGATTAATGTTCGCAAGATGAATCATTGTTACACAGCTGTTTTATGGTGCTCATACATAGATTACAACTTATTGGGCACTATTATCGTATTAAATGCTAATTAGGCGTGACAATGAGTGAGTATATAACAAATAAATAAATCTCATTTAGAGTAGAGTCCGAGTATGCTGGCCAGTGTTACTAGAGCAAATTGTTAGAATTTGTTGGCATTACTAATATTTACCTAGCATTTCTTAGAGCCTCTATCAGCAAACGGCTTGAGCCGGCATTGATAGGCCACAAGCGCAGTTGTTTGCACTTCTTGATTAGTTTTTTTTTTTCCAACTCTATTCCTTCGTAGCCGATTGTGGTGCGAAACGAAAGAGAAACCATTAGTTTGGCCCATTGGGTCGTGATAAGAGTTGGGGCACATATGGTATTTGAGGCGAAATACAGGCGAACCTTATCTTATCAATCCGCCCGCCCGATGCGAATCACCGACCAATGCCAAGTGCGATAAGAATGCCCTGAAATTGGAGTGGAAACTTGGAATGTGGCCATTTAACGGCGGCCGTTATGCGGATAATTATGGTGTGCACAACATGAGAAAATCGCTAATTTCGATTCGCAATTCACGCTTTGCTAATTCGCAACTTTCCATTGACAAAACATTTCCAAATGCATTTGAACTCTGCCAAAGTAATGCAACCAGTGGACTGGTTAAGGCAGTTGGCCCCTTTTGAAGTCGCACAGAAAGGCACTACCAATCCACTTCTCATAATTTTAGTCTCTGCTTTTGATTCACTGAAGCTACGGGTATTGGGCAAGTCGATGAAAACGTTTGGGGATCTGTAAATTATGTCATTAATCCCACATCTTTCGTTTGCCCTGCTCTGCTCTCTGAGATAAAGAAAGAGATTACCTGGTGTTTTTTTCAAGAGCAAGCCTCGGGAAATATTCAATCAATCACCAAACCATATCTTGTTTTCACCGTATCGAATGCTGCCCGTCTTTGTGCGATATAGTGTCACATTCATCGTGTGATAACACACAAAGCTGCAGCTTAGCAAACCCGATGTTGTTATTGTGGTTTGGCAGTCGCTTGTCGCAACTCTTGCTCGCATTTATTTGTATATACTTATTTAACGCATTTTTCTGCACAGGCCGAACTTTCTAATTGATGTTTAAGTTTGGAGCCCCAGCTTTTGCTCTCTGAATAATTAGCTAGCTTTGATTACTATCGAAAGAATTTTAATAAACAAGGGAAGTAGCTGACTCACTTCTAGTATTCATACGCATCTTTAAATAGCAATGACATTCTCTAAATTCATTGCGATTAAACTGGTATCTATAAATATCAGGATAAATGTTTATTTATAATCTGACATAATAAGTTGGCCACAGGGCGTATGAGCATTTTACCGCTCGGCCCATTTGGGTTGACTTGTACCGCTAAGACCCCCACCTATCCCCTGCTCCATTGAGCCAAACGCTCGGTGGCAATGACCACTTTTTGCTGTCGCTGGTTTTCCATCGATTTTAATGCTTTTCAAAAGAAACAGCAGCTTGTACGTAGAAGGCAAGACATCATTTTTACAATGCTACTTATGTCCGCGCACAGTTGCCGCGAGTAAAAAAAAAGCCAGAGCTAAGCATCAATAAAAATTCAAATGTGTTCACAATTTCGCACTTTGCCAGAGATACAAGCTGTGTGCTGTGTTGTGTGGGCTGGGAAGCATCCACTTCCACATCCGAAGCTACATAAAATCCAGTGGCTCGTCAATGCCTCTTTCTCTTTTATTTGAGCCAAAGGTCAGCTGCAAATGCTTCTGCATGGCCATTGCACATCCACCAACCAACCATCCATCCATCCATCCATCTCTAATGTGTCCATTAATTGATAATGCTGGATTGCTGTTCGGCTGCAGTGTTTCAATTGCCAGCACGTAACATTTTGTATCATCGCCCAGGGCCGGCAAGTTGAATCAATTAGCAACGATTCGGGTTGAGGGTCATTCTCTGGCCTTAGGCAAATGCCAAATGTTAGGGCCACCAAGTCACACACTCACTTTGGTCGGGCCTAAAAGAGGCTGGTAATTCCTGTGTCCTTGCACAAAGTTCCCAATAAATAAATAAGCGCTTGCCTTGACTTTTCTGGCAGCGGAGCTTCTTGCACATAGTGGTTTTGGCAACTATTCTGCTGCGACAATTCAGTGGCAGTGCAGGATGCACTTCTTTGAGTGTCGCCACCATTTCCTGTCTGGGTCATAAACGAAGTCCTCCGTCACACAAAGGACACAGAGAACAATTTTTATTAATTCGAAGGTACCATCTATCCATCTATCTTAGGGGAAACACAATTTCACTTTAAATCAGTGGATGATACTTAATTTTTGCCTGTGTACATTATGGGTCTCCGTTGCACTGTTGCAGCAAAATGGACTGATCCACGGAAAGTTCTCCACTAGACTAATGTCCACGGACTAGACTTAGGCCCTCAATCAACCGGGGCTACGTGCTCCTCATGCCAAACGGCTGGATTGCCCATTCAACTCCCAGTTGCAGTTGCTGCAAGAGCTGGCCAGGCTAATCGGTATTCAAAAGAGTCAACACTCACTGGGGGCCATCGACTCGATGGCCAGAAACTAGCGAAACCGAAAGTCAGATGAGTTTAGCAGCTCGAGCGCGACAGTTCATTGAGTTCGTGGTCGTCGGATTGATAGTTGCATTCAAATGAGGCGCAAACTGAAGGTGTTGGAAGTTTTTGTTCGCCCGTATTAGATAATCGCCCCGGGCCTTTCTATCTTTCTATAGATTGTCATAACTTTATGTAACGCAATCTCTGCTTGCTCCACTTTCAGACACTCAACACCGCCGTGGTGCAGATCTACAAGACGGAGGGCAGCGCCCATGCCCACTGGAAGAAGCGACACACCGGGGTGGTGTGCTTCGTCAAGGATAGCGCCATCCGATCCTATTTCATGCGCGCCTACTGCCTGATCAAGAACGAGCTGATCTGGGAGCACGAGATCTACGATGGCATGGAGGTGGTCAAGTCGCGACCCTTCCTGCTCACCTTCGAGGGCAGTGTGAGTAACATTTCTGATCCTCCCACAGTTTAGGTATCTAATCTAAATCCTTTCAGGATGGTCATGTGGGACTAAACTTCGTATCCGAGGAGGAGTGCGACTCCTTCTTCCGCATTGTGGACGCCACCATAGAGACGCGTACCCGCAAACGACAAGAGAAGCGCAACCGGCAGAAAAGTCAGCAGGCGCCCAATGCTCCATTGCCTCAGGTGCAGCGGGAGCCGGCCAGGCCACCACCCATGCAAGGTGGGTTCTCCTCCACGGACGGCGTTCAGCTGAGGAACAACAAGATTAACTCGGTGACACTAACGCCTGCACCAGCGCCAGCGCCGTCGAAGAATTTCCTGTCCAGTAGCTTCGGTCTGGGTAACCATGCGAAGGACAAGAAGCGCAAGGTGACCAAGGCGGACATCAGCCAGCCGACAAACTTTATGCACCTCAGCCACGTGGGTTGGGATGCGGAGAAGGGATTTGATCTGACCGGCAACGAGAACGACAAAGTGCTGAACGAGTTCTTCGTCAAGGCAGGTGTCTCCGAAGTGGAGCTAAAGGATCGGGACACTCGCGCCTTCATCTACGACTTCATACAGAGCAACAATGTCCTGGAGTCGGTGAAGCAATACAGTGTAGAATCCCCTACGGAAACAGCGGCTCCCATGCCGCCACCGGTGCCAACCCGTCATCCATCTGTAAGTTTTCTTTTAACCATTTTAAACATGCATCTTTCCTTAAACTAAATCCATTCTCTCAATTCAGAATGGCAACCAAAGAACTGCTCCTCCGCTGCCGCCGGCAAGACAACCACCGCCCGCAGTTCCCGTCACTGTGCCGGGAGCCGCACGAGCTCCTCCACCACCTAACAGACCACCACCCATTAGCACCGCTCCACCACCGCCACCAGTCAGTGCACCCGTTGTGGCGGTAAGTCATCTGTGCCCGATTAAAATGGACAAGTTATAATTTGAATTTCGTTACAGCCGCCACCTCCACCACCACCACCACCAGCGGCGGTGCCGCCTCCACCGCCCCCGCCCATGCCGGTGGGAGAGATCCCCGTCATCACGACCACACACGCACCGACTCAAGCAGCCCGGCCAGCAGCTCCGGCGGCCCCAGATCCACGCAATGCACTAATGGACGCCATACGCAAGGGAACCCAGCTGAAGGTGAGTGAACGAAAGTTTAATTTTTGTTTGGTTTTCTTCATGTATTTGACTTAATCCGAACAGAAAGTTGACACGGCTGCTCTCAGTACTGGAAGTGGCGACTCGCGCAGCGATTTAATGAAGGATATCCGTCAGGGCACTGTTCTAAAACCGGCCAAGGAACGGGAGCTGGGCAGTCAGCGAAACAGCGACAGTGGAGCAGGCACCGACGCCTTAGCCGATGCACTGCGTCGAGCGCTGGCGGCGCGTGGAAACGCCATCCACTCGGACGAGGACGAAACCGAGTCCTCGGACAACGAAGGGGAGTGGGACTAAGGGAACTACGGATGACACGATGCGATAGGGGCAGGCAGACACTATTCCAAAAATAAGCAATAATTTAATTTGTGCTTTGGCATTTTGGTTTATCGTTAGATAAATCCCTGTAAATACTGTTAGTGAATTTTCATACCTCTTTAATTTAATTGTACGCGCTAAACAAAAGCAAAATCTACTAAAGGATAACCACAAATTAAGAAATTTGATCAGCAATTGCCCGTTTTCGTTTGTTCCAAATCACATTTGCATATCCATAAAGCTGCTCAATTAAATATGAATAATACACACGAGTGTTTCTTCAATATGTGGGTGAGTTTTGCAAACCCCGTTCAGACTACTGTGCCAAAAACTTGAGAACACCAAAATATAAGAGGAGTTTGTGAAAAATTAGAGATTCACCGTTAAGCGAACTGAAAAACTGTAAACTGAGCTATAAAAATTTATTATAGTGAATATATTTTATAAATCTACAACAAAGGGAAGGATCAAACGAAAAGAAATCTGTGACTGCTATTAATAAAGCCACAGCTGAGAATTATTCAAATACAATATTTAAACTAATAGATTTGCCCGCTATTAACCATAAACTAAATTTACAAGTTTGCTCAGTAATAATTCACTACTTGTTGAAATAATTATTAACAAATGTAATGTAAGTGTGGCTAAGTCCAATAGGCATGTATTCAAATTATGTTGACCACAAGGCTTCCTCGGGCACCCATGGGTCCGCTAAAGCTGTCTATTCATCCAGTTACACCCAATCGATTGATGTCCTAGTAACGCATAAGTATTTTCCTTTAGTTCGAGCGCATTTAATGCAAACTTGTAGTCATTTTTCTTCTGTGTGCTTGTATTTAAATCAACGTACGTATAGACGTACTATGTATGTTTTCGTAACATTTTTGAAACTAATAAACCCAATAAGCTTGTCAGAGCGAGCAATTTATGTGGATCAGATTTTAAATTTATGTGTGTACGCATGTCTAAAGAGTTTTGTGCGATGTATGTATTTAAATACATAATAATTACATATGCTAACATATAAGCCATTAATTTATGTAATAAAGTTGTGTATATCTAACTTAAAACTAATGCTATCCGAACGAAGTTTATTCTCAACTCGTGGTAGCTCCGATTCTACTCGTATCGTAATTTCAAAATATATTTACAATTCCTAACAGAATGAGGAGGGCATGCCAGTATAAATTGGATATATGGGTATGGCTAATCAGCTATCCGAAGTCTATGGATATACGTTTTCCTGAGCCCCGAGCGCATCGTCTTGCAATTCACGCTCAATGTTGGCGTTGTTATTGTTCTCGGCGATTTCGTTGATATTGGAGTCGTCGTTAGCCTGGAAACGAGGTGGCCGTTCCTCCCCCTGCTCCAGATCCTGCTGCTGCTCGTTAATGCGGTTCTCATTCTCCTCGATCGGCCTAGACGAGAGTCCTGGTGGTATTACCTCCAGCAAAGCCGGCTGCTCCTCGTGAACGAGTAGCTGTCTGTGTTCCATGGTAGCCACTTGCTGTTCCGAGAGCTCATGATTAAGCACATTTTGCTGCTCCTCGTCGCATGTGTAATTACTATCTATGATCGCTGCATCGCAAGGTGGCAAAGCAAGCGATTCAGTATCTTTTGGAGCATCAAGGGACACTGTTGCTAAAGAATCTACACTCCCTGCTGCCGTTTCTGGTTTGTCCAGAGATTCCGATTCATCGTTGTGCGGTGGTGAATTACCTGGGGCGGGGTTTTCAGGTATAGGCGGAACAAAGCTTCCACTTGGGAGGGATTCGTTCTGCTCTAAGACAACAGAAGGATTTTCTGTTCCGGCGGATTGACAGTCGACCTGAGCACGTGATTCCGGATAGGAGGTACCGTTTTCTATTGAATGATCCTCAGTTTCGCTACGGACTTGAATCGGCAAAGATTCTGTGTTACAGGATTGGATCTGTGAAGCTGCGGGAGGGAGATCCTTAGTATCTGCTTGGGATTCGGGCGAAGCTGCAGACTGAGAGACAATGCAAGGATCAGGCTGGGATGATGGGGCAATGGCAACTTGTGTAGAAGTGTGGAGGTCGTTTGCAGAAGACTGGACATTTTCCACTGTGTGGGAATGAGGTTCATCTCTAGTGCTGGAGCTTGGGCCTATTGAACATTCTATTTCATTTGAACCTACTGCCGATTGTTGCGGTACAGCTTGACTGCATATGCTGGTTATGACCAAACTAAAAGCAGAAGCTTCTGCTTTTTCCACACCTAGCACGTCCGGAGTTTGCGGAGGAGTTTCACTGGCAGGCAATGCAGTAGATACCTCTGTATTCATTCTTTCGGATTCCACATCTTTCCCAGGTGACTCGTTTTGAAGTTCTAATGGTGGCAACTCGATTTCACGATATATGCGCTCTTCCGCGTCCTGCTCCATGGCTTCCTCTGCTTCATCGGCTGATGATGCACTGTCTTCATTTCCATCGTCATCGTCTTCATCACTCTTCTCCGATCCGTTTCTGTGCACAGGGTCTATCTCGCATATGTCCAACTCTCTTTCCTGTTTCACTGATACATTACTTAGATCTAAACTGCCTATGTAGGCATCCTCCTCTTCCATCTTGTCATTATGATTAATCTCTTCTGTAGTTTCTTGTTGTTCTTCTGGTTCCTCGTCTTCATATCCGAGATTTCTCGGTTCCGGCTTAATGGAAATCATATTAAACGCCGACTCGCCGCTAACAACGGCAACAATCTGCGGCAGAATGTTTGTCATCGGTGGGCTACACGTTTTGCGTTCCGCACCTCCCGTACTTTTGCGCGCTATGGACTTTACGGATTTCACCTTTTGCAGGGACTGATTTGGCTCCTCGGGACAGGCTTCTTCAGCTCGCTCTAATGCCATTGCTTCTTCTGCCATATCCACGCCACTGGTCACATTAGAGATCTGCATCATACGATCAAGCTCCATGCGATTTGGCTTAACATCTTCCGGACTCTGGATCATGGTCTCATCGACTTCCTCGCTTCGTTCGCTTTCGTTTAAGCTGCTTTCAAACTGAGTCATAGGAATAGTGGTCATGACAGTGGCCTCTGGAGCATAATCGACGGGTTCCTGTTTGATTCTAATCGCAGGCTGATTCTGAGGTTCTGTTCGACAGTTTTCGGTCTCGGTCGGCGCTTCCTTCTCCCGTTCCTTATGCTTTCGTTTCTTTTTCTTTTTGCCGCTTCTGCCAAATGCCTGTCCAGTCTCATCCAGATCGTCTATGAGCGAAGAGTTCAGCTTTCCATGGTTCTTCGTTATTTTAAGTTTTAGCTTCAGGGGCTCCTGCTTCACTCCCGTTTGCTTTTCATAGCCTTCATACTCGGGTTCCTGTTTAACGGATACACTGGGAATATCGTCACAGGCAGCAGCAGAGATTTTATCGGATCCTGTTTCCGGTTGACATTCCTCCTCGCTGTCACCGTTAGCTGCCTGGAAATCATCGCCAAAACTTGGATGTTCTTCATCCCGTTCCGGCTCGGGATCACTCTCGGCTTGACCTCTAGCTGGCCCCGTGTCATTGATGTGCACTTCCGGCTCATGCTTAATGCTGACCAGAGTATTCATCGTATTCTTCAGCAGCTGATCCACTCGTTTCAAATAATTCCTGGCAGAAACTCTATCGCTATTTTTGCTTTTGGCATCAACCAGTTGATTGGTTTCAGACGAAGACCGCAGAAGTGGCGATGACAGGCGCTCCAGAACCACTACTGGTTGCATACCGTCGTCTATGACGAAATCCGGCGGCACTGTTGTGGCCGGCGGAAGACCTATCAATTCCTCCTCGATCTCGTTCTTGATTAGCATCTGCGCCTCATTGGTCACCACCTGAGGCATGATGTGCTTCGAATGGTTGAGGTAAATCTTTGGGCAGGTTGGCGCATGACGCATATAGGCCGCTTCGGTGTTCAAGGTGCGACTGCAACCGCCGCACTTGCGTTTACGGATGGCACAGCGGTGAGTGTTGTAGAAGAAGTTCGTGACGAAAGTCTTCTTACACAGCGGACACTCCCGATCTAAGACGAGCAGCTGGACGGGAGTGGGCGGTGTGTGTTCGCGCAAATGGCGAGTAAAGGCGTATGCATTGGCCACGCTGGACTCGCAGAGGGGACACTTGTAGGGAGTCTTGGATAGCTTATGCCACAGCTGGTGGGCGCGTATGTCGCTCTGGTTGTGGTGTGTCTGGTTGCAGGCATTACACATGTAGCGCGGTATCGAAGGCACATGCACCAGGCTTTTGTGCTCGTCGGCTAGTTCCTTGCTGAGAAACTTCTCGCCGCAAACGCTGCAAGTAGACTTTCGACCGGCCTTTTTCAGTGATCCCTTAAGACTTGTGTCCTGTTCAGCGGGCTCGTCTTTGCTGGGATAATAAAAAAGGGAATTATTTACAAATAGAGCAAGAGGAAAGTATATTATAGTTACATCTGCGCCTCTCTTTTGGACACTAATGATGCCATCTGTGATGTCTGTAGTTTTTGCTTTTTGTGCCACACAAAGGACTCCTTTTTGACCTGTGGCTTGGCATTGTTATTTTTTGGACAGGATTCCTCGCCCTTACGCTTCCTTCCCCGTTTTCCAACTGCACCAGAAATTGGCCGTTCCTCCTTAACGATGTGCTTAAGATCAATTAACTGTGAGGCGTAAACAAGACATTAGTTCGTATATTCCTTAATTATAGTATAGTTAATCGAATTTCTTACTCTTGCGGGCTCTATTTGCTTCAATCCCAATAGATTTCGAGTCTGTTTATTCGTCGCATAGCACATTTCCCGAAACTCATAAAAATCATTGATTTTATCCACGCACTGGCTGCACATTGTCTGCGGCATTTTGTCGTCCACGGACACCTGCAAAGGGCGTTGGTTAACTTGGCTAGGACCATTTTTAAAAAAACTACCCACAGTGAAGCCCACCAGCTCGTAGATTTTCTGGGACATCCTAGGCTCGTCCAGGTCGATGGTGTCTTCTTCATTTGCAAAAAGTATTTGCACTTTTCCCGGATTATCGATGCCGCACAGCCGACAGATCTTGCAGAGATTCGCCTTGAGGGCAGCGTCGATCTTAAAAGCAAACCGATCCATTTCGTCCGGATCTTTAAAGTTGTCACAAAAGGCTTTTATCAACGGTAATTTAGCATGATTAAAGATTTTATCTCCAGTTGAACCTGCATTTTGTTTATTTCAATAGGTTTAGTGTTGGTAAGCGGTTAACAAGGTTGGTAGAAATTGATGTGCTATCGATAGGATCGAATTTTTGCTTATCTCAAAACTAGCAAATTTGATATTAAGTATAATTTTTTGAAACTCGTTTAAAAAATATTTAGCTAATAAAATATAATTGTCAATTTCTTATCACTAAATATCAACAATTTGTCAACAAATATTATAATAATTAATATTATAAAGGTGCAGAATAAATACTAAAACAAATTGTACGTATTTACTAAAAACATGTTTGTTTCCTGTTTTTACAAATAGTGTAAAAGCACTTCGTTTTTATGGCTATACTATGAAATTGTATCATCATAATTTGAAAATATATTGCATTCCAATAAGTGCTTTGGAAGAAAAATACTTCGAGTTAATCATTTTACGGCGAAGCAAAAACAATCGATTCCATTAGACAGAGTATTGTGCCAAAAAATGATTTTTTAAGTTCAGATGATAACCCTGCCTTTAAATAATAGTTTAATCTACCATTAATAGACTTTCATGATTCTTCATTGTTCAGTTGTAAAAAGAAATCGGTTACAAGCTGCAAGGCGTTGCAGCCCTGGATTCAGAATAAACACAAGAAAGGCCACGGGGAAATTGCATCGCGGTGCCTGTGAAATCGCGAGAAGGCACACGCCCATACACTCCTCTAGGTTTTCCGATCCACTTGAGAGATCCCAGAGAACACACGATGGAGCGGTACTTGAGCCGCCGCGAAAGTGGCTTCCACATCCACCGGAGCGACGACAACTCCCTGATGCGGCGGATTTACAGCTCGATGAACATGTTCAATAGCTACCACGCCAACTGCTGGCCCACGGATGCGGGACGCACCGGGGCCATCTTCAACCTGGAATTCAATGCCAATGGAAACGTTGTCGTGGCCGCCACGGAGAGGAAGTGCGTCCTCGTCTTCGATGCCATCACACAGAAGGAGATCTTTAAAGTACCGGACGCCCACACCGATAGTGTCAATTGTATCAAGTAAGTGTAGGAGTTGCCTTCGAGGAGGTTCGTTGTTAATCCTCGCTGCAGATTTTTTGACGAGCGGCTCTTCGCCACCGGCTCCGATGACTTTACGGTGGCACTGTGGGACCTGCGGAACATGAAGCAGAAGTTGCGCGTCCTACACGGCCACTCCAACTGGGTGAAGAACATCGAGTACTCCTCCAAGGACAAGCTGCTCGTAAGCTCCGGCTTCGATGGCAGCATCTTCACCTGGGATATCAATTCGCAGACTGAACAGGGCCTTATCTCGCAGCGCGTATTTCATGCCAGTGGACTGATGCGCTGCAGGATTTCGCCCACGGGCGATAAGCTAGTTCTCTGCACAAGCGGTGGATACATTATGATTATCCATCACCTTGACCTCACCACGCTGCACAAAGATCTGTGCGGATTCAGGGTAAGAAAGTTTGTAAATATCACTGTGAATTTCACAGATTGGTTAAAGAGTTTAAATTTCGTCCAGATAAATGAAATGGTTACATATATAGATAGATGGTCAACTAATAAGCTCGTTTGATTTTCCAGCCCGGTATCTACCGACTAATGCAGTTGGGTGAACAGTATATCCCGCAGGCCGCAAAGTACGACCATGTGTTCTCCAAGCGTCAAAAAAAGAACCGCGTGGAGCTGGTCACCGACTTTCCGGAGAACAACGACGCCGAAATGATCATGGCATTGCAGATTCACCCGCACTGTTGCTGCATGCTGACGAGGAACGTCAGCTGCGACGAGCAGAGCGAGTGGACCTGCATCCACGACATCAACGAGGAGCCGGTGCGCAGCGAGGATGAGCAGGACAAGGTGGAGCCACAGCTCAAGAGAAAGCGAGTATCCACCACACTGGCCAGCCGCAGCTCGTTGAATGTATCCCAAGACCAGGATACGGTTGGGCTGACTCCCAGACAGGCACGGAGACCGATGCGCGTCAGCACTGTACAAGTGTTCCAACTGGATAACTCTGGATCAGGGCGTGGCGCCTCTGACAACCCTTCAGTCTTGACACGCTCGGATTCCTTCATACCAGATATCTGGGCGGCGGAGGTCACAGTCCAGGAGCGGGCCATCCGACAGAACCGTGCACGCGTCTCCAATAACCATGTCAGCGGCTATAACTTTGTGTACGCCATCAGCAGCGGAGTGCTTCCGCTACGACAATTGGGGGCAAATAGTCTGATGGGCAGCAGCACCAGTCCTCGCCCCCTGACCACCCCGCCGCCCACAGAGAGCAACCAGAGCAGCAGCAGTAGCTCCAGTAGCAGTAGTTCCAGCAGCATCTCCAGCTTCAGCAACAACAGCGACACCACAGTCCGCTTAGAAATCGGAAACAGTCTGCGTCTGCGATCTTTCAATAGTCCTGTGGCAACGCCAACGTTCAAGGAAAACGGTCATTCAATACTGGTGAATGCCAAGAAACTGCTTTACTATGCCGCCGAGACCAACAGCAAGCCGGGCTTCATCAAGGAACCTGGATTCTCCGCGGACGGTCGGGTTGTCTGCTCGCCGTACGGCAATGGGGTGAGACTCTTTGGTTACAGTGAGGACTGCTGCGACTATCCGAAATGTCAGGCGTTTGAGGAGGTGAAGAGCAAACCGCGGATGCTGGTTGAGCTAGCCAAGATCACCGAGCACCAGGACGTCGTTTTGTGTGCCAAGTTTAGCCCCAGGGAACCCCTCCTTGTAACCGGATGCAACGGGGGCGAGGTGACCTGGTATCGACCCAATCTGTAGACTTCAGTTGAGCCGTGCGAAGAGCGCTCACTGTAAATCTGTACATTTAATTTTCTATTTAGGCATAATTCGACTTATTTCAAGCATATATTGGCGAAATACAAGCAACGCGATTATGGTGGACCGATAAAAAGCTGTTATATTTTATTTTTCGCAATGGTGGGGTTAATTTGTGGGCTCAAATAGGGGTTGATAAAAAATTACAATTATATGTGTATAACTTAACAGAGCAGCAAGGCAAAACTAAACAAGCTGTGGCGTCTTAGAGCTACAGGTGGAGGAGTGGGTTACATCTAGGCAGCGAACTTAATAGTAGTTGCCATAGCCGCTCCACTGGCCGTAGTTGTAGCCGCTACCACCACTGTTGGCGCTGGCCCCACCGGAACCGTAGCCCCACTGATTGTAGTAAGAGTCGTAGGACGCCTGTTGTGGCGTCTGTGTGGGATAGGCTGCTGCGGTATTCTGCTGGCCGTAGTATGGATTTGATGCTCCATAGTTGTAGCCTGCGACTGCTGCGGCCGAGCCACCATTGTTGTAAGCCGTCGCCGCGGATCCTGTAGGGACAGGACCTTCTTTGCTGCTTGATGAGTTTTTGCGACTAGGACTGCCATCACTGTTGGAATGTACATGATTATTGAATGAGTATGGATACATCTTCATGGATTTCTTACCTCTTCTTTTGTGCTTCGTTGGCTTTAGTGAGTGCCTGCTGCAGAGCGCGCTGTGCATCTTGTAGACCCCTGGCCGTGCTGCCGAAATCCTCAAGGAACTCCACTTTGCGCTGAGCAAACAAAACCTTCTGATCGGGTTCGATGTCCGCGCGAGCCATGAACTTATCCATAATTTCGACTACCTCCTGCTCATCGACTTTTGAGCGCTGTAGGCACAAATCGATCATTTGCAGGGCCACACGAGTGTTGGCCGGATCACGTTCTAGCGCCTGCTGCAGGGCGGCTAAGCCGGCGTCGAGATCATGACAGATTTTATTGAGGAAACGGGCATACTTGATGGCCAGACTGCCTGCAATGCCCTTGTTCTTTGTACTCTCTATATAGTGCTTGTACAGCTCGCGACACTTGTCCAGTGCTCCTCGACGCCTTTCCACGTTGATACGGCGATAGGAAAGCTGTAGGAGATTGGGGCAGCGCTGATCGATACGCTGCAAAATTTCAGCGGCGTCGTCAAAGTTCATTTGACATTCCTCGAAGGCGGCCCACATCAGGTGCAGACTCGGTTTGTCCGGATGATGGATGCGGCAGGCGCGGCGGTAAACATCACGTACAAGGTCCACAACTCCGCTCTGATCCTCCAAAGACTCTAAATAACGAAGCATCTTCAGCCAGAACTCGTCATACAAAGCACAGGCGATTAGGCACCTTTCGAACAGAACCAGGACTCGCTCGCGATCGCCTTTTTCGATCTCAAAGTCCAAGTAGTCCTTCCAATTCTTGAGCTGTGCCCTCTCGAGTGGCTTCACATGGAAGTAGGGTCGCTTGATGCCCTCCTCGAAGGACCAGCGGGATGTCACTGCGCTAACGGTCAACTTGTGGACTTTGCGCCGCGCCGAGATAGCCCTGTCCCTTATGCTGACCACCTCTTCGTCATTCAGCGTGCTAAGATCACTGAAATCGATCTGCAGCGCGGGCTTTGAAGCTGCATGCGATGATTCGCTTTCGGTGGTCAAATCGGTAGTACTATCTGATTCATCGACTTGAGTTTCACTATTATCTTTTGGCGACTTACCAGCACCGCCCCCGACAGATTCACGCTTCTCCTTGTCCTTGTCCTTGTCTTTGTCCTTGTCCTTGTCCTTCTTCCGTTCTTGCTCCTTTGAGTCTTTGTCCTTGGAGCTGCTGCTGCTGTCCCGTCGATGCTTCGACGAGGACTTGGAGGACTTGCTCTGCTGACGTTCGTGGAAGTCTTTGCGCAGACGGATCACCTCCTCGTTTGCAAGTGTGATAGTTACATCATGCTGATTGATCAAGTCTTGGAAACTGAAATGGTGATATACATTATTCGCATGTCTTACAAAAACAATTTGAGTGGAACTCACTTGTCGAAATGACCATTATAGCCCTGTGTGGGTATGGCCAGAAGTCTATCGTAGATCTGGACCACACGGTGGTACCGCTTTGACTCGTTCTCCCAGCGAATGTAGGCATCCCAGAGTTTGTCCGATCGAAATTCCAGGCCGCATGCCTTCACTGCCCTTTCGTACTGGGAGCGGACGAATTGTTCATCCTCTCCATGATTGGACTTAACGTGCATCAGGTAGTGGATCCACAGATCCACGGACAGCGGAATTGCCTCCAGTCCGCGCTCAAACACCTAGGATTTGGTCATTTCGTATGTTCGGTACAAGTTTTGATTTTTTCATTTAATGTTGATTGATCGCAGAAGAGAAATATAAAAATATTCGTGGTTTATAGTAATATTTCAATAGTTAGGTGCTCAGATACTTGAGGCTATCGTTTTGATGTGAATGGTGTTCGGACTTAAAAGCTAACTTAGCGACTTAACAAGTACACCGAATACATAACACACAGGTTGTAGTTGAATTATTTTTTGGCATTCACTTGAAGTGTTCGATTTACAAGAAAAATTCACAAAGAGACTTAAAAATTTCATTTAAACGCCATTTGTACTTACGACTGTACGAGATGCGATCTCACTATTTATATCGTGTTGAAGAAGGATGGAGGTAACGTAACTGAAGAGGTAACTGGTGATACAAACGTACGAAGATCAGAAAGTAGACGGATCGTACTTCGAGTGGACGAACCAGTCGCTTTCGGGTTCAGGTCGGTCTGGGGTTCGAGGGTCAACAGAGTTGAGCTAGTCTGTGCTGAGTTACAGCGTGATTTGTGCGACACAGGAGTGGCTTATGCTTAAAACGTCCAATTAGTGTCGTGAGGATAAAGAACAATATCTCAGAAGCAAAGATCGCCAAAAAAAAAAGTGCTAGGGTGTAGGGAGTACGAGTGGTAAATAAGGTCGACGTCCGGTCTCGAAATTATGAATTTGGTGTAACTAAGGTTACAAAACAGAAACTACTTTAAAGAAACGTAAACAAATTTTGAGGCATTTTTTATATTTCCATTTACTTAGTTTAGCCTTTAAAACAAATTGACGAGCCCCCAATAAAGCTTTCCCATCTAAAAGAAATCAAACCCGTACCCTTTTCAGATTCATTCCCCGTAAAAAGTATTTAGCAGACACGAGCCCTATGAGAAAACACGATCCTAAGTGGATGCTGCACTAGTCTCATGGCAAGTTTGGTTTTGTCTTCTCAATTTGGTGTATTTTGGTAGATGTTGCATTTATTGAATGTAGTATTTTTATTAGGTCATAATAAATTGCATTTAACAACAAATATATGAATATCAATTGTAATCGTAATTGTAAGCGTAGTACAAGAAATTGCGAAAGATATTTATTTGCACGACCAAATGTAAGTGGGGTACTCACCTTGTAGCAGTTTGCCTTGATGCCCTTGCGCTTCTCGTAGTCGGCGTACTTGCGCCAATATCCGTAGCAGTAAGGATAGTGGGACAGGAATGTGTCGTAGGCCTCGCGCGCCGCCTCCGCATCGGACTGTCGAGAAAGTAGAAAATCGCTTATTTAAAATTAAGGATATGCGGCGTTCGGCTAAATAACCACCTCATTGTCAACATATTGCAGCAAGTACGTCCAGCCGGTGAAGTCTGTGGAGTCATCTTTGACAGCTCTCCAGTACTTATCTAGGTCCGGCAGCTTCTTTCGCTCCTTTTCCTTATCCTTATTATTATCTTTGTCCGTATCCTTCTCCTTATCTTTATCGCGCTCCTTATCCTTCTTTTTCTCCTTGGGTTCCGATTCTGTGGGTTCAAATATTGTGAGTCAATCTCTGTCAACTTATTAGTCATTGGAAGATTAGCAATTACCTTCGACCTTGATTTTTTTCTCTGAGGGCTGTGCATCGTTGCTCTCAGATGTGGGACTGCCCGGATTATACTGCTCGGAGGACTTATCCTTTGTGCTTGATTCATGACAGCTTGCATCCTTATCTTCAGTGCTCTTAACGCTTTCGTTTTCCGCCTTGCGCTTCAAAGGAGCCTTGGGCTCAGTGGCGGTGTTATTGTTATTACTGGAGGGCAGTTCATCCTCCGAGATTACTTCAGCATCCTCTGGTAATTCAGCCCGCTGCGGGGCTGGAAGCTCTTCATCGGAAACTTCCTCGGCATCGTTTATTTCAGGCTTGCTGGGCAGAGGTAGCTCATCCTCGGAGACTATCTCTGTGTTGACAATGGTTGCATTGCTGGTGTCCGCATCGGCCAGATCCTCGGCAATGGCATGTTGTGAGCTGGAGTCCTCAGAGGAATTCATTTTCTCTACCTGCGGCTGTAGGGACTCTACATTGTACTCAAAGTCCGCCTTCTTGACATTGTCACACTCGTCATTTCCACCCACGGAGGGCAGGCTGTTGGCATTATCGCCGGCCATAGAAGCCAGCAGGGTGTCCACGCCAGCCTGTCCGCGTGTCTCCTTAATATCATCACTAGTCTCTGAATGCTGCTCCGCCACCGTGCCAAACGGAAAGGAAGAGCTCTTTTCATCAACCCCAGCAGCTTCGGCTGGCAGCATTTCCACGTCATCCTCTATCTGGTGCTGAGTCTCCTCGAATTGGGACTCCAAAGCAGGTGCCTCCTCAGTGGTCGTTCCTCTAAAGGGCTCCTCCTCTTCCTGAACCATGACCACTTGCTCTTCGGCTTCCTCTTCGTGGTCACTTAGCTGAAAGGATTAAAAGTCGTTAATAACGGTTCCAGCCTTTTCTCAGTGCATTAGTGGATGCTGTGCCTTCAGTTGGCCCTTGCAGGTAATCACTCGCTCCTCCAGGGAGAAGAATCATGTGCGGATGGAACAACGCCACACCCACACTGGAAATTGCAATCGTTTACATCATTGGCTGATGATCTGGATGAGGCTGTAGCTACGTGGGATGAACTGACCTGTACGTTCCGCTTGGATGTGCGTCGGGTGCTTTTCGTTGGCAGCGATGCAGCCGGGGATGCGGCCTTCCGACCAGAACGTGTGCGGCGACCTGGAAAACGTCAATTAACTGTCTTGGTTAATCCATGCGGTTTACATAAACTGTACGCGCGGTATTATCGGTTGTTCGCTGCCTCGTGATGTGCTCTTTTTTTCGAAATGCTTTAGTGGGCTGCTCCACCTAAGTGGCAATGTCAGCTTCCGAAATGGGCTAGTCAGGACTGAATTTTTAATCAACGGTATCTAAGTCCGGTCGAAGGAATGTAGGTATTTGTCATTTTTCAACAATTTACCTGGACTTTCCATAACAACGTTTTCGCTCTCTGACGCCATATTAACATTGCAACGTGGTATCGATATACATGTCCCGCCAATACCGATATCTCTTTGTTTGACCAAGACAGACTCATAGCTATATTTTTATTAATTTTCAGAGGCTTTTCGAAGTTTGATAGGTATTATTTTTTTAGCATTGAATGGAATATTTACAATCTATCCAAAAATGTAATTAAATAACGAAAGTAACTTAAGTGCTCAGTGTTTTTCCACTTCGGCGAACTAGTTCATTTCTTGGCGTGAGCATGCAGAACCTATCTCTACATACAAATTCTAGCAGATATTATATGTCCTGTGCTAATATTTTGTTCCAGCTAGAAATATAATTTTAATATTTGGTCGTAAGAGGACTTCAAATATCACCGTAGATAAACCTTAATAAAATAAGATAAAACATTCCTTCATGCACATATTATAAATTAGTGGGTTATGAATTTAACATAAAAAACAAACAAATAATGCAATCATTGGGCCTACCTATTTAGGGTTTCAATATTCTTAAAAGCTCAAAAAATCGTTATAGCCTCTTTACAACGTAATCATCAAGTAAATGTAAATGTAACCATATAAATGGAGTTGGTAAGTAAAATTGTTCCTTGCTTAACAAGATTTTCTTTTGAGTCAATAAATCTCTTTAAATGTTATTTAGAATGGTGAATCCAGTCGTAATTTAAATTTAGCTAACAACCCGCCTGGCGAGCATCACTCTTAGCGGGACTGCCACTCGTGCGCGTCTTCTAACACTGTTCTCAAAATGGCGACTCGAGAATTGTAAGCGTGACAAAAACAACAAAGCCAAGGCGCATTTCACAATAATTAAATGTTTTTCGATCAATTGCGGCGCGTTTAATCCAACGAAAGCGATCGCGATGAGTGAATTGGGGACCCAGTGACCGGGCAACGGCGACCAGTGAACGCAAAGCGCCAGCGGCGCGGCGAACAAAGACAAAATACGGCGAGCGAAAACGCCGACCGCATAACCTGTACGTGTAAGCAAGGCAAGGCGAATGGAGGGCGGCAAGGGCGAGGGCAAGAGAATGAAGGAGGAGGCGCCAAGCAAGAAGTTGCCGCCTAAAATCTACGGCGGCGATGCGGGCACCCCCACGAAGGCGGCCCACGACGAGATACTCAGCTCGCTGCTGCGGATCAACAACTTCGATTCGATATCGAGCATCAAGGACGAGTCGCTGGACATCGATCTGTCGGCGTGCGTGACCATCAGCTCCGCCAGCCTGGTCAATGGTAACAGTCTCTCCTCCACCGACTTTTGGCGCGTTTTGGACGAGAGTGCCCAGAACAACACCGAGCTGAATCTCTCCTCGGACGTCTGCCGCGATGACCTGGCTGCCACCAGCTCGTCAACCGTGCCCAGCACTCTGACCAGTGATAACCACTCCAGCTCGGAGTTTAGTGTAACTTTCCTGCGGCCCGAGCCCCCGAATGCTTTCACTAATTCCCCTTTTAAGAAGACTTCCTCCAGCGGCACCTCCACACCCGTAAAGCTATCGCCCGAACAGCTCCACCAGCAGCATCAGCTCCAAATGCCCCAGTCTCAGCTGCTGCAACGCAAGCCAAAGCTGCCGGCGGCGACGGCGGTGCGTCTGAAGGTCTTTAAGGAGGAGCCGCCCGAGGAGAAGCATCCGCCGGAGCAAGTGGTCACCAAGGTAGAGGTGTGCGAGTCCGAGCTACTGCCGCCATCGTTTACCATATTCCAGCAGGCCAAAACGGCTGAATCGGTGGCAGATGCGGCTAGCATGCCCCCTCCGGCTGCTTCGGAAACGAAACCGTTGGAGGTGGACCCGGCACCGCTGCACAAGTGCCTCGACTGCAACGGACTGCTGCTGGAGACGCCCGACGAGGTGGCCAAGCATGAGGCGGCCGCTCACAGACTGAGGCTCACCTACCGTTGCAGCGAGTGCCAGCGGGAATTTGAGGTGTTGGCGGGTTTGAAGAAGCACCTAAAGACGCACCGCACCGAGGGCCGCAAGGACACCTGGAAGAAGTGTCCTGACTGCGGCAAGTGGTAAGTGTTACTGCAAACTCAAAATAGTTATTCCTATTGACCATTTTCCTGTCACCTTAGCCTCAAATTGGGAAGCATGTGGATGCATCGGAAGATTCACAGCGATAACAAGAAGTACCAGTGCGACATCTGCGGCCAAAAGTTTGTGCAAAAAATAAACCTCACGCACCACGCACGGATTCACTCATCGGAGAAGCCGTACGAGTGTCCCGAGTGTCAGAAGCGATTCCAGGAGCGCTCACATCTACAGCGTCACCAGAAGTACCATGCGCAAACGCGTTCCTATCGTTGCGAAAAGTGCGGCAAGATGTACAAAACGGAGCGCTGTCTTAAGGTCCACAACTTGGTGCATCTTGAGCAGCGACCATTTGCGTGCACAGTTTGCGACAAGAGCTTCATCAGCAATTCGAAGCTGAAGCAGCACTCCAACATACATACAGGGATGCGCCCGTTCAAATGCAATTATTGTCCGCGAGACTTCACCAACTTCCCCAATTGGCTGAAGCACACGAGACGCCGGCACAAGGTGGACCATAAAACGGGCGAACACCTCGAGAACATTCCCTCCTATTGCTCTAAAAAGTCCACTACAAACAAGGCCCAAAAGGCAGCCGCGGCAGCAGCAGCAGCGGCGGCAGCATCTTCAGCTGTGAATCCCAACGAACTTTCCGCTTCTGGTGAACCTAAAGCCAAGGCTAATCTTACGTCAGCTGCTGCACCGGCTCCTGCAAAACAAGCGCGGAAAAAGAAGCAGCCGCAGCAGGCCACTCTTGCTGCATTGGGAATAACTCTACCTGCCGGTACTGCTCTGCAGCAAGTGCATCCTGTGCCGCAGGCGCAACAGCATCAGCAGGAACTTACCACTGTGCTGGTGCCGCTGGCCCCGCCGGCCCCTAAGCAGACCAAAGCCAAGCGAGAACGAAAGCAGCTAGCACCGAAGCAACTTCAGCAAAAACCGCAGCTGCTGCAGCAGGGCCAACCCCAGCAGTCGAACATAGAGCCTATTCCTGCTGTTCCGCAAATCAAGAAGGAACCAGTGCAGACTCAGGGTCCGTTCCTCGACTTACACGGCCTTAGTCTGACTTCAGCCGAAGAGCTGATCATGGAGCAGGCCCTGGAGATGGAGGAGTGCGGTCTGTACGATGCGCCTAATGCAAACACTGAAATGGGGACGTCGGACAACGCCATTTCAGATTCGGCCGCTGCCCTGCACTTCCAGATAAAGAATGAATTACCGGACGAGCTGTTGCCAGACGATGACTTCTGTAAGTTTCTAATGAAAATGCCCTGTTTTATAAATTGATTACCCAGTTAGATGTAAAAAACTGTATTTCCTTTAAAAACTTTATATTAATTTAAACTTTTATACTTACAGTGCCTTGTAAGCCCAGCGACCGACTAGCTTGCCCCTCACTGGAGTCTTCGCCGTTTTCGTCGCCCGCTTCCATGGAGCTGACCGCTGTCTCATGCGCATCCAGTGTCGCCATATCGACGAATGCTCTACCAGTGCGATCTGGGAACTACTACTTACCCGCCTTTACGCTGAATGCACACGGAAAGCTTAGTAGTACGGGCAATGGTGTTCAGTCTGTGACCACAAGCATGGCCCAGACACCCTCTGTGTCCATGGTGAATGTGCCTCTGCTGGTGCGATCCAACCAGATGCTGCCCTCAGTTGACACGCTACTCTTCACCAACCAGACAGGCGGAAGTCGATTCTTTGCGGGGAAATCGGCGACTGCAGCCACGCCGCATCTGACATGATCGGGCGGCGGAATCTGCTGCCTGCCAACATCAACGCCTCAACGATCTCCTGTGTCTTAGTTAAGTTAGCAGTGTCGACCATGTTGCACCAGCGCAATAGGGCGGTCGCGGACCGATGGCAATCGATTAAAAGAATACGGAATTGTGTCCCGTAGGTAGTTAAGAGTATGACGCTACATTTGTTTAAGTAATTGACGTAAGCTGATTTCTGCATAGCCTGTAAGTGTAATTGAGTGTACATATAAACGATTATATATAGGTACATAAGATAGATCTTTAATTTGTACGCTTCACACCAATAATAAATTTCGTACATATTTTAGTAAACATACCATCATTTTTTGCAAGTCACACCCAAATTGGAACCGTTCCCTTTTGGCAAAGGATTTTATTGGTCATAATTTAAATAAGTTGCGCTGTACTTCGAAACAAAAGCGAGTCGTCCTCTCGGCTCCGGAAGAATCGTAGGCTCTGAACATTATATTGGCTGTGGCTATGGGCTGAATATCTCCTCAATCGCAACCACTGGTATCGCAACAATTGGTACTAGTCTTCGTTGGGTTGTTTCGAAATGGTGAGCAAAGCCTGGATTCCAGATAGATCCATTGAATCCACGAATCCAGTGTTTGTGGTCATTGCTGTTAAAACGAATGTATCCTTTCCGTACCGTGGACTGTATGTTTTAACCTCCACGTGTCTAATACACGTATTTAATCAGATCGTAGTTCTAATCTAAAAAATTGATGTCCGACTTTAATATAATTATTTAACCAAGTACGAAAGGGATTAATTCATTTAATAGATCAAAATAAGATTAATCCTACCAGGTCAACCCCAAAAGTTATAATACTTGAAGCCACTTTGTTGTACTTTGTTTTATTTAATTTTTCTTTTAACATAGGACATCGTATGTTTGATTATTAACTTTACTACAATCAGTTGTTGAAAGGATTTTACGTTAGTTTCTAATCTTAAAAACATCTCCTACTACTTCGCAGCAAATGTGGGTGGGTCTCTGAGTTCCCGTGCAGTCGAAGGCTCGAAATATAATGGTGGCCTTCACGGAGTGGGGCGATAACTGAGGCGGACAAACTGAGGAAATAAGTCTCCAGAACGAGCTTCGTCTGAAATGAAATGGTTTGAGATCTTCTGTATATGGCGATAGTTCAAACCTACCCCTGGAACATTTATACAAAGATCCTTCACATCGTTTATGACATGTCCTGTCCAGGGCTCATAAAGTATATTACTTTTATCATACATTGTTTTTGCAGAAATCATTGGAATATATAGAGAAAGCAGTTGACGTCCACGTGCCCCGATCGAAGTAGAAGAGCTTAATGGACAGCTGTGGAATAATTGGGGTGTTTTAGATTTTATGGACGGATTCGTGGACGAAGTCACCTGTACGCGATCCCCGCGTTGGATGTCCCACATCAAGGTCTGATTTCCGCTTACAGTCAGTGCATCCGCATCCATGGAAGTGGAGAACTCTGATAAATCAAAGAGTCCATGGATGTCGAGGGTGCCTGGCTCAGGATTGGAGCAGCTGCTAAATATTTCTTCATCGGCCACAGAGAGTTCGTAAATGGAGCCATTTGCCTTGTTAAATAGGGAGACGAGCACAAGTATAATTATTTTGACACCCATTATATATCCGAGCACAACTAAAACTTTTTAAAAAGGTCGCTGCTGTTTTGTCCAATATATATTTTTTAAAAGCACGCCATGGGAATTTCAATAATAATAATTACCCTCCAGCTGACACAGTTATCGTGTGTACACTTCTAATCTCGCATAGTGCTTAGTTTTAATTGTGTACTTAAAAACATATTTTTAAAAATATTTCAACAATCTAATATTATTTTTAGGGTAACCAAGTTATAATTCGAATTAATTTTTAGCGATTATTATAATAAGTATAGGATTATTATGATGAGTAATGGAACTGGGTCTTTCTCAGAATACCAAATGCTTTATTTTAGTTAAAGCTATTTCCTACATTGATTCTGCTACTATCCTTAAGGAATTGCAAGAGCAAAAAATGTCAGACCGAATAAAATACATTTTGCATTGCCCTTGGGGTTGTTCCACATACTCCAAATCCTTTTTTTCCTATTACTTTGAGCGACACTCAAATATCAAAGTCATCAGAGAAACAGGGAGTTTAAACGATTTGCCTTTTAGGCTTCATTTTAGGGGTGGGTTTGTATTTCATTCCACTGCTGTATCTAAAAAGAGGTAAGCCTTCGTTTTTGTTTTATGGGTTACTTGGTTTTCCTTGGGTATTTAATACGTTTTTTAATGCCAATCTGCTGAGGCATACTACACATGCATAACGGAATAACTTATATTTTAAATCCTGTTTCACCCAAAAACATTGAACTGCTAACTCTGTGCTTTCAAGATCTTGTGGACTCCAAATTTATGGCACTCTCGAACCTGCCAAGACATCGTCGATTACCATTTGATGTATGGGCATCGTTGACATTATGAGGCATATTGAACGGAATGCCAAATGGAGCAAATTTCGAAATTGATTTGGATATTCGAAGTGAAGTTCACACATTCGAGTTATGACCAGTTATGGGAGTAGTAAAGCGTTTTGATTTCAATCTCAACATGATGACACACAAAACGGTTTCTTCAAACTAAGGGCAACTAAGAACCCTTTCAATGTCGACATAAAGGACTGAGCATGGACATGCCGGCGGTATGCCTGCTCCCTATTACATAATATCCATATCCCACGTACCCGCAAAAGGGTACCACACAGTACCACGATTGCTGACAATGTCGCGACAACGGGAATGACAGCATAATAATAATAAAAGGGTATAAAACACACATATACCCACTTTGCAATGGGGAGGATTCTCGAAAAGCGGCAGTGGCAGCAACAAAAACAAATAGAGCAACAGCGATAAATATCGAAAGGCATAAATAAACCTGTGCGCTCGGATCCGTGGGCGAGTGAAAATACAGGAGCATGTGGCGCCTAATCAGGTCAGGTATAAAGTTTGTTTAACTCCAGAGCTATCCGGCATAGAGGACCATAGTTTAGTAGCTTTTTGGGTGAAATTGTTGTTTTCTGGCGCCCCGTTGCCCTTTGGCGCCCAAGTAACGCTCCTGGTCGAAGCGAAAGAGTTACGCGTTGCAACAACAATGAAGGACGACCGCTCGTTGGCGGCAAAAGTGAAGATGCCTGGCGTCGGTTTGTCGACGCTTGGCGCGTTTTGTAAATATTTACACATGTAGCAGTTACCTGTGATTGTGATTGTAGCCCCATTGTGTGTGCCTGTGCATGTGTGTACTCACGGGGATGTGTGTCTATAAATACACACACGCCCGCGAATCTTCGCCAAAGTCCTTGCAATATGTGTGAGTGTTTAAATATTTGCCGCTTGCCTTTCTAAAAGAAAACATTGCCTGCTTTTGGGGGCTGTCATTTATTACTGTTTGCCGATATTTTAATTAAGTTTATAATGCCAGCTGCTTTGGCAAGTGGGAGTGGTGCCGCCCATTAAGCCAGCATCATGCCACAACACTCCCACCATCCCCCCACCCATCAGTGCAGAAAATCAAAGGCAACGAAAAGCAATAACACACGTGGCACGTGACTTGTTTACCATATAGAATTGTTTGTCTGCTCGGTTTAAATGTCGCAGTGCACATGCAAAAGGATATGTGTACACACACATGAGCCTACGGCAATAGCACTGGTATTTGTCTACTTAATATAATGGTTTTCTAAAATTGGCTCTTTTTTGCCAGTGTTTCTTAATTACAGAAGCATATATACGTTAGGTAAACTAATTTATATATAACTATTAAGTTCGATACCTCATTGAAAGGAGAGAAATATAAATCTGTAGTTAAACAGTATTAAATTGTTATAACATAATAGGATCTGGAGAGAAAACACTTCCATTCTGACCTCAGGTGTATAAATAGACTGATATGTGAGCACCCCGAACAGCAGAAAGTGTTTTCGCAAAAAATGGAAACTGATACGGGAATATGGTTGGCATTGCGATGGAGCTGCTATTGGTACGTGAGGGGCGTGGGTCAATCAGCAGGAACCACAGCAACAATAATGACGCCAAATCCCGGCACAATGGGTCTGGGAGCGACTTTAAGCGGCACTGGTGCCTGGAAAAAGAAGAAGGAAGCTCTTACAAAAATAGCCACAAAAGCATTCGGATGGGGGGAAGTCTGCAGCGGACATAACGAACAATTGCAATTTTGTTTCATATTGTTTATTAATTGATTTTGTGTGTAGCAGTCAGAGGTTGTAAGCCTAAACTCTGTCTGAGCCTCAGGTTCAATGACTATATCTTTTGAATGTCCTGCGGCTGGCACGTCAGTCTGTGGGTATGCTACAAATTTTTGATTCGCCCCCCATCGTTATTCTATTCAACAGACTCAAGAGTGCGGCTGATATAGAAAGCTGGTGTTTCTATATATAAATATAAGTTTTGCCTCCTCTGGAGATTCTTTCTGTCTTTCGTTTTTGTTGTTTTGCTTGCATAAATATCAATTTATCAATTTCAAAGTTGCCGCGCTACTTGGCTTGTTGCTGGCGTTGTCGCACTGGCGAGTTTGTAAACGCTTGTCAGAGTGTTTTGCTTTTTGCCACGCTCGGAAAAATGCAAATGCGAATTCAAGTGCAGTTTGCCGCGAAACGCATAAAATACCATTCGAGGAACCGGAAGGCAGGCGGAGGAAATGAAACGAGACAGTCAGACAGACAGACGGCTCTCGACTGGCAATGCAACGCGACTGGAGGAGCGAAACCAACTTCATTTGTCATTTTGTCACATTAACGCAATGGAAATGCAATATGCTAATGTCAAATTTTATGAATGAGCATGAAAATATTTGCGAAGGCTGCTTAATTTCATATTAAAGCGTTTACCAAAGGATGGGGCCGCATTAATGACTCGGAAACTAGAGCGGATCAGAAATTTAAATTGAGAATAATTATTGTCACTCTTGAACTACCTTAAGCTCAGTAAGTTGGAGCAATGAAAAGTCAACATACGCATCATTTAACTCTTAAATTACCTTCAAGAAATATTGCCACGCTGATAGCTGTCAAAAATAGAGTTCATCCAATATTCAAATCGCAATCTCAAATTTATGAAACTCAAGTTCGAGGGCTTATTTATTATTCACCCTTTCTCTTGATTTCTATGCGGCTTCCCAACGCGCTCTCTTCTTCTTTCAGCCCGCTTCCGTTTCCGCCCGCTGGCACACCCACACAATTAACGATTCATATGGCACGCATTTAAGTTTTGCATTCCAAGTGAGCCGCAAATCTTTTGCCACGCTTCCTTGAGCTCTCAAAATGCCAAAAACTCAAAGTCAACTTGAAAGTATAAAGTGTCTGTGTGTGTGTGATGTGGAACACAAATCGGATTTTCATTAACCCACACGAAAAGAGTGAGAGGGAAGTTGGCAGATTTTCCTTGTCCTGGCAACCGAAAAGTTTTGAAGAACGACATTTCTATTCATTAGTCGCATCTATAATCACACACACACACACATGCACAGAGCTTGAGAGCCCGCGCTCTATTTGAGCATTGATTTGGTGTCGTTGTCTCCAACGCCGCCATTTTGTTGCCAAAAAGACATACGCTTTATTAGCCTGATGAAAAGTTAACTAAACTTTGGTTTTTCTGGGCCACATTTGGCAGAGTCGTAGTTCCACACTCCAATTCCCAGATCGCAGGGCTCGGAGCCCCGAGCCCCGAGCAATTTCCATCTCACTATACTTTGTTGGGTTTGAATTTGACTTGTGAGAGGGCAAGAGCAAGAGGCATTCTCTGCTCTCCTCTAAAATATCAATAAATTCAATTAAAACTATTTTAAAAGGGGCTAAAAGCCATTGGCCTGGTTCAGACCCACATCTCCACCTCATCATCCAGCAGCTAAATGAGAAGCTTCCATTTGCCAAATGAACTTACCATCGCGCACTGAAAGAAATCTGGTGGGTAATAATTAAAAGGACTTTTACCTCTTCTATCTATACTTTTATTTGTAGTTATTATAAAAGCTTGTATTCAATGCGATTACTAATCAAAAGAAATTGTCTATTTGTCTTTATTAATTGTATTAGTTTGAGTGTATCTCAAAAAAACAGACTCACACATAGGCCAGCAGTTCTTTTTCTGATGCCACAGGTTTCCTTTTCAAATATCCTGCTACTTTACATTACAGAGCATAGTTAACATTCTGTAGTCTAAAAACACCCCTTTTAACGGGGAAGTTTTCGAAATAGGAGGGGTACGTGCAGGGGTGGCTTTCTGTTACTGAAATGTTACGCTTGTGTTCTCATAACAGCGAGTCCTGGTTACCATGAAATGTTAATAGCTGCTGTTGTTAGGAATTTACAGACTTTTGATTGCCTTTCTGCTGTTAAGAGTCCTGTTGCCAATAAATGGAGTGTTTATTTCATTGATGGAATGTTTCAAGGCCGTTTAACAATGAAGGGTGAAATGGACTTTGTTTTAAATACTGTAAGGGTCAACAAACTGGAAATTTATACAAAAATTAATATAAATTAGAAAACTACAGTATTTTTAATGCTACATAAACTCGAAACTTGTATATTGGTTCTTAAAAGAAACAATATAATTTTTAATGGCACTTTATGGGATTGGATTTCCAACTCCTGGTCCAGTTCTGCCTGGCTACTTCCGCCTGGGATTGTTTGAGCAACGGGATCGGCGGCATTGCTGCACTCACTCAAAATTATTAAATGCCATAATTCGTTGGCGGAACTTTTGAATGTTTGGCGGTAATTACAGACACGCGCTGTGCCCTTGCCATAAAAATAAATAAACGCCGTCAGAAGTGGCGCACATTTCATTTCACATCCAGATACAAATGACAGTCATTAGTCGGAAATTACTTTTCGTTCGCAGTCGCTGCCTGGCTGGCAACTTTAAAGTGATTGCCGCTATGGCAGAGGAAATTTGAAGTATTTTCTATATGAAAGCAAATCAAATCACTTGCAATGGGCTTAATTTGCCGCACAATGCACGAATGGCAGAAAAAATCAGAAAAGGGGGACAAAACGACGGGGCCAAGTGCACAAGAGTACAGAAATGTATAAAAGAAAAAACGCTGGGAAATCAAGATGGGAACTCGGGCGAAAACGAAAGCAAACTTGCCAAAAGAGAGAAATTGCTTTGGCATAACTAGGGGAAGTGCATAAAAATGACAGAGATTGTACACTTGTACACTTGTATTTGCAATTGAGCGCACAAAAGTTTTCATAAATTGCATCAATTTGAAGTTGAACAGAGGAGCTGGAGGATTCCTCCGTCTACGCAGGCATGCCAAAGGTAAGGACTTTTCGATGTTGATTCCTTTTCCTCGAAGGACTCTCACAGACACAGACACACATCCTGTTGCCCCCCCCCCAATTCACAAAGCGACATATTATTTTTTTATGATTTGATTTCCCTTTTCATACCACGCAAATGAACTCTAAAACGCCGTTGATTGTGTATTGAGTTACTGAGACTGGCGGCGCATTAATATAATGTGGAATCATGTTTACAACTTGATTGAACTCATCAGAGCTGGGGACCTTCATCATCGGACCAGTCGCCACTGCACTTCCACTTCGGTCGGTCGCATCTCCATTTCCGCCATTTCCCGAAGGCTCTCCAGGACTTATCCTGCCGACTCCTGGCCGTCCTCCACGTGTGCCCGGAGTTTAACTTTAATTGATTGCATTAGTATTCAATTACGTTCTGCTCGCCGTCTCCCGCCATCGCTGTATCATTCTTTTATGCGCCATTAATAATCAGATTAATGTGGCATTACTGCTAGTTTGGCTCGGATGATTGTCCCGAGGCCCTTGGCCGCTAAGTCATCATTTTTACATATAATTTCCAATTATCATAATAAGCTTTGGGGCGAAAGGCGAAGCTCTGGCCAAGTCATAATAGAACTAATGGAGATGCAGTAATAAGTTCAATAGCTAAGGCAAGTTCAATTGCTTCTACGGGCCACAGGTGCTGAAAATTGATCTGGCCATCTATCATAAGAAATATTTATTAACATCTCAAGCTATTATATTTTATGAAATTTTTGAAGTTTTATTATAATAATTTTTGATTGCAGACACTAATATTTGGCCAATTGCATTCATGTATATTAATTTCTATGATTTAATCAGACAAAATCCACGGCCTTAGGTGACACCTACCAAAGTTGATCACGCCCAATTAGTTTTTCACTAAGCTGAATTATATTTCATCGCCCACACTAAGTGATTCAATTTGGACACCTGGCCACGTCAAAGGCTGACCACGTCAAAGGCTGACCACGCCCAAGGGCCAAGAAATCAATTTTCGTCATTATGCCACTTGGCCTTGGGCATTGGGTTAATTTGATTGATAGTCCTGGGGTTAAACCTCTTCGGATTCCGTTTCTCCAGGTATGGATATCCATTTTTGCAAATATCGCGACGGTTTTATGGCATTTCATATGCCTACCAGTTCGGAAATTATCACTTGCCTAATAAATTAAAACGTTTTATTTACGATTTGTGTCTGCTCCGCAGCTTAAATATAAATAATGCTCATTATGCGCAGCTCAAGTAAATGTGTATGCCCCCGACACATGTGGCATACGAAAGACAGCGACAGTGGAAGTGGAAGTGGATGTCGCGGAGCCACGTGGATGAGGCACGTATCCGCCCACCGGAAAAACCTGGAAACCTGGCGGTGCGTTCGGCTCAGCGGTAAAGTGGCGCTGTGGCTCCGAGAAAAATGTAGTCCTAAATCTATGAAAAGTCAACTGGCGACGTGGTTGGAGCCGGTGGCACGTGGTTCCCCCTCGGCACGTGGTCTTGCCGGCGACATCCGAAAACATTCTCGAAATGTACTCCGGCCTAGCACTTAGACCGTAAGTGGAGTCGGAAAAATATGCACGGCCATTTACATATACGACAAGTCGGAAAGTGCACTTGGAATTATTTTTGAGGGTTTTTTTTTTTCAGTGGCTGACATTTTAATTCAAACTTCTGTAAAAATAGTTAAAGTATTGTCATGATACTAATAATTACATATTCAAAATCCATTAATAGACTAAATAAGTTCAAATTGTTGGGGTCAGTAATTTTTATATGTATATTTAATAATACATGTTTACAGTGTACATTCATTTACCTAGGCCAGAGGGGAAATTGAGGGAAATCCCATTCCACCGCATCCGGCTTGCCATCCAATTAATAACGCATTAAACCGGAATACTGCGGCCAACCTGTCAATTCCGCGCTTCGACTGAGATCAAGTGTCCTGTCCGTGCAAATTGCATATCCTTTTCACCGGTAGGACTCTATTCCTACCTCCCTCTCTCGATCTCCCCGCTCCCTTTCCTTTCACTCTGCTGGCAATCGTAGTCCGCTTAGATGGCCTCCGCTAATTAGGCGATTTGCTTGACTTGCACTCAATTAGTGGGTCCGACCTGCAATTAGCCGGTGGGGTTTTAAATTGGCTCTCAGACCCGCGGAATCGGGTTCAATTCATTTGCTCATTTGTCATTGCGTGGGCCAGGTGTAAATGCTTTAAAATTCTGTTCAAATCTCATAAAAGTTTAACAACGCCGACGCGAAAGGTAAACAGACTTGAGGAAGATTGCCGGCAATTACATTATTATTTGCATTTGGGGAGTTTTCTCGGGGAAAACTCGGAGGCTCCTAAGTGGTTATGGTCGGGAAGAAATAAAAGGTGGACAGCCAGTGGGCACCGCTTCCTTATTGCGAAAAATCTTCGAGCGGGTCCAAGGATATTATAGTCATTGCCAGCATCCCTCTGGAGTGTGTTTTTCTGTTGTATTGGCCGGGGATCGACGGGGACCGAGTCCTTCTCGCCGGGTATTCATCACTTTTCGACCGTAGTTTCCGTTTCCGCATTTGCCGGCCTGAGGTAAGTGTGAATGTGTTTGCTGGGTGGCGGACCTTCGGACGGCGGCCGGGCTTAAACTTTTCATAAACCTTAAGTGGAAAACTTTTATTTTATACCCAGCGCAGGGTCTCCGAACACTTTGGTTGGCGCTGCCGCGGCTGCTGTTTATGCCACCTATTTTGATTCAGTCAGTGCGGCCCGGTCGGAAATTGAACAATATGTAGGCTGGACCGATGCTGGGGCCAAAGTCACGTAAGGCAAAAGTTTCTCGAAATCATTTTAACGCCTTTTGAATTTTTTCAGAAAAGTTTCACCCTCGTTCAGCTCACTTCCGCTTTTGCGCTAGCGACAATCGCCTGAAAGTAGGCAATAAAAATTGTCAAACAATAAATATTTGCCGTAGGTCAGCGGGTCACTGAAAAGCGGCGACGAAGTGGCTAAAGTGGTTCAAGTGACTTGGGGGTGTCGCTTTAGCCCCGCGAATTCCCACGGGGCAGCAATTTTTAGTCAAATGGAACATATATTTGTTTTATTGTTTTTATTATCACACTAGTGTTGGAGTTTTTTCATGCCATTTGTTGTTTTCAATTGCAATATTATCCCGTGTCGCACTAATACCATCATCCACTATGGCATCCTTTATTTCATACAAATACACGCTGTTCGTTTTTTCTTTAATATTAATTTCTATGTACATAAATTTAGTTGTTCGCGATGATGTTGGCGGCAACATTTTCGACAGGCTTCGTTGCATTTAAATGTCAAATGGTGGGCGTGGCTGGTGGGCAAGTTATGGAAACTTTTCTCTAGACCACATAGATACTCTGGATGCGCTACAGATTTACCTGATTTGGTGCCTTTTTGATTGGATTATATCTTAAATATCATTCCTGTCTTTACCTCAATTGAAGAGCTATTGTAATTTTAGATGGCAAAGATTTTCCTTGGCAGCGCAACATACCTACCTCCCATTAAGTTTTTTATAATTAGCTTAATCCTTGTAAAGGGCACTCCCAGACTCGCACTGCCTAAGCCTTTTATAGCTTTCATTATTCCCGCTGGGTTTTTAAATGCTTAATTTATTTATGTATGTTGCCTTTTAAATTTATTTTGTTGCCGCCGCTGATAGTGCTGCTGTAGGTGGGTGGCGTTGGGTGGCACGACGGTTCGTCCTTGCCGCGCGGTGGACATGTGCATATTTCATGACAAAATTGCATATTTTAGCGCAAAGCCAAAGCCAAAAGCCAGTGACGTATCCATGGCCGCCGGTGAAGCTTCGGGTTTTTTTCGCAGGACTCCATCTCTTCCCCTTTTTGCCGCAGAAGCCCCCTTGTTGCCCCGCCCACCGACGGTGTAAATTTCAAGCCAAGTGTAACACCTTTTTCCTGTCATGATGATTTTAGAGGGTTTGGGTGGCGCTTGTGTCTCTTATTGTGTGTTTTTTTCACAATTTACGTTTTTTGCCATTTGTTTTTTCGCTCAAATTTACATACATCATAGTCATTGCAGTTCAGGGCATTTTGATGGAAACAGTTAACTTTTTTAAGCCGCAAATTGAAAGAAAATAAAATGTTAAAAAAACATCGCTTGTGCTCTTTGTGT
This sequence comes from Drosophila sechellia, assembly GCF_004382195.2. Classification (NCBI taxonomy): domain Eukaryota; kingdom Metazoa; phylum Arthropoda; class Insecta; order Diptera; family Drosophilidae; genus Drosophila; species Drosophila sechellia. The sequence goes on along the minus strand of NC_045952.1, from coordinate 27,243,439 downwards.
TTCCCTGATTTTGTTGGTGGCGACTTTCAATTTTGCGCGCGACCAACAGAAGGCGGCATCCCCTGATTTTATTTGCGATTTTTTTGGTCCACCCCACTTTCGCCCTTTTGTTTTCAGTGTTTGTTTAGTGAGATTGATTCGATTTGGGCAGCACACGAACATTGAACATCGACAGTAAATCTATGTGCAATCTGTAACTTTCAGATGTGATTTAAAAATTTTTATTCAAAAGTTAATGTATTTTTTTTTCAGTAATTTCCCAGTTAAATCATTTAGTTCGAATAGCGCTCAATTAAGTGCATCAGTTGAGTCCGGGCCTTAAAGACGTCGGCATACAGCTCTCCATTGACACCCCCTTCGGAGCAGTGTTGTCCGTAAATGTCCACTCCGCACAACCGATCCTGGTGGAGCAGGACATCCCCCTTGGCCGTCTGGCAGTCCACCAATCGGTTTGAATTCAGGGCGCACAACATGTTCTGGGTGATGAAGGCGTTCTCGTCCTGGGCATAGCTCCTTTTGCAATTGCTATTGGGAATGAGTTTGGTGCGCAGGAAGCGCAGATGTTGCTGTGACATGTACATGGTTACATTGTCATTTCTTTGGAGAGGTGAGTCGCAGAGATCAATCGGATGGACGAAGGGATCCTCCAGTGGAGCCTGAAGCAGTAATAGCGCCATGTTCTCAATAGCGCCGATAATTAGATTGGCCACCGAATATATCCGACTGCGACTAGCCTGCAGTTTGTACGAGCGAGGTGGAAGTTGACGCAGAGTCCTGGGAAAACAGTGGGCGGAGGTTAAAACCAGACGAGGGGAGATTAGAGCGCCACTGCAAATGACTTTGTTTTCATAAAGGATTCGCATAAGGTAATGCTTAACCGCCTTTGGTGCCTCTGTTGTGGCCTGTCCATCAGTAAGGAGAGTCTCGATTTCAGCGGGAATTATCTCTAGGCTGTTGGGTTCCTTGTTGAATCCGCTTGAGGTTCTAGCGGAAACTTTCGGTGATCTCTGGTAGGGATACGGTACTATATACTCAATAACGCGAACTATCTGATAGGGCTGTCCATTGCGGGGTATTTCACCCACATTAATCTGCGGCGCCGTCTCAGAAGATCCATAAACTGATCCTCGGAAGACCGCTAGTAGTATGACCAGCTGACTTAGCTGCATTATAACATTTCAACCGATATAGTCCCACATCGCAACAATTAGCTTCCTTTCTCCGTAACTGATTTAAATTCTTCACTTTAACCGCTAAGTTTCCGGATCAAATCGCCGATCATGGGCTGCAGTTTGCCTAGGCTTATGAACAGATCACCATTGAGTGCATTTTGAAAACAGCGAAATCCATAGACGTTTAAGCCACATAATTGATGGTCTATAAGTAAGACATCACCCGGAGAAGTGGCACACATTTCCGGATTCATTGAGTTTTTTGCACACATCATACTGGAAGTTATAAAAACGGAATCCTCTTCTAGGAATGTTGTCTTGCAGGCGCGATTTGAGATTATTTCAGTTCTCCGACGGCCGTAATATCTGAGATCCGAAGTGGCCATCATCATTGATACTCTTGTGCCCAATGGTAGGTCAAATTGGCATAGAGCAATTGGATTGATTTCAGAGGGTTTCTTCAAATGAAGAATGCTAAGCTCAGGACAGAAATCCGCTTTGACTACATTATCCACGGCGATAGTGCTTCCGCCGGTGAAGATAATTTCCAGCGGTTTAAAGAAGTCGTTTGAAAAGCAATTACTGGAGGTGATCGCCAAACTGGGAGCCACCAAGGCTGCACTGCATCGTACCGAATTTCCCACCTTTATCTTCGCAATAAAGCTGAATTGCAAGTGGCGCATCCCGATCTCATCTTGATATTCCAGTTCCTGCCTTCTGATTGGCTTGTATTTGTTGATTATTCGAACTATTTGACGGTTTTCTGACAACTGCTGGTTTCCTCTTTCGCCACCAGGATATATCACAGTCACACGACAATCCTGGCAGAGTTGAGCTCCAATAGCCGCTTCGCAAAGCTGACAAAACCAAAGCGCTGAAATACAAACAAGCAGCGAATGCATCTCCAATGGACTGATGACCAGCAGATGACTTTTATTTATGGGCGAATGGAATTCGAGGCGCCTGTCAAAGCAACAAACGTCGCTTCGATCCACATGGCGTATGCGTAATCAAAATGTTTTGCCTGCTAAATGGCAAACATAAACAGTTGACGGCTGTCAGTTGTTGGCAGTTGTTGCGTGTTGACAATGTGTCAGGTCTAATGACCAAACAAAGGTAGGGCACACAAACATTTGAAGTGCAACTCGATAGCCTTTTGGCTCTACAAATGGGGGTTTAAGAACGAATAGTAATAGTTTTCAAAACAAATCAAGTGACTATATTTTATAGACTATTTTAAGGATATTTTAAATTGTGTTAGGTAAATAAAAAAGAAGAAAGAAATCAAAGCTAATAGCAAACTATCAACCATAGAATTCGAATTCGCGATGTGGGCGTCTTTCGTGGAAATCGAAAATTGTTTTTGTGCATTTCAGCAAATTAAGAAAAATGGCAGCAGCTTCGGCTGGACCTCTGCTCATTTACTGAATTTATGGGCGGCGCTTAAACTGAATTGACAATCAATAGTCCCTCGAAGGACGAGGCTGGAGGACACGCAGGATAGCAGAGCTCATAAACAATGCGGCCCATTTACATGCCCAGGGATCGACCGCATGTGTGTGTCTATTCCAGTGTGTGTGTGCGCCTATCACAGTGTGTTCCACCATGAAAAGGACCTTGTGTTGCTTTTATTGTTGTCGTTGGAAATGAAAAATTGTCCCTTTGTTGCATATAAAAACAATGGGGCAAAGAACTTGAAATCAATTTCAAACGTTTTAGGCAAAGCCAATTGATTTATTTGTTGTGCGTCTTTCTTTCTCCGCTTTTGTGCTAGTGATTGTGCTGGTGGTTTTCGAGCCCATTGTTTTGTATTACTTTCGCCTTGAGTAAAGCCCTGGGAGCTTTACTTTGCCGGGTCCTTGAAATGTGGCACCGTTTCCCAACTTAAAGCTCAAACAATTAACACCGAGTGCCGAAAGTCAAGGGCTTCGTGCGCTGTTTTTCGCTTTACACTTGATAAACTTTTTATTGCTTCCAAACAATTTAAAATCGAGAGCGAGTGGTTGGTTGGTAGCTGCCTGAATTACAATAATGCTCCGCTTGGGTTCGGTTTGTTGATGGCTTCGGCCAATTGGCAAGACAAACGGCTGCAGCTGCTTGCGATGAACTGGAGTGAGGCTATGACAGCATTCGAATTCGAATTGGTAATTGAATAAAAACAACGAGTGCGAGTAGTGAGCTGGCCAAACAAGTCCCAGATGGATCCGGAAAAACGCTGTCTTTAAGACACCGGCTTACGTAGATCCCAGGCTCTTGTTATTCCTAGTGCACAGGAAAAAATGTATTATTTTTTGGGATTTTTTATGACACTACTGGTCCGAGCACGATGAGGTTTTTTCGGCAGTCAGCGTGCTTGAGATAACCATAAAAACTTAAATCCTCATTGAATATTATATATATTATATTTGCTTAAACTTTTTATAATTTATTTTTTCCAGTGCCTGATTGCACGGTTCCTGACACATATCGCAATGCAATGGAGCATGAAATAAATGAGAGGCCGCCGGTTGGATGCGACTCGAGAAGTAGTCCTTCGGCGGTTTCCTCCAACCAAAACAAAATGCCCCGCCAAGCCAAGGCACCACCCTCGATGTCACTGATGGTCTTTGGACATTTTACGCCTTTTACACAGTTGACTGCATAAATTCATGGCCGGGATATGGTTACGCATTTTAAACAACACTCTTCGGCTAAATCCGGAATCGAGTCAAGTGGTTCCTGCGGATGGGTTGCGGTGGCACGAAATGGACCTTTGTTTCTCCGAAATAAGAAGGAACTTGGCAAACATCAACTGCAGCAGCTTAAAGCTGATTTAACAAAGTTGGCTCTATCTTCTGTCGCACTTGTTGCCCCGCTGCTCGGGACTCGGAACAAGTTTTCTTTTGGCCCCCGAGCATTGCTCATTATTGCGAAATGTTCGGGGCTAAGCTTTAGTTTCAAGTTTGATTTGTTTACACATGAGTTTTTGGCGAGACCGACGGGAGATTGTTTTGCTGCCAGCTAACAAGTTGCAAATTAAGCTAAAATGTGTATTTTGGCAAAAGTGCAGGGGGTTTGGTGGGTGGTGGGTGGTGGTTCTGGGCTTCTGGGCGTTGGGTGCTTAGTGCTTGGCAAGGACTTTGGTATACAAATACATGCATGTAAACGAGCATAAAAACCGCACAGTCAAACGCACTAACAAGCAGCAGTAATCAGTGTGGCAGCAACAAAAGTGAAAAGCCAACAACACACTTGCTGCATGCACCACATGCTGCAAGAGGAAATTACATGCACAGAAGTTGAAACAATGGATGCAAGTCTGGCCCAGCCCAGGCTCGCTGCTCATCACCGAGCTAGCCATCGCCAGCGCCATCATCATCAGCATCCCCGTCGTCCTCATCATCCCCCCCATCATTATCATCATCATCAGCAGGAAAAGCAAAAGCGGCAGCATCAGTTGCTGCGGGCAGGACACCACCTCCCCCAAAAGGCCATTGACCCAATTTCTGGGCAAACAATGGACCAGCAGAAAAGAAATCACAAAAGCGTAGCCAAATCTCGGGACCAAGCCAAAAACCACTTGACAATCCTGGCTAGATCTGCTGGTGCTGCACAGAGAAAAAAATGGAAGATTTATCTTGCTTTAATCCGGCAATCCGAAAGTTGATGGTCATTTAAGCCTCAGCTGAGTAAAGTCCAAATATTAGAGTTTTTAAGGGAGAAACTGTATAGGAAATATGGTTGAAATAATTTCAGTTTCACGAGACCTTGAAGTAAAATATATGAGGTACTTTATTTTTAGCTAAAGTCTATTTTAGCAAAAGTCTCTATTGCATTTAACATTCATTTTTGTAATATTAAAGTTTAATTGTCTAGAATGAATTCCAATTCGATGACACTCATCGTTTTGGTTCGTATAGCCCATTTTCGCTGACTGTGCATCCTGGCTGTCTGGCCGGGGGCAGTGTGCCAAATGTTTTGGCTATGAGCAATGTGTTTACCACTATCCACAACTTCCCCGCAGTGCCCGCTGATTTCCGCTTTCCCGCTTCGAGGCGACGGCGACAAAACAAGTGAAAGTTTATTACATCTCCACCAGCAGCCAGTTGGCCAGCCGGGCAGCCAGAGAAACCATGAAAATCAATAGAATGCAATTGCATGGCAAATGACCCATATAGCCCCAGGCCCGGGCCCTCAAATCCGAGCCCCAACCCAAAAAACCCAACCCAAACCAAAGTAGAAGCCCGGGAGCGGATTAGGCCAGTTCATGGCCCTCGTCCTGCGGCAGCCGTCGAAGGACGAAGGACGCAGTCGGCCTGATGCTGAACGTAATTGTGCCAAATTATAAATTATTTCGAATTTGCCAGGGCGAAAACGATGCTCCAAGGCGCTGGTTTGCCGCCGCTGCCGTTGCCTGCAATTAATTTTGTGCAGCGCCAATTGAATGGCGAACGGAGAGTAATCGCTGGCGTCTCTGGTTGCGCGGATATCGAGGGAAGAAGGAGCTGGAGGAGGAGGCAGTGCCTCTTCGCGGGCAAAGGCTAAGCGCATAATTTAAATTTCTAATTAACAGTCAAATAAATTGTGCCGGCTGCCAGCGTCGTTGCAATAGAGCCGCGCCAAGTGATTTTATGGCCAAAATGCTCATTAAGTTAACGGCAATTTGCAGCCGCAGACAAATGCAGGTGAGTTTGAGGTGGGCCAAACTGGGGCACGCATACATGCAGCTCACTTAAAGGGTTCAGTGCAAATTGATTCGAGGGTTTGCCGGTTAATAAATAGGGACTATTAGCGGAATGAGCACTGATCCCAGGCACTTCGCTTTAATGGTTGGCTTTCATTAGTTGACCCTGTCTGCGTATGTACGGGGCGTATGTACGACACTGGATACATGGTTGCTTTTGGTGGGAAAATGGCTAAGATGTTTATTCAGGCGGTGTGATAATTGTATTTTATCGCTTGGGCTTATTGAAGTGTACAATTTGTAAAGTTACTTTGCGGTTTAGTAAAAGGATATTCTTGAGCCCTAATGAACCTTGTCCTATTCAATGGTTTTTTGATTAGTTTCCTTTTTCATTTTGATTTCAATGCGATTTGGCCTGCTTTCGCAACAGCAAGGAGCTAATGAATGGTGACTACCAGCTTTGGCTCAATGGGCCGTTGATTAGTTGGGCCAGTGCAACACTGCGTATGTGCGATATTCGCCAAATCGAATTGTCAAAGGAGCGTGCACCACTCAACCAGAAGCGTGTGCATCCAACGAAATTAAATTTCTTATCATCGCAGGAGATTTCGATATTTTTTGTTAAAAGAGTCTGTATCTTTGCCTGTTAAACGGGGCGTGTCGCAGTTATATATCTTTGGCACCGGCTGTTCGCTCGGCGAAAAACATTCAATTAGTTTGATTTACACTTTTCCAAAACGTTGGATGGATGGATGGGAATGCCGTTGGCGATGACGATGCCGGTGGGCATCTATTTGCCAAAAGTCGCCTGTGTGCTTGTGCTCCCTTTGTGCTTTGTGCGACTGTTGGCGTTTCCGTTTCCGCTGTTTAACAAGCGACTTTTGGCAGCAGCAGCAACAACAACAGCCACCGGGGTGGCAGGAGCAGCAGGATCAGTAGCTGTGCCAAAACCGTGTACCCACTTGCGTGCCAAAAAAGAGCCAAGCCAGAGTCACATGGCATGGGCTTCAGCTCCAGCTTTCCATTTCCATCCAGTTTTCCTTTCCGCCGGCCGTGGAACGGAAACAGTTTGCAGCTCCCTTGCCTCAATATTAGTTTGGGGCGGCAGCAAAACGCTTCCGGCAGCCAAAATGTTGTTGGCCTGGGCCATTCGATGATGATTTTTCAATTTGCATTCGACACAGAGCGGCAATGTCAAAGAGCAAATTGAAATGGCACAAGTCTGCAACTTATAATCATATGCAGCGCACAGCCTTGAGAGATTCGGATGCCGAATCGAGAATCAGAATCTGGCTTTGACTTTGTGCCCATCTCGTTGGCTTGGATTTCAATTAGGTAATTGAGAGGCGGTGACTCCGGCATGTTTAAGGTTCTACATTCGTCCAGGTGCGTAATGTGAAAGTGGCCCATTTGACAGGGCTAGCAAAGTTGAATTCGCATACTAAATGCAACCTCAAGGGAGAGGGTTCAGCAAGGGTTCGGCATGTCAACTTCATTTATTGAATGACATAAGTTATCAACGAAATTGCTGGAGAACTGACCCCGAGCAAATTGCGTTGGCGCCCCTTTTAACTTTATCTGGCAGTCGGTAAGCCCCTTGCAGAACCCCCCTTTGTTGCAACCGATTCGTTCCATTTCATTTCATTTACACACCCTCATGCGAGCACTGAGAAAAAACTTAGTTGGAAATTGTATCAAACCATTATTAGAATTGTTTCAAAGTTATGAGAAATTATGGTAATCGCAGCTGGAAGCTCAAGTAAGTCTTAAAATCTGTATTGCTTGATTATCCATATGCTGCTTGAATCTCCTGAGATTTTTTTTCAGTGCACCCACGCACACTTACGCTTACATGCCAATAATCTGCACGTCAGTCCCGGCTTGTGTGCAATTGTGTGTTTGCCTTCATTTCAATCTTTTGCCACTTAACAAATGCTCACCCAAGCGCCCCGGGCGGGAAGTCGCCCCAGAAACCCGGAGAGCGAGTGCATAAGTTTAATTTTATTATACGAAAACAATGCAACAAGCAAGGACATTCCGCACGAGAGGCAGCTGGCAGCAATATGGCAATTTGCTCAAAGGATTTAGAGCTGCATTTAGAAGCTAATAAAGGCAAGTTAGCAGTCAAATTGTGTGGGTAAAAGTGGCGAACAATCAGCAGTTGGCGCCCAACGACTCAAGTGGATATTCAGGATCGAATTTATATATATGTATATAAGCTTAACACACATGCTGGGCTTCCCGGAATCACAAGATTAAACTGCACAGCTCGGGGAGATTTATAAATTCACTATTATTTAAATAAAACACGATATGCGCTTTCAATTTTGACAGCTATTGAACTTTGCATTTATTCAGCAAAAGCGGTGGAAAAATCGAAACTTTTTTGGGCAAAAGTTAGATTGAAATGTCAAACGGTTTGACATAATTAAAAAACTGGTTATGGCAAGTATTTAATTTTAAACCTTTCCTGGCTGCGCATTTATATCATTTAGCTGACGATATGGATATTTAAAGCCCCTTTAATCAGGTCCTCGGACAAGGAGCTCTCCAGCTCCCTGTGGTGTCAGTGGCAGAGGTCTCCGGCAGACTTGCGTCTTTCGCCCGTAATTTGCCATAAAATAAGCATAAATTGGATCAATTTACGAAAAGCTCTGTTACAAATGCACAGCGGCAGTGGGCCCACAATAAAAGCGCTGGCATATATAGTTACAGTTGCATCTACAAGCCACCAAACTGACAATCCCATACCATCCCATCCTGGACAGGGTTCCATGTCAAGCGAAGGATGCTGCGACTTGGGGTAATGGCCATCCAAGGCGGTTGCTCTGCTGACAGCCCTGTGGTTTCTGTCACGCGCATTGAATCTGAATCTGAAGCCGTAGCTGGAGATGGAGCTGGAGCCTCGGTTGCATTTCACTTGATGTCCTCTCCCACTTGTCGTCATCGCTGTCAGTGCAGCCGAGAAGGAGAAGTCCTGGGTGTCCTGGGAACCCTAAAAGTCGTCCTGCGAGTTGTCCCGCCCGTCATCCGGCTGCTTAATGTCAACTCTTGGCATTTTGTCTTAGCTGCAACAGAAAAAATTGAATTTATGATAGGGTCTTTGGGTGTTTTCGCATTCTGCTGGCCACGCAGATTTTGCACCGATAGCTTTTGGCCTAGCTCAGCAACTCAATTCCGTCGTAATGCTGCCACCAATGCTGCTTCTCCGCCAGCTTTCAACGGATTTCATTTCGGCTCCCTAACGCAAATCAACTGACCGAGCTGGCGAATTGCGAATTTCAAATGCATTTTGCACTTTTCAATCTAAAACTTCATTAATTTGAGCGCTCTACTTGCACTTAAACTTGTGCATTTTTGGCTTAAGATAAGAATGTGCTTCATTATTGCTTAGGTAAAAAATCCGAATCTAATTATATAGAATGATCTGCAACATTTAAGCTTAAATTCTTGTGTTATGACTTGTTAACGTATTTTTACGACACATGGGTCTTGCCAGATTTCATATTCGTATCATGTATTTCTTCCAGTGCAGCGGCTCCATTCAGAAATGGCTCTTTCGGTACCGCTGACCAAACACTCAGTCAGCGGGCTCATTATTTTTAGTAACTGCCTGGCTGCATGTTTATAATGCGGCTGGCCATTTGGTTTTAAGTAATTCTGGATTTGCCTGATATTAGCCGGGTTGTGGCGGTCCCCACGTGCATTTCTATATTTTCATCCGAATATGTGAATGTTTTTGGAGTGGTGGTCCTGTTTGGGGGCTATGCTTGGAACACATTTGCCCCATGTTGCCGCCGCGGAGCTCCGTGCCCGGAGAGCACTTTAATGATGTTGTTTTCTTCGAATTTCGGTTTATTTATGCAGTCATCTGTGTGCCGCGGCTTGTTTACCCGGCATTGCATTATATAATTTCGGCTCAGTTTTGCAAAATCAACATGTGGCAATGGCTGCTGCTGTTGGTCGGCCACGCTGCCTTTCTGGCCCATACGCTACATGATATATGCTGTATGCTAAATGCTATATGCGGCTTTGGGCCACATTCTGTATCGTTATTGAGCTGGTTTCCAGTTTTTCAGTTTTCAGTTTTCAGTTTTCAGTATTCAGCTTTCTGTTTTCAGCGTTCAGTTGCCCAGTGTTTGCGCGCTCGGAGCTGCCACACAAAATGCTGGGGCACAGAGTGTGTCGCCCCCGTGTGCGAAATATAAATGAATTTGTTCAGTCGAAGCGCGTCGAGTTTATGCTGCCATTCAGTATTCCGTATTGCCCCGCCCCCATTTGCCCGCTCTCATTCTGCACCTGACACACAAGGCAAGGCAGCCAGCGAAAATTTCATATTCATAATTTAATTAAATTAACATTTTGTTGAATTATGTACTTACATGACTGTGGCACAAAATATGGTTTAGGCATGGCATGTCATGTGTATGGCCCAAGGGATTTACATCTTTCCGTGCTCCCCACACGCCGAATCTCACCCATATTGAATTGCCTCCGAGTCGCCGGAATTTCGGGCAAAATACACATCTTTACGTTTATTTGGAATGATTGCAGCAGACCGGAAAACCCACATAAAAGTGGGCTATGCCCAGAAAACGAGGAAATTAGTAGTAATAGATGAGAAGTATTATATAGAAAAGTGTAGGGTATTGAAGTTTATTAGGCCCCACGACGATAGCCTAGTTTGGCTATACCAAAGACAAAAGAACTTAAAATGTAAAATCTATGCTCACTCTTTTAAATTCGAAAAAGGACACAGACAAGATGTCTGTAACAGTGCCAAGAAAAAGGAATCAAGATCCGGAGACAAGTGTTTAAATTACACACGACATTGTTCGAATTTGTTTATCTCAGGATTTTTTCGCCAGCTTTGTGTCATTGAAGGCGCTTTGGCACCGAGACAAGCACAATCGCAATCGCCCTCATGCTCACCTGCCCGCCTGACCATTGTCCTGGCAAGGATACCCACAAGATCGAACGGATGGGATGGGGGGCGATGGCATGGGACGGGATGTGTCACTTGTAGCAATTTGAAGTTTACAGGGTCACTGGGGACCTACGGAACCTTCGGAACCTCGTTGCCCATAAAGGAAGGCAAAAACTTAAAGACAATGGCAGGCGGACGTAACAAAAACCGTAATCTACTCAACAACTTACTTTGCTTATACAACAAGGATCTGAAATCAGTGTTTGCGGGTGTGGGATGGGTGTGGGATTTGGATTGGGTCGTGGGTTATTGTCTTGGGCATCTCTGACTGGCTTCTTCGTTCGCCTCTTCGACTCGAGGACGACATACGACAAGTTTTTCGAATAAAACCAATACAAGACGCTGGCGACACACTTAAGTATGAACAAATAACAAACTAAATAAAATGTCAAAGACACCAGCCCGAGGGGCCTTGAATTGGCCGGGCCAGCCACAATAACTGTTTGGGGAAGGTCTTATTCCATATAAATATATGTACGTACTGTATATGAAAATCTGCTTTGGCTTTGTGAGTGTCAGAAAACAAAAAAAAAAATGGTGTTTAATTTTTGGTTTTGTTTTCCCTGTTTTCGGATGCTGTTTTTATTTTTGCATACAGCATCAAAGTTTTTGCTACTTCAAAATGTGAAGCAGATAAAAATAATGGAAAAGTTTTTACGGGAATGGGGAAGGAAGTTCGTCCATATAGAGCAATATGCCACAGTTCGGTTCGCTTTTTGGCGTGCAGATGGCGTCGACTTGAGGTGGCAACTACTTAAAGTTCAACTGTGGCTTAAGCACTCGCTGCAGGCTGCAGGCTGTTCCACGTGGGGGTGTGACACATTTTTCCATGCCCGGTGTAACAAGGCCACTTTATTTATTACCCTACCCAGTTTCCCTGGGTCTTTCGTTTCCACTCCAGTGCTTAGTCCTGAATCAGGAGGTTTTTATTGCCGACGCTGCCCCACTTAGTTGCGAAGTCCTTAGATAATAATCCTTTCGCCTAGCCTGGCTTAATAATAAATGACAATGCTTGGTGCTTGGCTCGGTTTGAGTAATCGGATTGCAAGTTTATCGAGTGCATTCAAACCAATTAGATCCTCACATGCTAATAATGAAGCGATTCTATATTTTCGCCATGGAAGTGAGTGAAATGTGAGTGAGCTGGGAATCGCATGAATTGGGCTAATCCTCGGGGTGGCGGCGGTAAAGCATTTGCAACACCTAGCACTCTGCCACCCGGCTGGGAGTGCACCTGTGTGCTCGGCTCGGTGTGCGCCACAATGGCAACTAATCAGCTTTTTGTGCAACACGCGCGAATGTTCCCGAGGTGGTAATGGAGTGATTTGGCTCTGGATTTGCCTGCCACAATACACTACAGAAAAATGAATATTTCGAGGAGAGCATCAAGAGTGAAGCGATGCTCTAAATAAAAGTGTTAAGAACTGTGAATATTGAACAGAAAAGTAAATATAGTTTGTTTTAAAACTAAGCTTAAGAGTTTCATCAGTAAATTGGTTATGAAAAGCTCTGATTGTTTTAGGCCTTTTCTTTTTGTGTGTGTACCTGCAACTTTTCAGTTGTTTCACTTTGGGGAGCTGAATTTCACTCAAAAGAGGCAAGGCAGTGAACCGTGCAGGTAGACCCCTCATCACCACCCACTTGGCACCACCCACTCGGCACCACCCAGTGCACCAGCACTCGTGGCTGTGATTTATTTACCGTTGAAATTATCTTGTTTTGCGGTTTGATGCATCGCATTGCCAAAGTAACTTTATTTTGCACTCGAAACCTTTTTGCACTGCACCGCGCAGAGATAAAAATTTACGTTTCGGCTTTCATTTTCTTTTTGTGTTACTTTTTTCCCTTTTTTTTGTATTTTTTTTTTGCTTTCGGTGAGCCAGCCCGCTACCACTTTGTGTTGCTAACTTTTCAACTAACGTCGACTTGGGTGAAAATTGACTTTGCAGGGATCCCGGGATCCTGGCAGCCAGGAGGACGCACTGCAACCGCCCCCACCACCCGCCGCTAGGCGTTCTTTTAGTGCATAAAACTTTTGTGTTAGACTATCAATATTTGCGCCTGTGAGGGCGGACAGTTTATCTAGCTGCAGTTTGGAGTTTGTGTGCATGCTGCGGCCGAGCGAGGATTCTAGATGGTTAAGGATGCCGCATAGACGGTGGGCGAAAGCTAAGCGCAACACTCCAGTTTAATTGGTAACCAGGCGAGCTGTGTACATTTTTAAGTAAGAGTTAATATTTAAGGGCTTGAGTTCAGTCGGGCTTGCTCAGCTAATTTGACACTTGAATTCGAAAGTTGAAAGCTGAAAGTTTTGGTGGAGATTCGTATCGGTTTTTTGGCCAAGCCGCATACACGAAAATGCCATATCAAAGCCAACCACACGTCACATTCACACGCACACGGACGGAAACTGCTTTCGCTGCAGGTGTGGGTGTGTTTTTCCAACCCCCACCATTAGACATACACACACACACACAGGCATGCAAATGAGTGTGACACCGTGTGTTTATCATGCTTAAATAGCTTACACAATTATAATGCCACTAAACGCAGACAATGTCCATGGAAAACACACACGGTTTTGGACCAGCACAATGGGCTGATTGAAAATCAAACGTCGAATTAAACGATTTGAAAGTAATCAGAAAATCCGTCTCGTTGTCCTTTTTCATTGTTTAATATCTCGGATTAATAGAATTATATATGGCAAATCTGTTTTACTTTTGTTCATTATTCCTGCATTACAAACTCCAGTCTAATGCATCCCATGGTGGCCTCCGTTTGTTTGCTAACTATTTTTGTTGGCAATTTATTTGAAAATTGAATATAAATTATTTACTAAAAAAGCATTAAGAGAGAGAGAGTGGCCAACAAAGGCGGGAACAAAGGCACAAACATGGCTCTGTAATTTTAATTAAAACAAACACACGGACACATGATGGTGAGAAGGACATGGCTCGCTACTTCTCCATATACATGTATGCACGTTGTGGAGGTCCTGGCTGATTACATTTTAGTTGTATCGTTCAACTTTTACCCATAATTGTTCGGGGGGAACTGCATCTGAGGGCATGATTTGTTTGTTTGTTTGTTTGTTGTTTGTGTAGCTGTCATTATAAATTTCATTTTGGCCAGAACGGAAGTCGCTGTGTCTGCGCATGGATTTAGCAGCAATAATGAGGTGATATCGGAGGTTGCAGCGGTGGGAGCGGTTGCGATTCCACTCCCATCCTAATTGGCAAAACAAAAAGAGTGTGTGTGCATTGTGAATCAATAATGAGTGGAGTCGAATCGAGCCCTTAAAGTCCCCTTTGTGCGCCACAATTTAACCGCATTGACCATTGATTGAGTTACAGGTTGCCGATGAGGACTGCCATGGCCAATGCTATTTGCACATTAGACCAAATTCAATAATAATGGCAAATGCAAAACAGAAACTAATTGCAATTTGCATGCAGTTTCTCCAAACAGTAACATGACAACTGTTTATTGAGTTACTTCATAATTACAATAGTCATTGCCATGGCACACTGATATTGTTATAGTTTTTGGTCCTGACCTGGGGCTTCTCTGCGGGATTTGCAACTGGAGATTGAAGAGCAGAGCTGCCAGTTTGCTTTTATGTGGTAAAATTGAAGCTTAAAGTGGATTCGCCATTAGGAATTTACAGGAAACTAAAATCATCCTTCATGCCAGATTGTAACTAAAGTTATACTTGCTCAACTCTAGCTTATGCTGCTTTTTAGTAACTAATATTTGGTATAAACTTGAGTAGACTCTTCTTATTCCATTAGTTTTTTTTTAAATATTTATCCGTCAGCACTGTTAGGTGCATTCAGCGGCATAATAAGCTCAAATGCCTGCCAGTCCACACGAAAACCGCAATTTAACTACCAATTCAGTGGGCAAGTACTGGAAATTCTTGCCCGGGCCCTTAAAAGTAGGCCCTGTGTTATTGCCCAACTATTGGCATGACCAGTAATATCATAAATTCATTACCCACAAGGCACATGGCCACGCCCCCAGATAACCACACGCCCCCGCCGCAGTAATGAGCTTTCACATTTCAGCAGTGGGGGGCAATGGAGCTCATCATCGCCAGCTAGCCAGCCAGCCGCCCCCTGCCAGTTGCCACGCCTCCATTAGCGGGAATGACTATTGAAAACCGGTTGACCAAAAATGACGCGCAAATGTTGGCAACATTAAATTAAAGCGCCAGCAAACTGGCTCAAACCGCACGCGAAAATTTATGCATATAAATCAGGCAACGTGGCGCGTTGTTCGTTGATTGACGTGTGCCCGTCGTTCGTCAGGCCCGGCAAACTACTGCTAATTTGTCGGTGGGTCCTGCGAACTGCCAGCACACCCCTCCCCCCCTCAAAGGAGGACTTCAAAAAAATAGAAGGAAAAATCCGAAACAACCAAAACAAGGCAAACGCGGCCAAGCCAAACCAAAGCAAACAAAAACAGCAGCTGGAGCAACTGAGCGGCGAAATGTGCCGAAATTCCATCAAAGCGACGTTTTACGGATAAAACATTTGCATATTTTGATTGGACACGCCCAGTTGTGTGTGCACAGTGGGCGAGCAAACAATGGCGACGCTTCTGGGACGCTCCTGGGTCGGTACGGTACGGGACGGGACGGGTCGCTGTGGCATGCAGCTAACAAACTGCGACGTGCGCTAGGCTCAGACAGCAGCAACACGCAGCAGCAACACAATGGCGGCAACTATGGCTGCGATAAGGGAATCGGTATATGGCAGTCAGGAATCGGTGAACGGGCGTAGGGAGCTCGTAGGGGGGAGTCGCGACTCCCGAGTGGACACGCCCCCTGGGGTGGCAAGGAGGGGCGGTTCTGACTGGTCTATCATGCGGCTGACGTGACGTGACGCGGCAGCGATTTTTACACTTTGCACTTTTTTCACATTCCGATACCCAGGGCATTTTAAAATGTGACGGGTAGATAAGTTCAGCAATTAACTTTAACCATTATAATCCTTTTCTAGACAATAGGCAACTTATCGAGCCCTAGTGCATGTTGATTTTAGAACTACATTTAAAACTCTGGCTATATTTTAGTCGTATATCTATAGCCTATTCCATTCGATTACTTGAATGATTTCCAGCATTTACTGCTTCCGATTTTGCTGGTCAGTGGCTTTTTGTTTCACTTTTTTAAACGCGCTTTTTAGTTGAACTCCCGATTATTTTTTTTCTGGCATTTTGGCGTCGTCATCCGTCGGTGTTGTCGTCGTGGGCAATAAATCTTCATTTTCGCTATTAAAATTATTACAACATTTTTTTAGCTTGTTTTTTTAACTCGCTGCCGATTGTCCTTGTCGTCCCGCATTGCCGTTGAGTCTTCCTCTGGCAAAATATATTTTGAGTTTTGTTTTAAGGACCGCGGCCAGACCCATAAATAAAAATAGAGAATAAAAATTGAATAGCTCGAGCGGTTGCCTTAGTTTTTTTCGCCGATTGCCAATTTTATTAAGGGGTGCCGCTTAGATTTTGAGGTCCTAAACGGATTTATGCCCGTTCGTAATTGATCAGCTCGGCGAAATTGCCCTGGCGATAAGCCATTCGTTAGCAACTCGCCTTAAGTACGAGCATATCTCACAATGGCGACTGCTGATGTCATTGCTGACGCATTGCGTATACGCAGCGTGGCACCGCCACTAGTGGGTGTCCTTTGAACCGGCTACTGAATGCCAATGCGAATGGGAATGCATGCAGCTATCGTGCTGCGACCCTTATTACATTAAAATATTTGACACAATTGCAGCTTTATGGCAATTTGCAAATTGCATTGCCACCCGCTGAGTTCGCCTTTGGATTTGGCATTGGTATGACTTTGTCAGGTGCACACACATTGTGTGATGTGCGAGCTGTGTCATTTTGAATAATTTCAGAGTGCGTGACAACATTTTTTGCCTCGCCTCGCATGCAAGTCAATCAATTTGGTTGGCGAGAAATATTGAAAAGTAATTTTACTCTACGCTTTTCCGACACACATTCAATGTTCTGCGCTTAAAGTTTGCTGAAATCGGAAAAGCCACTAATAAATTGATTTGGCAGGCGTGTGATTTTCACGCATTTCCTCCTCGCGATTAAAGCAGTAAAATAAATTCACCAAAGCTCGATTCACTTCCGAGCCGAGGTCATAAATCAAACTGTCTAAAATGGCATACATAAATTCTCATACTGGAAAAGGCATTTGCGATGAAATTAACACGCTGCGGCCCAGGACATCGTATCGTTTGCTGTGATTAATGCAACGCGGCGTATGCGTAACGTTTCGCTAGCTGTCTTTATTAATGGACGCTGATTTGCACATAAAGCAGCGCACACACATATGAGCCGAGCGATAAAATGTGGCCATGGGCGTGTGGAGCAGGGATCTCGGAGCAGGGAACTTGTGGCCTACAAGGTGCTGGGATTAAACTAGATAGCTGCTCAGCAGCTCTGCAGCTCCCTCGCCTCATGGTTGTGGCTTCTTGGCTGGAGCAGCTTTGCTCCTTCATCCCCCATCCTCCTGCAGCTTGGGCTGCTGCCTGGGCATTGTTGTAGAGTCATTAAGGTGTAAATTATACCACTAATTAGCCATTAAGTAGCAAACGGCAGCAGGCAGCGTTTAAGCACGTACATTCCAAAACAGAACGAGTTCTGCGTGCTTTGAAGGACTAGCAACTATAAGGGAGCAATAAAATTTAATGAGCATATAAAATGTGAGAGTGAAAAGTAAATTCTGTAGCTCAAATCGAACAGATATGTGGGTAGAGCTTAAAGGTGTCCCGGGATTACCAATCCTTTGGTAGTAACGCCATACATACCCAACCAGAACCAACCAGAGTTGAACAACAAAGCAAGTGCGGGGAAAGCAGCAGGAATAGTTTGAAAAAATATTGAATTCTTGAGACATAAACAAAGTGAAGAGGAGCAGCAACTCCGGCGGACTATTGAAGCAGAAAATCGAAAATTTATACAAATATGTTGAAAGAGCAGGGCAAAATAGAGCAGCGCTTTGGCGTTCGGGAAATGTGCAACGGCGGCAACAAAAGGAGCAGTAGTCCTTGTCAATGTCCGTGTGCCTGTGTGTGTGCGTATGTGTGTGTGTTTGCCATGGCGAAATTTGCATTTATTTGTTGAGGGTATGTTCAAGTGTGCAACGAACTGTGCTTGAGTAGAAGACAGGCAGAGAACCAGTGCAATCAAAGGCAAAGCCGCCACCGCCGAGATCGCTCCTTCAGCTCCTTTTGCTCCATTTTGGTGCTGCTCCACTTTTCACTTGGCCAGCGGCGGTTCGTGTCCATTGCATCCATGGCTTCCTTTTGCCGTGTCCATTTCCGAAAACTGCACAAGACAAATGTACTCGCACAGCTGACCCTGCAGCCAAATCCCGGCCAGAGATCCATCTGTGGAGCAGATCCTTCTAGGCGGCAGCAGCGCCTTTGATTGCTTTTAAAGTGCTTCCTTCTCGAAATTGAATTTGCCATTAGTCGCTGGTCGCTTGTAAATTCAAATAAGCTCAACCCCCATCATCTAGCTGGCCCCCTCCTGTGTTTTTCATTGCGTCATGCTGCATAATGAGCTGCAAAATCTTTGCCGGGCTTACATGGCGTGTGAGTGACATTTAATTTGCCGTCGACAGCGTTCGGATAAAACTCAACTACCACCCTGGCGCAAATCATCCTTTAAGCAGTGTTCATAATTGAGCTTCAGTTTTATGGGAAAGGGTTCATAGTGCCACTCGAACATTGGAACACCCTTTTATACAAAGCCTCCGTATAGTTAATAAAAGGGTATCCTTAATCAATTCGCGACTCGTCTAATTTATCAGATTTGGCGCCCATCCAACATGCAAATGGAGTTTGTTTATTGGCTGAAAGTCAGCTCATAGGAGCACTAAAATCCCTCTGAATCCGGAAGCAAGCCGGATCCAGCACGCGTTTTACAGCTAATAATAAATGACCCGAGGTTTCTTGTCGTCGTCCACGTTTTTCAACCGGGCACGTACGCATAAATTTCGACAAGGTCGTTGAATATCCTTTTTTTCTGCCCATGCCAGGTGGGGTCTCCCCATACGTCCCCTGGCGTCGACACATAAACATAATGACCAGCTATTATGCCGGTCGGATCGGCTTACGGGTACGGCAAACGGCGAACGGCAAACACATGTTTGTCAGTCGGGTAATGTGCCAAGTGTAACATATTTTAAATAATTGATGAGCGAACCCGACCCGGCAGCTGTTCCTGCTCCTGTTCCTGGCTGCCTTCGTGCCTTTCCGCCTTGCCTGCGGATATCCAGATCCTGACCCGTACAATATATTTGCATGAAAAAGCCTTCGGCTGCCCATCAATTAGAGCGGTCGTCGCCGTCGAGCCTGCCGACATGGCTGTCACTTTTTGCTGTCGACGGCAGAGGAGCAGGGAGTTTCCAGCTGGAAATGCCTTTGGCTCATCCGTTTTCTTGCCGCAGGCGGTGCATACATTACAAACACTTCAATTTCCGTCTGCCAGTCAGTGCACTTCAGAGGCCCAGTCGAAGACTGATTCTGAATCAGTTTTTTCAGTTTTCCTCTAGAAAAGGGGGTACTTTCCCGCACCAGACAACTGTAATCAAAGCAAATTAATTATCTATGTCCTTCGTTGTGCGCCGCACTTTTTCAGCAATCTTGCTTATATACCTTTCAAGCCTTTCATGTCCGGCACAATGTCGTCTGCCGTTGGCAGGACGGTCCACTCAGCTGTCTGCTCGGATCTCGATGGCGGCAAAAGGCAAGAGTTAAATGCCGGGCATCGATGGCTGGCTTATAATTCAATGTGCAGCCGCAGGCCAGCACATATACTCCCACGAACTCCAGCAATATCCCTTATTCGTTCATTCACTTTCGTCGCGCACAAAAGTAGACTACAAAAAATGGCAATGCCAAAACAATGACAGACACGGCAAATAAAGGACATGCAGGAATTACACAGAGAATGTGAGAGAGAAGTGAGAGATGAGCCTGCCGATTGGCTTTCATCTAAATTTTTAATTAATATTTCTACATTGAGAAAAAATCTGTTTATCTTATATTTAAAGAAAAAGTTAATTAGGCATAAAGATTAATACAAATTTGCCATTTATTTGAAGTTTGCATTATTCGTTGTATTTTAAACATATTTGGATTTAATTAAACATTTTTTCTGAGTGACTTAATATTCTTTTGCTCAAAGTGAAACTAATTAAGTTAGCTAACTGAAACTCTCTTTGGCGTGCTGGAATCTGATTAAAGTGCCAGTTTCTTTTCGACATGCGACTCCTAATCACATGCATTTTGTTCATCCTTGGTCTGGACTACAGTGCCTCCCTGTGGATTAAAAGGTACTCGGAGAACTACCACCGACCCACTTACTACAATCGAGCCCACAGAACCAAAGACCACGTAAATTACAATCGCGAAGCTCTTGAGGAACGGGACAAACCGAAGCCGGAGGAGGTCAAAAAACGACTTCCCTTCGATGCGACGCGGGACTTGACATACTACGTGAACGTGCTGAACGAGGGATCTGTCATCTGTGCGGGGGCACTGATCTCCCGCAGGATGGTCGTGACCTCAACGCACTGCTTCCAGCCGCGGAGATTCGATCTGATATACGAGTATACGGCCAAACATCTGTCCATATTGACTGGCATGGAATTGGACGACAATCCCGAACCACATCCGGTGATCGGATTTTTCATGCCGGTTAATAAGAAGGAACGCTTTACCAACCACGTGGCTCTGCTCGCCCTCTCTAACAAGCTCGACAGAGACAAATACCGATATATTCCTCTGCATCGTAAGAGGCCACAGGCGGGGGATGACGTAAAGATGGCCTACTTTGGGCCACCCAAGTTCCAGATCAGACTGTACAACACGCGGGTTATGGACATAAATCGCTGCAAAATCCACTACGGCCTAAAGGAGGTATTCCATGTATCCACCTTCGAGCCGGAATTCATCTGCGTGCGAAACAAGCGGCACTCGAAGAAGACCACATGCAGCACTCGACCTGGGGATCCCTTACTGATTGACAACAAACTGGCGGCCATCAATATATATGGAGAGCACTGCGACGAAGACGACGACTCCACCAACATGGACATATACCTACCCATTAGGCCGGTCATACCCTTCATCCAGACGGCCACGGATGCCCTGAGGGCCTTCACCGGATCGGGTCCATACAATGAATCGAATCCATCTACATTGTCACCCCTTCTTGAGACTATAGTGAAGAAGTCGCCCAATGTTTATGTTGGTGGCCCCCCAGAGAAATTAGCTTTCGATGATCCTCTTAATGGAGGACCAGATCGGGAAGTCAAGAATTCCATTGAGAATCATGTTGAAAGCGTTCTCGATTATTATTAGTTTTATTCACATTTTAATCAGTGTAAACAATATTATTTTATGGTTGCAATTAGTGTAAATGTCAAATTATAAGGCGTCACAAATTGATTTTGTAAGCACTATGGTCAAGTCAAAAATAAGATATGCTTAGTACCAGAGACTTATTGAGTAACGATGCTGCTACCACTCTGCATTATTCAGATCCTTCTGCTCGCTTTCCTGGCGAACGAGTCGGAGTCCTCGAACACTCATGTCCATCGCTATATGCTGGACACCTATAAGCCGCAGCACAATCGAAAAACCCAAATGAACTACAAACGACGTCGTACTGTAAGGAGCGACCACGAAATGGGTTCCGATCCCAATAATCCAAATAATCCCAATAATTCAAATAATCCCGATAATCCCGATAATCCTGATAATCTCAATAATCCAAATAATCCCAGTAATGACACAGTACAGTATGGACATTCCAAGGAGCCTGTAGTTACCCTGACCAATTCGGACAAGAAGGTGCCACTGCACGAGCTGATGGTGAGACTCTATCAGCAAAACAAATATATCTGCATGGGCACAGTGATATCCGAGATGCTAGTGATTACCACTACCACTTGTTTTAATTTGGCCAGCGATGATGTGGTCACGATGAAGATGTACGATGACGAAGTCCTCGAAGGGAAAAAGGTCGCTCTCAACCAGACCTACCTGAAAGGAGCGGATCCCATGCTGGTTGCTATTCAACTATCCAAGTCCCCAAAGAATTCCAAAGTGACTGGCGACACCGTGAAGCTGTGCGACTCGGAGCTGGAAATATACGAGCCCATCGAGCTGCCATTGTGGATCAGGAGTCGCCACAGTATTCACTCGCAGACAACGTACATCATACCGATTCAGGCGTGCCGACTCCGCATGAGGGATCCCGAAGCGATGGTCGCCACCGACACCATGATCTGCGTGAAGAACATGAAGTATACGGCCCAGTGCCAGTTGGCCATGGGGAATCCACTCGTCCACGACGAACGAATCTGCGGCATCAATGTGGCTGGTCACAACTGTCCCGCCTTCACGGGCGCGAATCTGTACATCAGGGTATACGATGCTCTCGCCTTCTCGATAATGGGCATGGAGATCATTAAAAACTCCCGCATAGAAGATACCATTTTGTAAATAACAATATAACAAATATTAAACAATTTTATTCAAATAATATTTGTATTTAAAAATATTTGATTATGTTTAAAATGGGTTTAGTTACACAAAAGTATATTTATCCAGCTTACTTGGTAAGTATAGTTACTACTACATATAAGGTCCATGCCTAATTGGCTGTTAAATCGGAATTATCAATCGGGAGGTGAATTAAATGGCGCTTAAAAAGCTAAGGCAATCAGGGGAGTAGTCAGTTTCTAACCATATATCGCCATGTTGAAAGCGGCAGTACTTTTGCTTTTGACCCTGCTCCAGTTTTGCCACAGCGGAGAGTTGCCCACTTCCGGAGTAAAACATCACAAGATGAGGTACATGAAGGATGATTGGCGTCCACACTTCGGATACAAGCCAAGCCACTACGGAAGTTCGCACGGATGAACTCTGGATTCAGCCTTTCCTTAATTCAATTCAATTGTTATTTCATTAATAATAGCCGATATAAATCTTTCAATTTTCTGAATTTTTTGTGTCTGAACCGTTAAAAGAGCATTGCTTTATCACGGATATGATGAATCCTTATTAATCTGACAAACATAAAAAGGTTCGAAAAACTGGTTGGGGCCAAAATTACAATTGAAGATACAATTGACAAATTTTCAGTGAACAGATGTATTTGTGTAGCCTCAAAGTAAGAGCAATTTAAATATATATTTGAAATACAACTTTTTTTCGATTAATCAGCAAAAAGAAATATGAAATACAAATAAATAACCGTTCCCAGAATAACATCAATAGTTTACAACTGAAAAATTGAAAGAACCATGCGGTGAGTTTATTTCCAGCATGATAATATCGAAATCGCCTTATTTATTGTCCAATTTGTTTCTTTTAAATTGAACTGTCCTGCGACTGAGGTCAGACCTGCGGAGATCAAATGAAAAACAATTTTTCGTGCGCCGCAAATATGACATTAAATTGTTCTGCCTCATTTCCGTTCGGCTGACTGAAATTCAATCAAATTAATGAAAAATTTCTGCCTCGGCCGCCTCCGCTGCCAAATCAAACCTTGCCCCACAAGAACCATGAAGCGCGCAGACGCTTAGCAATATTTGCCGAGAATGTCCTTTGGCTCAGAGTCATTGACGAAAAATCCGGCCGAATGAATGGCAAGAAGAAACTGTACAAACACTGAGATGAAGTGGCAGTGGCAAAAAAGCCTTTTGTACTGCAGCGATAATGTCATCAACTAAAGTACTCCGTCGGGCATAGTGAAAAGTTCTAGTCAATCGCCATAAAGCACATAATGTGACAGGGAGACTGGGACTGGGAATGAGATACATTCGACCATGTTGACAGGCACATACAAACTGTGTAAACATCATTAAAATGGTTTTTCTCAAAGGGCCTCCCTCCCTCGCCATATCGAAATCGAAATGGAAAATCATTGAAATTATATTTCCGTCCATGTGTTCTGTTTACATTTTAGATGTTCCCTTTTGATCTTCCCGCTGCGATTTGTCCCCCTTCCGAGCAGCGGAGTCCTGGCAAATTAGCCGCATATCACTTTATGGAGAAAGCACTTTGGTAAATTAAACTAAATAATTCAAGGGCGCGGCCGCAGTTCATACAATGGCCCGCAACAAACAAAGCACAAAATTTGCGCCTCCGAAATCTTTTGTTTTTGCAAATATTTCCAGCTGACACACACGCACTTCTAAGCGAATATGTGGCTGCAGCTGGATATGGAAATGTTTGACAAGAAAAATGTGGTCGTCTGCTACAAACAATGCCAAGCGAAAAAATGAAACCATACACTGCAAAAAAAATGTTGGTTATTGGAAAGATTTCAATTTCAAAAATGATATGTTTAGCCAAAATATATTATTCAATTAAACAAAATGGAATCTGTACTAAGAATCTTATGCTAAATAAATTTTAAGTATTTTTCATGTATGTTATGTTACTTCAAGAATCCCTTAACTTTTTCTCTCTGCATCGAAACGCATTTGTATGTGTGCGCACGTCCTTGGCCGTCAACTGTGCGGGTGTGTGTGAGTGTGCGTAAAATTTTACGATAATACGCAACAATTTCGAAATGAGTGCACCCTGCTAAGCGGTCTGGTCTGCTGAGCATTTCGAGTGCAAAGAAAGCAATTTCCTCAATATTCTTTATGGCGAACAGGAGCCTGCGAGGGAGCGAGAGGGAGACAGCAAGGAGTGAGTGGGACGGGAGGCAGGGTCACTGCTTGCAGGTTTTTTGTTATTATTTTCAAAGTTCCATAAGCCGCTTGCTAATAAAATTTTAGAAGCCTGTGCTGGGCTATTAACATTATCATAACAAACACACAGCCCAGCGCATGTGTGCGTGTGTGTGAGAGTGTGAGAGTGTCCTTATAATAATCATGGCCCACACTCACACATCCACATCCTCATCCACTCACCCACACTGACAGACATTTACATGCCACTTAGGCATTGTCGCCCATTGCTTGTGACTAGCGTTGCGTATACGCCGCGTTGTGCGTGCGACTTATAATTCATTTATTGGCATAATTTCGTTTTATTTTTATTTGTTTTACGGCTTTTGCGATTGCCTTTGATAGGAGCTGCGATGTGCGAGAAAAAAGCGGCAAATTGAAAACATATTGAATATCGAATTTGGTCTCCTTGGACGCCCTTGAATTGGCCGCGCCACTTAATTGCTAAGCTGCACACGCGACCTGGCATACAATTAGGTGTCCTGGCTGCTGCTGGGGCATCCTGCTTTATCCTGGGGGCCACCTGGCCACCCTGTGCATTCATTACAAAGCACTTTAATTCTCTCGAGCTTGAGCGCATAGATCACGCCCGGCTTAATAAATTCCCACGCCAACGGCAACCGAAAACAAAAGAATCCTCGGACGTCGCTGCAAGTCAGTGGGGGCGTATGTCTTACCTGGCACCATCTGCAATTGGAGCTTCAGCTACGGCTCCAGCTCTGTCTGCACACTTGTCTGGTCGGTGGAAACGTGACTGGAAAAATGCATCTCCGCTGCACGTAAAATCCGGGGAAGAGCCAGAAAAAAGCACGGCAAACCGAGAGCGAAGAGGAAAACGAGAGGCACGTAAGTCAATCAGCAACTGGGCAGCAGCCACCGCCACAGGGCTAAGGACAACGGGCGGAGGACGAAGGACCCAGGTCCGACCTAACAACTAAGTATAACCCTAATGCAATGCGGAAGTCACACTCCAATTTGGCCCAAGCATGGCGCCTGATTTTGTTGCTAACTGAATGAGTTACTTCCGCTTTGCCTAACAATTTTAAATAAAATCACATCACTGATGGTGGAGGCGGGGCTTCCGGTCTATTCCGGCAGCAAACTCGGACACTAACCAATATGGACAATGGCGTCTGGCGAGTGTGTGTATCTCCAGTTTCCCCATTTTTTTCCCCCACGCTCAGAGAGATGTGGATGTGAATCGTAACCGACGCGACGCTAGCCTTTGAAATATTTATGGCAGCTACAAAAGGCCATAAAAAAGGAATGCCAATATGCGAGTGAGTCCGCTGGCCATTTGGTAGCCAATTGAATTCACTTCGGGGCAGATGTATTTGCCATGAACTGATTGACATAGGAAGCAGTCTATATTTGCAAGTCCATCATATTATTATGTTACCGAGCGCAAATCAGCGGCAATTATGTTTGCCGTTCGGAAAAATAAAACAAATCAGCATATAATGAGTGGGTGGAAAATTGTGCAAATCATTACACTCAATTAATTGCGCTGGCGAAAATATGAATTGCAAAATATTTTCGCCCCAGTGCGCACACACAGTAAATAATGCAATTATAGTGCAAACATAATTTAAACAAATGAGAGTGCATTCCATTACCCGTGGCGAAACTCGAATTACAATTATCTAATAAATGATGTTTTTGCTTTTCAACTACACATTGCTCGTATATCAATAACATTCAATCACAATCCGCTGGATAAAAACTTGTAAATGTTTGATAGCGAATTGCGCCAAGGGCCATGAATGAAATATCATCGATAACATGCTCTTGCTCACCTGTCCATTCCCCATAGCCCCATTGCCTCCATAGCACCCATACCTCCCAAATCTCCCGAAAAACTGACAGCTCATGGGTAATAGATAGTTTCGTTTGGCTGCAATTAACACCTTGCGAGCTGCACACAAATATTTGCCGGGCTTATCGAGCATTTATCAATGACAAGTGTGACATATACCGATGATATGGCGATGGGGGAGCTACGATTGGAGCATTCTGCATGTGACGACACAACCAGAGCCAGATAAGTAAAAAAGCTGGGCGAAATTAAGTATAAAAACAAGCTTTTTCCTCGAAGGTGATAATATGAAAGGCGGCCGAACAGAAGATATAATGCAGAGCGTGAAGGCGGAATCTCAGCGATTTAGTTTTGCTTTTCGGCTCATGTGGATTCCAAGTCGGAATAGCTTCAGTTGCTCGAGATATATTCATGTACGAGATATAGTCATGTACGCAGGTGGAAAATATTGCGCTCCTCGGCATTGCAGTTTCTATATCATTGCATTCCTTATCTGCCAGTTGGTTTTCTTAGTGATATTTATACGGAATGATAGCAATGATGATATAATCGCCGGTGAAGTGAGTTGATTAATCCCGCCTGTTATGTGATAAATCATTTAAGTGTTTTCTTAGCTGTTAGCTTACCAAAATGAGAGTGTGGATAACTACCTGGATTGGCGCGTATTCATATCCCATACACCAGAAACATCGGAGAATTTTTACCAATACAATATTCGTTTGAGTAATGCTGTAGGTCTTATACGTAAGTTGCCCGTAACAAGGCATTCTAGGTATGGAAAAGAAAAACGAACTTTTATTCAATTTATGAAATAATATTTAATATATTTTTAGTTGCACCACACGAAATCCTATACTTCCATCCCCTTTGGAGGCCAATGTGAGTGTGGTGATCAGTTTTCACAATGAAGCGCGTTCTATGCTCTTGCGCACCATTGTTTCCCTGCTGAGTCGCACGCCGGAGGACTATCTGCATGAGCTAATCCTTGTGGACGATGGCAGTCAGCGGGATGGTAGGCCATTGAACCCACTTACGCAAAAGGGTCGCACTTATCGCTCAATTAACAGTGACCCTGCTGGATGACCTGAAGCGATGGATGGGCCGTGTGTTCAGGTCGAGGTATCGCCTGAGGCTCATCTTCCTCAGGAACCAGGAGCGCATGGGCCTGATTTGGTCGCGCAACAGGGGCGCCTCCCTGGCCAGTGGTCGTTATGTGCTCTTCCTGGACAGCCACTGCGAGGTGAACGAGGGCTGGCTGGAGCCACTGCTGGAGCGGCTTGCACGCAATACCAATCTGGCGGTTAGTCCACTACTTGACCCCATTGACCCGACCACCCTAAGCTACCGAAAGGGCAGCGAGATGCTGAAGGGCGGATTTGACTGGTCCCTACACTTCCACTGGCTGAAACGCAAGCTGGCCAACCAGGAGAGCCTGGAGATGCCCTACCAGAGTCCTGTCTTCGCTGGCGGCGTACTGATGATGTCACGCGAATGGTTCCTTAAGCTGGGCAGCTTCAACCCGTATCTGAAGGTGAGAAAACCCAATTAGCCGGTGTCAAGAGCTCTAATTGCTAATGTCGAACGCCAAGAATGCCGCTCTCCTCTTCCACATTTCCTAGCAAATACACTCTGTTGTCCACATTCATCCCTTTGCAGATCTGGGGCGGCGAGTCCATCGAGCTGGCCATTAAAATGTGGCTTTGCGGTGGACAAATTGAGATCGTGCCCTGCAGTCGAATCGGACACATCTTTCGCCGCCGCCACGCCTTCGACTTTCCACCGCAATCTGACCGTCAGTTGAGCCCGGCCCAGGAAACCTATCTGCAGTGAGTCCGAGGTCGGGGATTAGGTGTGAAATGGCCGCACCGCCTCTGGTATTTTTCAATTTCATTGCAGACCGGCTTCCGTTTAATATAAACATTCCAATCACATGCTGATTGAACTCTCTTCCCTCCCCGCCACCAGCAACTCAAAAATCATAGCCGAGTCCTGGCTGGACGAGTATAAAAATATGTTCTACGCACTGAGGCCGGCGGCCAGGCGAATTCCACTGGATCACACCTATGATGAGCTGCAGCGGATACGGACGGAACGGCGGTGTCATCCCTTCGAATGGTATCTGCGGCATGTCAGCCCCGAACTAAGGTTAGTGCACTGGAAAAAACGTTGGGTGCATAAGAAATGTATACATTTCAAATTGCACGTAAAAGGCATGACTACGCTATAGATATATCTAATATTCAGTAATGATGGCATTTCTTATTATATATCTAACACATTTTCATGTAGCTCTACAATATATCTTTATGAGCTGTGTGGTCAGCTTTCTGAGTTATTGCTCATTGAAAAATAACTAACCCTCAATCAATTCGCAGGAAGCACTTCGATGAGCTGTCGGCCACGGGAACGTTGCGGAATGAGGATCGGTGTGTGCACGCCAGACAAAAGGACTCCCAGCCGATCCTGGCGAGCTGCTACCTCAGCGACATCACCCAGTGGAGCATGCTGCGCCAGAGTGGACAGCTGAGCACCCATCGGGAGTTCTGTCTGGCTGTGGGGTTCGGAATGCGAATAGCACTGGAGCCGTGCGGGCGGAATGAGAGCGCGAGGAGGTCGCAGCGATGGGTGCGCCTGGGCACCCATCTCCTGCACGCCGAGACGCACCTGTGCATGGATAATCCGCTCAAGGACCGATTGGAGATGAGCACCTGCCGTTCGCATGCCGTATCGCAGTCGTTTCAATTTGCATTGGAAATGGAGGGGCAGACATAAACTTGGCTAATGATCCTGAAACTGAATCCGATAACGGCAACGATACTGATACTGATTCGATGAACCTGAGCCTCTTAGTTCCCGGGGTTCAGGTGGCTGAGTTTGTGGGCCGAATCTCTGGGCATGCAGGTAAATCAAAACGCTGACATGTTGTGCTAATCTCTGTGAAACATTTCCGCTGCCGGAGCGGCATACCCATAGATTACGGAGGCTCCGGTTGAGGGGAAGCAGTAAATTATGGCGCCATGGATATACGAAAAGGTGCTTCTGCACCCAACTCCAGTCGCTCTTTTTTTCCCGCTCCGCAGCCTTTGTTGCCGGAGTCGGACTATCAAGACTCGCAGCGCTTCCTGTCGCATCCGTCACACGAGACAGGACACAATGGTTTCGTGGGGCGGGGCGGGAGGTGGGGGCAGATGTGGGGGCGTGGCCAGATAAAAGCCAACGACGCCGCGCGTATTGTGCGGCTTGTTTAGGCGGTCCTGTCATCAGTCAGCGAACAAAAGCGAGGCATCCTTCGGCTGCAAGGAGTCAGTCGCAAATGTAATAGAGTTGATGACAATGCCACTGACTGCCCGGCTCGCGCTTCCGGCAATTTTGATGGCCTCCGGATGCCGGCGACAAAAAGCGGCGACTCCGGAAACAAGTCCAAATAAAACAGGGACAGTGGCAGTTAGAGCAACAGTAGCAGAAAATGCCAGCAGAAAACAGAAGTTCATGGTGTGGCTGCCGTTGGAGAATTTCCAAAGTGCAGTTGCAACTTAAGATTTGTTTTGTTTTACCATTCTTGCGGTAATAAAGCGTAAAAGTTAATTTTGTATCTCAACAATGGCAACAAGTGTGTCCTGGACATCCTGCAGCTTCTGCAATATTTCCCTCACAATAGCGCCAGCTGCGCGTAAAAATCGCATTTCTCACGGAAGTTAATAAAAACAAAAAAGCCTTGGGTGACCAGGGAAACGGAAGGCGGAAGTCTAACAAGTTGCAGTTGCTTTGGCATCGTGTTTGGGCCTTCTCTTCCTGGTTTCCTGAAAGTTATGACCGCCCGACATCGCGACATTTTATTGTCCTGCACCTGAAATGCAAGTACAATAAAGCGGCGGCGGTAATAAAACGGCGAAGCACTAGAAAATTTAATTTTCTATAAAGTTTGTCCAGGTAAAGTCCCCGCTAAATTGCCGTTCCACTTTAAGAATGCCTCGCAGTGGGCAGTCCTTGACTTGAATTCGCCAAATTTGTATTACCTTTTGAAAGCTGGATGCTTTCGAAAAGCTGATCCATCATCGCATGAACCCAACTGGGAACTACAAACTGGTAACTGGGCACTGGGCACCGGGTAAACTGGGCTCAAGGACGGACCTTAATTATGAGCGGTGGAACCCTCAGCCAGGCATGCAAAACTTGATTATTCATTTGAAGACTCATTTTATTATCTGCATAAATCTTTGCCGAACCCGGCAACCAACTTTCTGTTTACTTTGTTGGGGGCCGAGAGTGAAAAAAGACAAAATGGAATCATCATTCACTGGCGTGGCCGCATTTAAAACATCTTGATTAAAAAACTAAAAAGGGAAGTCGGCTAGCTAGAAGAATGGCGGTCGGTCGGTGAAATGGCAAAATGAAAGCCAAATGCAAACTCAGCGCATTCTAAGTGCGCCAGTGGAAAAACAAAAAGGATAGAAAATTCGCGGAAAGTACGAAAAAATGAAAACGAAATGAGCGAGGGCTAAAAACTTATAAGCCGCAAGCGTGGAGCGTAGAAGTTGCGGAATAACCGCTGGTGGGCAGCGTTTAAAAAGGGATTTCAAAATTAACGTCCATCAGGCTGGCAAATAAGTCAATTTGAATGATTAAATAGGAAAAGCTGTGTAAAAGTTGTGTCGCCGTACCGCCTTTTGCCATCGACCCCAAAAACCCAGGCATTTCCAATCCGTAGAGTTGCGCCCACCGAACCAAAACGAGAGAAAAAAGCGATTAGTGTGGTCTTTTGTGTGGCTTAAGCATCCCCAATGCCTTCTTTTTTGGCCATTCTCCCAGGCGGATTTACATTTATTAATTCCCCTGGCAGATGCCAAAAAAAGGGTCAGGTTTCGGGGCGGGCTATATACAAGTAAATAAAAACATGTGAACGTTAGCGCAAAAAGCGATAATCCATCATTTTTGTCCCATGTTGACTTCGGCAAAGCGAACAGTGGTACCCAATCGTGGTTACCATCCAGGGTTCCTATCACATGACAGATTTTACAATACACTTCTCTTGAACTGTATCTATTAAGTACATTGATTAAAACACAGAAAATGCCATAGTTTGAATCCATTAAGTCCAAATAGCACTTCTCCCACTGTTTCTCCTTTGACGACACCAAAAGTTCGTGTCCCTGGCAGAGACTTGTAATCCCTATCGCATGATTATGCCAAAAATGAACCAATCCATCGCAGCACACGAAAAAGGTTAAGCTCAATGTCCCTGCAAGATGGGTCCTTCAATCCGGTGAGTGGGTGTGTGCGCCATACGGATTATCATGCCGCTCAGGAGCACCCAAACAATTTTGACGCAATGAAATGATTTTGATGAAAAATTAAAAAGCATTTCAATCACGTCGAAAGTTTTCTGACATCACAAAAATTGTTGCTCCTCCCGTGAAAACGGGAAAAAGCTGAGTGGAAATTTCGAGTGTGTGCGGATGTGAATGCGGATGTGGATGGGTGTGATGTGGTCCCCAACTCTCGTGTCTGGTAGTCGTTTATTTAGATGCTAATTTAAGTGTGCGCCTGGAATAATGCTTTCCATTTTAGTTAAAACGCTGCGAAGTTGTGCTTCAAGGTGATGGGAAATGGTTGGTGAACCTGATTTATGTAAACTTTTCCTTGCTAAAATTTATTATAAGTAAATACACATATCCTTTACAGCACATTTCTTAAGCAATGCCTTTAGTTACAATATGCTGTTGTAATTGCTGAGTTTTTGTCAAAGTTTTAGTTGATTTTTAATTAAAATATGATATTACGTGAATTTATTAAAGGAAATCACAGTCATGTCATGTTCGAGACTGTGAGACGGTATTCTTAATCCATTTCCGGTCAATTTTGTTTGGCAGCCGCAAAGTATGCAATGAAATTTAGAAAGTGAGCAAGATGGCGGTATCGCACAGTACACTGTGGTTCCTATTGTATGGGGAAAGCTGCCAAAAATACATCCAGTTAAGGTACCACTATATCATATAGGTGTCATATGAAGGATCTGTTTAAAATTAAGTGTTAGTACGGGAACAGTACGGGACCAGTTCGGGATCAGTACAGTCAAAATTTAAAGTCAAAATTTGGACTTTGTTTTTTTATTTTTGGCCTATGGGGGGAACCAGTGTGGATCGGTCTTGAACTTGAAAATTCAACCAATTCATCGCCACTGTTGGCCATTTAAATAGGCAATGAAGCTGCATTAAGAATTAAAGACTTCATTAAGTCCGCAGTGCTGCACATTAAATAAACATAATGCCGCCTTTTGCTGCTTGCTCGGCCATTGTCGCCGGGCGATTTCTTGGTTTATTTTTTTTTTTAGCCGCTGTTTGTTGTTCGTGGTGCTTAATTCGCATTTAATCTCATCAGGCTGGCGACGTCCTCGTCAGGGATGCACTGAGCCATAGCCCCCCACCCCTCCTCCCAACCCCACCCACCTACACTCACATCAGCCAGAAATGCCAGGCGACGGGACGGCCCGCCGCAGGTTTGATGGGGGCCACAGCTGCCGCTGACGCAGCAGCCGACTGCGCCGCCGACGTCGACGTCTGCAGGTGACAGGTGAGCATTGCGTTGGCAGCGGCAATAAAAAGCATGTAAATGAGGCTAGGACTTAACCTAGGCCAAGACCGAGCTCGGATATCTGCCGGCTGCGGTTATATAATGTTGTGACAAGCCATCCCCGGCGACCAAAAGTCTTAAACCAG
Source organism: Drosophila sechellia (assembly GCF_004382195.2). NCBI lineage: Eukaryota > Metazoa > Arthropoda > Insecta > Diptera > Drosophilidae > Drosophila > Drosophila sechellia. Next base: position 27,210,302 of record NC_045952.1, on the reverse strand, counting down.
TGGATCCCATCTGACTGGCACGGAGAAAAAGCAGATAGCTTAAGTTCGCATCTGGTCTGGAATCTTGAATATATGAAAAGCTTACTTTAATATATTTAAAATATTTATCTTTAATAACCATGTTGATATATATAACTAGTCAATAGAATTCAACAAAGACTGAATTGTAATAAGTAGAAGACATGACATAATCATATCCCTTTTTTTTCGGTGCACAATTGGGGGCGTGGACATGAACGCGTGCCAACTTTTTTTTTGTTTTTTTTTTTCCACCTCTGCCAGCAGTTAATCAGAGAAATTAAGCAATGTACTATGCGCGGCAGAGCTGCGACGACGCCAGCTGTGCAGCCGACGAGGCTGACGACATCAGCCAGGACATCCAGCTGTGCAGGACAATGGAAGACAGCGGGCGCAGACCCAGGACAAGTAGTGATTGCCCCGACAATTGCTGTGGCGCGTTGCCCATTCAACTGGGCGAGCAGTTCAGCAGTTTAGCGGTGGGAGCAACAAGAGCAAACATTCCAGCCCAGCTGATGGGGATTGGGATTGGACGCGGAGGATGAGGAGGAAGAGGGGGCTCCGGCGGCCACCCAAAACCATCACACGTTCTCACGCACAGAAGCCAGCGGCGCTGGTTGTTGCTATTGTTGCCATTATTCTTGCTGGGATGGCTGGCGTCGCTGCCGGCGTTTTGCCGCCGGCGAGGCATCGAAGTATTCCTCAACAAGCTCAGCCAGAAATCAGTTGGGCGCTGGATACGGACGCGAGCAGTGTGGACTTTCAAATTGGCCAAAAACAGCAGTATAAAATCGAAAATATATAGCGTACCGCGGCGCAGCAGTCGGTAGCAACAATAGGAACGTTGTTTTTTGGCCATAGCCATATAGCCCCAAAATTTATGCCGTTGGTTTGTCAATAAAAAAGCAAACGAGAAATGTAAACAGAAACGCAGCGAAAGGAAGACATCATATTGAATTTATGGTGTAGGTGCAGCAACGTGGTCCTCGAACCTAAGGACACCCCGGTGTCCTTGTCGTCAGGGTGTGACTCGGCACAGTTTGGTTGTGTTGGTGCCGATTTGTACGTGCCCTCACCTTTGAACTCACTCTCTTGCTTCTCGCCTCACCGTGATCCTTGTGTGCTGTCCTTTATTGTTGTCTTACCTGTGCTACCCACCTACAATTACCGTTATCGGGTCAGGACCAAATTGCTTTTGCCACCCGCCACGTTGCGAACAATTCCGGTCGGGTTCGATACCACACGGCGTATGCGGAACGTTTTTGAGGTCTCCGGAGCTCAACGGTCATAGTATTCGGCATGATAATTGAATTTTTGTGGCGGCTGCTTTGTGAAACTCTACTAATTGGAAATTTGTTATTTGCGTTCGGTGAACTGTGAGCGGAAAAGATCCCAAAATTGAAAATGTCCCGTGACAATCAAGCGAAATCGCCAATAGCCAGTACAAAGTGAGCCGGAAAGTTGTGAACTAAAGCTGAGAAAACATGGAGAACACCACAATGCTGGCTAATATTAGCCTAAACGCAACCAGAAATGAGGAGAACATCACCTCATTCTTCACCGACGAGGAGTGGCTGGCCATCAATGGCACATTGCCGTGGATAGTGGGATTCTTCTTCGGCGTCATCGCCATCACGGGATTCTTCGGCAACCTGCTGGTCATCCTGGTGGTGGTCTTCAACAACAACATGCGCTCCACCACCAACCTGATGATTGTCAATCTGGCTGCCGCTGATCTGATGTTCGTAATCCTCTGCATTCCCTTCACGGCCACCGATTACATGGTGTACTACTGGCCATATGGAAGGTTCTGGTGCCGCAGTGTCCAGTATCTGATTGTGGTGACCGCCTTCGCCTCCATCTACACGCTGGTGCTGATGTCCATCGATCGGTTCCTGGCGGTGGTCCATCCCATTCGCTCGCGGATGATGAGGACGGAGAACATCACCCTGATTGCCATCGTGACTCTGTGGATCGTGGTGCTGGTCGTTTCGGTGCCAGTGGCCTTCACCCACGACGTGGTGGTAAGTGGGAGTGGAAGAGTGGGAGGAGTGGGTGAAATGGCAGAAGTGGGCCTGCTGTGCTTGAATCTCCTGTGAAGAACACGGGCCAGGCCAATTTATTGCTTTCCATCATCGTCACCTCGTTAGATTCCTCTCGCTGCACGTCAATGGTGCCGACTGCCTGGTTCTGATATAGCTATAGATACCTAGATAGATGGTCTGCCTTCTGCGAGCAGAGAATCGTAATCCAGAAGGCGAAGACCCCGCACAAACCAGCGATCGTCCAATCGACTGATCCTGATACAACTCATTTGTTTTTACTATATGCCCCTATTAAAGTTTCCCCTTTTTATCTTGTTTTCACTTTTTTGTTTATATTGAAAATTTCGAGATGCGCGGCGCCCGATTTGTTTTTGATACTAATTTGCTGTTTTGAATTCATAAATTTTTAATTATAGACCAGATAGCCAGCGAGAAACACTTGCCAACTGGCGGTATCTGCCCACCTCCCATCCGTGAGGCTTGCAAAATTGAAAATTCAACTGTTGATCCAAAAGCGCGTAAATCATGGGCAGTCTTAAGTCGTAACAAGCGGCCATTATTGAAACTTTCCACTTGCGAACTTTCGGCGCACACTGCGTATGATAAATGTCTTCGCGGGTGGCGACCTTGAAATGCTCATCTTGGACATTAAGCTTTTATGATCGATGCGAAAAGTGCGAGAAACAATTTAATTGCGGAATAATCGACCAAGATCGAAATTGTTTTGCTCGAGATCAGCGGGTGATATCAGAAATGAAAAGGGGAATTTACCGGGGATGTACAAGTAAAATGTATTTGCAGACTTTAACCTTAGGTTTTTATTCGCACTTGGCTTATTAAGTTATATTCAATTTTTGAGGACAGTTCAAACATTTGTTGAATGCTATTTAATATCTACCATATTTTTTCATTGCGAGTATCAACTACAAGTAATTATGGTCGGACATTGGTTCCAATTTCTGCTGATACTAATAAATGGCCTGCGGGCTTTTTCCACTGATTTCCCAGTGCCAATAAAGCGAATCCCACATCACACACGACCAACTTTTTGTTTGTGCCGTTGAGTTTCCCCTTTTCCTTGGCCAGAAGCGAAAGTCGCGGTTAATTAATTAAACGAATCTCATCGTCACACGGATGATGAGCTATTTTATCTGTGAGATGGCAATGGCCCACTGTTGCTCCCGGTGTTGTTATTGTAACCTAATATTTTATTAAATGGCATTTCACGCTTCGTTATATTGTTATTTTTGTCTCGTTCGGTTTTTGTTCGCGTTGGGGGAGTGTTCCAATGGGCGGCATTATTGTTTGTTTATGTGTTTGCTTTGCTTTGTCTAAGGATTAAGCTGGAAAAATAGAGGCCACATTGAATGCTCATATGTGTGCTTTGCTTTGTTATCGGTTGTGTGCGTGTGCAAATACAAAGAAACAGGCGATAAAAAGGCATAATTCAGTCATGTTTGATCAACATGTTAATTAACAGTTTGCTATTAATTATTTCCATATTACATTGCCCAGCTACATGCATGGTATATATGTAATGAGCCTGCGAGAGCGTGTGCCATTATCTTTTTATTAGAAATCGATATCAAATAATAATCATAAAGGCACATATGTCCGACTGCGTAACTAGATATGCGATCTCCAGGTCATGGCATTGATTGACAGCTGTTGGCTGATTTCTCGCGAACGAGGAAAGGGCATTAATGGCTTGTCAAGTCTATTAAGTCGTTGGGTTTTGCGGAGAACATGCCAGCGAAATGAACCCATAAATCAGCGGAGGGTCTGGCCATGATTTGTCTACTTCTGTGGCCTTGGCCACTTGACGCTGCGCAGATTCAGAGTTCGAACTCAATTTGTGGGCCAACATCGCTCGCTCAGTGTAACGAAAACAAGGGCGGGCCATAAACAAACATTTTTGTAAGCAATTCATGCCGGCATTAATGGGAAGATTTTTTAAATGCGATTTTCCACACGCATTCATCGATTGAAAGCGCGGTGAAGGGGCGGAGATTGTAAACAAAAATGTAAACAAAAGGCTGCGAATATTTTTACGATTCACCAGGCAGTTTACGACCCTCCTAAGCGTCAGCAAACCAGTCTCGTCTAGCCAACAGACCAATAGATCCCCCAAACAACAAGAGCCAAGAGCCCGATTGCCCATACCCATTGCGCTTTTATCCAAATCCAAAACTACGGCTGAACAATTTGTCAGCCAAATGTCAGCGACAGAGAAACAAAGTGAGATTGCGAGTTAGTTGTCGACGTCCGAACTATACGTATGACAGTTTAGTTTTATTTACGATGTCTGGCTGTTGGCCGTCTGACGTTGCTTGGCTGCCATGCAACTGTCACCGCCAACATGACGTATGCGCAATATTCGATTCCCACACCGCACGCGTTTGCTCATAGTTCCCACCCCCAAATTCTCATCGATTTCCGCAGGTGGACTACGATGCAAAGAAGAACATCACCTACGGCATGTGCACCTTCACGACGAACGACTTCCTCAGTCCGCGCACCTACCAGGTCACCTTCTTCATCAGCTCCTACCTGCTGCCCCTGATGATCATCAGCGGGCTCTACATGCGCATGATCATGCGGCTCTGGCGCCAGGGAACCGGCGTCCGCATGTCCAAGGAGTCGCAGCGTGGTCGCAAGCGGGTCACCCGCCTCGTCGTCGTGGTGGTCATCGCCTTCGCCTCGCTCTGGCTGCCAGTCCAGGTGAGATGAAATAATACATATGACACCCACATATATTTTAAATAATCAAACATATTCCTTCGTTTGATTGAACAGCTCATCCTGCTGCTCAAGTCACTGGATGTCATCGAGACGAACACCCTCACCAAGCTCGTCATCCAGGTCACCGCCCAGACTCTGGCCTACAGCAGCTCGTGCATCAATCCGCTGCTCTACGCCTTCCTCTCCGAGAATTTCCGGAAGGCCTTCTTCAAGGTGAGTCGGGTGGGTGCACTCGGGGACTGGACGAGAAGGGTACTCCAAGTGGCGACATCTGAGTTCTCGGTCAATATATCGATGAAATATTTTCAGAGCATTGTATTCGTTTGCATATCGTTTGATGGAAACTTTTATGTGTCGTAATTTTAAGTGGGCCATTATATTGATTTATTGACTGACAAATATCAAAACCTTTTTCATATATATGATATTTGTTTTCGTTTTTTATCTACAATATATACATTGATTTCCGCTCAACCGCGTTTCCATTGCTATTCCTAATGAGTTTTTAAATGAGCGAAAGTTTTGATTTCAAATCAAAAATCTAGAATGCAATTAAATAATTTACGAGCATAATGGAGAGCAAAAGCAAAAAAAAAAGATTATAATCAGGCAATTTCCAGAAAAAAAAACAGCGCGTTTTCCCATTAAATTTCGATGGGCCAGCGGCAAACGTTTTAATGAGTTAAGTGTGAAAAACGCGCATACGCCGCGTGGGCCGAATTTGGTTTTACTCGCGCAGCATCGGCATCAGCATCAAAATCTATATTTACGATATAAATAGGTAGAATTTACAGAATAATTTCAGCCAAGCGGATCATCATCGGACCGTCCATCTTCATTTCTCTATTTTTAAGGCCGCCACAGACGATTTGCAGCTGTTGGGCATTAAGACCAAGTGCCTCTTCAACCCCTTTTGATGTGGAACAAATATTTTCCATTATTGTATGCGTATAGATCTTTTGTTTCGTCAATTTAATGAAGTGCAGCGATGTGGCTTACGAGGCATTCCATTCCCTGGCATGCCACAGTTTTCCCTCAAATGGCACAATAAATGGGCTTTAAATTACAAATGATTCCTTTCCGTTCGGCTGGCTATTTAAAGATATGCCCAAATTAGCAACGCACTGAGACAATGGGGAATTACGGGCTTTACATTTTTTGTTTGGACGGGCTTTTTATAGCATTCCCCTGTAAATTCATTGACATTCGTTGATGTTCCGTACCGCCCGCAAAAGAAGTGAAAAAAAGTGAAAACAGACGGCTGACAGGCTGCCCGCAGTTTTTGGACTCCGAAAATCGCGGCTCATTCCAATTCAACTCACTTTCGGGACGCATTAATTCTTTTGGTCAGCGGCCATTTGCATAAACGCAAAAAAAAAAGAAAGTACTGAAAAAAAGAAACGTTGCGGGTGGCAACGTGGACTGGACAGCCACGCCCACCGGCGAGGGGGTGACTTTGCTTTACTTACTTTTAATTACTTTAGGGACAAACAGACACAAGCGGCTGAAGGAAAACAGCAGGAGCTGCCGAGGGAAGTGCACAGGACATTGTACTCATCGATCTGAGAATTTTACTTTTACCCCACAACATTTCCTTTCAATCATTTTGTGGCTTAATTTTAATATTTTAATTTGTTTTCCCGCTGCGGTGCGTGGGTTTCGCGTGTTTTCCGCGTTTTCCGCGTTTTCGGCACAGCTTTTGCCACTTTGCATATAAATTGTGTTCCTGGACTGCTGATGCTGTCTTGGTTTGCCTTTCACTAATTGATGTGTTTGTCAAGTCATTAAATTAGATTAATTACGTTAATTAAATTGCGAGCCGCTGTTTGTATTGTTTTATTTTTTTCGCTAATGTTTCTGTTTGCGCCACGAGCGTGTTTGGAATGCCTTTTTCGCAATTTTCGGCCACCACGTGATTGGGAATATGTCAATCTGATTAATTGGCCATGTGACTGGCCTTCGATTAGTAATTTATTCATGTGCCGAATTTGTCGGCTTTCTCTATTGGTCTTTCATCCTTTTCACGCCTTAACCAAATCATCCAAATAGGGCTTGCAATCCAACAAACTTGGTATGTGGACAACGACGCATCAGGATGTGAGTTCTGAGAAAACTACCTATTAAACATAACTGTAAGGCGGAGTAAATTTGTTTTAAATATTTCTTTACAAATACATGTTTGGCACGCGTTCGAATATTTATAAAATTGGTTTTCTCTACATTAATGCAATGATATTACTATTACTATTTACTATTTTCTTTGAATCTACGTAGTCTAAAACCTTTATTTTGTATGCTGCTAGCATGTGCTTATTTTGCCTCTTAAACTTAACCATATTTGTATGAGTATGTTGAACAATTGCTACATTGTTTTTATAAATAACAAGGTACATATTTGATTGTTTGTTGTGAGTGAATATGGTGCACATTCGCTGTGAAATACCAGCTTTAAAAGCTTTCCGCTGTTGTCCATTTGCCGTAATCGAATAATGGGAAGCCAAGGACCGCAACTGGCGGCGGTTCAAAAGCCGTAATTCATTTTCCCGGAGCCCTGTGCTGTGTTGTTGTTGTTTGTGCTGGCTCTGTGACGAGGCACTAATCAACAATTTTAGGCAGTTCAATCAAAGCGGAAATTCATAAATCATTTATATGCAAAACTCTCACTCCTCAATCGGCTGGGATGCCAGGATGCCACAGATCCCGAATAGCGTATCCCAGCTTCCCAGTTGCCAGGCAACTGGGCCATTCGATGCTTGTCTGCCGGCATTTCAACACCTCAAACCACTTTAATAATTGAATATTGAATCAAATCTAATCATTCAAATGCAAAGCGACGGCAACAATCGCAGCCAGGGGCCTTGACATGGGAATAGCTTTCGCCCCATGCCCCATTTCCCATTTGCCACTGCCCCACTTTCCCCGAACGAAGCGCCACCAAAGTGACTCTGCATCAAAACACGTCATTAATCAAATATTGTGGCCGAACTGTGAATTCACGGGCCTTCGGTACTTTATGTATATTTTCGCATTAAGTCCTGTCGATTTTCCAAAATTTTCTTAGTTTTCTCAGTTCCTCTCCTTCTGTTCCTGCAGGCCGTTAACTGCTCCTCTCGCTACCAGAACTACACATCTGACTTGCCGCCGCCGCGCAAGACGTCCTGTGCCAGGACCTCCACCACTGGACTCTAAGGATCACCAATTGCAGTCACTACGAGCGCGTCTTTGAGGGCACAAGTGGACAAAAACACGGGACCAATCCATCATTGGATTTTTGCTCTTCGAATGACTAAAGTTAAGATATAAGGACTTTGTAAATATTGAATTAGATTAAATGAAATGCTTGTCTGTATCTTTTACTAAGCTACTATGCTTATTCATCTCTTAGTAGATATTATATTACAATAATACCATTTGAAATCGGAAGTGTATATAGGCTGCACTGTTTACTAAACATTATAATTATAGACAGTAAATTTGCCTAAATTATTTTTAATGTTACATATAATGCTATAATGCTAATCGGAATGCAATGTGTTACAAGCTCCCTTGGTGTAAGCCATATTGTTAGCCATGTTACCGCAGTTTGTTATTTGCGTAAGCCGTTAAGGAATTAAAGAATATAACAACCACGCAATTCATGATTTTCACTGAATGGAGCTAACAAAACCGACAGATGTTTGCCTGCAGCTCATGGGGCATTTGCACCAACTAATGCCATACGCATAAAACTATGCAAATTTAGCTGCCGGCTTTTAAATGGGTATTTAGTGGCGCGTGAAACATGCAATTGATATACTTGTCGAATATTCGCGATGCCGCATTGAAATCGCCCTCGATTGACTGCTGCATTTGTGCAATCAATCGAAATCGCATTCACTCAATCATGCATTCATTTATTCTTGGGCCTCAACTGGGCCACCCAAGATATCTCCTCCTGATGAGATCTCTTTCCAACGAGAGCCAGTGGCTGTCATCACATGAATGACGTGAGTAGTACTCCTGCGTTGTCGGTGGAGTCCTGACTTTGGCAGCTTAAGATGCTGATTGCATTTCGCTTGACGCTGGCGACTGACCGGAATTAATTATGCGTTGTCCATCTTGCGGATCGGGCCGAGGCGTATAGTGTATGTATGTATGTGTGTGGCGGCGTTCGAGTGCGGGCTCCCGTTTTCCGCGCTGCCTGGCCACTCGCACTTTTGCATAATTTATTCAATTTTAATAAGCGGCCCTGTCTAGAGTCGAGGCGTTGCCTTTTACACCAGGTAACGTAATTAATGCGTATCAGTCGCTGACAGGTTCCTCTTCGGCGCGTTGCCAGCGTAATCAAAATTTCAAATGAGCATCAAGGAGCGCGGGCCCAGGTGGCGACCGGGCTCCAAGTGTCATTGCAAATGAGGCGGGAAAACCAATGGATCGATTCGAGGCGAGCACCAGGAAGTCGGCAAAATAAAGCTGGGCAACTATTGGCGCCATAAACGCGCACGCTTCGCTGGCCAAAGTTTTGCTGCCCTGGCGTACACTCAGAAAAAACTAAGTTCCGTTTTAACTTAGTAAAGGAAAAAACTTTATAAAAATATCTTTCAGTATTTAGATTCTGGAAAAAACGTAGTAATTCAAAACTGATTTTAAGCGCTTTTTGATAGCCACCCTATTTGATACTTTTTTACAGTGATTTCTTGGGGGCACCCGCATGCCCCACCACAGATAAGTCGTTTCCCCACCGAGCAAATAGCCAAACAATAACGCCAAAGCCGAGTAGAATAACAACAACGAGGACTGCTCATGCTGCTGACATTATCATAATAACAATAATCATAACTGTGAGTGTAACAGTTGTCGCCCCGCTCGTCGTGCTTTCCCGCTTAAAGCCATCGGAGTATTAAGAAATTGCTCCATATCCTGTGCTGTCGCAGCACATCCTGCATGGCAAGGACTCACGGTTACGTGTGCGTGGAACGAACTGGAATCGGGACTGTTACTCCACTGACCTAGTCTACGCGGTAACAGTCCCGTTTCCACATGGGCCATCCTTATTTAAGAGAGCACTGGCGAAGAGAAGTACTCCGAAAAGTGGTGAGTTCACAGTTAACAGCGACAGAGAGCAAGCGGAACGAGTGGAAGTGGCACACCACCCACGCAGTCTACTTTCATTCATTCGAGCCACTCGCCTTCTGAGCGTAGGTCATGGCGGCATACGGGTCGGCTACTTAATCTGCCCCTGCTTTCCGGTCAGTCACATGCTCTCACACTGCTAATCGCACGAGGCGGCGCAAAAGGGGGGAGTGGCACTACGGTTCTCTGGCCAAATGAAGCGTAACCAAATGCTGATAGCCCAAATGTTGCAGTTTATGGCCAAGGCATTGGCCAAATTGCCTCTTGGCGTGCGGCATAATGGCGACAATAGGCACATTGTCTTGACACCGAATCAGTGCGCCAGAGCGAGAGAGCACCAGCGCGTGGGCGTCTGTCACATACCCATACAGACATACACACACGCCCACCTTCGCTCGATTGCATAATGCGGTCGCGGCAAAACAGAAAAACAACTTTGAACAGCTTTGCAGTTCATTTCGGTGTGTGCTGCAACTTCCCTTCTCCATTTTTTCTCTACCGGCTTTTTGTCGTTTCGCGTTGAACTGGCAAATTTCCGGCAAGCTTTGCATGCACACAAAAGCCATCTTCCGTCCTTGTCGCGCGCACACACGCACACACACAGTGGGAGCTAAAGTTTATCTGTCAATTTCGGTACACAAACACAATGACACGCAGGCGGCAAAACCGTTACGCACTGAGAGGATTTGCATACTCTACAGCCCAGCTATAATACCCTGGAAATAATTTTTATCCTTGACTCATTGTTATAAATCTTCCCTCAGTAAATTTGTATTAATTACTATTTCCATAAATCTCTGCATTTTTATTGTGATTTTAGGCAGGATAACAAAATGCTAGTTAGTAAGAACGACCAATATTATGGTATAATAAAAGCAAACTTTATAAGATAAAAACAAATGACAAACTATAAGCTTGCCTACTTCCCAGGGCATCAGATATTCACGCAAAATCCGGATAGTTAATTTTTTTTCCAGTCCAGCACTTCGGTGATAGTTTGAGGACGAAACATTTTGTCAACTTTAATGCGCTTTGTTGGTAAGACGGTAGAACGTAGAAAACGCTCAGGAGCCGGATCCACGTTACATGCGCCAGGATAGCAGGTAAGAGCGCAAAAGTTCGAACCGATTTGCATACAGCTCGGTAATCCAAAAAACGAATTTCTCGGTTAGTTGGCAAAGTACTTGGCTCAGCTTTTATGCATTTCAAAAATCAAACATTCCATTTCCATACGCCCCAAGTAGCTGACGACACAGTTCCGCACTCGTTTTAATAGCAATTTTTATTTCATTAAACAACATGGTTATTATTTTGATTACAGTAGGAGTACAAAGCGTGTGGCTTGCGTTTGCATAATGGAATTTTTAAGTAATTTTGATTAGGAATTAGCCGGCAATTGGCTAAGGCGCATACTAATGCCCACTAGCGTCCCTTGGCCGGGATTCTATTTCTTGCCCAGCAAGCAGCGTCATAATAAATAAATGATCAACTTTGGCCGAAAGCTGACAAGACCATAATTTCCGTGTCCTGGGTCCTTGTCGAAAGCCGCAGGAATTAATTGCGGGTCGCTCGTTGCTGGCCTCGTTAAACATTCGACCAGATTAGGAAGTGCGGGCCGTGGTGGCGGACATTCGTTTGCAATAATTTAAATATTAGTTACACATAATGTAAAGCATAAATTAATTTTGTATTCGCCAACTATTAAAAAACTTTCCATTCGCTGGGGTCTGCAAGGGTCCTCCGAGTTGATGAAGTAGTACAAGCGCAAGGAAGAGGGACATCCGCTCAAACTTTCTCCGCAGCTTGGGGCAATTAGTTATTCACGCTTGCGCTTGTCTTTGCAGCAAGTTTAGCCGCCTGCCAAACTCGGCTCCTTTCCTTTTATTTTTAGCTGCGATTGGGAATTAAACGCAAGATAAATAGTTGGGTTTCTCTACGGCTGGGAACCAAAAACCTATCCAAGACTATCATCGCATCGTATCGAATGGTATGGTATCTGCGTATCATATCACAGGCGCTGCAACATCCGGCCGTAGACTTGACTCTGCTCGAAGCTGCCGAATGCCTTGCGGAAACGCTGCCGCTGCTCGCCACTCAATTTCGCATGGAAATCTTGTGCAGCTGTCACGAACAATGCAATTTCGTGTTGACCCAATTTTCGGGCCATCGCCGGAGCTGCTGCCTCTGCCTCAGTTGTTGCCGTTGTCGCCGTTGTTGCTGCTGCCGCAGAGTTGGATGCCCCGATGCCGAGCACCAGCGGAAATAGTTTAATCAAATGCAGATTTATGGAGGCGGATAAAAAGATGACGCTGAGGCCCCAGACACCCTGCTGCTCCGGCTGGTCCAGGAACGTTGGCAGGGTGCAGATCAGCCAGTCCTGGAGCATCTGCAGGTACGACGAGTCGATGGCGGAGCGAAAGACCTGCGGAGTAAAGGAGCAGAGCAGATTGGGGTTAGAGCTGCCAACGAAATGCTTAAATAAAAGCCAAGCCGACAATACGGAAATTAAATTTTATTGTGCTGCTCAAAAGGTGCCTCGTCGGCGGGCCGCAAAAGTCGACTGCAGTCAGCAGCATACTTTGTGGCAGAAAGTTGGCTAAAAAAATATCGCAGCCTGGGAATCCGGCCCTGCGAATGACAGTGCGAATTGTGCCGCTATGGGATGCCGGGATGCCTCGTTGGCTTCCGAGCTTGTTTTTATTAATTTCCATGCACGCACTCAACGCACTGGCTAACCTTGAACCTAATGAAACATTTTTATGGTCCCACAGTGGACGCCAGTAGGCGAAGGCTTCGGCTCCTCGCATTGACCCACGCACCTGGACGGAGGCCAGCTGTAGCCATGAATTCCATTAATTTTCAAGCTGCCAAAATTCCACAGTCGCACACGCACACTCATGTGGGCAGTGGGGAGGGAGTTGGCAAGTGTTTTACCCTTTCGACTTGTGGCCAGGGCAAACATTAGCGCTGCATTGGCCCCATTCCGTTCCGGTCTCCAGACAAGGACGAGGTCCTGGATCCGGGACTCGTAAAATGCCACCCAGCATGGGAATCCGAGTGTGTGTTCGAAGCAACCACGCACGAATGGCCAACGTCTTTACCTTTGCTAGATCTTTGGCCAACAGCACTCACCTGATATACAATCATGGCAATAACATCGCAGTGCGGGTGATTTATGGCCAGAAACTCCTTTATGACCTTCGTCAATATTTCATTCGGTGGCACTAAATCACGAATAATTTGGCACAGCACTTGTCCATAAATCCAGGCGGCATCTCGAGTCGATGATTTAATACAATGCAAAAGTATATCGACTTTATCGTTTTGCTGGGCGATTATCTCAGGGTCATCCTGGACAATTCCGTTGGACAGCTCCGTGTTCTCCAGCTGGGCGGCCGAGCCTGAGAATGGAATGAAATGGAAAATATGTAAGTCACTCGCAGAATGCAGAAAAAGGGAAGAAAGTGAAACTTTCTAATTAACAAGGCAGCCTTCAAGCCAAATGCCGATGGCCATTATTCACATGCTCGGGGTCCTTCACACGCCAGTGCTGTCACTGCCCTCCCTTTTTCCATTTCCCCCCACTACACTTCCACACACTCGCCCACTGATTCCCCAGGACACACACGTACATAAATTTGCATTTAAATTTTATGGATTTTTCCCAGCACCGATGCTTTTAGCCCAAACTTTCTCCCATGACCAAAGCATCAAATTGAAAACTAAACAAAAATAGCGGAACCAAAAGTTGAAGCTGAGCAGCATTGCCCACACACAGGGCATAGATTAGAGTTGTTCGATTAAGTCCGCAACTGGTTGAGAAGGTCACCAACAATAAATGTGCGTTCCTTTGGCCAGGTGAAAAATGATGGCGGCCAGAGACCAGGAACCAGAGACCGCTGAAAGCCACAGCCCGTGTGCTGCTTAGTGTGGCTTAGCGGCATCGAATTATTTACAATGCAAGTGGAGCGGTAGCTGATCCACCTGGCCAGCTTGGCCACCCCCTAACGCCTAACCCAAAGCCACCAGTAACCACCCGTAACCCAACTCAGCCGCCTTCTGGCCGCGCCAACTTTGGCTTTGGCCTTTGTTTTGCAGCTTAACATTGTTGGTCGGGGCTGTTGGCCTGCGGGCAGCTTGTTTGGCTGGCTGTTGCCAATTTTGGCATTGTTGTTGCAGGCTTTGAACGGGCATGAAGTATGGCCAAGTGACCGGGCGGGCGCTTTGTAGGCGTGGGGTGGTTGGGGGTGCTTCCCGGCGCCTGGCCACAATTACGCGCGCCACGAATGCCGCAGGCAATGCACGGAAAAATAAGAAAAACCTAACAAACTCTAAAATTAGTTTAAGCACGGCGAAAAACAGCGAAAAAAGACCGGTGGTCTGCATTATAGATTCTACCCAGGTGAATATATGCTTCATACATTCTGATCTGAATTCGTAGCAAAAAGAAAATGACCTTAGCGTAATTTTGTCGCACTTGTTAACGGCTTAAATATCCTAAAATAAATATTTAAAGCTTTTGTTTAATTTCAAAATAAGCCAACGAAACGAAACAGAAACAAGCTCTCCTAATCCCATTATTTAAAGAGTGTCCTTTTGTGGGAAGGGTTCGCTGTCCTTCGCCTCACAAGCATTTTCTACCAACTGGGTGACCAATATTGCCGCAAATATTTATTATTGCGTTTTGCAACTTTGAGGCCAAATGTATATACCTTTTTTCTCGACTTTCCCTGTTTTGGCGTTTCGCTCCTTTTTTGTTTAAGCCTTCACTCTCCAATTTTTTCCATGCTTTTTGTGGTAGCTGGGCAACCTGTATTGTCTTCGGCGACGCGGTCTTTTGTTTATTTTCGCGTGGAGCCCACAACGCTTTAAAAAGGCAAGCAGGCGGAAAAAGAGCAAAAAAGCGTGCCCAGGAATAGCCAACTTCCGCCAGGATGCGTTTCGGTACGGTCGTTCTCTGGGTCCCAAGCCAGGATCCTGCCCGGTTGGCCATATTCGAGATTTGTGAGTGGCGTATATGTGGAGTGTGCGGAGTGTGCGGGGTGTGTGCGGTGTGTAGGGCCCAAAATCGAGGCAGTTGCTGCCATTTAGTGGCAGAAGTAAGCATCGCGAATGGCCTGCTTCACAAACATTGACGTTTCTCAAAGGATTTGCGTGCTGTGGCCATGGCAAAAGGGACTCAGCAGTCGGCAGTCGGCAATCCCGTGCACTGACAAAGTGCAAGGCAAATACGCAACGCTCCACTTCCAATTTCACCCACATCCACACACATGCACCCCATTCCGCTGCGGGCATTCTTCGACATATTTGTGGAGCGAGTTGCATAATTTCTGGCCAGGAGTGGCCCAGTCGAAAGTTGTGCTAAGTTACCACGCACAGCATGTTGGCCGGGCATATCCCAAAGCCAGTGTAGGAAAAAATGAAGGTAGTTGTCTATCTTTTATTCCTTTTGCTATGCTTAAAATGGTTGACGGCTGTTATTTTTTCTCGTTAGAGAATGGAAAAGATAACATGGTGGAGTAAAGAAATCGATGGGCTAGGGTTGGTTAATGAAACGAGACTGAGCGGATTACGATTGACCCGCATCGAGGCGATTTCCATAGGCAAGCGGCATGTACCTTAAAGCTAGGGAATCTGCTAATGAACTGAACAAGAATGAAAGCCCATGCTGAGTAAGCTGGCGAATTTCTCCACTCTAATCTGCAGTTTTTCTGGGCTCTTGGAGCTCTATAGGATAAATCACAGATTCCAGTAAACCATAGATATTCTGTATGTAAAATTGTCTAGTGTCAACATTATTGGTTAAAGCTTTCAAGGACGCTCCAAGATAAACTTTATGCAAATGACCCTCACAGTTTGTGCTTAAACGAATACCTATTTATGAGCATTGAATGCCAAAAACTGAACTTGTGCCCCCGAAAAACCACTGAACTAACGTTTTAGCACAGGCGAAGTGAGCGCACGACAGTTGAAACGATAATAATTGTCCTGGAATTGCGCTAATAACAGCAACAGGGATAATTGTCGGCCAGCAGAGACGGCAGAGATACGCAACAGTCGGCGGAATGTCCTGATGTTCGCCGGCGACAGCA
Source organism: Drosophila sechellia (assembly GCF_004382195.2). Classification (NCBI taxonomy): domain Eukaryota; kingdom Metazoa; phylum Arthropoda; class Insecta; order Diptera; family Drosophilidae; genus Drosophila; species Drosophila sechellia. The sequence continues at coordinate 27,194,293 of NC_045952.1, read as the reverse complement.
ATTAGCCTTTCTCTGGCAAGGACACACACTCGCATTCGCACTCGCAATGCATTCATGGCCATAATGATCAGCGCCAAACTGTTGACCCGCAAACACACAAAGTGCGCCATCCCAGCGAGCGCATTTAAAATGGAACATGGCAGCATCCAAATAAAGGACATTGGGCGCGTAAGGGGAGTGAAGTTCACTTGGCCAGAGTGCCCTGCCGCCTAATGCCGCCCTCTGTCGGGATGCTTCCCTTTAAAATTGTTTGCTTCTCACGCTTCCATTCCGAAATTGGGAATTTCCATCCCCCAACGCACTCGCCCTTTGCTCAATTTTCTTATAACAACAGTGGAAACCCGTTCGCGGCCCATGCGGTATTAAATGAAATTACGAAATATTTCCGTACCCCCCCTTGCTCTTTCGTTTTCCCATCGCTTTGCTACCCCATTTGATCTTGGTATTACTTTTGTTATTTTCTTTGCGGCCAGCCCCCGCATACTCACCCACATACATGCAGGACAAAAGCAATTTCAATGCCGGAATCGAAAATTTCTCATTTTCCATTTTCAGCAATTCGAGTGCAAGTTTTTCAATTTTATGTCGCATCTGCGGTGTGACCACGACGCCAACTCCCGCCTCGGATCCTGCTGCTCCGGCTCCGGCACCCGGTTCTCCAGCGGCGGCATCCTTTCCAGTAGGCTGAATGCCAGGAGGCGGCACTCCACTATTGACCACCATGCGCTCCAGGCCCTGTCAATGACAAAGAGATAAATAAATACAATAAGCAACATATACACGTATATAAAAAGTAGCAAAATAAAGGCAATGAACAAGGACAGCTCATAGAAATAGCAATGCGGCGGCTCTCGACTCGCTTTTGAATTTTTATCATTGCATACTTAAGTGGGTTTTTCAGTAATGGCCACGCTAATTGAGTGGCAAATTGTTATTGTTATGGCCGCTGTTGTCGCTGCGCCCCATTGCGCTTTCTCCCGCTTTCTCTTCGCTATGGTGATGATGATGATGCTGATTCCAATGCCGATTCGGATTCCGAGTGGCGGCCATCAAAGCAAAAGGCAGCGGCAACAACAAGGACATCATGGCCAGCAAAGGCAACAAAATGGGACAATTGAATTGCGTGCAAATTTCATAAATTGCTTAAAAAGTCGAATTTAATTTTCGACCGAACGACGCCCGGAAATATGCAGTGCAAGAACAGTTTTTAATTACTTGTCGCTCGCCATGTACTCGTAAACTGCAATTAAAATCTCAACTCTATATTAAATGATGGCAAATTACGTTCGCCAACTGAGGAATTTCTTTATGTAGCAGACGTATGTATTCAACGCTTAAACAAAATGCAAAATGCTTTACTCTTTTTCATTACGCTCAATTTGCAAACGGACTCCCATTGACCAACGGGCCATGTGTGAGTGTTCCACCAAGGCCAATAAACATTTGGCTACTGCCATTGCAATGGCATGCATCCAATGCATTGGCTGCTACTCCTGCTCCTGTTCCTGCTCCTGCGTCAGTTATGACAGCACTGGCTGCGGTCCTTTCGCGTGGCTTTTCCCCCGTCCGCCTGACAGTTCCGTTGCCGTTTGAAAATTGTCAATCAAAAAACCAATTAAGCGCAACGTGGGCTGCCCAGGACTAAGCCACACAAGTCAAGGGATCGAGGTTTTCATCCCAGACCAGGGAACGTTTGCCCCGGTCAATGGCAGTCAGATTTGCTGGCCCGCTAGTCGGCTGACAGTTAGTAAGTGGCCTGATGGCGGCTAGACAAGGCTGACAACCATTTAAGTGGCATGCTAAGTCCTTTCCACGCGGCTATCCTATCCTATCCTCCCATCTCCATTCCATTTTGTACTCACATGCAGAACGCACAGATAGAGCTCCTCGTCGGCGGTCGTCTTCAGGAAATTGTTGGCCGCAATTATTGTATTTGACAACAGATGACACTGCGGCACGAATTTCGATGTCCACTCGATCAGACTGTAATTGAGCGTCCAGACCAGCTTCGTGTGCTCCACGCTGAACGGCAGGGGGCTGCAAAGATAACCCAGAAATGTTTACTCATTGTACACAGAACGAGCTGCTCCTGCTGCAGCTGCTGTGCTGGGCATGTTTCCATCTAAATTAATTAGAAGTCTGACGACCGCAGAATTGCATCCGCCGATGCCGTGGGCAATGCCCAAAATGGCCACCTCCCCCTATTGCACTCCCTTATTGGTTTTCGCGCGTAAAATTACAAAATAATTAGTTCGGGCGAGCTCCGCCAGCTCGCTGATTAGTTGCCATGGTCGTGCCTCCCAAACGCAGGGCCATCCATTGATTTTATGACCAGTTCCTCTGCCGCTTCAGGAGCTGCAATTTTCGCTGAGGTTTTGGCATATTGGTTTGGCATACGCTGCGTATGCGCAATAAAAGTTGTTTGCCCTTCAGAGCCAAATCGAGGCATACCCGCTATGCCCTTCTATACTCTTATTCCTTCCTTCGCCCAAGTTTAAGCTCAAATTTTGACGCATTTTCCCAAACCTAATCAGACGACAAAAACACACTCAAGTGCGGCGGAGGTGCAGCTCAAGAAATTCTTCCCCAAAAGCCGCGAACGAGGAGGCAGCTGCTCAGCCTATAATTAGAATTTACTGGCGAGCATAAACAAGCAAATGCAACGCAAACACAACAACACCACGGCTCCATTGATCGGAGGCTGGTTTTGACTTTGGAAAATCTATCGAAAGCAGCGGCAAAGTTTCAATGGCTATGGTTCATCGATGTTCTGCACGTTGTCGAGTTATGGCAACTTCCTTTGCCAGCATATCCCTTACCAAGGGAGGGGAACGGGTGTTCGGCTGCTTCCGGCGCAGTCCTTGAAAACTTTTTGATAACACCCTAAACAAAAGGGGTGGCGGCCAGGTGGATCCAGCAGCAGAACATCAGACCACAGAGACCAGATGCCGATGAGCCGAGGTAACTAATGCGAAATGAGAACTTTTGCCATTAGTGAGTGGATCTGTGGAACAGATATAGACATGCCAGCAGTCGCAGGAGTTTGAGACCCGGGGAGCCCAGTCAAGTCGAGTTGATGAGTTTCAATTGAAGATGGTACCAGGTATGGCTTCCAACTTTCGGCGTTCGAGTAAGACACACTTCTAATTCAATCCGGGTGTACTGCAAACAGCCTTATAATACTGACGGACCAGCTGGATGAGGGGCTGTTAATTGCGCAGAGAGGCAAATTATGGACAGCAGAATCCGGATTTTGGATTCTGGATTCCGGATTCGGTATTTCGTATTCCGGCTTCCTATTTCCCACCTACCACCTCTCACTTCCTTCAACCTGCATGGAGGGTCGGGACTCACCTCTCATCAATGATGCCATGACGATTGATGTAGCCCACAATTAGGGCTCGCAACAATGCCAGCTCCTCACTGAGCCGTCCCATTGTCGTGTTGGTCTTGCTGCAGCACTCCAGCAGGCAGAGCAGCCCCTGCAACGTGGCGATGCGTATGAAGCTGTGCGTGCTCTTCAAGTAGACGTTGCCAATCAAGGAGCACAGGACCTGCAGTTCGACCAGGCTGGGGATCAGGAGAGCCTGGCTGCGGCACAGTAAGTAGATTATGTGCTGCAAAGTGCAGAGTAAATTAGCATGAAAAACAATAGACTGGCGGAGTGGTGCCAGGAAACAGAAACAAAGTTAAAACCTGAAATAATGCTTAATAAATAAATTAAATATATTATATATATTTCAGAAATTCTTTCAGCTAGACTTTTTTGTATGGAAACTTACCTGATGCGAAATGGTGTCGTCCATGGCCACCTGCTCCTGCAGTTTAAGGCAGCGTTCCTTAATCCATTTGATGTGGTCGCGACTCTCGCAGATCTCGCAAAACTTTACCAAATTGGGCAGCACCAGGATGTGATTCAGCTGTCAAAGGATGGAGGGAATTGCAAAAGAGTTATGGCAAGTTTCATCTGCAAATGAAATCACTGGCAACTCAAAGCCCCAAGGATCGCCCAAAAACAGAGTCCCCGGCTGCATCGTAATGTCCGCGAAGCGGCTTGCATAATCAAATTAAAACCCATCGAATGGCCCGGCTAGCATGCGATGTGCGAATGCTGGCAATGCACAGGACGTGACTGCCCGTAAAAGTTTGACAGGACTTACCTCGATCATCTGCTGCAGTACGTCAAAGACCAGCTGCGTGCTGCTGCGAAAGTCAATTCCCGACAGCTGCGTAAAATGGCGATAGTTGCGCATTGCCATGTCGGGCACATCCGCATCGCAGGACTGCTTAATGTCCGCCGTGTTTGCCTGCTCCCCGCCAGATAGGCCCACTCCCACACCCATTCCCACACCCACTCCCGCCGCCGCCTGGTCCTCCATTTGGGCCCAGCTGAAATTGAGATCGTACTGATTTGCCGCAAAGGTGCGTGTGCCAATCACATTGTCGTAGGCCAGCTGCCGCTCCAGATTGGGCTGATAGAAGACATTGCACGCATCCACCAGCAACTGCACCTTGTGCAGTTTCTTCAGGCTGAAATATATATAAATATACATATATAAATTCGATAGTGATGGATGTGTGGGAAAAGTTCGGGTTGTCGGTGGCGATAAGGTGCGTATGTGAATGTACGTTTATTTCTGCCAAATGCTATCAACTAAATGGCGCATACGCCCTGTTGACAGAGCAGACGAAATGGCAAGTAAAAACTATTTGCTTGTAATTAAAAACTAATTTATAAAGTCAACACCGGGCGACAAGGATTTGTCAGAGTTTCGTGTTACCCAGACCCAGAAGAGCCAACAGCACACATTTAAAAGCCATTGCTGGCCAGCTAATACGGAAAATATGTATTTCGCAAATTTCCTAGGGGTTGTCAACAGAGTTTTTGATATTTCAGCTTTGGCTCTCATGTTTTTGCCGTTCCAGGCAATTGAATCGCGTCGACGAGCAGGAGACATGAAAAAAGAGTTTGGCACTTGTTAACTTTTAAAATTATTTTCATAATTCATGTGCTCACGTCACGCCACGTTATAACTATGGTATACCATACTATACTTTACTACATATATGCAATATCCGTGGTCCCATCGACAGACTTTTTGTCGCTTTTAATTAAAAACGCAGACATTGTAAAAGCATCCGAAAACTTGTTTACCAAATTGTTTTTGGCCGCACCGCTCCCATGTTAACAAATTAGTTGTGCATTTAAAGTTGAAGGATTTTTTCGTAATGGGGGACGATATAATATGTGCCACAGGAAAATCACAGGATATACACGCTCATTCGCAGACTCAACTTTGCTGGCATTTAATTTGTACTTTTTGCCATTTACACATTAAAAACTTTATCCACTGCTCTGTGAATTTTAATTTTCATAAATTTCCACCCCGAACCCGAACCAGCACCCATACCCAAGCTGGAACTGAAGCTACTGGAAGTGGAGCTGGGACTCACCTAATGCTGTCACAAGTGATGCGCTGCCAGCGAGTGGTGTGATGGAACTGTCCGTTGGCCAGGCCCACAATGGGAAAAGTTTTGTACGTTATTAAAAGTTCGAGGATGGCCTGGAGGCAGACCTGCTTGATCTGGAACTGCTCCTGCTGATCGACCATGTGTTCGTCGTACAGCTTGTTGATCAGCAGCAGGCAGGTCATGAAGTACTCCTCGAACTGCTGCCGGGTGGTGAATCCGAAGATGGAGAGTCTGGAATCCGGAATTCAAAGTGGCTATGAGTGTCAATTTAATTACCGATAGTCGGCTGCTGTGCGTGTGTGTAAGTAATTAATTGAAAATTGCAATTTCTGCATAAAATGTTTTCAGCCAATGCTTGAAATTTTAATTCAATTAGTCCTTGCCTCTTCAAATATTTAAAATATGCAATATACATGCCACCATATGCCTCTACACATATGTATGTGCATATATGAATATGCCATGTGTAGTAAAATGTCAGCAGGCCTAAAATCTCAATTAGTCTTCGATTACTTTGGGCAGTCGGTGAAGCAGACGCTCCATCCACCATCCATCAGCCATCAGGCATCACACCCATCACTTGCAGTGGAGCCCGGGGTGATGGGGTGCTGCTGTGCATCGTGGTGGTTTCTGTGCAATTAGCAACAATGTTTCTGGAGCAGAGGCAGCCGTCCGCATCCGCATCCGCATCCTGGCATGACGTGCCTTTTGTTGGCAGCCATCTGCAACACGCACACATGCATTTATCTCACTTTGCTGCTCATAATTTGTTTATATCGCTCGCTGCCTCGTCGGCGGCTCTTCCTGCAGCGCTGTGTCGTTTAGACAGCTTTTATTTCCACATTTCTGCATCCTCTCTGAAGCCCCACATCCCCTCAGCGTCATACCCATTGCTCCTCCTGGCCAAAATGCATGTCTATGCCGGCGAAGCTGATGCTGATCCTGCGCGGAGTTTCGTCTAATAGAGTTGTTGATGTTCCGCTCCGTCAGCCCTTTGGGGATTTTGTCGTTATCATCCTCGCAGCTTTCCTCGCTGCCGCTGGAGCAGCTCCGCTGGTTGCCCGGTTCCCCAGTTCACGTGCTGATGTGGTTATGATGTTTGTGCGCTTGTCGGTTGGGCAAAGCCAGAACTGGATTGGCTTTGCAGCCCGGTTAGGGCGACAAAGTGTGAGCGGAGTGCAAGTATGCATACTTCTGGGGGGAAGTCAAGTTTTAGGCTCCGGACAGGCAAACAACCAAACAACCAGCCAACCAACAACCACTGCCACAGACATCTAGCCGTGCACAATTATTCCGCCCAATTCCTAGCTGATGACGATTCAGCTTTCGCCATTCGGCTGACAGCGTAATGATGACGACTGCCATCGAAACAATGGAGCAATAGCTATAACGGCTTGGGGAGCCTGTCAAGTGACAAGGACGAGGCAAACAAGCCAAGGACAATGACGATGACAATGAAGTCTTACGGCCCGCACTCTCGCATATGTGTGGATGTTTGGATTTGTGCTTGTGCTTGTAATAGAACAACAGGATGTTGATGTTTCCAGTTGCGGTTTAGCCGCTGCCATCGTCCTCATCATCGCTCCATGTAGCTGCCATGCGCTCGTCACCGCTGTCAGAGCATTGTCAGCAACTTGGTTGTTGCTCCCGCTCTCCGGTTGCTGTTGCCGGACACAGTGACAACGGCAGAAGCGACACCAACAGCAACGGCAGCAGCCAGGACAATGCAACAGAGCCTGCTCGATTGATAAGGGAAGCGGACAATGGAACCCACCGGCAAGGTGTCAACTTGACTGGTTTAAGGTGAGCACAAAAAGATAAGCGGATTTAATTAGCAGTCGGCCCAGTACCATATTGTCCAAATATAGTAGTGGTCACCATAAGCTGATGAATGGATATAATGCTCTTCTAATTATTTTTGTAAACTTTTTTGCAATACAACTTAAAGTGTCGAACTGAACTTAACTTGTTGTGAAAAAAAGCCGTTTTAACTTAAACAAGCCATTCATATTTCATCCAGACTCACACTCACCTCTTGACAAATTGACGCAGGACATCGACATCGCTCAGGCTGTCCACAGGAATGGAGGGCAGCTTGCCATCTGCCTGATGCTCCTGCTGCTGCTGCTGGACTTCTGGCTGGATGAGCTCGTGGGGTGTGACCGCGTAGGCATAAAACTGGTGCGTTCGCAGCAGCGAGATGCCGATAGAGGCGACCAGCGACTGGGGGAAGGGAGGAGAATCGAGAAAATGGAAAGTGCTCCTGGGTCGTACTGACAAATGACTAGCCGATTGTCACTTACCAATGCCACTTGGAATCGGGCCAGCTCCTGACCTGCGAACTGCAGTCGGGCGTCCTCGACGCCTGCCAAGACCCTGCCACTGTCCAGGGACTCGATTTCAATTTGGGTTTCAATCAATTTGGCCAGGAAAATCGCTTGCGGTGCCGGTCCCTTGGCCTTGTTTCTATCCCGGCGGTGCCTTCGATAGAAAATGGTGTCCTGCAGAATGCACCGAGCCACTGAGTCCAGCAGGTCGAGCAGTTCGCATCGCAGTGAGTGATCCAAACTGGCATTAAGTTCCCGCCAGACGCGGGGCTGCTGCAAAAGTGCATTCACGGTGGCCAGCAGCACGCCCAGAGCGTCTTGTTCCGACTCCTGTCGTGTTGGCATGGCCAAAATCTGTTTTGCCGCTCCGGCCAGCCAGCCGAGATAGGCCAGCAACTGCGGCAAATGCTCGCGGCGCAGCAGGTGCTCGACCACGAACTTCTCCATCAGCCGGGCATCGATGTAGATGAGTGCTGTTTGCTCCGCATTCCGAATGCAGGCCATCAGGGCGCACACCGCCCGCGCCACATCCAGTTGCTCCCAGGTGGGTGGGTTTCGGCATTTTCTGGCCTCTGTGGAAGCCACCTTTGACATGAGCAGGGCGCAGGATACGCGCGCCAGTGGCGGTGGTTGCATGTAGTTGATGTGCGGTGCATGCTGGATGCACTTCTGCCGGAAGGCGGACATCATGGCAGCCAGGGAACCGGCGATGGCGTGGCGCAGTAGTTTCGCCTCCTGCTCGGTGCCCAGACTTCTGAGCAGGCGTTGCAGCTTCGGCTCCGACTGGATCTCCAGGAGCAGCAGCATTAGTTGCTTCTGCTGCTGCGGGGCATCGGCATGCTGGGTGGCGAATTTGATTAGCTGTCGGCGGATGACGGAGGAAAAATGTTGTCAAATGATGAGTAATGGAGCGGCAGAGGGAAGGGGAAAAATAACAACAAATTAGCTGTGGCAGTGCCATAATGGCCAAGTGCTTGTCCCATTTACCTGCGCAAAGAGCCAGCTCTCATCAATTATGCGCGACGGCGTTGCAGTCTCATTGTCCTGGCGGCACTCCAAGTCCTTCAGTCTGCGAAGCGAAGCAATGAAACATAAATAAAAGCATGGAGGATAATGAGAGTCTTCTGATCCGAACTTGGAGTACTCTTCGGTTCGCTTTCAGTGGATACTCGTTGGTTAAGAAAGGGAAACCACTTTGACGACGGTGGATCGAGTTGTATATTCAAAAATTTAATGATAATGTCAGTATAGGTCTTCAGATAATTCTTCATCTGATCTATGTTTATAAAAAGGTTTCGCAAAATGTAACAAGCCACATGAATTTTATAAGTGTTCTTGTGCTTACTTTACTGACCCACCCTAACGTGCAGCAATGTAATGAACTGAATATAAATTGCCATTGCCCGGGATGAATAATTGAAGGGGAATTACTTACAGCAAGGTTCGCAGGGCGTCCTGGTCCTCTCCGCCGGCCAGGTCTCCCTCCACCAGACGCTCGTAGATGACGTTCCTGGCGGGCTGGCCACTCTGGGCGCTCAGCCGCCGGGCCATCCGCTCGATGGGCAACTGCAGCGAGCGTTCTCCCTCGTAAAGCTGGTGCAGGCGACTCAGGAGTTGCAGAGCCTGCAGGGTGGGATCCGCATCGCTGCCAACGTCTCCGGAGGCTTCCCGTTCAGCGGGCTCACAAAGACGTCCCAATAGCCGAAGGACGATGCGAACGGATTGCTGGCGGGGAATGGGGGACACCAGATGAAAGGACGAACACAAAAGCAGGCAACTGGGCTTTGTTATGCAAAAGTCTCTGGCAACTTACCCTGTTCAATCGATGGGCATTCCGGAACAAGGCCACCTGCAGTAATGAGCCGCACTCGGGACGCTCTTGGCATAGCTCGCAAATGAATTCCAAGTGGTCAGCAATTAGGAAATTCAGATACCTGCCTTCGAACAGCCGGCGCACTTGTTGCGCACTCCAATCGCAGCCCTGCAATTAGTGGACAATCGTGATTTGTTCGGGTCACAGGCAAATAATGGGGATTGTCCTGGGGATGGAGATGGGAATTGGGATTGTGCCATTATCCAACAAGTGGGGCATGCTCGAGTGGCAATCATTTAAAATTATGCCCGCCAATGAACTGTGTTTAAAGTAAGCCAACCGTTTAAAGGCTCACTGTCGCCGGCGGGACGGTGAACCGAAAGCAGAAACCAAAAACCCGATGCGGTGAACCGCAAAATTGCGAGTGCGACAACTGTCAGCTGGAAAAATTCGCATTGTCGTATATGGTTGAAGCACCCGGGGGACGGGCGGTGGGGATTGGGTTTTTGGCGGCCCGGCTACGCTGTCGTCTGCCAAATTCAAATTAAACTAATGTGTCTGATTCGCCATTACTCCACTGCCGTCTCTTTACTTAGCTACACTGGGAGAAATGGGTTCGCAAAAAAGATGAGAGACACAGCCTCAAGTTTCATAAAATATTTTAAGCCGTATCTATGTGTATTAATAACACCAGGCGTAACTATTCTGTGTTTAACCATAACTTATTAGTTAATTTATAATTCTACCATCGATTTTTGTCTTAATTCACTTACCGCACTTGCACGACAAACTTCGCGTAGCAACGCCCGCTGCAAGTTTTTCTTCAGCGGCAGCTGGGCGGCCTGTTCCAAAAGGGCCACCGGCTCCTCCAGCCGCATGGCGAGCAGCAACCTCAGGCAGGCCAGCAACACGGCATCCAGTGAGTGGGATCCGCCCTGGACTGCGGCACTCATCAACAGCAGGCTATAGTATTTGCAGAGAAATTCAGACTCGGCCAAAACCAAACGGAAAACTGATTGAAGTGCATCCTTGTGCCGTGAGCGACAGCAGACGTTGAGCAGGGCATCCACGAAGCGCCCGGCCAGCTGGCAGTAGGCGTGGCTGGATGAGCTCGGTTCCAAGCCCAGGAGGACCTCCAAACAGGCGAGCAGCTTCTCGCTGAGAACTTTGGCGAAATAGTTAATTTCACTGATGGAGGAGCGGCCGGCGGAAAAGGATGCGGCGGCCGCTCTGGCAGCTGCCGCCGCCGAAGACGTCGATGGTGCCTCGTCCTGCCAATGAGGAGCTGTCGATGGGGAGCTGGGCATCAGGGCCTGTAGACGACGCTCGGCTGTTGGATTATTTTTCAAATAAAGTTTAATGTGATTCACTAGATAAATCTCCTCCGTTTTAAGGATTACGTTGGACAGCATAACCATGGCCAGAGCTAAATCACCAAAGTTCCCAACGCCCTGCAACGAAAATGTAAAAAGAGACTGGTTTGAGAAGAGACGTAAGTACGCTGGCTGATGACTCCTTTCGTTGTTGACCGCCAGTGCAGTAAAGTGTGAAAGTTTGCATAAATTTGTGTGACAAAGTTGCCAGTGCCAACATCAACATATTTTCCGGCAGTAATTAGGACACAGACCCATCCTGCCCATCATTCCCATCCTGCCCATTCCGCACATGTGGCGAATGCAGTTCCCATTGCCTGTGCTACCCATTTTAAACAGAATATTTTTTGCTGAACAGCTCGCGTGCCTTCTCGAGTCAATGTTTACACGCAGAATGTTATTTAAGTTGCGGTGCAATTTCAATTTCAATTAAAATGTTGCTGCCATAAACTATTCACCTGCATCCCACATAAACACCCGGGCGAAAACGAGTGGGAGGCCAGACTTAATTACTCATGGCACCTGAGCGGCAAAGACTGCGTAAACCCTGTTAATTTGCCCAACCGTCGTCTCATCTTTTTTATGCATGTCCAAATTAAATAAACGATAATTAGTTAAAGTTTTTAAGCTCGGCGCATAACTTACAAGCTAAATGAAGTTGAATTGCCGTCGGCAGTAAAGTGTCAGTTTGCCATTAATACGGGCGATTTGGGATGGGGGTTGGGTGACCAACGGCCAAAGCCGTTAGACACGTGGATGCAGCGGACTCGCGTGGAGTGGAGTAGTTCTCACATGCAATTGACTCTGCCTACGACAAGTACTCCACTTGGATTCCCCGAACCCGCTGAACCAACACACGCCCAGCTGTGCTAGTGAGACTCTGTAATTAAGTTGGTTTTAACTGTAGCATAACGCTTGACTGGTCTATGGGGGGGTCGGAATGGGCGGTGGGGGCATGGCTGGCCCTAACGGCACGGGCTGCACGGGCATGGAAGACAGACCGACAGTTAATGCATGTGTAGCTTAAATGCGCATTAATAGTTGAAAATGTGCGGCGTTGAAGCGTAGGTATTAAAAATGTCACGTATACGACATGTGGCACATTAACTACAGCGCCACATGGATCAGCAACAGCAGTGGCAACAGCAACAACACCAGCAGCACCAGCAACAGCAGGGCAAAATAAAAAATTGCCCCGTAACTGCAACTAAGTGCATTCGTGTGTATGTAAATGCGAAGGGTTGAACGGACGGACGGACGGAGAGATGGACGGACGGGAAGGCGGCAATGACAAATCGTTGATGAGCTTCGGGTATCAAGGGTCGAGGAGGGCCTACAGGTGTTTGGCTACCGCCTTTGTATATATTGGGTGGAAAAAGCTTTTAAACTCTGCAGACAAAGCCCTGTGAGCATTGAATCTTCGATGGATACCCGAGAAGTGAATGGAAAGTGATGAGACATGGCCACAATGGGCCGTCATCTTAGGACTCGAACATCTGCCAGTCGGCAGTTTAATGTCATCGAGTTCAATTTATGCAATTGCAGGCGTTGGCCCTAAGTACCAGTTAAGTCGCACGGCCATCGTTGCCAAACTGAGAGTGTTGTAATTTGTGGCATTACTTCAATTATATTATTAAGTGGATGCCAGGCACGCCCGATGACACCTACTCAGGACATTCATATGTCATTTGCATTGGCAGCCTGCCAAACCGGCGGCTGATAGACAGCTTTACGTTCATTTGCATGTCGGGCTGGATTTTAAGTTTCTGTCTGCATTCATAAATATTACAAATTGCTTGACGCCTCCAAGTGTGTGTGGGCATGTATATTTAAGCAGGCTTCTCGCATATTTATGAGTTCAATCGAAGGCGGACGGACAGATGGGCGGAAGCAGTGCATGGCAGAGGACTGCCGGAGTCTTAATGCACGCCGTAATTGAGGGCTTGATGGGCAGCTGTGAATTGGCTGAGTGCCTTGTCAAGCTTAGGCCACTGCATATTTAACCCACCTGCTCGATGAAAAGCTGCAGCAGCTGCAGGAATCCCTTGCTGTCGGCCAGCACATGGTTGCCGTTATTGCGGAAACAGCTCTCCAGGAGCCGCAGATCACCGGCGTTGTGGAGACGCCATTGGCGGGAGCACAGCCCTCGACAAAGCGTCCCGTACACGGCGTCCGCATCCTGGGCACTGCGATACGGTGGCGTGTCCAGTTGCTGCACACTCCGTTCGAACAGCAGGAGTAGGGCGAGGACCTGTTGACTCGGCCGTGCTTCCATGAACTTCTCCAGCATGCCCAGCACCACTTCCCGTTGGGTGTCCAGTTCGCGTCGTTGCGCCAGCAAGGCCTCTCTGGTTTCCGGCGTGGGGGCTGCACTCAAAGGACTCTGGCACGCGGCTCGCCCTGAGTTATGGCCCTCGGTGTTCAGCGCCTCCTCCAGCTGGCTGTGCATAAAAAACAGCTCGTAGCTGAGGGTCTTCAGGGCCAGCAGAGCCACCTCGCGCACCGATCCGTTGGCCAGCAGATTGTTGGTGATGCTGATGATCTTGGGTATCGTGATCAGCTGCCGGTCGCTCTTGTGCGTCAGCTGCACCAGGAATCTCAGCATGGGCGGCACCATGATGAAGGCGTTTCTATAGTTACAAGTTTTAAAAGTTATATCAAGTTAAAAAATTAATCGGTTTCTTTGAACTCTTTTATTCAATTTATATTCAATCTTGTAATCACCTATCTATTCCCTCTTCAATCAGATCCATATTGCTCAGTACCTGATCGAATATTACGTTCTTGGAGTCCAGTATGCTGTAGGTCACATTCAAGTCCAGCAGTTGGGAAAGTAATCGCAAAATGGGCGCCTGTACCAGCGCATTGGATTTCATGAAGAGCTGGAAAGGGCACGGAAGGGAAGGGTACATGTTACATGCAGGAATACTAGTGCTCGGCAAATTTTTGCCATTAATAAAATATCAATGGTTGCACTCTGACCCATCCGCGCACACACTCACACTCACACACGTAAGAGATTAAGGACTGCTCCCCAGGATGGTCGGTATTCGTGTCTGTGCATTTTTAATCAAACAAATTGGCTACAACTAAAATTAATTAGCCATCGCTGGCCAACGTTGCGTTCATACAGTGGGAAAAAAGTGTAATATATTTTTTTGGACATTTAAATAAATTAAAAATGGAACTTTGGAAACCAGTTTACCTACTCATACATACATTTAAAATGTAGCCTAAATGAAAGATAAGTTTCTCGCAGTGTACTTACCGTCAGACAGTATATGACCAGCGGCTCGAATAGCTTTATAAGCCGGACAGAGTCGCCCGCCGGCGGAGAGGGTGGCTGCAGGCCGTGCACAAAGAGCATGCCCATGTCGTGGAGTGGGCCGGCATCAATTGGCTGGCGAGCGTCGGTTGGAGCCCCTCGCTGGGATCCCGCCACCGCTGGTTTTGAATTTATTGTTGGCAACAATGTGGAGCTGGCGCCGTGACCCCTGCCCTTGGCCGCGAAGTAGGGACGCATGAAGGCGGCATGGTGGCCAATTCCACTGCCATTTCCACCGATGGCCGATGGCTGCAGCCGCACTTGGCTGGCATAATTTTGGGCGAATAAATATTTCAACAGTTGCCGCAGACATGCAACGCACTCGGCGGGCGCATAATTTATGAGCCTGGTCAAATAGTGGAGTATTTCTTCGATTAATTTCAGCTCCGGGGGCGAAGCACTCGCCATGCCCTCCAGGCAGAGGCTCACTGCGTGGAGGCAGGTTTTCAGGAGACAAATTAATAAGCTGCCGGCCTCCTGATTTATGGTTATCTGGGGAGGAGAAATAGAAAAAATCGAGTTACTTATCCAGTAAAAGGAGAACGAGGAGTTAGCGGCGAATGCAATGTGCTGCCGACCTAATGCAACCCGCACATTAAGTCACTGCGAGTGGAGAAGTTTTCTGTTTGAGCTGCGAGTGGCAAAAGTCAAGTGTGGATGCTACGTTGGCTGCATTTCGTCGCGGTCTGAATTTTTACAACTCATTGCCATTGCTGCGGCAGCGTTGGATAGTGTTGCATATAAAACGGCGCATTGCGCTGTACGTGCATCCAGCTGCAGCTCCATCTCCATCAGGAGCTCCATCTCGAACCGAATCCTGTGATGCTGGATGCTGGGAAATCTCAGTGCGCGTGCCGCGCAACTTTTGCCATTTCGGCGCCAGCAGCGACTTAATGGCGGTTCCCGGCTCGGAATCTGCGAGTCCGTGGTCTGACTTACCTTGTAGCTGTCATTAGCACCTCTTAAAATGTTGTAAAGTTTCATGTAAACGTAATCGCCGGCAAAGTAACCCAGAGCCTGAAGGGATGCCGCTGGCTGTTCGCGGGCAAAGAGCTCGCTCTTGGGCGGCTTGGAGCTGCTGCTTCCCGACTGGGATCCCGTGCTGTGTGGGCGCTGATTGGTGACCAAGTGATAGTAGATGTTCAGCATCCTGACGCTGTGACGCAGCAGAAAGTCCAGGTGGGCGGCGTTTGGCTCACCTGAGCTCAGCATGGCACCTGCAATGATGAAATGATGGGTGGTGGCGGTGGCGGGGCTTATTAATGGCAAATTAAGTGATCCCACCTGGGCTAATTGTGTTAAAATGCAAACGAGCTCTTAAAATTATACAAATGCGGCGTAATTGCAGCTCACAAAATGAAAAACGCATTAATGGATTTGCAATTGAAAAATGCACGATTCAATGGGATTGCCATGGCAATATACGCGTTTATGTGGATATGTAGGATCGGCAAAGGCGGCAAAATAATGCGAAATTAAAACAAAAATTGCATAGGTAACAAACGGAAAACGCTTCAAAGTATGCTATGATTTATCAGCGTTAATTAATGTAAGTGTGTGCGGCGCACGCAACATTTCAATTTATGTGTCAACAATGCAACGTTCAGTATTCAGTGGCAATAAGCAATATATATTTGTATTTGGCGGCTGCGAAAGGAAATGGCATTGCAAAAAATTATTATTTGCAAATAAATTAAATTGTATGCCCATAAATATTTATAAAAATTAAGTGTTAAGGGAGCCATTTAAAGAACCCCTTCGGGGGCCACAATGTGCAAGTGGATAGCCTGCAGCCCCGCATCGCCGTTTGCATTACATTTACTAATTAATTGAAAATTGCGCACAATCGCAATGAGACGCCGCCATTCTTCCGTTACCAATTTATATTTATTTATCGCACATTTCAGTTATTTTTCCCAGTTTGGCGCCAGGTCAGCGTTCGATTATGAGGCCACAGAAAGGTGGAGGGAGTTCCGCTCACGATGTGTAAGTAGATGAATTTAACCGCACCGTATCACAAGTCTATACACGAACAATTGTGATAAATGATTCCCTAGGGCTCTTAAAATTCATTTATTATTATCGGAAGCTCCAGCATTGCTCACATTCCAGTACACCTCAAACTCCCATTCATTAAAATCTAACGTAATCATCTTCAAAATTCATTAAAATTAGAGAAGAGAGCTGCAACATTGCATATATATACCAGAGTAGAGGAAGTTATTATTATGAGCTAAATGTGCTATGTATATTGCAAAATAAAGATTGTTTTGAATATTTATCAAGCCAAATTAAAATGGATTTAGTAAGAGGAAAAATTGAACAGGAATTTTAGATGTAGGTGCACTACAAAGCCCTATATAACTTCCATCACATACCGCGAAATCCAATGGGATTGCAGGTGCTTCTACGGCTTTAAGCCATCGGTGAACTGTGAATTTACATAGGCCACAATTAAAGGATTTCGCAGGCTGTTTGTTTTGGTGCCGGGCATGAATTGAAAACTATTTGCATACATTTTGGCAACTGTCAAAACTTATCATGAAGCGCACGCGAGAGTGTCGGAAAACATTTGGCGATTCTGTTTTCAAATCGATGTCCAGATATGCGAGGCACACGGATACGCGGATACACGGATACGCGGATACATGGGCACATAAGTACACGCGGCTTAAATATTAAATTGCTGAATGCACATTGCAGGCAAGCGGCACAAATGCGGATGCAAATTCAAATGACCATGGCAAGTGTTTTATTTTAGTGGCGAGGGATGGGGGTGTGGTAGCAGCCGGCCTCACTGACACAAAAATTGTTTAACATTTAATGGTTTATTAATAATTTAATTACTTTTTGATTATGGTGGATTACATTAGCGCGCAGCAAATACGCGACCGGCATGATAAATAATGAAGAGCCTGTCGCCATTCCCCATCCTTTGCATCCACAATGTCCTAAAATTTATGGCATCCTAATGCATGCGATGAAGTGTGGAGGTGGAGTTCGATGTTCGGTGGTTGGTGGTTGTGAAATGCCCTAATGAAATTGAGTTGAAGTTTGGTTTTCTGTTTGCTTTTTTTGCTCCGACCCATAAACATTTCGCAAATTGAATTGAAATGTTTATTACTGCACTAGCTGCATAACTGTTGTTGATGTTGCTACAGTTGTTGGCATTTTTTAGATGCACTTTGTTAATAATGCCGTGCGGAATTATTAAATTAAAAACGTTTAGTTGCATGCAAAAAAAGTGAGAATGAATGCAGAATGCAGTTTCAGCTTTTAATGCTAGTTAGTGTGCAACATTTCGGTAGTTTTTAACCAAAAATATTAGATTGAATAAAGTTCGTCTGCATGTCGTAAATCTATGAAAATGACAATGACTCAAATAGTCATTTTTATAGCTAAAATGTATCATATATTGCCACACTGTATTGGGTTTCGCCATAGTTATTTGCCTATTTTTTGGTAGCGAAGTAAACATTTAGTGCAACGGAAATTTAAAACCATTTATGCTAATTTCCCGTTTTTCTTGATTAAATTTAAAAATAATAGCATCTAAAAAAAAAAAACTGTGCCCAGTCACTTACACCGCAGCATGAAAATATTTATGCAAATCTATTTAATGACAAACAATTAATTAAAATGATTTATGCAAACGTTGCCACAGCATTCATTACAGCATAATGCAATTAAATATGCAGTCTGAGACTAAAAATTACTGCTTTTGTAATTCCATTCAAATTAAATTAGCCAAACGAGCCACAAAGCGTCGACTGTTCGCCCCAGTCGAATAAATCCAATAAATATCGAAAATATCAGAGTTATCTGAAATATCGGGAAGGCATTCAGGCGCACCAGAGAAATCACCAGTTAGCCATGAATTAATGCGGCATTTGAATGTGAATGTCGGTTAAGATGGTTGGGAAATTGGGGGTTATGGAGATGGGGATTGGGATTGGGATTGGGATTGTGCCAGCAAGGAAATAACAGAGTAACCCCTTTTGTGATCGGCAGGCAGCCAGACCACTACTCACCTGCCATTAATTTGCCCATCACATCAATCAAATCGTTCTGGCAGCCGAGGTCCGCAGCTGTTGCATTGTTGTAGTAGGCATAGCTAATGCAAATTTCAACGAAATTGAATTCCAGCCAGGCCTTTTGATAGTCCACGAAATTGAAGTGCCTCAGCAGGAGGCGCAGCGCGTAAATTATGCCAAACTGTGAAGGGGAAATGGTTGGGCGGATTGGTTTGGATCGATTCGCTTCGATTCGGTGGCTCCGTTCGATTGGCAAACACAAATATTTACCTGCACATTTTTATCATTCAGCGTCATCAATTTATTTGTCAAGCGATACAAAACTTTGGCCAAAACTTTTTCCTCCTGCGCGATTTGACGTTGGGACGCGGATGCCAGCGCAAAAACATGCCCCTCGGCGATGCCGATGCCGTAACTTGCCTCGAAGTAGGCCGACGCCGCGGAGACTGCCGCTGCGGATCCTCCGTATGAGGCAGATGTCGATGTGGAGGAGCCGGACGTGCTGCCAGTGTCGGGGTAGGATGGGGCTGAATTCGAGGTGGCCAATGCATCCAGCTCAGCCAGAGGCGGCACAATCGTCGAACTGGCCCGGAATAAATTACGCAACGTCACGGACATGCTGCCAAATATGCGATAGTCGAAAAAATCCCACAGCAAATTGAAATTAGTTTGTTGAGTTTCCACGTTGACTTTGCCATTGCCTTCGATAACGTCTCCACCGCCTCCTGCTCCTTGGCCTTGCGCTGGGTCCTGGCGCGCCGTTTGCATTATAAAGCGGCATAGACAGCAGGCGGCGTGTTCCCGCACCCGCGCATCATCGTCGCCGAGCAGATGTAAAAGTTCAGCCAGAAACTGCGCCTGCAAGGGGGCAAAGTGCATTTGAGTCAGTTGACGGCACGTTGTAAATCAAAAAGTGAGCCAAGTTTTCATTATGCAGTTTGGCAGTTTCGAATGGCCGTACAGATGCGGTTTGCATAGTCGATTTTGTCCGCAAGGTAGAACACTGAAGAAAATGGCCATCGGCATGAAAACCATTGATTGGGATCGATTTGAAAATTACCTTTGTTGTTAAATTAAATATTAAATAATATTGTTGACTTCTCACTACGTCAATTTAAATATTTAATCAATTTATAATTTAGCTTTTCCCTGGCAAAATGATTGTTGTAGTAAAGTGTTTCTAACGCGAACGCCCATCGAAAACTGCGGGCTATTAAGTTTTGAACTGTGCGAAAACACAGTCAACAATAATTGCAACTACGTTTGGAATACGAAATTCAATGCTCCACATCAATAGATGGGATTGTAGGCACACATTTAAGCTCTCCTCATGCTATTACATTTTCTCGGCATTCAGTTTGATCCGTCTGTCGTCCTTTGGCGCAATTGTTTGCCGACTCTCCTCGAGTTGATGTACGTTTTCCCTCTCAGTGCCATTTAGTAAATTGCTTAGCTTTGTAAAAATAATAAATAAACAAATATATGTGCGAGCTGGTGCCACGAAAACGAAAACCCCCAAGCTCTGTCAGCCAGTCCGTCAGGCTGTCAGTGGTCCCGTCATTCTGGATTCGGCACTCGGCAGGATGCGCTCGCAGTCTCCTGCAGAATGCACAAAGAGCCCGGCCACACACTTGAGTGCACAAATGTTCAATAAGAGTTGTCAGAGGAGCGCCCCGTCCCGGCACTCGAATTGCCTCGGATGCTCCAGATGCTCTTGCTCCAAAGGCTCCAGAGAGCTGGGCGAAAACACACTCGTAAAATAATCTGCACAATAAACAAGCTGGCGAGCGGGAGCGGCTGTAATAAGACGATTTAGCTGCTTACCTCATAAGTGCAGACAATGTCCTCGCCCTCCGCATCCCGTCCAGAGTGGCAGACACTGCTGGCATCCATCGGTGGCCACTTGGAGTCCTGCTTCCTGGCGCCGCTGTTTTTGTTGTCGATGGCACAACGAAAATTTGCGTAGTACGACCGCAGCAGCACGTAATTTAAATTCGAAATAACTTCGGCGTATTTATTCTGGACCAGCCAATATTTATTGTGATGGCAGAGCCGGAGTTTGCTCAAGAGCAATTTCGGTGAGATGGCAAACACACAGAAAGGCTCCACTGCGGGATTGGGATTGGGTTCGAGATCGGGCTCATTACCCGACTGCCCGGTGCCGGTGCTATTATTCTTTGGCTGCTGCCGCATGCCAGTCGATTGCAATTGGAAATCATTCAAAAGAGCAGCCAGTAGCTCATCATTATCAGTGGCCGAGGAGTTGGCACATGTCCCGGCATCGTTAGGACGCCTTTGTTGCTGCCGTTGACTGCTTAAGGCATTATCCTGGTCCTTTGCAAAAGTTTGTTGGCCAAATGTTTGCGCCTGGCCCGAACGCTTTTGTTGCCCACTTGAATGTCGTTGCAGGTCCTGCTCCAGCTTCTGGTTGTCCTGCTCCTGCTGCTGTTGCTGCTCCTTCTGCTGCTGCTGCTGATGAGCATGATAATGACATGGCGGCTCTGTCAAATATTTGGACACCACATGCGGAAATATCTTATCGAATGCATTCAACGCTTGTATAACCACTGTGTGGATCTCGTCCTCAAAGCCCTGCAATAAGTGGAGAAGAGCAAAAAGTTTTCGGCTAAATTTCTTTATACAGGATCTCAAGAACAGGCATAAGACGGCCACGGCCAAAACGAGACGTTGGCTAAGCGAATTTGTGTTTTATTGTTTGCACAAGCAAAAACTTTTCCACAATCACACAGTGGCCAGCTCTCGGGCATCCCTTCCCTCCATCCGGGCATCCATCTGAGAGTGTGTGCATTTTTAACGAATCCCTAACAAGCTTTTCCTAACTGCAGACCCGGCCAAAGGGCTATTGTTATCAAAGTTGCTTTGCCTTTGGTCCCGGAATGGCCTGGGATGGCCAGCTCCAGGGAGGTTCTTCCCGTCCCATCCCCATTTCGATCCCCTTCCCAACAATCTCTATCTCGTTTTGGCTTCAATTTTGGTATGCTGGCAAGTGCCATTGAGACGGATTTGCAACCATTATATAGCAGGCATCTAATGTGATTTTCAGCTGGCACGTCCTGCGTCCCATTCCCATTCCACTTCCTCCTCATCTGCGCATGCATCTCGCTGCAACAACATTGCATAATCAAATTGCACTTTTGGGGAGGCCAACAGCCAGCAGCAATTTAAATGTTCGGTGCTGGCCACTAAATTATTGAATTCAATAAGAAACCATCCCCGCATCGGAGCCCCAACTTACTGCCACGGCCAATCCCCAGACAGAAATCAATGTGCAACTTATGCGCACATTCTGCATACCGGAAGGGTAAGTTGGGTAAGATGGGAATGGATGGTGGGATAGTGGAATCGTGGAATGGTGCGGTGATGGGAACGGAAAGATGGGTGAAAGTAAGATGGCAACGGATGCGCGCTGCTCCCTTTAGGGGCATTTGCACTTGCACATTGCGAAGGCGATAAGAATTTTCTTTCTTATTTTCAAATGAAAAACAACCAACCACACAAAATGCCGCCGGCTAAGCTCCAACTGCAACTGGCTTGGCTGCTTGAGTTGGTGGCCGTAGCTGGAAAATATTCAAAAGGCAGCAGCCATTGATATGGACACGTGTCCGTGTCCGTGTGTGTTTGCCTGCATGTGTTAAAATATGTTAGCTTGATGGTTTAACATAGAAAAAAGTACAGCGAAAAGGTGGGGGCACATATTTATAGATATAGAATGTTTGCACAGAGGGGAAAATAGAGGGCGGACTTCGTTGCTGCCACATAATAACCCGAAACAGTCGAAGATGAAATGCTCTGGGAATTTGGAATTTATAAGTAAAATTCTTGAGAAACCAATGTTTTTTCTATTTTTTTCTGTTTTTTGTGTTAATTAAGGCACTGTTTATAGCTTAAGACCAAAACAAACATTCTAAACAAGTCACTATACCCTACAAAGGGTAAAGCAAATAGCCGCACAACGTGGCGTATGCGTTATGCAAACGCAGGGCAGGAAAAGGAGTAGTGAAAGGTGGAGGGAAGGAGTGCAAGTGGGCGTGCTATGACAAAGATATGTATAGCGGCAGATATACAAAGCGGGTTAGCATACATGTAATGTAGCTTACCATTAACCAGGCACCGGCAAATGGGAGGTACCCATTAAAGGAACTTTAGCCAGAGTGCCTCTGGCTATGAAACACTTTGTGCGAATATCGTGTGTGGGACTATCGACGCACTCACCTTCAGTAAAATGGCCAACAAGTGTTGCAGGCCAAGACCACGTTGCAGATTCAGAAACAGTCCAGCCCCACTAGATTGCAGGAAGTTACCCACAACCTGCTGGACGCCACCCCGCAAGATGGGATCGCAGTGGTCATGGAAGAGCAGGATATCCGAAAGCTTCTGACGGTCTTGAGGTGGAGAACTCTCAGTTGTAGAGGAGGCTCCAAGTACTCCTACTCGACTACGCGTTGACTTTGTGCGCTTGGGTGGACGTGGAGGCATGCTCAATGGAGGCACATCCTCAACTGCCACTGTGGGCCTATACGAACTTCCAATGATCTCGGACTTGGAGAGCTTCTCTTCCGGTTTCTTGGCAAACGGCGATGAAGTAGTGCTGCCTTCAAGTAGGAGAACTGAAGCGTCTGCACTGCGGCTTAGGGTGGGTGTCGCTGGCTGCAAGTATGCTGGACATGTGCTCGGCCCGAAATGATCATCCTTAATGTCCAGCAGAAGCAGGTTCTCTTCCAAGCTAGTCGGAACGAGACTACTATCCAACGGTGGCTTCTCTCCGCCCACCTGGGAATTGTCGCTGCTCTGTGGACTTGAAACTTGAGTGCTATCACCACTTCCTGTCTGAGAGGTGGCCTCCTCCAGCAGCTGCAGTTCCTGCTCGCTAATCTCCAGGCTGAGTTGAAGAATCCTCGGAGACAAACGCACACATTGGGCAATCACGCCCAAGGAGAGACTCTTGATAGAAACTCTGCTGATGCTATCGGGCTGCAATCCCGCCGCTTGTCCACTGAGCAGAAACCGAGCTGCCACCAAGCGAGCCGTATAGTAGACCAACGACTGCTCCAGGATGCTGCCAATTTTCACGGTGATCAGGGCACGACCGACAACTGTCTGCCGGAGCGGCGAGTTCTCCACTAGAAAGGGATTAGCTGCGGAGATAAAGCTTCTAATTAGTGTCTCCTAGGTGCGACAGCAAGCGACTTACCGTTGGGCGTGCCACGCAGCTGTGGTGTTTCGGGCTTAGAGGCTGCCACTTCCACGGCCGGAGCATCCATCATGAGGGCTGTGGAGGCCGTGTGGGTGGCGGTTATCGAGCAGGAGTCTTCCACCGGCGTGGGCGTCTCCGCAATCGAGGGCTGCCGCTCCGGCGGCTCCAGGTTACTGCTGGCCAAGGAGGTAAGCGAGAGCGTGAGCGAGGCGGCCGAGATGGCATCCGATTTGTCGGCGGGAGCCGTAGTGGAAGCGGACTTGGAGGGCGTGGACTTAGAGCCGCTTGATTGACGAAAGAGCTTACTGACCGACTCCGAAGCTGGAAGCACAAAAGCCACGAGAGTTAGAGCGCCCCGTCGAAGGTCTAGCAGATAACTTGGTTTGACACTAATGCCAGCAATGGCGTTGGCTAATTTGCGGCCACTCCAGACGGCCAATTACCCGGCACATTCGTCTATCGTGGCAAACTTTGTGAGCCATGAGGGCACAAGTATCTGGTACGGATGTATGTGTGTGTGTGTATGTGAGGGCAAAACCGCTGAAACTATTTTCCTAGCTACTTTTTATGTTGTTCTATTAGCTTGCCGCCGCGGGCAAACTTCCCGGTTCTCCATCTTGTATTGAAAATTAATTGAAAACTTCAATTTCATGGAAAGTACGAGCATAGTGCAGCCACTCGCTTCCCCCACTGACCACTTAAGTGGGTTAAAAATGGCTGCATCTTTTAGATGCACTTGTTGTGGCTATCCCTGTCGTTGTTGTTGTTGTTCTTTGTTATTGTTCTAATGGATGTTCCTGCCGCATGCAAGAGCTGTAAAAATTAGAGCAACCACGATTCCACGACTGCGGCCAACGGAAGCAGCAGAGCACTTTATGGTCAGAGTGCTCGCATGTATTGTTCGGGGCAGATAAACTACCGAGGAAGCCTGATCAGTGTTCCAGGAACACATCCTCTAAGTGTGGGATTGGGTAAGCCCAACAAATTGGTTACAAACGTACGCAAAATTATGCTTCGCTTAAATTGAAACATTCAAATACCAAACAAATGTTCAAAATCATTCTCTTAATATTATAAAACCCCACAGACCAGAGCTCAGATCGAAGTTTAAGCAGCACATCTGGCATTTAACAAGTAATCCCTCATCTAAAAAAAAACTGATTTACCAAAACCAGCAATCTGAGTTATCCCTCAAATTAGGAAAAGCTGGGTGCTCATAAAAGCACCCAGAAATCAGGGATCCTGCATGAAGTTTTATGGAACTTTCATGCACATACACTCGCCGGTAATTATGTTTGGGGTTGGCTGGCATTTTATGCTTTAATAGCTTCGCCTCCATAAAAGTGAAAACGGCAGCAGCTCCGCAACTTCGGTCGAGTGTTTTCCTTTTATTATAAAATCACGCTGAAAATGCAAACAAAAAAATGCATCACACAAAAATGGCAAATACAACTTTGAAGCGTATAAGCAAGGAAAGGAACGAAACCCCAAACTAGGCGACAATGAAAACCGCGTGGGAAACGCGGGCTCTGGTCGGAAAAACCGCGGCGAGGACGGTGGAGCGATGGTGGTTCCATGGCTGCTACTTTATGCCCGCCAAACGGACGGGCAAACCTCTCCGCCTAACAGCACACATGCAAATGTTTTTTACTGCTCAAGTTACATATGTGGATGCAGCGAAAGGGTATAAAAACGGCGAAAATATAGGGAAGGACACAGCAACAGACGCGAAAAATGTTGTCTGACTACAGGATAAGTGGGCTGGCCTAAACAAAATGAAAGCCCAGACTCGCTATCTTTTATTAAAGCTAGTAATAAGCGATAATAATATTTATTCTATTGCTATTATAATACGCATTTTGCTATAAATTTCTAGCAGAGATACGAAATAAAAAACCAATGGCATAAAAGGAAGTTTCTATTAAAAGCTCAGATCGCAAGGGTATGTCACTGGAGTACTTCCAAGAGTATACTAATCGTCGGGGCTGTAATGCAGATAAAGTCGGGCGGATCTGGCTGCGGCTTCACATATCTGAGCACACATATAGCCCTAGATATATGTGTACATATTTATAGAAACAAAAACAAACAAGCGGCAATAACTACCGCGGACGGACGAGGGAAAGCAGCGCAAAAAGGCTGATAGCGCATAAGTACACAACAGCAAAAACAACTAATGCGGCCCAGAAAGGATAACAACAACAACAACAACAATAACAGGAACGGCAGTAACAACAGGCGGTGGGCAGGACGAAAATAAAAAGGAGCCAAGCGCAGAGCAGGCAAAGTGCAGCAGCTGATGGCTGGCTCCTCTCGTTTTGGCTGACTGTTCCGGGCAATGCTAAATAAACCCGTACACACACACACACACCATAGACACCATACACACCAAGCACACCCGCGCCGAAAACACACACGTATGTGTCTATGTGTATACGTGTACGTACGAGTATACTGTGACACAACATGTAAGCTTGCATACATGCAATTTGAGTAACCGCATTTTATCACGTAACCCATTTGTCTTAACCACTTTGTTGCCAACTTGCAGTGTGATGCTTTGGCCAAGTGGCAGTGGCGGCACAAGAAAACCAGCAATGAGGTTGGCGTGCGGGAGGTAGGTGGAGCGGAGGGCAGAGGGAGTTTTGGGGCCATCGCACAGCGCAAATGCATTGCCATGTTTCAAGCTTAATCCGCATCCCTCGCAGAGACTTACACACACAAGAAATGCCGGATTTAAGCCCAACATTTACGTCAAGTGGATGTGGGTTTTTATACGCACCCCATCTCGTCCTTCGCCCATCCAGTTGTCTTTATTCCCCTCCCGTCCAGGACTCTCGGTGCCCCGCCCACAACTCATTCGCTTAATTAGTACTTCCGGCTCAGTGCAGTACATTTCCTTTGTTTATTACTAGCCTCCACCCCGCGCACTAACTAACGACAGGACATGGGTCTGGCATCATGTCTGCCAGTCGTCGCTCTCCTTCAATTCCATTTATAGGTCAGGGGAAAAGTGTGGCATACTTATGGTGCTCGTTATTCCGAGTCGATGCCACACAGTCAGGCAGTCGAGCGATTTAAATATTAAAATAAATTATATCACCGATTGATTGTCGTATCAATCGGGATCGAAAAGTCAGCAAACAGCATTAGAATCAAGGATGCAGAGCTTTGTTTGCCCATTTCGACTGAGGACAACGAAGCTAACAACAAGATGCATCTTAAGTGCACGGAGAGAAATAAGTATCATAATAAAGTGTAACTAAATCGTATTAAGTAAAAACTAAGTATAAAGTGAGCTACTGAGAACGAGAAGCACAATTAGTCTGGGTGAGAAATTCAGTAAAATCAATAACTTCGCGGACTTGCACTTTTAGAGTTACACGCTACATCCTTCCTCTTCAGGAGGCGAGATCCTTGTGCACGAATTGCCTAATTTCAGTCGACAACCCGGCAACAATTACGCTTCATTAATTCACAAGTGCAATTGGCTTGGCTGCGAGTCACGTCTGCAGCGCGGTCGCAATTATGCAAATAATGCCATCGAATGCCACTCGAATATTGCAAATAGATGCGCAATTGTTTGGCGCAAAGAAAAAAGAAACAAAAGCAAAAATCAAAAATGTGGGCAAAATGGGATTTGGTGGCGTCTGCGGTAGACCGTGAAATGCAATAACATCAAATGGAAATAGTTTTGAACTTGCTCCGCTAACTTTGAACTTTGCTAATGAAATATTTGCACGGAATGGAATATCGTATCACAGTTATGGCTGGCTCACCTGCATTGGAATGCGACAGCAGATTGTTGAAGAATGTGCCAATTGCTGTTGCATCGCCGGATTCCACCGAATCATCCGCGGGTGGATGTTGCTGCTGCTGCTGCTGTTGCTCTTTGCTGCCGGCAATTGTGATTTCGGCATCGAAATCGATGCTGTTGAAAGATTCATTGTCGATGTCACTCAAATGCTGGGATTTGTCATCGCTGCCGGCGAGCAGATTCTGCAGAGATGACTGATGCTGCGGTTTAGTCAGCCCCCCGACATCGGCATCAACATCAATCAGTTTATCGTCCTGCGATGTTGCTGCTCCGCGTGCTGCTGCTGCTGTTGTTGCGGGCAATTTCAATACCGTTGACAGCGCCTGTTGTTGTTCATTTAGTTGCGACAGGGTTGTAAAGTCATCACACTCGGCACTCAGCAGCTCCATGTCGTCGTCATCATCATCATCCTCCGCCACAACGACTTCATCCTCGTCCCGCTGCTGTCGGTGTCCTTGCCCCTGCTTGTCCTCATCCGAGGCAACGCATTCGCTGATGCTGCGTGCGGCATTCCTAATGTGGCAGCGCTGCTTCGTTGACTCCGGCTCTCCCCCTGGAAAATGCAAAAATGGTGTGGGCATGAGTGCGGGTATGGGTTAGCCCTACAATTTGTGTAAATATTTGTGCAGGATTCCGCTGGCGGCAAATGCAAATTTGGCCTGACCTCGTTCCTGCATGTGCCGCCGCCTAAAAGCATGCACTAATAATTTTCATATGTGCATTGTGTGTGGGCGTCTCCATCAGCCTGTGCAATTGCTCAATTTTCTTGATTTCGGCATGGTCTGTCTGTTGGTTCCGTCCGCCTGCCCCTCTGTCCTCACGGTCCTCACTGTCCTGCCCCGCCTGTCCTCTAGTTCCTCTGATCCTCTGTCAGCATGTCACATTTCCACATGACTGCGCGCACACACTCCCAAACGCAAACCCACAAACCATCTCGACTTGCATTCTGCCTTATTTGCCATACCTTCATCAGCGACGGAACTTGGAGCCTCGGTCGTGGTATCTTCCCCAGCATTAATTCCCAGCGAGCTGTTGTCAACCTCGAGTTGCTGCTGATGCTGCTGCTGCTCGCGACACTTCGCCTGCTGCAGTTTTGC
This sequence comes from Drosophila sechellia, assembly GCF_004382195.2. Taxonomy (NCBI): domain Eukaryota; kingdom Metazoa; phylum Arthropoda; class Insecta; order Diptera; family Drosophilidae; genus Drosophila; species Drosophila sechellia. The sequence goes on along the minus strand of NC_045952.1, from coordinate 27,165,820 downwards.
ATTTGAATTCTTTTTCATTTGCATTGCAGTGGACCCAACCACCAGCTCATCTACATCCTCGTTCTCATCCTCATCCTCTAGCTGGTGTTGACTTGCCGCCACTTCGTAATTTTTCAATTGGAATATTTGATTCTTTAATGATTTCCTTCGCCGCAAATACTCATTGTGCTGCAGTTGTTGATTGCACAACAGTTGGCGCAAACTTTGGCCCAGACTCTGGCTACATTGGCCATCGTATGCGGCGTCCACAGCCTGGAGTATGCCGTTGATGACCTCCAGGGTGGCATTTATGATGGCGTGATTCGCGGTGTGCTGCGTGCTCAGCAGGTGCAAACAATAATCATAAATTTCAATAATTTGCCGACAGTCGGAGGTCGTTGTCTGCTGCTGTTGCTGCTTCTTGCCGGCCAAGGACTCGGAATCCTCGTGGCTATCGCCGGGGTAGCCGCGTATGAGTTGTGGCAACAGGAGGCGCAGCAGCCCCAAGGCTCCCAGCACGCTGCTCGCTTGCTGATCCGTCAGCAGGAGCTCTGCAAAATATAATAGGGATAAGTTAGTTAATGGAGGGAAACTTACGGCTGCTGTTGATACAAATTAAAAACGCTCTTCAAACTTTTTGCGCAGCGTGTGCTGGCAATTCCAATTTGCTCAATAAGCAATAAGCGAGCTTCTGATACAGATACATTTACAGATAGCAATTCCAATACCAATACCAGTACCAGATACCTTTAGCCACTTTCTGTGGCGTTTGGCCGGCCAATTGCAGTTCATACTTCTTTCGTGTTCTTGGCAACTTTTCCCTCATATGTTTTGCAACAAATTGCCTCCAATTAAATTTATCTCGTTGAAAACTTTCCATCTGATATTTATAGACTCTGCACACATGCACAGACCCACCCACCACCCACCACCCAGCCACTGGGACTGAGTCCTCGACCTCCCGCAGTTCTTGCTCTTGTTGTCTCCGCTTATTTGTCGTTTCATTACGTATACGCCACCAATCACAAAACGCCATGTTGGAAGTTTGTTACTCAATTAGTTTTCATTTTCTTCCTTTGGGGCGCAAAATTGAAAACACTTCTCGCCGGAGAAACTTTTTACATGGCCCTCATGGCAGCCAAGTGACTTTGCCGAGCACAACTTGCGGCCTGTTTCCATGTGTATCAATTAATTGCGGCAGAAGCCGCAAGAACTTTCTGCAAAATTGGCGAGCCCAAAACGGAAAGAGCAGGGAATCGGGGGACTTCATGCTGGGCACGTTCGAGGACTGCAATTAATAGCCACCCGAATAGAGGTGTTTAGTTTGAGGCCTACTGACTGCAAAGTGCACAGTAAGAAGTTTTGAGGGAAAAATGTTATAAATTATTTAATTACAAATCAAACAATTTAAATAAGAATCGTTTCGATATTTTTTGTCATACACAAACGAATATACAGTTGCAGCTGAATATTAATTCATTTTGCAGCTGTCGTACACCGTAGAAGCACAAAATGAAGTCAAAATAAAAATAATTACTTTGACATTTTCGACCAGGTGGACAGTCTGGGTTCCATGGAGTACGTTTTCAAAGAGATCAGCAGCGGTTTCAGATTATGAATTGGTCATTGTGCCATTTATGCTGCCACACAGTTGACATGGAAAATAATTTGCACTTTTTGTTTAGCTTTGGCATCAGTCAGTGGGCAACATAAATTTTGCCAGCTCCCTTTTGCAGCTGCCGGCTTTGCTTTGCTGGCCTCGTTCGGCTGGCATTTGTTTACAACGTTGATTATCCGCTTTAAAGCTGCACAGGAATGAATATCTGATTCAATTTCGCATGAATTATTGCATGGAAGTGTCCAAGTGCATAAATTTCATTTCGTCTACGGGCGGGGAGACAAACAAACGGAGATGGCGTGGGCGAGGGCGGCTCTGAGGTCTGAGTTCTGGGGTTTGGGATCTAGGATCCCGGAGCTCTGAGCTCTGAGTTCTGAGGTCTGAGCACCGTACTTTGTGTCTGTTTGTTGGGGCATGCCAGGAGCATGCCAGAACACAGGCAGCCCAAGTACTATGATGGGTGCTCATAAAAAGAGGCGCCAGACTGTATAAGGATGCGCTGAAGAGTTGCCTGGCATTGTGCCTTTGCCGAGAAGTGGCATAAAGTTGACACAGGACTAGAAGACCGGTAGGCGGCAGGGAAAGGAGCAGAGCTAGGAACCGGAACAGGAGCTAAAGGAGTTGATTTGAAGGTAAACATTTGGACAAGAAAAGAGCAATGGAAGAGTCAAGCCGAAGCTTAATTTATATGAACTTGGGCGCGGTCAGAATTTTGACTTCCATAAAGGTAGTCCTAGCAAATGAATTAGTTTTCCCAGTCCGGTATATCACTTCAATTGTTTGCAAATGCCAAACACCGAGCTCCTCTGGGGTTTAAACTTAATTTTTTGTTGGACAATGCAGCTCATAAAAAGACGATGGCAAATGTAACGTAACTATGGTGCATTTACCTCTTCGTCGACGTTTGCCAATAATATTTTCATGAAAATTCAATAAAAAATGATTTGTGTTTGCAATTTTTAAGAATTTTCGCATGGCTCACGTTTCTATGACTTTTGTTTTTGCCGCTGCAGTTATTGCTGCAGTCCGCCAGTCAGCAAATGTTAAAATAAAAACTGCCCGCTATCGTTGCCTAAAAATCAAAACAAATCTGGAAAAAAAATCTGTGGGTATATACGTACATTCGTCCATCGATTGCGCGTGGTAACCAACAGCACTGTAGAAATATAATTTATATCAAATGTCTAGTTACTTTTATTGTGCCACGCCCCCTCAGCGCCCACAGGCCACAGACAAACAAACCCATGGCTGTGATTGCATTCACAATGCGAGTTTGAATAAAACCAAAAACCATTTATCCCCGCGCTCGCGTAGTTTGCAGTTCGATGGCTTTACATTTTGGTAAGGTATTTTTCATGGATTTGCGGCTTTTTAGAATATTAAAAATATTGTTTAGCTGCAGAGCCAGCACGAACCTAACAATATATGTATATATATGACCATCTATCCGAGGCTTAGTATTCGGCCGTTACACGCTTTTTAAACACCTCTTTCATTATTGATGTGAATATAAAGAGCGTCCTGTTGAGCAGAAAGTGTCGTAGCGAAAGTGCGTTAAATAACTAACAGCGAATAGTGTGTATCCAAAAGTGTACAAACAATAGAGGCTGTTATGAAGGCAGCAATATTGTTAAATTTAATGGTGTTACTCTTTGCGAAATAACAATAGAGGCTCAGTGTTTTGAAACAAGTGCATCATTCTGCTGAATGTAAATACCATTTCTCATAGTAAATAACAGCACAACATCACGAACTATATAGTTGTTAGTAATGATTCAGTTTCTATATGGATTTTTCGCATTTCTCTTAGCAATTCATTTCCTATTTAAGCTGTCTTACCCATCACTTTGTTGACCCCATGTTTGGCCATGAGGCTCCTATTGCGTGCATTCTCAATCAGACTCATGCAGTTTTGGGCCGAGCAACGACGCTTGACGGCACAATCGGAGCTAATATGGTCCAGAAAAGTCTGCAAAAGTCAACAAACGCTAGAATATATAAATAAAAGACCCTTTGGGATATTGTTCTACCTCGAACAGTTTGCAGGATTCGCTATCGCTGAGACCCTGTTGTATATGGCGGCAAAAGTGTTTGACGAAGTCGCAAAGAGTCTCCTGGAGCAACGTCTCCTTGCGCTGGGAAATGGTGGTCATACATTGGAGCAATCTCACGGCATACCACTTGATGTGTTTCTCCTTTATTTGTGGAGCATAGTAGGAGAAAAGATTCAGGCAAATCCTCAGGGATCTGTTCAGAAAGTTGTTCTTTCATTAGATTGTTCTTTTAGCTTTAATATATTTGCCACCTTACCTCTGGTTACCATTACGCTTAATTTCACCATACAGATCCATAAGGATGCGACTGACCCGGGTTTTCTCGAGTGACCTCAGTATTTTATTGAGGTTTTCCTCGGCGCTCATCCGAACCACGGAATCCACATCCTCGCAGAACAGCAGCAGAACATTCGTGGCCGTGCCGCAGTGGGCGGCATAGTTGATGTGGCCCGCCAGCGAGGGCGACATGATGCACTCGGCAATCTGCTGAAAGCAGGTGATCTTCTGCTTTTGGCTGTGGAGATTCGAAATAAATTAGTTTTAGTACAGGTATGTGGCATGACGTCATAGCCGATGCACTTATTGCTCAATGTTGAATGAATGTTTTGGGTGGGCAAACCAGTTGACAGGTTCATTTTAGGGACAATAAAACCACCGGAAATCACCTGGGCATGACTATTTAATCAATATTGTTCCGTAATGAGCAACAAACTGTTGCCGGTCCCCTCCCCAAAACATTTAATGCAACCGAAAACAATCAAATTTTCGTTGAGTCCCACCTGCATTCCGTATTCCGCAGTTGTTCAACGAAGCCAACGAACTTGTCGTACGCAGTGGACCTGGATTTGTCCATTTTCGCGTCCGAAATAGCGCTTAAAATCGCTATTTAAATATAAACAACACAGGAAAACATTGCTCTTTTGTTATGATTTCTATCAGCTGTAAAACCAGTGTTACCATATCGCACCACTGCTTTTAATTAGAACACTAGCAACCAGCCCTGGTATTCAATTTGGCAATCGCTAAATATTTAAACTTTGAATTAACCGCTTAATTTATCGTTTTTTCATGCAAAATTAAAAGTGATAACATAAAAATGCATATTTATTCAATTGCAGCCAATTGATTACAGTGAGTTGTTATTTCCTGCATTTAAAAGACTGTTATCAACATGCTAGAAACGAGTAACAGTACATTGGCGCCAATGTTAACATGATAACATTTATTTCAAAATGTAAGTAAACCAACAATTGAATTTAATTTTATTTATTTATTTACGCTTTATTATTATTTATACATAACTGCGTTCACATTAATATTTACTTAAATAAGAAAGTTTTTCACTTGTTCGTTGTTCATTGTTCATTATGATCTGTGCATAATATTTCCTGAAATATATTTTTAGAAACTCTTTAGGGTAGTGTACATTATTGTATTTAATTATGTTTTACCTTAAAAACTTAAACCCATACAAAAATGCTTTAAGCTACTTAATGTTAATAACAAAACCCACCATTGTTTTTGTTCGTTTTTCATTGTGTTTTCTTTTTGTTTAGGCTTGCCCTACGTGTATTCGCGTGAATTATGTAGAAAAAACAATCACAGTCCATTGAAAATATATAAAATTAGTTGCGTTTGTATGTGATAAACTGCCCGTGTTGGCGTCGAGAAAAGGTCTAGTACAGAGGGTTGCAAATAATGGACATCTAGAGCAACGGATTACTGAATTCGTGACACAAAATATTTACAACATTTCATTTAGGAGTACCTAAACCTTACGCTTTAAACTACGAAAGTGCGGAACTTAGTCTAAGGAAAAACGAGTGCCGAGTGGGAAGCTAAGGAAAGCTGCGAATGTGCTTAAATAATTTATGACATTTGGGCAGATACGAGGAGAAGTGAAACTCGGAAGCGGAAGTAAGAAGAAGACCCGAAGTGGGGGTAAACTAACTAGGACGACTTATCGTGTTCTAAAGTTAGGCATCTAAAAGTAGCGTAATATCTGAAGATCCTAGCCGCGTTTGGCTCGCAGCACGAGAAGCGTCAGCACCAGGAAGCCCACGATCCAGGACAGCGTGCTCACATAGCCGATGTAGACATCCGACTCCAGTATCGCCCAGCCACGTGTGAGGATGGAGCGCAGCGAAGAGGTGGCCAGCGTTAGTGGCAGGCACAGTGATATGTATCTGGGGGATAAGAATACTTAAACTTCCATTCACAACACAGTGATCCTCACAAGAACTCACCTCAGCACAACGGGCATGCCCTCAATCGGCCAGATCACTCCAGACAGAAGCAGGGTGGGATAGAAGGAGCCCAGCGCAAGCTGGATGGCGTTCCTCTCCAGCTCGCACACCGAGGAGATGAGGAAGCCGAAGCACATTCCACACATGCCCTGCAACAGGGTCAGCACGATGACCCAGAATAGGTCGCCGTTGTTGGTCACCCCGAACACCACCAGCATGAAGATCAGCACCAGAGTGGTCTGTCCGCACATCACCACGAACTGGGTGATCACGTGCGAGAAGAGGATCTCGAAGGGCGAGACGCCAGCCACCCAGGAGCGATCCAACAAGCCCTGGAAAGGAAGTAAGCAAATTTTATTATAATTGCTCCCTAAAGAGGATAGATTTTATCGACTTACCTCAGTGCGCTCAATAATCAGAGCCGATGACGTCAAAGCGACAGCCAAGAAGAATACAATGCTATTAAATATGTGAAAAAAAACATTAATGACTCTCCCATTAAATGTATATCTATGAAACCCACGTCAAGATCACGCCAGGTGCCACGAAATCGGTGAACGATGGATTCATGGTGCCGTAGATGGGGTCCCTGAACTGAATGGGCACGTCGCCCAATTTTGGATTGCTGCCGCACTGGCCGAGAAGGCCCATGGCAAAGTCCCTGAAGGCCAGCTGGATGTCCCGATTGAGCATGACGCCGATCTGCTGGTTGGACATGTCCAGCCAGACCTTGACCTCGGAGGAGTCGATCGTTTCCTCGTCGGAGTCACGTCCCAGATTAGCTCGGGCAATAAAGGCGTCCGTGAAGTTCTCGCTGATGTAGACCGCCCCCCAAGCTGTGCCCTTTCTCACGGCCTCTTTGGCATCGTCCAGGTCCTCATAATATGTTTTAACCACACTCGTATTCAAATGACTCAGATAGCGACATCCCAGGTTCTTGAAGTGGCATCCGTCCTCCCAATAGCAGTTTTCCTGAAAATATTATTATATTATATTATAATTTTATTGGTTAAAGTGCAAGTGATTTGATCATTAAAATGGTTAAGCTGGTCTTTAATTATAGTTGTATAATAATTAAGCTTATATTTAAGTGCTATTTAAATGGTATATTATATGGCATCAAATTCTAATAAAATCCATCTAAAACTTTGTTACGTTTTTATGGTTGTGTAGTTTTTAACAAACTTAAAAGTGGTATAATCAAAATATTTCAAAGTCTATAAATTTTAGTTGGTATTCAAACTAATAAACTTTTAATAGTTTGAGTTTTACCTTGAATACTGAGCTAAGACTTGGAATGTGCATATATAGTGTGTCTATAATGTGTGTCTTACCCTTACCGTGTCGTTCATCTCTCCGTTGACTATGGCCAGGTTGAGGCCCTGGGGATCTCGTCCGATGGCCAGGCAGAAGAGGATCACCTGCATGACGGGCAGGGCGAAGATGAAGAGCATGACGCCCACGTTGCGCCACATGCGCAGCATGTTCTTGGTGAGCAAGGCGCGGATCTTGCCCTTGGAGGTGATCTTGCACAGGTTGGAATAGCAGTCCTGACAGCTCTCCTCGTCATTGGGATTATTGTTGCGCCTGGACGGCGGCGGACTGTAGGGCTCCTGGTTGAGCTGTTGCAAACGATAGATGTAAAGATTAACCCTAGCAATCGCAAAGATATTCCAAAACGAACCGTGTAGATGGAGCCATTGCTGTCGTTGATGAGCACCTCCTTGCTTTGGTGGAAGTTGAGGCCCACCACGCCGCCCTCCTGGCTGGAACTCGGCTTGTCCATCTTGCTGCCAAAGGCCATGGCGTGCAACGAGATGTTGTTACTACTCCCGAAAAACCAGTTCAAAACCACAAAGAGATGGAGGTGGAACACAGATTGCGAGCATGCGAGTGTCGGATGGAAGAGAGTCATAGTGGAGAGTTCAGAGGGGGGATTAGAGTGGTTGTCGTCGGGTTAGCCACGTGGTGCATGCCAGTCTAGAGCCTTACCTGAAGTTTACGTGGGTCACATCGCCCTTTTGGCTTTGGATGCGGGACAGCTTGAGGAACACCTCCTCCAGGCTGATGCACTTGTAGATAGAGAGTAGGACGCTGGGTGACTCCTCGGCCAGCAGGTGACCCGACCGCATCAGACCGATCTGAAGATTATAGGTTTATTAATTTATTTAAATTTAGCTACCTTATCTCTGAATCCCTTACCGTATGCGCCTGTCGTGCCTCTTCAATATAATGTGTTGTAATTATGACCGTCTTTTGGCCCGCCTTGGTGATGTGCACCAGGTGATTCCAGATGCTCTGACGCAGAAGTGGATCTACACCCACGGTGGGTTCGTCCAGGATCAGCAGTTCTGGATCGTGCATTAAGGCCACAGCGAAACTCACACGACGCTGCTGACCACCACTGAGATTCTTCACCAGTCGTTTCTCCGACGGCAGATCAAGGAAGTTGAGCAGGAACTGCAGACGTTCCAGGATCTCCTTGGTCTCCATGCCAAAGATCCAGCCGAAGTACATCATGGTCTCCTGGATGGAGAACTCTCCGTACAGTGCGATCTCCTGGGGCATATAGCCCACACGCTTTCCGGGAACACCTGATCCCCTAGTGCCGGGCTTGCCGCCCAGCACAAAGATCTCACCGGCGTCCATATAACGACGTCCAACGATGCAGGAGAGCAGGGTGGTCTTGCCACATCCGGATGCTCCCAGAAGACCATAGCTGGGAGAAAAGAAAAGTTATTTTAATTAAAAAGTGTTTGTTGAGAGCGAAACGATGGAGTAATAAAATTCTAGCATATACTAAACCCAAACCTTTATTTATTATTTTCAAACACTTGTTGTTTGTTGTGTATATAATTATATTCTCATAAAATCTTGTTTAAAGTTTTTATTTTGGAAAGCAGACATTACCTATTAGCATTTTTAGTTTTTCTTGAATGTCACTTTTTAATAAGTTTTTTGACCATTTAACGGGGTCACAAAGGGTCAAGAAGCCAACCGTGACAGAGAGGTAAAGAGATTAAATGAAAAGCAAGCAGAAAGAGGGAAAAACATTTAGCCAACTCAGCACGAAAACTGTCGCCACCGTAAACAAGACTATATATGTAACTGGATAGATATATATGTATACGATCGTGGCATGTCGGCGGCGATGTCAATGCTAATTCCAGCAGTTCAAGTTGAATTATTTCGAAATGTTCACCTTGAAATGTAAGAAATGCTCGCAGCTATCACAAAATGCGACTCCGCCCCGTTTTTGTGTTTTTGGGGAGGGGTTAGTCCCCCATTATTATTATCGCCATCATCATCATGATGAACTTGGTGGCTGCGAGTATTGTGATTATCGCATTGTTAGTTTGGCGTCTGTTTTCGTTTGGTCTTCGGCCTTTGACAAAAAAAATATTGCAGCTCGTAGGTCGCACGTTTTGGCCTCTTATTGAATCTATTATTATAATTAGCGTGCTAAGCCATTTAGCGAATTAAACCAGACAAAATCTAGGATAGGAGTGTCTGTCTGTCTGGTAGTTGGCCAGCTTTTAATCGGCTTCAAATGCTAATGCACTGACTTTGACAGCCGAAAAGCAGTTCGTTGACTCGTTCAAAGCCGAAAAATATATGACTAACTCGGCGACCTGACCTAGGTCAAAAAGCTGAACGAACCAGGCTGTTAACTGGGTCAAGACTGCTGCACAGACGGCGGAGAATAAAATAAAAAATCCGTTACGACACAGCATTAGGTCGCTGAATTAATCACTCAGAATGCCGAAAACAAGACATAAACAAAATTTAATAATACAGCTCGGGCCGTAACCAACCAATGCCAAAGGCAGTAGAAAAAAAAATGAATCTACGATTCATCATCATTATTGTTTTGCAGCCATTTTCAATCTTTTCAGACGACAATCGATCAATATAGCCGGGCATATTGGTTTTGTTTCGAGAATAACGCAAATAAGCCCAGTGTCTGGCATACAAATAGATTTCGGGATTAATTGCCAAGACGTGTGGACTTAGCCGCGTCATTGACGTCAGTTGGGAAGCGGCTTAATTGGGATCACTCCACCAGGGGCATCTCTGCGATGCGAGATCAGGCGAACTTTCCTAACTAACCTCGCTTAGCCGCTAGAATTATCATGCAAAAATCCCGTTTCAATTGCAAGATAGTCGAACGACTAAACCGGTTAGCCGCATATAAAAGCCGCAATTAGGCGCAAGCGTAACCAAGTGACCTCTGTTGTAGACGAAATCGGATCGGAGATCGGTGATCGGTGATCGGTGCAAGTGCAATCAAATCTCAGACACAAGGAAATCGCTTAGCATTGCTGCTAATTTCGAATTCGAGTTCAGCCAGCATTAGGTGCTAATTACTTTCGCCGTTTCTATTTTACAAACTCGCTAAATTGAGCTGTCAGCATTTCACTTTTATTGATGGATCTCCCGCCCCGGAATCGCTAAGATCACTCTCACTCACATTGTTCCCTTGGGCACGGTCATGTTCAGGTTGTTCAGCACCTGGTTGGCGTTCTTCTTCTTTCCGTACGCCTTGAAGGCATGCCGCACGGATACGGCGGCTTGTGTGTTCCGTGGTCCATTGGCCGGAGCACCCCATGCCGCCACGGCATTCGGCTGTGTGCCACCATCGTTGTTTGTGGCCGCCATCGCGGAGTCTGTGGAAATACTGCAAAGATATCGGGAAAAATTAATTAGTTCGAGGTTTCAGATTAAGCGTTTAAAAAGTATTATTATTAAAGTACCAAGAGTAATTCAATTTTAATTGTACTTTATCCATATCCAAACAGAAGACACTTGATATCTTTTTTTGATATAAAAGAAAATAGAGTTAAATATAATTCAAATAAATAAAACAACAAAAGGGTAGGGTATCTGAAAGTAAACAATGAAGTAGCAATTTCAATGCATGAATCGTATGAGTATTTGCATTTTAAATGCTTCTATTGAACTAAAAACAAAAAAATGGAGATTACTAAGAGTAGGTTTATTTAACTTTAGGGATCTATCGTATGAACAAATTAAAAGTATACAAAGTAATAGCTCAGTTTCCATTTCAATTAAAGTCGTTAACCATTGTCATCACTTTTTCAAATGCCTTACATATCTTTTAGTTGCTCCGGTTTTGTAAGACCTTTCTTAGCTAATCCTTTTAAGTGCGGACATTAATGGGAATCATGAGTGTTAAACACACATTGTAGAGAGTTTTAGCCATACAAACCGGGTTTCATTCGCTAGCTAGAATACTTAATAGTGTTATAATTGGCAGCTTCCTGCTGTCGCATATCAGATATATACATTTGCATAACGATTTGCATTTGAACCCGCTTCGAATGTGTGTTATGGGCTTTGTGGGGTACGCTTCAATAGCTCGGCATCTCGGCGCCGAGACTATGTCAGCGGCACACATTGCAAAAAATCATAAAACAGAGCGAAACGGCAAAAAATACAATGGACAAGCTTGGCAACACTTTTCATTTCAATATTTATAGTTGGGCACTCGTCTCTTGAGCAACGCGCTTTTTGGCCACTTGGTCGGCCGAAAAGCTGGAGTCCGTCCGAAGTTAAAGTTAAAGTTAAGCTAAAGTCGGATTGAATGCACGAGGTAAGGTAAAGTCGTTGGCCAAGTCTGGTTTTGGACCAGCAATGGTTGTTGATTGCTCAACAGCCATCCATCCACTACCAAGTTGGTCCGCCGTCGAGCAAATATGCAAGCGCACTTTGCAGTTTGCAGTTATCATTTGCATTTGCATTGGCAGAAAATTATGCAATTCCCATGCAGCTTTTGCACGCGGCGCAAACGTGTAAACAGCCAAAAGATTCGTCAATTTTGGGTCAAGGTTAGCTGCACTATTAGTCGGGAAAGAAAGTTCATAATTGCCTGCAATTAATCACATTCGCACCTCTTGAACATATTTTGACTGCCAGCTATAAATTATTTTTTTCGGCTTTTCATATCATTAGCGCTGGCAAACGAGCAAGTCATACCAGAAAACGAGAAGCGAGACAAACAGACCCAAATATAAATAATACGCTGTAGGGGGAAACTAGTTCAAGGTCACTAATTGAGCGCATTCGATTGACGATATTTTGCCTTTTTTCTGTTCCCACCGATGTCGCTTTCGAAAACGAAACGATTTGGCCGTCTCGAGTTTTTGCTAATCGATTGCGTTACTTCTCGTTAAGATAAATATTCGATCGGCGGCAAATATTTGCATTTATTATATGGCACGAGATGGGTTGGGATTGGAATTGGGATTGGGTTGCCCAACGGTCGAGTGGCGAGCAAACATCCTCAAATAGCTGCGTTTGCAGGGAAAATTAAGTGGCTATATTATGCGGCCTATCAAATATTAGCATAATGCGCTGACAACATTTGGGGCTGGGCCGCACGAATTCTGAATATCAAACGCACTCAGAAATGCTGCCATGCTGCAATTTCATTCGACCGCTTGACGAAATGTGTTTCAAGTTCGTTGCCTGAGTCTTTCGATTTGCGTACAGTGGTCGGCGCGGAGTTAGTCACAGCCCAAAAGCCAAGAGACAACAGCCAACACTCGCGGGTTGCGTAAATCGGTTCGTCTCTGTGTGCGCCAGTCAACAATGGACAAGGTCAGGCCACGTAGTTTTTTATAATGACAACAAACCGACATTTTTTCCTCTTTTCCTCACTTTTGTGCTTGACATTTATGGCTTGAAGATTTCGGCTCGCCGATGGTGGTGTTTGTTTGTGTTTGTGAATGCTTATTGATAATTTAATTAACTATTAGAGCGCTATTTATGCATGCAGCTATGTGCTCAGCACGGGCCCACCATTTTTTGGGGCGCTTATCTCGTGGATTTCTTCAGAGACGCACCCAGCTGAATGGTGAAGCGTGAGAATTGGTTAAGGTTTGTCAACATACTGAGTTATGGGACTCGTCATTTCCCTTAACCAGAAACCATCAATAATATTAACTGCACTGCTCTGCCATAACTGACACATTTTCCTTTCCGCCCTTTGCTCACCGTGCTAAATGCGAACTTTAGAATATGTAGTTGTCGTGGCGAATAGTTTGAAATAAACGCGTGCGGCGAGAGGCAAAGTGCAGAGTGACTCCCACCGAGACGACAGTGAGGTCATATAAAGATATAGACTAGGAAGTACACAGCGAGAAAAATGGCAAAGTCAAATCTGGTGTACACACATTGATTGTACAGTACGAGTTTAAAGTTGATTGTAATCAATTTATCTAAATTGACTTCGATCTTTTAAGTGCTTTTTTACATAATAGCCTGAGAGGCTGCACTTCGTGCTGCGATTTCATTGATGATCGAGCCTCCTAATCGTCTATAATCATTGAAGGGAGAGGTATTATCGGGGGCTCAAATTGTTCCTGGCTCCGATGAGCTGGAGTCTGTCACGCATCGATGCCAGCAAACGAATGCTGAATGCTAAGCACGCCGATCCCCGGCGGGATCTTGGGTCTCCAGACCTCAGGGGAATTCCAGGCCAGACCGGGTACTTATTATTGGTAGGCAAAACACCTCTTAGCCATTTCCATACAAGTCTCTGCCACACGCGGAAGATGCAAATGTCGTGTAATTGCCTTTTGTTGTACTCTTTTTGCGCGCGCATATGATTAAGAGCTTCTATTCTTGGGCCAACGAGGAAGCCATTGAACTGACAGACATGTCATTTGCCAAATAAATCAGCAAACTCCCATGATTTACAGACTGAAAATGAAGGCTGGGCGATACCCGGCCAGTGTTTCATCTTCACATGAATGGTATGATTCCGCTGAAGTGAATTTAAAACCAAAAGAAGACAAATTCGCAATGGCGGGGCATTATGCAATGAGCCTTTTGGTATTTGACATAATTACAAACTCGTTCGCCCCGCTGAGAAATGCGGTCGCATTTTTCGGCCTAGCTGGCAAATATGCAAAAGCGATTAAAAAATCAGCAAAAGACACAAAAAAACATATATGTGTTCACAAGTGGGAAAAAGACTGGCAAAAGGGTGAAGCGCTGGAAAAGTCAAATCGCTGGATTATGCAATGCTGATGGCTCGACAAGTGTAGATAATGCCGATTCCCCAAATCCCAAACCAATGACTGATGGCCGATTGACTTGCCACCAAGTGGGTCAACATCAGTGGGTCAAAATGGAGAAAGAAAAAACGAAAATAAACCGAAATGATTGCGTTTGTTTCGCGCCTTGATTGCAATTTATAGTCGTAATCTCTACACGTTTACCCACGAATCTACGAATTTACTTACGTTGATATCAGCATTTTATTTGTTTCTTTTTCGGCGATGGTGGGTGTTGTTTTGTTGGCTTTGCTTCGCCTATTGCTTGTTTTTATTTGCCTTTGTCTAAATGCTAGTTACTTTGTTAAGCGTTTACTTTTACTTGGCTGCCGGGCCAATCTTTTGCAATGCCCAAGTGGCTGTGAGGCTGTGCTTTTTATGTGTTTCAGGCACACATTGCTGAAATGTATAAATAATAGTCATGTTTGAGCGTAAATTGTAGTTTGATTTATGCACTGGCTGGAGACCTGGAGTTTGCAGAGCTTGTATGTATGTGTATCTATCTACTTTTCTTTGCCGGCTTTTGTGTCTTTCACCTGGGCTTTCAATATTGCGCATGCGTCACGTTGTATATGATCTGGCAGGCTTTTGGCCAAGTCATTGCTGGTGATGAATGAGAAACCATCAATGATTTCACGCCATAAGTAGCTTAGAATTTGGGGGAGAAGCCTGCTTCTGGATCACTCCAAAAGTAACAATAACCGGTTGATCAAATTCCCCGTTTCAAACATTATACAATCAACACCTTGCGGTGTTTACTTCTGTAGTTGCGATAATAGTATAATGCCAAATTGCTGAGTCATTTCTGATGACTGCAGCGTTATACGGTCAACATTCATACAACTGTGATTGTTTCTTGGACTAAAAGCGGCAATTCGATATGCGAACGGACCAAAAGCCGCTTAGTTCAGCGCAACAATAACAATTTAAGTAGTTATAACAATAATAATTGAGAGCCCGATAGCAATGTACGCATTTGACATTGGGCTCTGTTGTTTTCGGAGCCACTTGGAGATGTGTTAAGCACCGAAGTTTCAGCTTTCAGCTTTGAAAACAACAGGCGAGTTCTTAGCAATCATCTGCTATTCGCTGATGCCTAGTTTGCATGCCGAGTGCGTTGCCGTTTTTCTATTGCCAAGGTCAAAAGTAGCTGGCATGCAATGGTGAAGCTCCGTGAGTTTCCGGTGCAGCGGAAAGTTTTATCTAAGCGCTAACAAGTGCGTCATCGAATGTGCTAAGTGAGAACCCAAAAAAGTAGGGGGCAAGCATCAGTTACGAGTTAGTCATCTGAAAAACCCATGGACTCGCAATGCATTTAAAAGTTGCTCAATCAGGTGGCCAGTTGAGCATAAAAGCATTCAGCCATTTAACAATTTAGCCGTTTAACCAGCTGCAGACAATGCTTGGATGAATTCATTCAACACAATTTAAATTTCAATGGGGCAATCTTAATGCAAGCGTTGAACGACTTTTCAGCAGCTGCAGACAGGAAAAACCATAATTAAAACTTAAGGCTTAATGGGCCTACGTGTGTGGGCTACAAAAAGACGTTAATTCGGCCTCGAAAAAAAATTTTAAGAATATCAAACGAAAAATGATCTCCCGAATGAGCACTCAACACCCAACACTTTCGATTTCTAGTGGCCAGTTTTCATTTTCTTCGACTGGCTTTTCCGATGACATAATTTCAGGCACGTATGTCTGTGAGTTGGCTTTTCAGCAGAAGTACAACTGTATGCGACACACTTTCGTGACTGCAACTTCTTCAACGGGCGGGCTTTTGGCCATTTCTGCAAATGGCGAGCCAAACCAGTTAGCAACTGGTTCTGCAACAGGTCTTTAGACTTTTCGGCGGCCCGTGCCCAAAAATAAATAGCCGAGCAGTCACCCTCACTCACCCACTGACTAAAACCAAGGTGTTAGATAATCCAGATGGTAGTCTGTAAAGCCAACTTGAGTCGAACCTAATCAATTCGTGGCGTGTATCGATCGGCAGTTGTTGCTCTACTTAAACCAGTCTGAAGTCCGATTCCTGCGAAAACTCGAAAGAGAATGTCCGATTGCCTCAATTAATATTTAATTTTCTCAATTGTTGTGTATGTCTCACAGTTGCACAATCACATCCAGGCAACCTGGAGTTCAGCAGGGGTCACGTGAACCCCAACAAATGTTGGGCTTGTCATGGAATAATTTTCACCCCTTCTGAATTTATAATGTCCACAAGTATGAATTACAGATGTACCCCAAAGGTCTACAGCTGTAAGGCCAATTGAGAAATCAATATGACGAACTGTCGTCCCGATTTAATCTCAAGCAGCTCGTTTAATATCTTACTTGACTTTATTGACCAATTAGGGCCTGTTGATCGGTTATTAAGTGACCGACGTCAAGGGACACAGCACAGCATTAAGTCCAGTTTAAGACCAATTTGATTCTGAATTGTTATGCAGCTCAGGGTAATCATTCAGGGGGAAGTATTAGCCGTTCGCTTAAAATCGGTTAGAGCAATGCAAATTGTTTGCAATTAGTCTAACAATCCCCATAATCATATCGGAACGGATCCGATTGCTAAGCGAATTTTCTCGAGTTCTGCCGGCTATTTATATAATTAATATTTATATATTTAATAGCTCGGCGCCGCTGCCTTGGTATTAATTAAGTGTTGCAGCGTTTTACGGCTTAATAATGATGCCTATACCTCTGGATATCTAGACACAGCCTCAGTCAACTTCACTCTGTTGCCGAGTGGAATGGATCGAAGGCACCTTGAACTCTGCTCGAGGCATAGCCGCGACGTGATAAACAGAGAATAAGAGGCCCCCAAAATGCTCACCGACCGAAAGAAAGAAAGACAGATACTGGAAAATAAAAAAAACCCCAAGTCGAAAATACCAGTTCAAGTTTAAACTTAAAATGCTGCACAGCTCGGAAATGCACATGTGGAGAGAGAGGGGCTAAACCTTGACAACTAATTTCAGGGCCTTTGACGAAGGTCTCTGGGTGCACAAAATACGACGATGAATGCAGTTTATTGTAAGATATAATTGTTATTATTATGACGCTTTGCAAAGTGTGCAATGAAAATGCAAAAAGTCACAGAACTTAATTGCGCTGAACTTTGCTCGAATTGCAATTTGCAATGTCCAGTGAAAAAAGTGGCTAACTGCTCTCTGTTTGTAGATGACCTCTTCCCATTTTGGTGGTGGGCGTCACCTAAAGCTGCTAATTTTTTTATTTGGCCCCACGGGGCGGATCAGTTGGAATGCGCTGATCTCAGGCAAATACTGAGAATCAAAGGGCTATTAGCAAAATACTTATGGCAGTCGTAGGTCAGAAACGTGTTTTTTACTGCCCGAGGAAAGTGCTGGAGGTCCGGGACTAGAATCAGAAAAATTCCACTGCGACAAAAAGCCAGGCTTCTGCACTCTGCCATAAGGCTGATCAATAAAAACAAAATTACGCAAAGTGCCATGGCGATAATATCCATGTACAATGGCTGCATGAATGACACATCGGAGCGATGTGAAATGCAGTTAATGACCGAAATTATGACCAAATTTTTCACATTTTTTTATGCAATTCACATACATCACAGGCAAAATGTGTAGCAATATCGCGATGGAGTTGCCGTCGACGGATTGGTAATATCAGAGTGGTCATATTCTAACAACGTTTCGGGGAGGGAGACGATGACGACCACTCCGCCCATTATTTGTATGCCAAACGCGGAGCACACGCGTTGGAACATTTTGAGGGGGGAAGGTAACGCGGGCGGAGACATCCACTTTGTTATTGATGATGTGGATCTCGATGATGATGATTATGATGATGGTGGAAGTTCGCAAACAAAGTAATTGACGACAAAGCAGCAGAGCTTCCATTTGTTTTTGTAAAGAATAAGCTGTTGTTCGCTTAAATATCAAACTGAATGCCTTTTGGGCGATTTCCTGAAACGTGTGGCGATGTCGGCACTGTTGGCCATTCAAGCTCGGCAAATTCCAAAAAGTCCCATTTTGTTTGATGAGCAAATTTACACTTACAATGCGCGTTCTAGTTGGCCTGGGAGCAAATATGTTTGCACACAATTTCAGTCGTTTCGCTGATTTCGTTTTATAATCCACTTCTCGGCAAACGAAAGACTTAGGACACGAACGCGATCGCTGGTAATCTCGATGGATGGGATCTGTCGACGTTCCACGGGGGTTCACACAAAAAACGACGAGCGGACCGAGGGAGCGTATAACCGGAGCACTTGCGTTGCGCTGAAAGGTTCGGCCAAGACTGACTTTGAGTCGATGGCCAAAAGGCGGACTGAGCCGAGCTGAGTTGACTTAAGCTGATGCTGAGACGCTGGCGCTGCGTCGACGTTGGCGCTGCTAGCTTTGCACTTTACACTTTGTCAATGGAAGCGACAGAGACGGAGGCAGCGCAAGAGCGAGTGCGACAGAGAGGTGACGAGCGAGCGGACGGCGATTGCACTTTTGCACGTGCGTTTCAAGCGCGACTATAAACGCTTCTAGTTGTTGGACCTGCGAGTGACTGACTGTCTGAGTGCCTGGAACTCGACTGCAAAGCTTAAGCTTAAGTCAAAGCAGACCGCAAAACACCTGCGCCTCAAAAGCACTCGAAAAGTCACTCACTTTTGAGCGGTTTGGTGGCAACTTGGCGGCGAATGAGCTCGTCGCGTCCAGCAAAACAAGTGAACGAGTGGCAAGTTTGTTGGCTTCGCTCCTGGCGGCGGTTCACCTTCTCTGAAAAAGGGCCCCGGTTTTTGGGTTTTTTACGTCGTTGTAGTGACGTTACATGTACATGCCACTTATGCAATCCACGAACGACCTTGGCTATCTTCTTCTTCGGCCAGAATTGCAAAAGCCCAATGGGCCGCTCACCCATTCACTGCAGCTCTCTTTTTTTTTAGATCATTTAATGGCTTCATTTGGCCGTAATTGCAATCGCAATCTCATTAAAATTCCCAAGTCTTTTTTAATTAGGGCTGATATGGCTTTTCTTTGCACAAGTAACTAGCAATCCAACTGGAGCAAAGTTCACCACTAATAGATCAAATGGGCCAGGGAGAGATATACATTTTTGCAGCTGCCCAAGGCCTTATTATTAAATGCCTTAATTACTATAATTGCTATGCCAAAGAATGCTTTTGCTGGCTGAGTGATGGACAGACAGGCACCCAAGCCGCAAAATCAATAAACATGTCTATATTAAAATTTTGTTGTTTGTCTATTGCACAATTTCAATGTCATCCAAGAAAAAAAAAAAAAAGAAAAAATTAACAAGCCGGCGTTAAGGGCGTGACTAAGGGCGTTTGATGTGTGTTAGGGAAAAACGAAGGCACAAGAAAGAAACAAGAAAATATCCAAACAGACTAAACTGTCCAGTTTTGCGCAATGCTGACATTGAAAATGCACAGCCAACTTGGCGATGTGGGTGTTTCTGGCCAAAAGAGTGCCATCGAATCGAGTGTTGTAACAAATCGCGTTCGAACATCTTAAGCAGGTGGTCAATGGTCAATGGACAGCAATACAATAGCAATGGACAGCAAGTCGGGTTTCAATATTTGGGAGCTTTACATTTTTTTCATTTGCTATTAAACGGCAATTAACTGGCAAGGTCTCCTGCTATACACTATAATATCTGCCCGTCATGCATTCCCGGGATCTAAAACATTGACTTATCTAGCTAACAAATCGGTATTTAATAGGCGGTGTGATATTTTTTCCTTACAGATTACTCATACGCCATGTGGAACGGGCAGTTGGATTTAATGAATCGCATAAAACCGATTTCGCGGCTGACTGATGGGCCTGTAAACATCCTCGTAGTGGCTGCAATGGATATTACTGTAGTGTAAAAAACAAGCAATTCAGACTTGTTTCAGGCGATATCAAGAAATAAATAAACGAAGTGAGTCGCTGTCGCACTTGACATGGTTTTTGGAATATACGATGAGCAACGTGCTAATGAGCCCTGAAAACTGTGTTCCTCAGCTCCTCATTCATCATTAAATTGGGATATTTCGAAATAGTCTTATAGTCGTTATGATTCAGTCTGCTCATCCAAATCTAGTTTCCATTTCCAGGTAATTTACAATAAGTAAAAAGCCAGGTCATGGTATACCTATTTGTGCAGTGGAAGTCATGTGAAGCCTTCAATATTTTCGCTCTTACAAGTCGCAAATTTCGTAACTGTTGTTTTAGTTTCAACTAATGGGTAACGCCCCCACACAAATATAATTCAGACAACACGGTTTGCCATCAAGACGAAATCCAAAACTAAGCTTGCAATTTTCTAACTTGGCTTTTTGTCTTTCTTTGTCTTATGGAAGTTTCTTTTTTTGGCCAGTCATGCTGTGCAAGCAACAACAACACCTTGAACAAGTTTGTTGACTTCGGCTTGGAAAAATGAGAACAACAACAAATGGTAACTGCGAAAATAGCAATAAAGTTATTAAAGAAATTGGTTGACAAACGTTTTTGGGTTTTGCCATTGCATCAATACTACACTCGACAGCTTCACTTACAATTTCGGCCTTTTGTCTTGCGATGTGCACATTTGAAATCCACATTTATAGCCCTCCATTCCCAGTCTTAGTCCCCATTCATTTCGGTTTAGTTTCTTCTTTCCCTCCGTTTTTCGGTTTATCTCTGTGTTTTTATGCTGCTCTGAAAATGGGCACAAGGTCGTCGGTTTTAAGAGGAGGAAGTTTGCTGGGAAGCTGGCGGCGCAAAGGGACCAAATTCCAGACGGACTGCAGAAGCTCCAGCCTGGCTTTAAATTAATTGCATCCAGCCACGAGACGACTGTGTCGGTAAACTAAAGTCCATAAAACGGATTGCACTGAACGATAAAATTTCCCTTTCGCTCGAAACTCGTTTTTGTTCGCTCGTTCAGACTGTGTCCTAATCTGCTGTGAGTCACAGGAGACTTAATACAAGAAAGAGGAATTAATAAAGACCTCTGAAAAGAAGGCTTTGCCACTTAACTTAAAGAACCTCTTTGACCGAGCTGAGTAATTAATCTGTATCTTCCTGTTTCTGTTTCACATAACAATTGACCTCAAGTAAATTGCAACCGTATAAGCCATCAGATCAATTAAGTTTCGTTAACCTTTATAAGGTTGTTGTGTTCAAATCATTTCAAGATATTCAAGATATTTCTTCAATTTTGCTCACTGCAACTCAGAGCAATGGAGTGGAAAGCTCCAGCTGCTGCCAAGCTTTTCAGCACTCAAAGTAGTTTCATTCGCGGCTTGCCAAATATTATGCAATTTCAACAGCTCGGAGCTGAGACTCGACTAGTTTGGCTTATTTTCGAGTGGCCACATGCAAAGGAGCTGCTAATGTAACAAATAAATTAATTACAATTAGGGGCTGTAGCCGGTCCATAAACAAAGATCTACGAAATGGCAAACGCAAACGGCCCATTGGTTTTGCTGTAATTACTTGGTTCACAGAGAAGAAGCTGAATAGCAGAGTGAATCTGGCTCGACTCGTTTATGGCTGGAATAATTTGTGAAGATTTTGGCCAAAGCTATCAAAGCTACCAAAAAAGAAAAAATAATACACGCCCCAAATGTGTCAAGGTCTTTTGTAAACTAGCAAATGAGCAAAAGAAACAAGGCTCATAAAATCAAATCAAATGGAAACCGAAAGCTGGTCGAGCGATTTGGGACCGAGCTCTATTTTTCGGATATATATCCATAATTATCGGGGAAAACTTTTTGGCACACAATGCACGGCATTTGAGTCAGATTTTTGCCAAGTTGATTGGCCGCGTTGTGCAACTTTTTTGTCTATTTGACCACATTTTGTGGCAATTAGCAGGCTGGCCAAATTGTTGTTAATACCATAAGCAAATACGCTGAAATAGTTGGTCTAAGACAATGCATTTGGCTTCTTGCAGTGAAAGTACCTTCAAAATATATTGACAAAATTTCCTAAAAAACACGACCACAACAACGTCTTTGTTGCGTGGAAAAGACCGCCGCACAAAAGCCCTAAGAACTGGCGGAAATTTATGTGACAGTCTTTATTCAGGACAATTATATCGGGCCTACGTGATATGTCTGATATTCATTAAAATTTTGCTCACACCGTATAACTCCGAACTGTGTTCTTTAGCTTATCAAAAGGTGGTAGGTTAGTCAGAAAAGCTAAAGCCAGTGACACTTGCACATCGCGGAAATAAATCTTCAATTGCTAAAGTTCTAATGACAGGCGTGTGCTTTTTCAGATCTCTTTTTATTTTTTTATTAAGATTACTTGGTGATTTCCTTTAAGATCTGTGGCCTTACAGGCCAAACGACTGTCTCCACACTGAGTGGGATAGAAATTAAGCATAATATACCTTAATGGCTACAAAACAAAGTTCAACATACATTGTCAACGTTTTCTCTGAAAATGTACGTACAGAACATAGTTACTATGTTAGAAAATAGTTACTAATGTTCTACAAAAGATAGTTTAAAATATATTTGCTCAACGACCTTTGAGGCCTATTACTGGAGATCAACGAGCCTGTACATTCTCAGATTCAGTATTTATAATCGTCTGGCTGAGCAATCAAATGGTTATTGAGCTTAGGTTTTTTGTCTCGGCTAATCTAATAAATGAGACAACGCTGACAATGTTAAATTACTTTTAAGCTTTTGGTTTGAGCTTGAGTTTTATATCATTTTGCTACGACAGTGAATTCAATAAAAAGCTTATGTATAAGTGGGAGTATAAGCTTTTGGGAGCTAAGCCAATTTCAAAGTAAGACGAAAAAATGCGGTAGCTATAAGATTCATCAAAGCTCACATTAAAGCTTTTTACACTGTGTAACACATTTCGGCCTTTGCGTATAAAAAACTGTCATAAAATGTTCCGCGTAGATTTTTACAAATGTATAGAGTACTTAATATAGATTTTACATTCTTCATAGAGTATTCTAAATTTGGTGTAACGAATAACTTAAGTAGGCGATAAAAATAAGTTTTAATTGAACCATAAAATTTCTGCGCAGATAAGCAGGTAGCTCTCATTTATTGCTTATGGTTTTCAGAATTCCAATTGCACATTTCAGCCATTAAATTTTAATTTTAGCGCGTGCTAAAACTGTTTTGAACGGCTTCGTCTGTACAAGGGCGTGCTTGGGTTGCAAATCATCACCCATAATCGTCCATAACAACAATTAACGGCACGCCAGGAGCGACAGGTATAAGTAAAACATGTTGACTGACAAAAAAGGCAGACAGAAATCGGAGTAATTTCCCAATACTTCGATGCCACTCACAACTGAACTAGTTCATGCGGAAGTGACGTAGCTGATTGTAAGGTGGATGTTGTATAATGAAGGCCAGCACAAGAGAAACACCGCTAAAGGCAACAAACAATCTCATTTCAACCATCGATACGGCGGTTATAGACCCGACCTAAAGCC